>NC_140167.1:213675592-214320592 GCF_963971535.1 Notolepis coatsorum
AGATGTTTTGCCGACGCTTCCCAGGTCAAGGAGAAGGAGGGATGCGGACCACTTTTTCAGGGTGGCGTTTCCCTGGTGGGGGACGTATGCAAACATGGGTGAACTGGACCATCTAGCTCACGTGTTTGAGGATATGGCGGCTACGACCGCGAAGGGTATGACCCTGGAGGCTCAAGAGTTACGGTCCTTAAGACTGATGGAACTGCAGTCAAGGACAGGTTTGGACTTCCTGTTGGCGAGTTCAGGAGGCACGTGTGCGTTGATTGGTCAGGAATGCTGCACATTTATCCAAGAAAATGACATAGGTGGCATACAAGAGGTTATAGAGCATTTGAAGAATATTACTAGGGAGATGCAGCCCACGCGGGAGGACTCGTGGGAGGGCTGGGGTCAAAGTTGGATGGGCTATATAGGATGGACGATTGCTAAGTATTTGCTGTGTGCTGTGGTGATGTTTGCGGTTATAGTTGTTTGTGTGAATGTAATCAGGGTGTGTGTGACGTACGTGTTCAGGACTCTCGGCGCGGCTGGTTCTGCGTCTGGGGACCCACACCACTCGACTGCGCCTGCGTATGCGATGATGATGATAGGGGATGGCGCGGAGGGTGGCAGGGTGGGTGTGGGCGTTCCAATGAAGCCGAGGTGCCCGGCGTCCGCGCTGGCAACTATTCTCTGATCTGGGTGGTGGACATTCAGGGTTGGGGAGTGGGAGGGCCGGGGCGTGCGTGTGGGTGTGAGGCGGGGGACGTTCCTGGACGACCGTACGTTGCCGTTGATGAGATAAGGTTGTGTATGCAATTGTGTTTTTTCTTTTCCATAGTAGGTACGTTTGGATTGACTGTATGATGTGGGGCGGTGTACCCGGAGTTCGGTGTTGGGTCTGGTCGGCTATGCATGGCCGTCCGGCAGGGCACTGGGCTCTGGGGATACTGGCCTGAAGGACGGGATAAGTTGCCGGGATGCTGACTGCTTTGTACCTGTGGTGAGGTGTGTTCGACCGCTGTGGAGGGGCTGTCAGGGTCTCTTCAATAAACAGGGTTGGCACCTCACGGCGTGCGTGGCGCAGCGTCCGTGGCATTCTTTAGATTATCTCTGGGGGACACGTGTCTGAGTGACAGGTGTCCCCTGGGGGGGGTGGTACTGAATAATGAAAAAGAATGTGAAAAATGAATGTAACTATATTAATCAAGATGTTTTTGTTTTCCGAGGAGTATCAGAATTGGAGCAGAATCAAGCGGAAGTAAAGGAGAGCGGAAATTCGACAAAAAATAGGAACCCAGTGTGTTGACAGAGATCGAACGAGAAGAAAAACAGGGAGTAGAAACTGGCGGTATCACACACATGTATCAATTACAAATGTCTCGTGTTTAAGAGTGTATGAGGAAAGTAAAAAGATACTCATACAGTGAATGAAAAGAACCTCTCAGGAATTTGATTATAAAGACAGAGTAAAGTACAAGTCCGGTTGATAAATTAACAAGAACTGTTGTCATTGTGTGCTCTGATCTCCAGCAGTTCGATTGGACACGCGGAACACCACAAATCAGGTAAGAATAGGAATTTCAACTGAACAAGGGACAGAAGAGAATAGGAAGGGCCCACAGTGCCACTATTGGCTGTCCGAGTAGGAGTCAGTCACAAGAAGCATAGACACCTACACTTAGATAGGGATTACACAAGCTACTTTTCTGCCTGTTGCCATTGTTACAAGATAAAAAAGACAAGAGAAACTTTAGAAAAATGGGGCGAAAAAGCGCATATAAGAAAATGAAAGCCACAACCAAAGCAGATAAGCCGACCGTAATTGGATGGATGGAAGAGAGTCCAGTACAGATTATTGCCAACGAACACGACACGACAAAAGGTAACGAATATTACTTGGAAAAAGCAATTCATGTATCAAAAAGATGGAATGATAGATGGAAGCTTGCGAAACGTTGGCCTGTCGAGGGTTCTTTTGATTTGGAGTTAATAGCTGATATACGAACGCTAATTAGGACATACAAATATCAAGGGGGCGACGTGGAAAGAGCAAAGAAATATTTGCAAGAAACAACAATGATAGAAGCTTATGCACGGGAAGCTGAGAGGAGAGATAGTGAAAAGAAGGCCATTGCAAATGGCAATGATACAGACAAACCAATAGAGGAGGTAGTCCCGGTCACCATAACTCCTCTGGCCCCTAACACAACACCTGTCACCGCCCAAAGTACAGTTCAGTTAGCCTCACCCACCCCAGCCTCCTATCTTATTGCCCAACAGGAAAGAATTGAGGGAGCTTTAGCACCCCCGCCATATGCCAGTAGGAATGGGGGGACAATATACCCCATCCTACCTGTATTAGAGATGACAAGCCCTTATGAGTTGACAGATGATCTGGGGAACAAAGAGAAGGGACAAGCAAAGACATCTATTCAGCTGATAGCTAGGCAACCAGACAGGTCAGCCCAGACTTGGTCAGACAGAGAGTATGCGGCCGCCTCACGGCTAGCGGACAGGTCAGCCCAGACTTGGCCAGACAGAGAGTATGCGGCCACCTCACGGCCAAGGGAAGGGATGGAAAAGACGTCAGAGCGAGCTAGAGTGATACAAGAAGCTGAAAGAAAGGGAAAGGAAGGCTATGAGACAATGTTAAAAGAGAAAGAGTGGGCAAGGATGAAGGAGACCTACGGCCATCCTCAGAGAGTTTATGACCACCAGAGAGGGTATGACCACCAGAGAGAGCAGGAGTACTTACAAAGCCCCCCAGCTCCTGCGCCCCACTCCGTATACCGAGATCTCCCTTCCCCCCAACCCCAGTCCCGCAGGGGGGTAGCCCCTGACAGTTTCGAGATTGGTCTCACGATACCACAGTGGGCGGAGGTAGATGCAGTAGGTGAGAAGCCGGAGGCTATCGACATCGCACTTGGGGGGCAGATGACACGGATAAAAGACGATCTGACAGAGATAGAACAGGCGCTCGTGGCTTTGGACAGGGACCACGCTGTCCTAGCAGGGCGAATTACGAGCCCCGACCCTACAAACAAGGATGGGGGAGAGGAATATAGGGAGATCATGAGGATGCGGGCTGGCATTGAGGGAAAGCAAAATGCCCTGCAAGACAAAAAAGGAGAGCAGAAAGAGGCCCTCCAGAAAGTACAAAATGCTGTAAGGGAGAGAAGGCAGACCAGATCACAGACGAAAAACAAGCTAGCCCCTATCCGCATGGCTCCTATAATAAATAAGAGGACAGGACCTGGAATATCACCCCCTGAAGGCGTCGGACATGACACAGGTGACTGAGAAATTGCCGCCCCTCCAGAATGGGGCCAACCCATGGATTGCCCAACTGGAGGAGTTGATGGTCGGCACAGAAATGGCAATGGGGGATGTCAAGAAAATATTGACAAACATGATGGGAAAAGACGGCATGGAAAGGATACTGGAGATGGCTCGTCTGCATGGCCATGTGGGGACTGGAGCGCATGATGCGGACCTGTTCTCAGCGTACAGGGGAGTAATGTGGATGGCCCTACGAGAAGCCTATCCAACGAGACTGCACGCAGACCAAATTCAGATTGGTACTCTGGGGGCAACAATTCACCCCAGGCTGTACGTACGACAAGCCTACGCCGCGTGGAAGAATACAACTGGTCAGGAGGCAGGACTTGACCCTATGCATGAAGCCACGTTAAGAGCCAAGATTGAAAACGGCCTTCCCCTAGAGGTAAGACAGAGATTGGCAGAGGTGGTGTCATTGTCAAGTATGGCAGTGAACTTATATATTGATCAAGTAGACCATTACGTTGAACTGTATCGGAAAAAAGAGCAAAGGGCAAAGGAGAAGGATATGGATCAACAACGTAAGATCATGTATCAACAGCCAACCGATGCAGTGAAGGTAGTGGAATACCTTCAAGCCTTAGTCCAGGCCCCACAACCAAGAGGTGGGACAGGCTATGAAGGGGAACCACAGGAACAAAGACGGGCTCAAGTGGGAACACAAGGGGGTCATGCGCCAGAACAACAACAAAGGTCAAGAGGAGCAATCGGGTGGCAACCACGAGGAAGAGGTGGAGGCAGAGGCCGGAATCCGAATGGATACCCGGTGCGGCGGATGGAGTGTTGGCCGTGCGGGGAGACTGGTCATCTCGCACGGGACTGTGGACAGGACTATCAAGCCAGAGGGGGAGACCGGGGAAGAACTTGGCAAGGCCAAGGCCAACCCCGAGTCCAAGACCCTAGTGAGAACAATGGCCCGGTAAATCCAGCAAGAGGGCCAGATGAACCACTATGAAGAGGCCCAGAGAGTCCAATGGGGAGGTGTCAGCTGTCAGTGTCGTCTTTGAGGGAGGAGCCTATTGTGTGCGTAACGGTGAATGACAAATCTGTCAAGATGATGGCAGACACCGGGGGGCGGAGCTGAGCGATCATGGAGTAGACGTGTTTCACATGAGCCCCCTTCTACCGTGCTGAATATACGTTTCTCCCCATTAGTCTTTATTTTATTTTTATTTGTTTTTTATCTGTTTGCTAGGTCGTCGTGTTTAGTATACATTCATCGACTTTTTTCGACTTTCTACGATGACGGGGGTGGAAACCAGAGCCATGACTGCCCCAACCAGCAAACCATCACCGCCGGGCCTGGCCGCACCGTCGCCCGTTGTCGGGGAGTTAAGCGAAGCTGTGCTCTTGGTCATGACCAAGCTACACGCAGACTCTGAGACACGCATCGCTGAAGCACAGAAGAAAGTGTTGGCGGATTTTTGTGTCAGCCTCCGTCGTGAGATATCAGAAGAAATACGGCTGGCGGTAGTACCGCTGACAGACAAGATGGAGACGATGCACGCTGTCTCCTCGGCTAATGCTAACGAACTAGCCACGCTAACGACGGAGGTATCATTACAGTGCGAGAAGATGGCGGGTCTCGAATCCGCCCTGCTGGCTAGGCAGGCTGAAGTCAACAAACTACAGTCGGCAATGGAGGAGATGCAGTCCCGGGATAGACGCCACAACGTCAGGATTGTTGGAGTACCGGAGACCAGCGGTGAAGGCCGTCTCTCTGAGACCGTGCCCGAACTGCTGCAGAAAATACTAGGGATGGACGTCCTCCCTTCGCCTCCTATCTGTGAATCGGCCTACAGAGCGGGCAGGTTTTCTCCCGGCGTGAACAAAGAGCCGAGGCCCATCATAGTCAAGCTGAACAGACTCCAGCAGAGAGAACTCATCATGCGGTCGGCTCGTACCAGAAGGGGTAATCTGAGGCTTGGCGATCACAAAGTGGCCATTTTCGAAGACTTTACACCGGAGGTTCAAGCACAGAGAGGCGAATCCAAGGTGGTCCTGACTAAGCTATGGAAACTAGGCCTGAGGCCCACGTTATTCGCTCCCGCGAAATTATCTGTGTTGGAGAAGGTCGGTGGTCAGCGTTTGTTTTGGTCGTTGGCTAAAGCGAAGGAATATCTCGCGGAGATACCCGAGTCTGTTGCTTGATATCTATGGCGGGTGAGTGACTTGGCGGTTTGGGCCTATATACATTGATTAGGCCGACTATTCACAAATACTTGCTGTCATGCCCAGACATGCTAACTGCCCAATGCCCATCCAACTAGCGGGGCTTCCCAATGACTTCTGTTACTTGCTAAAGCTGACCTCATGGTCATACTTGTGTATCGCCTCTTTGGAAGCTAACGAGCTAGCTGAACAATGTACATAATAGGCTAACGTGCTATCCGGATTCATCACTAGCTTACGCGCTAGCCTCGGACTAGCCAGCGGGCTTCGTCTATAGTCTGCGCTGAGACATTCGAGACCCGTTAATGGTTACGTATTTTGGTTGCTGTTGCTGTTCAAAGGGACATTGGTTTGCACAATTCAAGAGTGACCGAATCCCTAACTAACTTCTGGTATGCTTTTATTTTTATATCCAGGTTGTTTTGAGCTTTGGGATCCATAGTAGAAGCCAAGGTCGGTTGAATATGCATATACAATATATGATAACAGGTTGGGTCGGGTATGGCTTGCACTTCATGGCTATATGGTTATATGGCCTGAACTTTAGCCATGACCCTCTTTTCCTTTATTTTTTCTTTCTTATTGTCGCTGTTTTTATGTCATCTGTATACGCGATTTAAATGTGATCCGATTCTACCTTGGACTAACTGCTGAATTGCCTTAATTTTGTTTTGAATTTTCCGTGATCCATTTATGCTATAACGTTGCGACATTAATATGCAGACTCCAAGGTAGATGGTTACAGGGTTGATGCTGAGTAATTATATAACAATTATTGTCGCTGTTTCAATGGCATTTGAGTGAGCAATTTAACTGTGATTCGATCCTACCTTGGACTAACTGCTCCGACCGATATCTTTATTGAAACAATGTATGATAACAGGTGGTGTCAGGTGTTGCTTATTACCATCCCCGGATTGATTAATTAATGAATGTGTTTAATTCTATTCTTACATAGGTTATGTCATTTCAGCCGTTGTGCCTGATCAGAGGGACAGCTAAAGGGGTGCACTTTGACCATAACCCCTTTTTTTTCCCTTCCTTTTTTTGTCATTGTTTAATTGACATTGTTCACACAATTTTGCACAATTAACCTGTGACCCGATCCTGCCTTAGACTATCGGCTGGGATGCTTTAATTTAATTTTGTTTTGAATTTTCCTATACCCTTTTAGGCTATAACAATGCGACGTTGAAGCGCAGATTCGGAAATAGTTGGCCGCAGGTTGATGTGGAGTTATTATTTAATAATGGCTATTTTTACCATTATGGTTGTCTCATGTTGGGGCCAGGGCTCAGGTGGGTTTCGACCGATATCTTTATTGAATTTTATTTGTATTATTATTTGTGTTTATTGGACTAGTGGGGGTTTACTCAGGGGTTTATCTAGAGGGGGGTTGGAGTGGGGAGCGTCTTATTGATCCATGTCTCTAGTGGGAAGTGATAGGAAGATGACCATCCTCAGTGGATGGGGCATAGGGTGGGGATTGGAGAGTGGGTATAGGGGGCCTTATAATAGGACGGGGGGTTAGGGTTTAGAGTAGAAGGAGGGGGGGTTGTAGCTGGGGTGGTATTTTTATGTGTTTTATGTACTGTTGTCTTATATGTGTGTAATTGTTCCTCCTCTGAACTCCTGGGATTGACCGTCCGGGCCCGCCGGGATCAGCACCTCTGTACTCAGCCTGGCTGCACTGGTATGTTCTCTACGCATTTATACAAGCTCGACCATGGCTAAATTGAATATTTTCATTTGGAACGCAGGAGGGCTTAACGCCCCACACAAGCGTGCCAGTGTCCTTTGGCTATTGAAGAGGAGAAATATTGACCTTGCTCTCCTTAGTGAGACGCATTTATTGGTAGGTGACGTGTCAAGACTGGCAAATCGGCAATATCACATTATCTCCTCATCCTCAGCCGATGATAAGACGAAAGGAGTAGTCATAGTTACAAGACGTAACCTTGATATCAAAATCTTGGATGTATGGTCGGACACGGAGGGAAGGATTACTATAGCAAAAGTTGAATTCTTGCATAGGAAGATGGCTATAATAGCATTGTATGCTCCTAACACATTTGATTCAGCGTTCTATAATACAATCACGAAGAATATGTTGGAACTTAATGGATACGCTCTCATTGTGGGTGGCGATTTTAATGCGTGCTGGGATGCGGAGATGGATAGGTCCGGGCCCTCTGAAACGAGCGACCAAAAACGGGCCTCTAAGGCCCTTAGGATGTGGGCCAAAGACACGGGGCTCACAGACCTTTGGCGCTTATGCAACCCCACCCTCAAAGATTACTCTCACCTGTCAGCCAGACACAAAAGCTTCTCTCGAATTGACTATGCATTCGCGTCCCCTAATATGTTTGATAGTTTCGATGTCTCATTGGTTCCCTTGGCTCTCTCAGACCACAAGGGGATTTTCCTTACGGCAACCTTTGGCAGGCTCTCCGCAAGAGCTCCCTGATGGCGTTTTAATTCGACCTTGCTAAAGAACGATGACTTCTGTTCTGAGTTCAGGAGTAAACTAGCTGAATTTTTGCAGATCAACGTTGGCACAGTAGAAGACCCTAGGGTCCTGTGGAACGCATTGAAAGGATTTATCAGGGGTCATGTCACACTATTTGCCTCCAATTTGCGAAAATCCCGGTCAAAAAAGCTAGAAGGACTGGAATCATTATATGCGGACCTATACGCATCCTTGCAAACTAACTATAATGAACAACTAAACACACAACGTAAGATAGTCAAAAAAGAAATAAACTCCATACTTAAACAACAGTCTGAGTTCTTGATACATAGGACAAGACAAAATTACTATTTTCACGGCTCCAGACCTAGCCATCTATTGGCAATGAAAATACGCTCAAATGATCATTTCTCGGATATCCCCTCGATTAGGACGAGCCAGGGTGCAGTCACTACTGATTCGAAAAAGATCAATGACACTTTTAAAGAGTTTTACTCACAGTTATATAGCTCAGAGGGTAATCTTGATGACTCTAAATTTGAATCGTTCATTGGCGGGCTTGAGATACCCCACATTTCTGAGGAAGAGGCCAAGGAACTGGGGAGACCGATTACTCTCGTAGAATTGAGGGAGACGATTGTTGAAATGCAGAGGGGTAAGGCACCAGGCTGGGATGGTATTCCACCCGAAGTGTATTTAGCTTTCTGGGACCAACTGGGTCCATTGATGCTCGATATGATCAATTACGCTATCGAACAAGGGGAGTTCTCAAGAGATGTCAATATGGCGTTGATTTCTTTACTTCTCAAGAAGGACAAAGATCCCAATGATTGTGGTAGCTATAGACCCTTGAGTCTTCTCTGGGCCGATTTAAAGGTGTTTGCCAAGGTGCTGGCCCGTCGCCTGCAGAGATTTATGTCTGTATTGGTACACTGCGATCAAACTGGTTTTATCCCGGGGCGTCTGGCTGCAGATAATCTTAGGAGGCTGTTGCATGTAATCGATAACAGTAAAGACAATACAACTCCATCCACAGTTCTGTCTTTGGATGCCATGAAGGAGTTTGACAGACTTGAGTGGTCATACCTGTGGAAGGTACTTGAGGTCATGGGTCTTGGAAAGAGTTTTATTCATATGATTAAAGTCCTGTATGCCTCGCCGTCTGCGATGATACTGACAGGCAAAAACTGTTCCACACTCTTTCCAGTCTCCAGATCTTCTAGACAGGGTTGCCCTCTGAGCCCGGGACTGTTCGCGCTTTCCCTCGAACCTTTGGCCCAATTTATTAGGCAATCGGAGGACATCGTCCCCATAATGGTCAACAATACTCCACACAAAATTGCTCTCTATGCGGATGACCTGCTGATTTTCATGGACGACCCCTCCCGGTCGGCCACAAAATTATTGAGGATAATCGACGACTTTGGTAAATTGTCAGGTTTTAAGATTAACTGGAACAAATCAGCCTGCCTACCTCTTAATGAACTGGCCAAGGCGGTACGACTACCAGCTGATATCCCCATAGTAGAACATTTTAAATACTTGGGCATAGAGATATTCCCCACGCTGAACCAAACTACTAAGTACAACTTCACGGGTACTTATGATAAAATACGCCAGGATCTAGACAGGTGGTCGTCCCTTCCTAACTCTTTACAAGCCCGGGCTTCCATAATCAAAATGAACATCCTGCCTAGGATAAATTTTATTAGCTCAATGCTCCCCCTGCCCCCTCCAATAGACCACTGGCGCAAGGTACAATCGATGGTATCTAAGTTTATCTGGAATAACAAACGCCCGAGAATCAAAAGGGCTACTAATCAACGTAGAAAACAAGATGGGGGCCTCGCAATCCCTGATTTTAAACTTTATTTCTGGTCCTTTTCACTGAGACCTCTGATGTGCTGGCTAGACCCTGTAGAGGCTGTATCGTGGCGCTCCTTAGAAGCGGCGGCGGTATCTCCGCTAAGATTGCAGGATGTAGTGTACTCCACTGTCTCTATTTCGAAATGCCGGCTGAGGTATGGACCAATCATAACTCACGTGATCCAAACGTGGCGTAATGTACAGAGGTCGTGTGGGGTTAAATGCCCTTGGCACCTGGACTCTCCAATTTTTAATAACCAGCAATTACTTGTTGGACACAAGCCGGTTAATATTCCTCAATGGCAAAGGAGGGGAGTGCATACTCTGGAGGATATTTATGATAAGAACGGCCTCCGTGCGTTTCAGGACTTAAGAGAATTTTTTGATCTTCCCGGCGAGTCCTTCTTTCTTTACCTTCAACTAAGGTCAGCACCGAGGGCGCATGGCGTACCGTGGGTTCAAGCCTTGCACCCACACCCCTTCCTCAGGCTCATAGTGGACAGGACGACATCCAGAGGGTTTGTCTCCGACTTTTATACTCTATTAATTCAATCCACGTATAAAAATGTATCATTGGATACAATCTGGCGTGTGGATATCCCGGAGTTGGACCCCGAGTTTGACTGGGATGATGT
Source organism: Notolepis coatsorum (assembly GCF_963971535.1). Taxonomy (NCBI): domain Eukaryota; kingdom Metazoa; phylum Chordata; class Actinopteri; order Aulopiformes; family Paralepididae; genus Notolepis; species Notolepis coatsorum. Next base: position 213,686,057 of record NC_140167.1, read on the forward strand.
TTGGGCAAATGTGGCATTATCTTCCCGCAACCCCAATCACCAGCAAATTAATTTTAATTATATTCATAGGACCTATCTTACACCTAGGAAGCTATATGCTATGGGACTGATAACCGACTCTCGGTGCACTTTGTGCTCTCAAAAGGCCACTGGCACTTATATGCATATGTATTGGGATTGCCCACCAGTGGCCCGCTTCTGGAGGTCAATAACGGACAAACTTTCAGATCTGTGTGGCTTAACTATCCCATTCACAGCTGTTACGCTACTCCTGAACGATATAACGACACTACCCGCGTCCGTACAACTGAAAAGGGTTGTCCTAGCGGGCGTCACAGCAGCGAAGAAGCTAATAGCAATGAGATGGAAGGAGCCTGAGAAGCTTACAATGATTAACTGGTCCCTAACTCTATTGGATGTGATTTATCTTGAGATATCCACAGCCCGGGTGATTGGGGTGGGGCAGGCTGGAATTGACCTATGGTTCGCAGCAGCTGAGAAGGTAAAGACCGCAGTGTGCGGCTGAGCGGGGTTGAGGTGCGTGTTCGGGTGAGTCCGGCGGTCTCTTGGGAGGGGGAGGAGGAAATGTTTTGTCTGTCTTGTCTTTTGTCTTGTCATCTTGAGTTTAGCTGGGGATATTATGGGGAGGCAGCTATTTAACTATTTCTTCACTGTTTGGCCACTTTTACACGGTCTCTGTGAGTCTATGGAACACCTCTACAGGTTTTTGTTTTTTCATGAAGGTTCATTGCTCTGTTTTCGGGTCGTGTTCTCAAAAAATGGTCCTTGTGGTGGATTGGAGATGTACGTTTTATTAATATAGGGTCACACGGCCGGGAATCGGGGCTGAACACTGGGAAAGACCATTTATTAGATAGTACCCCTTGGAATTCAAATTTAGAAGGTTGAACTCTGTTTTCTTTTCTCTTGTCTGTATAATTGTTAGTCTGTATTATTATTATTGTTTTTGTTATTTTCTTGTGAAGTTCTATGTACTGTGATTGTGGTTAATGTGTTGTCTTGTTTCATGTGAATAATAATAAAAAATTTGATCAAAAAAAAAGATGATGGCAGACACCGGTGCGGCCTACACGGTAGTACAACCCCAAGACGCGACGCACCTAACCATGTCCGGTCGATACGTACGGGCAATTGGATTTGAGGGAGTAAACCAGCTGACGGCTGTTACCGATCCTGTGACTCTGAGATATCAAGGCAGGGAAGCGACTCTCCCTGTGCTGGTCTCGGAAAGCACACCTATTAACTTACTTGGCCGAGATGGGCTGGGGTTACTGGGGATGGACATTAAATGTACTGCGGAGGGTTGCGTGATAGCCGAACGAGAAGACCAGTACTATCAGATGGTACAACGAATTGACAGTCAACCACCAGAGATTTATTGTCTAGGGGGACTGGACCAAGAGCTGCTTGGTCCAGCCTTGCAATGGGAGAAATTTATCACTGCCAATATGCCTGAAGCAAGGGATCCAAAGACCCCCTATCATTGCACTCTGCAGTATCATAGAGATGCAGACTCATCACAGACTAAGGAGTGGCTGAGGGTGCAACCTGACAAAGTACAGCTGAATGCTACCAATATCATATTGGGGCCACAGGGAGCAGCGCTACGTATTGCACGGAGCGACTATCTGCATAAAGAGCACGGCATTATGGACAGTGTTCCCCATGTGACTTTGAAGGTAATCAGCTCATGTGATCAACAGCACATAGGCGAAATGATGAAAAAAGCTGAAGGGATAGAATTTGAACAGATGAAATAAAACAAACGGATCTGGATAAGCCCTGATAAAAGGTTTATTAAGATCATGGTTCAAGGCACAGGGATGGGTCGTCCTCAAACTGTGCAATTATCCCAAGAGACACTGGGAGAACTCCCTAATGCATCAAGCCTCCAAGAGGATATGAGGGAGGCGGTGCCTGAGACGCTGTGGGCAAAGAACAGCACTGACATTGGACTAATCAAGTCCGCTCAACCTGTGAAGGTGGAGCTTAGACCTGGGGCCACCCTGCCTTGGAAAAACCAGTATCCATTGAAGGAGAAAGCGATGGCTGGAATCGAGCCACAGATAAAAGGACTTTTAGCTGCAGGAGTCCTACGGAAAACAACTAATCCCCGGAGCAACACGCCGTTGCTACCCGTGGATAAGCCTGATACCTCTTACCGGCTGGTGCATGATCTAAGAGCTATCAACGAGGTGTTACTTGACTATCCATCAGATGTCCCCGACCCCCATGTGCTATTGACATTTATCCCGTCGAAAGCTGAATACTTTACGGTTATAGATTTGTGTAGTGCATATTTTAGTGTGCCCTTGAGCGAGGAGTGCCAGCATTTTTTTGGTTTTACTTATAAGGATGAATATTATGAGTATACTAGGATCCCGCAGGGACTAAAGCATTCGCCACACATATTCAACAAAATCCTAAGGGAGGATTTAGAGGGGTTGGATAAAGTCATGACCTCTAGGGTCATTCAGTACATGGATGATCTGATACTGTGCGCGGACGATCAGAAAACATGTCATCGCGATTCCGTGAAACTGTTGCAGCTGTTGGCGGAAAACGGCCATAAAGTGTCGTTGAAAAAGTTGCAATATTGTAAACCTAAAGTGATCTATTTAGGACAAACAATTTCACAGGGCCATCGGGCTATTTCAGAAGAACATTTGGTGGCCATAAAGACGGCGCCAAAATCTGTGACGGTACGACAGCTAATGGGATTTCTGGGTATAATGGGGTACAGCTCTCCATGGGTCGAGAACTATACGGAAATAGTGAAACCATTGAGAGAGATGATGAAAGAAGCGGGCGTTGATAAACTGAGCAGTAAAGTGGTATGGACCGAAGATGGCTCACGGGCATTCGAAACAATCAAGTCCCGACTGTTAGAGGCGCCGGCCCTGGCTTTGCCTAACTATACCAAGAAATTCATACTCTACGTCTCTTCTTCTCCAGATCAGAAGCAGGCGTGCGCGGTGTTGGCCCAGAACACAGGGGTGGGGGCGCGACCGCAGCCGATGGCGTACTACTCAATTGCCTACTCGGAAGTAGAGATGGGGATGGCTCCATGCTACCGAGAAATGGCTGGAGTGTATACGATGTACGAAAAAGCCGCAAGTATTATGATGGGATATCCAGTGGATATCATGGTGAGGCATGACTTAAAGAGTCTGTTGGAGTCCGGTAAATATGCACTAACGATGCCTCGCATTAAACACTACTACAGACTTTTGGAACAGGAAGACGTGACGCTGGTCAGGTGTTCCATAACGAACCCGGCAGCTGACATCCCTACGCCTGAGGATGGAGAACCCCACGACTGTATAGTCGAAGCCGAGAGGTACTCTAAACTCAGAGCAGACTTGCAGGCGTTTCCATTTAGCAGTCCAGATCTGGAACTATGGACTGACGGCTCTTGCTATCGTGTTGGCGAGGGACTAAAAGCAGGCTACTCCGTGGTAAGGTCACAGGGCGAAGGGTTTGTGGTGGAAAAAGCCAAAGCATTATCACAACCTTGTTCAGCCCAATTAGCAGAGTTGGTCGCACTGACGGAAGCATGTAACATGGCAGAGGGCAGAACTGTAAATATTCATACAGATTCGGCCTATGCGCACGGCACCGCATTCTTGTTTGGCACAGTGTGGAAAGGGCGAGGTTTTAAGAAAGCTGATGGAAGCGCCATAAAACATTGTAGTCAGATTAAACGGTTGTTAGAAGCAATTATGAAACCAAAGCAGATTGCGATAATCAAGTGTGCTGCCCACCAGTCTGACGAGTCAAAAATAACTAGAGGGAACAAAAGAGCAGACGAAGCCGCCAAGGAAGTGACAGGTGCCGACAGAGCAGGTAAGGTGTTGGTTATCACACACGGAGTTGAGTTAGAGGACAAGATAACCTACAAAGATGTTTTGACTTTCCAGGAGGAGGCTAGTCAGGTAGAACGGAACCTCTGGATAACCAGGGGAGCTTGTCAGGATGATTCAGGTTTGTGGCACGACGTCAGTGGATTTGTGGTGGCTCCTGCTGGCCTGGTCGGACTGCTGATCCACACGGCTCACGACTTTTGCCATGCGCATAAAGGAGAGGTAAGGAGAAAAATCAGAGAATATGGCTTTTGGGCGCCAGATTTGAACAGTCAAATTGATCATGTGCTACAGAGATGTGTAATATGTTTGAAAAACAATATACGTAAGGGGATTAGTGTGTCACCAGGACATATCCCCACGCCCTATGGCCCAATGCGAAACCTTGTAATTGATTACATTGACATGATTAAGCCCATTAATCAGAAGAGATATATTCTTGTCGTTGTCTGTCGTTTTTCAAGGTGGGTGGAGGCGTGCGCCACCCGGCACAAGGATGCAGCATCGGTGGCTAAGTTCTTATGCCAAGAGGTAATTCCCCGTTTTGGTTTAATGGACAGAATCTCCTCGGACAATGGAAAAGAGTTTGTCGACAAAACTGTACGTTTAATACTCCAACATTTAGGCATAAAACAGCGATTGGGGGCCGTTTATCATCCGCAGAGCCAGGGGATGGTGGAACGCATGAACGGGACGCTAAAAAACAAGCTGGTAAAGATCTGTCAACACACAGGATTGAATTGGCTGAACGCTCTCCCTCTAGCACTGATGGCATGCCGGTCAAGCGAGGTTCGCGGACTGCGTCTGACACCGCACGAAATGATGTTAGGTCGCTGCATGGTAGTACCAGGTTTGCGCGCGACAGGCAAAGGTCCGAGTTTGGACATCCTGGACAACGATATGCGTGAGTACGTAAAATACATGTCAAAGATACACAGAAATATTCTGGATCATGTCTCCAGTAGACAGGAGCATGAAACCGGGGAGGAGGTGAATAGGAAGACTACACCTCAAATCATACCAGGCGACTACGTTTATGTTAAAGTATTTAGACGCAAGTGGTTTGGCGCGAGACGAGAAGGGCCATACAAAGTCGTTCGAGCCACCGAGAGGGCTTTACAAATCCAAGGATCGCCTATGTGGTTTCACGTTACTCATTGTGTAAAAGCAATCGATACGGACCAAGAATGGGAACCTGAACCACGAGACCTTGACGATAAAACCGGGGCGTCGCAACCGTTACATGAAGGCGAAGTGGAAGCGGCGGAAGATGAAATTGGGGTGGCGCTAACCCCAAACGATGGGGAGGATGCGAATGATTATGGCGAGCCAGACCGAGGGGACCACGATTGGCCACGAGTACAAGATGAGGGTTTTTTACAGGAACCAGACAGAGGAGAAGATTATGAATTGGAACATAATAATTTCTCCTCTGTGGATTTGGAGAAGGTACCAGAAGAACTGGAGGAACCAGTGCTTAGCACAAACCCGGAACAAGATACTCGACCAAAACGAGTCATCCAGAAGCCTCAACGGTATACATAGGCGAAAGAAGGGATAGTGTAACTGATAGGCCTTGGAGAGGGCGTGTATATATTAATTTTAGATTTTTCATTAGCTAAGCTCTCTCCTTTTTTAGAAATGTTTAGATAGTAAATGCAATGTAAAGTCTTTTCTTTCAGAGTGAATTGCACAAAATAGACACGTTTGGTTAAAAAGCACATAAGTATAGTCTAAACCTGGTAATTGGTACGATCATCTTTTTGCATAAAGGGACGGACCTAGACTGAAGTGAAATTGATATAACTGATACATTGTGTATAACCTGCAAATGAGTGGAAATTGTTAAACGGTGTGAGTGAATAGAGAACTGTGTAAACATAAATGGAGTCATAGTCGGTCAGTGGAAAAGGGAGCTAATGTGGGTGTTGAAAGCAATTGATACTAACAAATATGATAAATGAGTTAGAAGGATTCTGGAAATATTTGGTTCATTAGGTGATTTGGCTAAACAGTAAGGTTAAGGTAATTGTAAACAGTTTGATTGAGAAAAAACTAACAAGTATATTGGGGATCATTAATCCCCAAACCGGGGAAACTGTGGTAGTTTTGTCAACCAATCGGTGTAAAATGTACAAGCACTGCACAGAATGGCGAAAATGGGAAAGGTAATATACACCACATAAATGCACAACACAAGATTAGAAAATGCAGACAAATCAATCAGAGAACCAGCTGGCTGTCTCAATCTCCTGGTGGGGGGGGGGTGAGATAAGCAGCAAGCTAATTTACCCAGAGACAGTGGCTGTTTCATCTTCTGAGAAGGTGGTGAAATCAGCAGCTGCATGGTTTTACAGTTTTAAGATCAAAGGACCTCCAGGAGACATCTGGTCTGTGAGGTTGAATACACAGGATATACTCAAACGGCCTTAGGAGCCAGACATTTGGTCTACAAGAATAGATCAAATAGTTCCCCTTTTGCCGTCAGCCCCCCTCTTTTGCCCCGTAGGGGTATCTTGAAACTATTGGAAAAACGCCCACTAATAAATTCAGTTCGGACGTCACTGTTGTGGATTAGCCTATAGACAGCCAAAGCGAGTGTTTCTCCAATCAGGGAGCTCGGTACGAATTAGACGAATACGCCCACTTGACGTAAAATTAGGGGCGGAGTCTAGATTTGAATATGGCCGGCTCCACGGAGAGAGGAGAGACACAAATCCCACAAACGAGACAAGGACACAGCTCATTCTACACACTCCCTTTGACTCAAGGAAAACCCGACCGACGAGAAGATACAGCAGAGAGACGGCAAATTCCAAACTACCATCTGAAGAAGCCGAGACGCGAGATGTTTATAGACAAGCTTTTTTATTGAATATTTAGTCTGAATTCTACGATCCTCCGGCATATTGGATGCATCTCGTAGGTTCATTGCACATATTCTTTTGTAATATCTGTTGAAATCCTTTTTATTAAACACGGATTCTCTTCAAACTGCTCGGAACTCGCTTTCTTCAAACCGCCGCGCCGTGTTCTCTGTTGGTAACGAGCAGAAACCATTACATGGTTATCTGCAATTGTAGATTTAGTACTTCAAGAGCTTTTTAAGGTTTAACACAACGCAGAGCAGTAGGTAGATAGATAGATTAAGCTAGGAAGTTACTACACATTCACATCAGCATTTCATATTAATTCACACAGTGGCACAAAAAGTGTCTCTTTCAGTATAGATTGTCCGTCAGTATATTCATATACTGTCAAATGTGCAGACATGGCTGTCAGATAACAAACTATCTCTTCATCTAGGGAAAACAGAGGCCATCCTGTTCGGATCAAAGAAACGGCTTGGTAAAGAAATTGAAGTGAAGGTAAGAGTAGGTGAGAAGCAAATAACAAACAAGGATTCTGTAGTATATCTAGGCTGCATACTGGACAAACATCTTACAGGAGAGGCCATGGCTAAAAAAGCCCACACTAAAATCTGCCAGAAAACGAAATTCCTAGCTAGAAAAGGGGAACTACTGGACCGGATTACACAACGTCACTTTGACTATGCTGCCACCTCCTGGTTTAGTGGCACTCCACAGGTCCTGAAAAACAAACTTCAGACAGCTCAAAACAAATTAATGAGAGTAGTCCTTAAGCTACCTCCACGCACTCACCTAGGGCCAACTTTCTTTAGGAAACTAAACTGGCTTGCGGTCAATAAAAGGGTAATTCACATCAAATTAGGTCTCACACACAAGATAGTTCAAAATACAGGTCCGAAATATCTATCTAATTATTTTAATCGATTCCGTGACAATCATTCATACTAGAAGGAGCAGTACGGATTTTATTCTGCCAAAATGTAACTCTCTAATGGGCACAAATACTTTTTTATATTCTGCAGCACTGGAGCATATATAATAATAATATATAAATCCACCAAGTCGGTTTCTGCCTCTACAGTTATTATGTCCTTAAACCAAAAATAATCATGTTCTACTTGGCCAGATCCGCAAACATGTCATAGGGCCATAGGTAGATTGTTGTCTGCCCAGATTATATGATATGATATTGTATTGCTATCATCATATCATCCCGAATAATTATCATTATCACCTCTGTTGCCAAATTCTCATTTGTTTATCAAGGTGCAGTGATGTGGAATGATATACAAAATCTAATAGAAACATGTTCCACTTTAAATCTATTTAAAAGTAAGCTTAAAAAAGAACTACAGATCCTGTAGTCTATAGTATCCATGTGTATTTGTGTAAAGTCTTTTAAAAAAAATTCCCCAACATTTTAATAGTTGTATAATGCTGTATTGTATGTATCTGTGTGTATGTGAGAGGGATATGCGCATGTGTTTGTGCATAATGTGGGGGGGGGTTAATTTTTTTGTGTAGTTATCCTATATAGGTTTAAGAGGGGAGGTCGCTTATAAGCCCTTGGTTTTTTTTTTACCTTTCCTGCACATTTTAACTGTTCTTCTATTTACTTATTTTATCCCAGAATGTATGTTTGTAAGTGCGAATAACAATAAACAAATATCATCCCGAACACTCTGCTATTATCATAGCCACCCTGCACATTGCATACTTGCAAAACAGAGCATTATGTAGAGCCATATGAAATCCGCCTTCATGGAATCGCGGAATTCACCAATAAAAATGAATTTTATGCCTCCAGCGATAAGGTGTTTTGCAAATTCTGTCAACATTCCGTGGACTGGACCCGCAAAACACAGCTATGTAACGTTAGGACATATAGATGGAAATGATAGCTTGCTAAATCTAGTGCACCCATCCATTTGTTTAATGCAAACGATTGTCATTACACACTGTCCTTTATAAACAAAATAAACTTAAATAGCTATGTAACGTTACAGTTCATAGGACTATAGATGGAAATGATAGCTTCTACTGTAGCTAAATCTAGTGCACCCATCCATTTGTTTAATGCAAACGATTGTCATTATACACTGTCCTTTATAAACGAAATAAACTAAACTAAAGGTGCCTAAATTATGCATTACTATATTTCATCACAATATAATAGATCTATATAGCTAGGCTACTGACAGTCATTGTGATAATGTCAGTAGTAGCTAGCTGTATCTCTATTGTTTACACTTGAAATGTGTATTTTTATTTTGTCACAATATTATTTGAAAAATATTGTGTAAAATTGAACTGTATTTCTGAGTTGCAGCACTTAAAAACATTAAATGGACTGTTATATCTTCAATTGTGGACATTTATTCATTCCCACTAATTAGACACGATTTATGATGGTAAAATGAGCATAAAAAGCAAAATACAGAATTCTGAAATATTAAAACGGAATTTGGGAAAAAATAAAATGGAATTTGGAAAATAATAAAACGGATTTCATATGGCTCTAGCATTATGATACATGTTTTATTTTAAGTGCAGCATTTTCCTGTGGTTCTGTAGTTTGTGTAAACGCAATGAAAATGACTGTGCCTATTATTTGCCCCCAAAAGCATGCAGAGAGTCGGGGAGGATCAAGTGACCCATGTCCCTGCCTCATCAACACAAGGACTGCGGATGTCTGCAGCATCAGTGCCTGTTGTCTTTTTGTTGTATATTTCCAGAGCTTTATTCTCTTGTTGAACCATACACCATACTCTGAGACACAACATACAGCATGAAGTACTAAATATCTGTTTACAAGCAGAGGTGGTATTGACTGATAGTGCCATCTAGTGGTAAGGTAAAAGTACTGTATTACAACGCTCCCACTTAATTTTACAATGGCATTCAAGTCCCTTTAAATAATATTACAACACTCCCACTTAATTTTACAATGGCATTAAGTGCCTTTAAATAATATTACAGCGCCATGCTCTCCTTCATAAAAAGAAACGTCAAGAAAAAATATCTTTTAAACAGCAAAAAAAAATACTTTTTACAATGCTTTTACTGGAACTCTTTTTCACATTTTTTCAGACTTGCTTTGACCAGGCAGCGTTCGGCGTTCACCTGTCAAGCACAAATAACCACTCTATTTAAATAGGAAAAAGTCCAATCTCTCCCCTAAGGTACTCAAACTTCTGTTTAGTCAGTGGCTTGGTAAAGATGTCTGCTTTCATGTCATTTGTTGGACAATATTGCAGTTCTATTTGCCCATTCTGCACACATTCACGGATGTAGTGGTAGCGAATGTCTATGTGTTTTGTCCTGGAGTGGTTCACGGGATTCTTCGCGATTGCGATGGCTCCTTGGTTGTCTTCCAGGATCACTGTGGACGTAGCCTCCACTCCGAGATCGCTCAGTAGTCGTTTCAGCCAGACACCTTCTTGAGCAGCTTGACTGAGTGCAATGTACTCAGCTTCTCCTGTTGAAAGTGCAACTGTTGCCTGTTTCTTGCTAAGCCAGCTCACCGCTCCTCCACACAGTAGAAAGATGTTGCCTGTTGTTGAGCGGCGGTCATCCTGATCACCAGCCCAGTCAGCATCTGAGAATCCAATCAAAGCTCCAGAGTCTGACTGCTCATACTTGAGAGCAAGGTTCACTGTCCCTTTCAAGTATCGAAGTATCCTCTTCACAGCAGTCGGATGTGAAGCATCTGGATTTGCATTGAACTTTGACACAGCACTCACTGCCTGAGCTATGTCTGGTCGTGTGGCCATTGCAGCATACAGCAGACTTCCTACCATTGACTGATAGGTATGTTGGTGCACTGGCTTACTGACACCATCACTTTTCCTCAATTTGACATTGCCATCAGCAGGAGTTGCTACAGGATTCGCATTATCCATTCCGTATTTCTGAAGAATGGTTTCAATGTACTGCTTTTGATGAAGAAATACACTGTTCTTATTTCGGATCACTGAGACGCCCAGGATATAGGAGAGCTCACCCATGTCTTTCATCTTGTAGCGCTCCTTGAGAGCCATTTTCAGCTCGTTCATGCTCTCAGTCGACTCTGTTATCAGAATGAGATCATCAACATAAACTGCAAGTATTTCAAGCTGTTGTCTTGATCTCACAAACACACAGGGGTCTGATGTGCTCTGTTTGAATCCAATTTCCATCATGAACTGTGTGAAAGCCTTGCTCCAGCAGCGAGGAGACTGCTTCAGTCCATAGATTGATTTTTTCAGTTTGCATACCAGGTGTTCCTCCCCTGGTTTGATGTAGCCCTCTGGTTGCTCCATGTAGATTTCCTCTTCCAGGTGTCCATTAAGGAATGCAGTTACGACGTCCATCTGGTGCACCTGTAGATTGTTTTGAATAGCAAAGGACAGTAATGTACGAATAGAGCTGAATCGTACCACAGGTGAAAACGTTTCATCATAGTCAGCACCATACAACTGTGAGTAGCCCTTGGCGACGAGTCTGCATTTGTATCTCTCCACTCGTCCATCACTGTGATGCTTGACTTTGAACACCCATCTTGATCCTACTGTCTTTCTTTCTCTTGGTAAATCCACTAAGTCCCATGTCTCATTTTCCAGCAGCGACTCAATATGCCACCATCATGAACATGTTTCAATCAGTTATTACTATTTTTAACTCATTATTTACTTGTATTAAAAACATGGAATTTCCCTCTCTCTTTCTCTCTCTCCTCCCCTGTGTCTCCGCCCATATTGCAGCGTCAAATAGGTGCCACATACTGACGTCCCTACTGATGTCCCTGCCCCATCAGGATGTCTGCAGCATCAGTGCCTGTTGTCTTTTCACCTTTTAGAGCCAGGGGGCCTGTGAGAAATAACGTTAGGCCAAACTCATAAAGGCATAGATTAAACGATAGATTTAGGTATTTGAACCCTTTCACTGCCATACTACAGAAGGTTAACCCAAATGAAACAATTACATTTTTTTTGTATATATATATTGAACAATTAACAATATTCCTGTGAATGCATGAGTACACTGAATGAATACTGAGAGTATTACTGGCATAATAGATCATGTAAATAGAATTCTTACAATTTCTGGATTAATAAACCATCCTCTGACAAGCATGTTCTTGAATAATTTGTGTGTTTTTGAAACTCAATGCCTCTTATCACCTCTGTGGGGGGTGAGTGGGCTAATAATTCACATTATATTGTGGTGCAGGTATTCTAGCTAAACAAAACAGTGATAATGACACTTTTGAATGGTGTGAATTGTTAGTGAAACGTCATTGTTAGTATAAATAAGAATAATCAATTTTGTAATGTTGGGCAATAAGGCATTGTCGTATATTTCTAAATGAAAACATGAACATAGCCAACTGAAATGTACGAGGTAATGATTAGAAAGACAAAATGCTGATTGATAGAAGGGCCATTTAGATATCCCCTTGTGAGTTATTTCTGTGACCCTAGGCTTGAGAGGGAGATAGGGCAAAAGACTGTTTATGACGTTAATGCACATTCCACTGGTTGGTTAGCAGCTGTGGTTTAGGCCACCTCCAACTGACAAGAGAGGAGATCATTATCTTTGAAGGAAGGAACTAAAACAAAACGGAAATAACAGCTGAGATACACGGCAGCTGCTGACGAAGACCCAGAGGTCAGAAAGGTGACACAGACTATTTGGAAATCTCCCCTTACACAGTAGAATGCCACCAGTTACATCGTTTGTTAATTAATGTTAAATACTGAACAAAATACTTAGTGATCAAAATAGAGCTACAACCTAGATTACAGATTACTTTAGAATAGGAAAAACAAACAGTAAGATAAATAGTTCAATCAAATAAAGTAAAAAGTGGACCCAACTGAAGACAAGACAGTGAGTCACTGGCTAGACAATAAAGAATTATTTTAGTATTCTAAAATGCAATTACAGAATGGTAAAGAGTTTGTAGATGGAAATAGCTCATGTTTTATTATCTATGCATCAAGAGCCAGTCTGTCTCCCCATAGACTATGAAAACTGTTGTCACAAGAAGCATGAAGAGATGGCACGCATTAAACTAATCAATGATTAAACAGCCCGGCAAGTTTCTATGGTGAAACGGTTGTGTCAGCAGAATAAGTGTAACATGTTGAGACAAGCCAGCTACAAGGAATATGGCCAAATAAGGAAAGGCAGATTATAGACGTGAATAGGCAGGCAGGGACGCTCTATCTCTCCCCCTCCCCCTCTCCCTCTCCCTCTCTCTCTCTCTCTCTCTCTATCTCTCTCTCTCTCTCTCCCCCTGATAAAAAGGGCTGATGGAGACACACGCCACACACACAGGGGACAGGCCCTGGGAGGCAGAGCCACACAGAACTCGAGAGCCGAGCAAGACACTCAGAGGAGACGGAGAAGGATCCCTGGAGAGCCAAGCTGTGACACAGAGGGACTGAGACCCGATGACAGACGAATCGCTTCGCAGCAGGAGAAGCCTACCACCAAAGGAGAGACGAAAAACGAGCGCTCTCTGCTGAGCACCGATACTCAAGGAGACCAGGTTGCCTTGACAACCAGACCAGCGAACCACGAGAGAGAAGGCGCGTGTTGGCCTGGAAACCAAGACAACAACCAGAGAACCGCACCGGAAGAAGAAAACTCTGATCAACCCTAGCTGATCCGAGCATGAACAACAGCCACATGAAAGAGACGATTAGATTGAATGGAAGAGACAATTAGATTGAACCAAAGAGACGATGTACTTGTTGATTCCTAAGCTGTGGTATTAATAAACACCGCAGTTATTTTGACCACTTTGTCAGCAGTCTCTCCTTACTTGAACCGAACATCTGAGAACTACCTGACCAATGCAGGAGAAGGGTGATATAGAAAACTATACGATCAATGAACTTAGATAGAGATAAATGAAGAACAGAGAGATACTTCAATTGGTGCGGTGACCCGTGCTGCATTCGACCGGAACCGGTTGGAGACGCCTGAAAGCTACTTCTGGGAGATGGACCTCGTCGACGCTTCTATGACTGAAATGATCGTCACCACTTCGACAGGCCAGCGGGACTAGGTGAGTAGTGATGGCGTTTAAAATTGGTAATGGTCGAAGCAGTCTCGCGTTTTGGGGTTGCTATTACTTTGGTTAGAAATAAGTTGTAAATGGACCAGGATAAAGTTGGTGTTGGAGGGGATCGGGGTCCAGGGTTCACAACCTGACTCTGGTCTCAGCAACACGCCGGCGCTGCACTTAGGAAGCGTAGGGGATAGGGGATGTTCGGTTAGGATGAGGATATAGATCTCTATGTTTAGTTAGCTTAGGAGGATAGGCTAGGGATAGGAAAAATATTTGAGGGGACCGGCGTAGAAGCGGTAGAACGGGGATTGGTCACAGATAGCGGGACGAGAGACTGTGAGTGACGAAGTGGTTCATTAGAGGGTAAGATAAAGAGTTTAATGAGAGAACCGTGGTGTAGTACAGGGATAGCCTGGTTCCGCGAAGAGAACAGAGAACGGAGTGTAGAGTACTGAGAACCGTGGTGTAGTACAGGGATAGCCTGGTTCCACGAAGAGAACAGAGGACGGAGTGTAGGGTATACTGAGAACAGAGTACAATGGGGATTAATTGGTTGCTTTTTGCCAGACCGTCGAGGCTTCGCTCTTAGGATCGGCGCGTTTGACAGGCGAGCTTTGAAAGACGTTTCATGCGGAGCTGTTATATCGTGGCCCGACATAATCTACTAAGATTGAGAGGATGGGGAGTTAGGATGACGTTGGGAAAGTAACCTTTGGAGTGAAGCACTTTGGAAGTAGATACTGCACATGTGATTAGAACATAGGAGAATGTTGTGTGAAAGAAGCAAGGTAGGAAATGCGTTTAGGATGAATGTGTGCATAAATGAATGGTATGCTTATGAATGGGACATTGTTTTGCTAAGTATATGTGTTTGAATGGATGAATGTTAGGAGCTCTGAGTGAATGCCAAGGTATTTTTTTGTATTATTATAAACACTGGTGGTCAAGGCGGCAGCAGGAGAAACCGCACCCCTGTCCGGAAGAAGAGAGACGTTTGTTTAGCTGCCGGCGTTAGCCGAGGGCGACGCGACTAACGTGTGGACGCTGTGTTGCGTTGTCGAGTGAATTGAATGAGTGGCAAGTGTGATGGAACCTAGATGATGTGTAATGTTTGTTGAAATTTTTCAAAACGGTGGGGATAAAGTCTAAAAGTAATGTAGTAGCGATCAAAGGGAACGGAGATTTTGGAGCTGATGACGTCACTGGGAGCGTCGGAGCTTGGGGAGCGTTGGGTATAAAATACTGTGTATTTCGGTCAGGCGGGGCCAATCGGGCGAGCGTGCTAGAATAAGGATAATGATATATGTTCTGTGAACGGGGGCTTAATAGGATTAAAGTTATGTTGCGGGGGAAAGCAGGGGTTGTGTAAACGTTGCGATGTGTTGTGCCGCTCGGATAAACAGGAGACTGGGCCGTTTAGGAGGAGTGATGTTGGATGCTAAGCTAAGCTAGTAGGAGCTAGCGGTACTGAGCTAACGAAGCTAAGATGCTAAGCTACCTGTGCTAATAATATAGCATGATTGAACTCTCGGAGAATCTCGCGTGTTGCTACTCTTTGGTGGCTGGGCGGGATCTTAGAGGGGCGGAGGACAGGGACTTCCGGTGTAGGGGATTCTGGGAATTGTAGTTTTGTGGTTGAGGTGGAACGTCAAGTTGTCGTCTTGGTATGGTACGGCGTGATGACGCACTTGCGGGGGAGGCGTGGGCGCCTCCTGCAGGACGTGGTGAGAACTGTGGTGCAATGAGGGTGATGAGCGAACGTTCCAGTGGAGGGCAGTGTTGCCTCTTTGATAGTTACACCTCTCCTTCACAGGTTAACGTGGTGCAGTAAGCAATAGAGAACAGTTGTGATTATTATAGGTTTTGAGTAGCGGCCATCTGTGGGGATTTGTGAATTCTTTATATTCGGTTTTTTCAGTTGTTGATGATGAATGTGTATACTTGTTTGATTATAAATCTGTATTTGTTATGGGCCAAGTATGATGGCGTTGGGTGATGGGATTTTGCGTGAACCCCCCCCCCCCCTTTTTCCTCTGTCTCTTCCTCCCTCGTTCACACTCTCTCCCTCCCTCCCTCCCTCCCTCCCTCTCTCCCTCCTCCCTCCCTCCCCCCCCCCCCCCCGCCCCCCTCCGCTCCATCCCTATCTCCCAGCTTGACTTTGTGAGATGACGGGTGCGCAAGGGGAGTTTTGTATAGGATGGATTGTCTTTATGGTGGGCTTGGAGTGTTGGTTATATTAATATAGTGTTACTTGCTAAAATAGGATTACATAAGGATAAATAGAATATTCATGGTCATTCTTTTGGTCTGATTAAAGTTAAGGTTGATTTAGACGGTTTTGGTAATAGTTAATGTTGCATTGTGTGCCCCCCCCCCCTTCCTCCCCTTAGTCCCTGTATCCCTGTATCCCTCCCTCTGTTTTTCTTTTCCCTTCACCCCCCCTCTGTCTCTCCTTGTATTTCGCCCTGTGGTTCTCCATCCCTAGTTTGCGGCGTGTGTTGTGGGCATTTGGTTGTGGGTTTATTTGAACTGCGTTGTTATTGTGTATGTGAAGTGGGTACCGGATGGGCGCTGGCCTGTCTAGGTGCAGGTGGTGGTAGGATGATTTGTGATATTCTTGGTGTGATAAGGCTTGGGGTGTTTCCGTTCAGGTTCGAAACTGAAGGGAGGACGCTTTGGGCTGTAGGTTGACGGTTCTTTGTGTATTCAAGGGTCTGAGGGATATTGCGGTGGCATAGTGCGAGTGTCCATGAATTTATTAACGTGGCCAGCTGTACTATGTGACGGTCAGGGTTTTAGTGATCTAAGTTGCTAAAAGTTTATTGTTTTCCCTGATTGGTGGTTGGTAGCGGTAGCAACACTAATTAATTTGTATTAAGTGTTGTGAGGGGGTAATGGTTGTATGAGGAGTGTGAATGAAATTGATGTTGTATGAGGAGTGTGTGAAGCAAAAGCGAATAATACATTTAGTTGAGACGCTAATCGGGCAGGTAAAGTAAGAAATAAGGTTAGGATAAACAGATTCATCAAGCAAAGAGAGATTGGAACGGATGAAAGACCAGGTTTACCAGGATTATTAGACAAATTGATAGACATGGGACTAATGATTATATTTCCCAGAAAATCAGGTGGAGAGAACACACAGGGGATTGGAAACCTCCAGTGTTCCTGTTGAAGGAACGGACAATCAAGATAAGCTGTATCGTTATTATTCAAACAGATCACACTGTGTCTCTCTAAATATTTTAGTATAGTGTTGCCCGACATTTCCAATGCATAACGAATAGTGGAAATAATATGGAAATGCCACTGTATTAAGTCTGGATGTTTTTGCTTTCTTTCTGTACAGGTGCTCGGCCGGACAGGAGCTCTAACAATTTCCATAAGCCAACTAGGGAAACGGCTGTAATGAGCCTTGGTATAAGTATGAATGATAAGCCAGTTATCAATCCTTGTCTGCACAGTAAAATTTTGACAGTGTGAGTGTTTTAACTCAAGTAAGTGGAAATAGTGAAAGACAGAGAAACTTGTTTTCTCAAACGGTGATTACAAGAGTGTTTGAAAGGGGAATGAATGACAGTAACATAGGAAGTTCACCTTAGTGGAACATTGATAGGAATAACTGAAGCGTTAGATGCAATAACAATAGAATAACAACAACAACAATATGGAGAAGGGCCTTAGTGATCAGGCCATTGGGGGGAGAAGGCCGAGAGCCTCTGCAGACATTTCCCAGATAGACTTTACCAGTGATAATGATCTGATTGATTGGGACTTCTCTCATGTGACCAGTACGACAGAAGGACTTGAAATGTTGACTTTGGTTCCAATACAGGGGAGTGAACCAGTGACAACGGTGTTACTCCAACCAGAACCGATTCGAGCTGGAGTGTCCATTGCAGGAGACTACAGTTTAACCAAGGGGCAGAAAAAGAGACTGAGGTTACAGCGGTCCCACGAAGTCCACTCTGGCCGGAGGGCTGGAACTGAGACCGACAGCAGGTATGGAATACACGAACAGTTTCTACAGCCCACCCGTTTCCCATGTCCACCCTGCCCTCAGCACCAAAGCCAAGATGAGAGGCGGAGCCCAGCGATGGGAAGTCAAACCGCCAGTGCTGAGATGGGGGAAGAGGCAGCATACTATAGACAACAGAGAGCGTTTGTGACAGCGTTCGAACAACACGAGGCAGTTCATCGAGATCTGATGAAGACACAGCTGGAGATCGGTCAAGCCGCACACGAGACTCAGAGATTGGAACGAGAACTGGCAAGAAAGGCTGCGCTACTGGAAGCGACAGCTGTTGAGATCATGCTTCGGGCGTCTGACCTAGGCCGCTGTGATCAAAGAGTGCCCTGTGCTCTGTTGCCCGGACAGGGAACTGGGCCGAGACAGGGTGAACGGAACCGCAGGAGGGGTGAGTTTCCAGGCCCCTCCCAACAAGAGAGGGCCCGAGGAGAGGCAGCAGAAAAGGACAGGTATGCCCCTCTCTCCTCCAGGCAACAGGACATGCGACCAGAGGACAGGAGAGGGGTGGACCTGGCGAGGACTGTGGGAGGCCAGCCGAGAGACTGTGGGAGTCGTGGTAAACTGGAACCCCTGGGATGGCCGGCGTCGGCTGTGTGCTGGCAGTGGGGAGGTTGGCCATTTCGCTCGGTCGTGTGACAAAGGGTGGAGGGCTCAGCAAAAGTCCAGTAGAAGGCGGGAGTCCATCAGAAAACAGAGTTGCTGGAAATGTGGAGAGTTGGGACATTTTCAGAGGGGGTGTAATTAGGGGGTGTCTGCATAGGTCATAGGTTGATTAAGAGCGAAGCGGAAATGCACAAACAAAGCCTATTGGGTGCTCGAGTAAATAGAGTTATTGATAAATTAAAGTAGAAAATGAGACTGATTAGAATAAGGATAGAGACGAAGATACATAGATAAGGTTTGATTAAGTGTGCGAGTTACTAATGGTTTGGAAGACTAACCAGGGTAAGTTGGGGCTATAGAGGGATGACGTAACTGAATTGCATGGGCTAATCAAACTAACAAGATTGATGGTTTTAGACAGGAACAATGGAACATTTAATATTAGACAGAGTTAGAAACAAAGGACTATTTATAGTAGTGATTACATACTTGATCGAAGGGTGGTCAAGTTTAAAAAAATAAATAAATAAAAATAAAAACAATATTAATATTTCATTACTTATTTTATTTCTTTTTGGATTTTTAATTTTGCTGTCTTAGTTTTTGCGGGGGTATTTATGCCTCTAGATGATAGTTAAGTTCTGTTGGATGGGTGTGTAGCATGTAGGCACTCAAATTTTTTTTGTTTATTTACAATTTTCTTTGTTTTTGTTTGACTATATTTTTTTAGGAACTGGCTGGCTGGGAGGGATCTCTCGCCGGTCAGGGATAGCAGGTGGTGGTGACACAGCGAGACTGGTAGGAGGTCTGATATAATGAGCTGGAAACTGGGAATGTACGGGAGCTGGTTCATGGTTTGTTTTCCGCTCATTAAGAGTCCAGATGTAGAATCTGGGCGGTTGTGTCACTTTTTGGGTTATGGTAAGGGTTGGGGAAACATATTTCTCTGTCTATAGAAAGCTCTGTAGGTTTTTGGTCGCAAATTGGCCGAAATAGTGTTCATGTAGGGTGCAGACATGTGAATTTGATGATTGACTTATGGAAGACTCTGCACCGGCTTGTTGAAAGCTGGCGGAGTGTGTGTGATGTGTGTTTAAAGGGACTGTGGTTTGTTGACCATGCACATAGGTTCTGTTGGTGATTGGCCTCGTCTAGAGCTGGCTGTCCGGACCGAGGAGCTGTCGGGAAACAAGGTATTTGATAGTGAAATAATGGATATTCCACTTTCAAGGGTGGAAGTGGTAGTTGTGTTGATCTTGAGATATTGAATCTAGTAAAACAGTACAGCACAAAAAGAAATGAGACAAAGGTGATTTGATTGAATGCTAACGTAAGAAGCTGTGAAATACATAGATAATTAATTTGGAGAAAAATGTATTGTCAAAATGCAGAACAGTAAAGATGTATCTGCGAAAATAAAAGTTTCCAATCTATTGTGTGTTTTGTAAATAATAATCCAAAATGCAAAAAGGACAGAGGGAAAATCGTTTCCTTCTGTGGAAAATCGGAGCAGTACCAAGACCTGCATACAACGAAGAAGAGGCGGTGATTAGCACAAAATACAACAAGAAGAAACAAAACGGTCAAAAACGAGTTAGCAGTAAAGGCCTCAGGAGGTTGAAATAGGGATAACTGACAGGGAGGTAATTGAGGCCTCAGTGGTCTTTTCAAGGAGAAAAAATGATTTATGTTGCTTGTTTGAATTTCCCTCAAATGTTTAGAACTGTTAGTCTTATATTGGTGTGAGGTAAATCTTTTCTTGCAGAGTCCATTACACAAAATAGACATTGAAGCTAATTACACGGATAATGGATAGTCATAATTGAAATAAGCTGAGAATGGTACGATGATTCTTTTTGTATAAAGACACGGACCTAGACTGGATGTCATAATAATAACTGATAATGTGTATAAACTGTGAAAGGAGTAAAAGGTAGGTGAAATGATGATTTTGTAACTGTACAGATGGAAAGGGGTTTTGTAGTTCGATTTGGGTCAATTTTGGATTTTTTTGAAATTTTGAAAAATATTAGCAAAAGTTATGATTATGATTTTAGCATGTTTTAATTTAGAATATTGATGCTGTATAGGAGGTTATTAAACCCCCTAAGGGTGGATTGTCGTATATTTCTAAATGAAAACATGAACATAGCCAACTGAAATGTACGAGGTAATGATTAGAAAGACAAAATGCTGATTGATAGAAGGGCCATTTAGATATCCCCTTGTGAGTTATTTCTGTGACCCTAGGCTTGAGAGGGAGATAGGGCAAAAGACTGTTTATGACGTTAATGCACATTCCACTGGTTGGTTAGCAGCTGTGGTTTAGGCCACCTCCAACTCCAAGAACAGGCTGTCATCCCCACCTGCCTGAAGAAGTCCACTATTATCCCTGTACCCAAAAAATCCAAGCCTGCTTGCCTCAACGACTACCGCCCTGTAGCTCTCACCTCCATAGCCATGAAGTGCTTTGAGAAGCTAGTAAAGGGCTACATCTGCTCCTCCCTCCCCATCAACATGGACCCCCTGCAATTTGCATACCGCCCCAACAGGTCCACGGAGGACGCCATATCCCATGTGCTGCACACAGCAGCATCACACCTGGACAAGAGGCAGGGGAACTATGTGAGAATGCTATTCATCGACTACAGCTCGGCATTCAATACCATAGTCCCCTCCATACTCATAGCCAAGCTCAGGGACCTGGGCTTGGGCTATGACCTCTGCCAGTGGGTCTTGGACTTCCTGACTGGCAGACCCCAGGTGGTGAGAGCAGGCAACTGCACCTCCTCATCCATCACCCTCAACATAGGGGCCCCCCAGGGCTGTGTTCTGAGTCCCCTCCTCTACTCCCTGTACACACACGACTGTGTGGCTCAGCGGAGTAGCAATACAATCGTCAAATTTGCTGACGACACAGTGGTGGTGGGCCTGATCTCTGCCAACGACGAGAGGGCCTACCTGGAAGAGGTCAAGGTCCTGGCGGGATGGTGCCAGGAAAACAGCCTCTCCCTGAACGTCAGCAAAACAAAAGAGATGATTGTGGACTTCAGGAGGTCGGGGGTCAAGGACTACAGCCCCCTCAGCATCGACGGGGCACCGGTTGAGAGAGTCAACAGCTTCAAGTACCTCGGAGCCCACATATCCGAGGACTTGAAATGGACCATACACATTAACAGTGTGGTGAAGAAGGCACGACAACGCCTCTACTTCCTCAGGCGCCTAAGGAAGTTCCAAGTCAGCCAGAAGATCCTTAAGAACTTCTACTCATGTACAATAGAGAGCATCTTGACCGGCAACATCACCTCCTGGTTTGGGAATAGCACTGCAAAAGACCAAAGCAGACTACAAAGAGTGACACGTTCAGCCGAACGCACAATTGGAGGGGGGCTCCCCACTCTCCAGAACATTTACAACAAGCGTTGCAAGGGGAAGGCTAAGAGAATTATTAAGGACTCGAGCCACCCGAACAACTGCCTCTTTGAACTGCTGCCGTCAGGCAAGCGACACAGGAGTCTCAAGGCGAGCACAGAAAGACTCAGAAGTAGCTTCTATCCCCAGGCCATCAGGCTGCTAAACGAACAATGAATGAACACTACACAACAACAACCACCAAACACACATAGCACACACATCCACACGCACACACTCACTTTAAACAAACACACTGTAGCACCCACTACACACACTTTATAGCACACACCCACTTTAAACAAACACACTGTAGCACCCACTCCCCACACTTTATATTTATGGATGAAGGATTGCACTACAACTCGTACACCTTACTGTAAATTGTACCTAAAATTGTACCTCATCCCACTTCTGCTTTGCACTAGATAGTACTGTACATTAGTACACTGCATAGTATTGTGTATTGTATATTATATGGTAACTCAGAACATTGTACATATGTCTATACCGAACAACTGTGACCTCATTCTTCTTCTAAATTCATGCTATATTATGTTATTATGTTATTTGATACTATCTTGTCTAGCACAGTCTCTGGAGCGTAACAGTAAGAAGCATTTTGTATGAAAGTATTCTGTACTTCTGTATGACAACTATTAAAGAACTTGAACTTGAACTTGAACAACTGACAAGAGAGGAGATCATTATCTTTGAAGGAAGGAACTAAAACAAAACGGAAATAACAGTTGAGATACACAGCAGCTGCTGACGAAGACCCAGAGGTCAGAAAGGTGACACAGACTATTTGGAAATCTCCCCTTACACAGTAGAATGCCACCAGTTACATCGTTTGTTAATTAATGTTAAATACTGAACAAAATACTTAGTGATCAAAATAGAGCTACAACCTAGATTACAGATTACTTTAGAATAGGAAAAACAAACAGTAAGATAAATAGTTCAATCAAATAAAGTAAAAAGTGGACCCAACTGAAGACAAGACAGTGAGTCACTGGCTAGACAATAAAGAATGATCTTAGTATTCTAAAATGCAATTACAGAATGGTAAAGAGTTTGTAGATGGAAATAGCTCATGTTTTATTATCTATGCATCAAGAGCCAGTCTGTCTCCCCATAGACTATGAAAACTGTTGTCACAAGAAGCATGAAGAGATGGCACGCATTAAACTAATCAATGATTAAACAGCCCGGCAAGATTCTATGGTGAAACGGTTGTGTCAGCAGAATAAGTGTAACATGTTGAGACAAGCCAGCTACAAGGAATATGGCCAAATAAGGAAAGGCAGATTATAGACGTGAATAGGCAGGCAGGGACGCTCTATCTCTCCCCCTCCCCCTCTCCCTCTCCCTCTCTCTCTCTCTCTCTCTCTCTCTCTCTCTCTCTCTCTCTCTCTCTCCCCCTGATAAAAAGGGCTGATGGAGACACACGCCACACACACAGGGGACAGGCCCTGGGAGGCAGAGCCACACAGAACTCGAGAGCCGAGCAAGACACTCAGAGGAGACGGAGAAGGATCCCTGGAGAGCCAAGCCGTGACACAGAGGGACTGAGACCCGATGACAGACGAATCGCTTCGCAGCAGGAGAAGCCTACCACCAAAGGAGAGACGAAAAACGAGCGCTCTCTGCTGAGCACCGATACTCAAGGAGACCAGGTTGCCTTGACAACCAGACCAGCGAACCACGAGAGAGAAGGCGCGTGTTGGCCTGGAAACCAAGACAACAACCAGAGAACCGCACCGGAAGAAGAAAACTCTGATCAACCCTAGCTGATCCGAGCATGAACAACAGCCACATGAAAGAGACGATTAGATTGAATGGAAGAGACAATTAGATTGAACCAAAGAGACGATGTACTTGTTGATTCCTAAGCTGTGGTATTAATAAACACCGCAGTTATTTTGACCACTTTGTCAGCAGTCTCTCCTTACTTGAACCGAACATCTGAGAACTACCTGACCAATGCAGGAGAAGGGTGATATAGAAAACTATACGATCAATGAACTTAGATAGAGATAAATGAAGAACAGAGAGATACTTCAGCATAACAATAGAGCCTCTTGATTGATTGATTGATTGAAAAGTGTATTAACAGATTGCAGAATGGGTACAGTACAGTACAGCTCAATACATACAATTGTTAAGGGGATGCAGACCAGAGAAAGACTTTCGTCTTGTTTACATCAGGGTTCCCCATTTTCAATTCATCATAACATATATGACATACATATAGACAGTACTGCTACATCTATACATTTATGACATATCAGATTTGCAAATACAGTACTGTTTGTGATACAAAAGTGTCCAGAAAAAGAGTGTATATACATTTGACGTAGAAACTACATTGGAGGAGGTTGGGTGGGGGCTGTACATTGGAGGTGGGGGGGGACGCGTGTTGCTTTTTAACAGCGGAGCAGTGCAAGAATGTGACAATTTGACCATGTGACCGCGGCAACACGGGAGAGCGGCAGTGCGGAAATAGGCTGTCTCTAAGACAAACTCTAACCTTAACCAGCTCCTTAACAGCGCCTAAACTTAACCGTTCTAACCTTAACCAACTCCGAAACAATGCCTAACCTTAACCTTAACCTTAACCATGCCTAACCTTAACCTTAACCATAGAAAGAATATTGCCATTCTCTAAGACAAACTCTAACCTTAACCAGCTCCTTAACAGCGCCTAAACTTAACCCTTCTAACCTTAACCAACTCCGAAACAATGCCTAACCTTAACCTTAACCTTAACCATGCCTAACCTTAACCGGCGAAAGAATACATGTTAAAAAAAAAATCATGTTAAAAAAAAAAATTTCATGGGATTCGAACTCGTCAACAACGGACCGCAGGACCGCTGAGCTGCCAGGTGAGCTGAGTGCCGAATGAAAATCATGGCGGATTAGGGCGGTTACATAATTCCGCAAGCTCTGCCGCTCCGCTCCGCTCTGCGGTTGCCGCACCTGCCGCGGGCCGTGTCGCAGCCAATCAGGGAAAACGCGGAAGCAACGGCAGCACTGCTCCGCTGTTATTAAGCAATAGGCGGGGGGGACACACGCATAGTACACTGTACATTGGAATACTGACAAAGCCATACTTGGTCATTTACTGTACAACTAGGTTAGGACATTTGTAGGGGCCAGTTTCGAATTGCAGTCTCCCGTAGGTGTTTTTTGAGAGTGTTTTTGAAAGTGGGTAGTGATTCACATTCCTTTACAGCTTTGGGTAGGGCGTTCCACATTGATGTGGCATAATTGCGAAACGTGTTTAGTCCCTTGTTTGAGCCGAATCTGGGTTTTACATGATTTGTGGAGCTCCCTCTGGTGTTGTGATCATGGTATTCACTGACCTTTGGGAAGTATTTTGACATGTACAGAGATACATGAGAGATATTTAGAGAAAGTAGATAGATTTTGGGGGGGAATTGTTAATTCTACTTAAACTTAATGCAACATCTATAATAGTAAATATCATTCATACAGAAAACATGCAACATCTATACAGTAATATAGTAAATGTATCACTCATACAGAAAACATGCAACATCTATTTCTTCAATGAGCCTGTTGGTTGACAGAAATGACCAGTTTTGTAAGCAAAAATGATATTTATTAACATAAAGGAAGCACAACATGCCACACTTCAGTGGGTGCAACGTTATTCCTATTTTATGCTAAAGGCTTAATGTGTCACAGCAGCACAAACATTCCCCACATTTAACATTCACAAACACAATATTGAAACATAAACACCGCATAACGTTAAACACTAAAACTACGATACCCAGAGCTCATCGCGCAAACCGGAAGCGAACATACGTCATCTTTCCTTGCCACGTCTCTAACGATTCCTCACCGGCAACTTATCTAATGTAACAGAAAATTAAAACATCTTTTCAAAATCTTTCTTCACATCTAGATTTGTAAATTCCACATAACCTTAGATGTTGTTCTTTAAACATTACGTAGGCCCCTTACCCGCTCGCGAATTGAACACCACCCCATACGTTAGGCTAAAACCAAAGATTTTCGTCCATCAGCCCGTTTTAAACAGCGTAAATACGACATTTCTCTCCGTTTTAAAGCAATCAACTTATATACGCCAACTCCCGCACACCTTAGCTAGTATCCCTCCGTTTTTAACAACAATCCGACAGTCGCAACATATTTTAAAACACATAATTTGTTGAGCTGGGGACTATAAACAGAACCAGGGTGCACGGAAAGGGCTGTAGCGTATTTCTGTATGCCTAGCCCTGCCCCCAGACTTCAGAATGACCCAATCAAATGTGCCCTATCATTGAAATGCAAATACCAGCAGCTACGTCATGTACCACGCCCCTAGACGTCCGCCCCCAGACGTTGCTACTCATCCCAGCTAGTTCATTCGCAGGTTGCGAATGAACTAGCTGGGTACCCAACTAGCTCATTCGCAAAATGATCCTTGCGAATGAACTAGCTGGGTACCCAGCTAGCTAGGTCATCTTTGCGAATGAACTAGTTGGGTACCCAGCTAGCTAGGTCATCTTTGCGAATGAACTAGTTGGGTACCCAGCTAGTTCATTCGCAAAATGGTCCTTGCGAATGAACTAGCTGGGTACCCAGCTAGCTAGGTCATCTTTGCGAATGAACTAGTTGGGTACCCAGCTAGTTCATTCGCAAAATGGTCCTTGCGAATGAGCTAGCTGGGTACTAATGTGTCTCATTCGCAAGGACCATTTTGCGAATGAGCTAGCTACTAGCTGAGGCAAAATTTGGTGTAAAGCCTATGGGACAAAGCCGGCTAGTTAACTAGCTAAGACACGTGCTACCTAGCTAGCTGGGTATCCAGCTAGCTGACACATTTGCAACCTAGGTAGTGAGCTAGCTCATTCGCAAATGTGTCTTTGCGAATGAACTAGCTGGGTACCCAGCTAGCTAGGTCATCTTTGCGAATGAGCTAGTTGGGTACCTAGCTAGTTCATTCGTAAAATTGTTCTTGTGAATGAGCTAGCTAGGTAGCCAGCTAGTTCATTCGCAAAGACACATTAGCTAGCTGGGTAGCTAGCAAAAGTGTCCAGAAAAAGAGTGTATATACATTTGACGTAGAAACTACATTGGAGGAGGTTGGGTGGGGGCTGTACATTGGAGGTGGGGGGGGACGCGTGTTGCTTTTTAACAGCGGAGCAGTGCAAGAATGTGACAATTTGACCATGTGACCGCGGCAACACGGGAGAGCGGCAGTGCGGAAATAGGCTGTCTCTAAGACAAACTCTAACCTTAACCAGCTCCTTAACAGCGCCTAAACTTAACCGTTCTAACCTTAACCAACTCCGAAACAATGCCTAACCTTAACCTTAACCTTAACCATGCCTAACCTTAACCTTAACCATAGAAAGAATATTGCCATTCTCTAAGACAAACTCTAACCTTAACCAGCTCCTTAACAGCGCCTAAACTTAACCCTTCTAACCTTAACCAACTCCGAAACAATGCCTAACCTTAACCTTAACCTTAACCATGCCTAACCTTAACCGGCGAAAGAATACATGTTAAAAAAAAAATCATGTTAAAAAAAAAAATTTCATGGGATTCGAACTCGTCAACAACGGACCGCAGGACCGCTGAGCTGCCAGGTGAGCTGAGTGCCGAATGAAAATCATGGCGGATTAGGGCGGTTACATAATTCCGCAAGCTCTGCCGCTCCGCTCCGCTCTGCGGTTGCCGCACCTGCCGCGGGCCGTGTCGCAGCCAATCAGGGAAAACGCGGAAGCAACGGCAGCACTGCTCCGCTGTTATTAAGCAATAGGCGGGGGGGACACACACATTGTACACTGTACATTGGAATACTGACAAAGCCATACTTGGTCATTTACTGTACAACTAGGTTAGGACATTTGTAGGGGCCAGTTTCGAATTGCAGTCTCCCGTAGGTGTTTTTTGAGAGTGTTTTTGAAAGTGGGTAGTGATTCACATTCCTTTACAGCTTTGGGTAGGGCGTTCCACATTGATGTGGCATAATTGCGAAACGTGTTTAGTCCCTTGTTTGAGCCGAATCTGGGTTTTACATGATTTGTGGAGCTCCCTCTGGTGTTGTGATCATGGTATTCACTGACCTTTGGGAAGTATTTTGACATGTACAGAGATACATGAGAGATATTTAGAGAAAGTAGATAGATTTTGGGGGGGAATTGTTAATTCTACTTAAACTTAATGCAACATCTATAATAGTAAATATCATTCATACAGAAAACATGCAACATCTATACAGTAATATAGTAAATGTATCACTCATACAGAAAACATGCAACATCTATTTCTTCAATGAGCCTGTTGGTTGACAGAAATGACCAGTTTTGTAAGCAAAAATGATATTTATTAACATAAAGGAAGCACAACATGCCACACTTCAGTGGGTGCAACGTTATTCCTATTTTATGCTAAAGGCTTAATGTGTCACAGCAGCACAAACATTCCCCACATTTAACATTCACAAACACAATATTGAAACATAAACACCGCATAACGTTAAACACTAAAACTACGATACCCAGAGCTCATCGCGCAAACCGGAAGCGAACATACGTCATCTTTCCTTGCCACGTCTCTAACGATTCCTCACCGGCAACTTATCTAATGTAACAGAAAATTAAAACATCTTTTCAAAATCTTTCTTCACATCTAGATTTGTAAATTCCACATAACCTTAGATGTTGTTCTTTAAACATTACGTAGGCCCCTTACCCGCTCGCGAATTGAACACCACCCCATACGTTAGGCTAAAACCAAAGATTTTCGTCCATCAGCCCGTTTTAAACAGCGTAAATACGACATTTCTCTCCGTTTTAAAGCAATCAACTTATATACGCCAACTCCCGCACACCTTAGCTAGTATCCCTCCGTTTTTAACAACAATCCGACAGTCGCAACATATTTTAAAACACATAATTTGTTGAGCTGGGGACTATAAACAGAACCAGGGTGCACGGAAAGGGCTGTAGCGTATTTCTGTATGCCTAGCCCTGCCCCCAGACTTCAGAATGACCCAATCAAATGTGCCCTATCATTGAAATGCAAATACCAGCAGCTACGTCATGTACCACGCCCCTAGACGTCCGCCCCCAGACGTTGCTACTCATCCCAGCTAGTTCATTCGCAGGTTGCGAATGAACTAGCTGGGTACCCAACTAGCTCATTCGCAAAATGATCCTTGCGAATGAACTAGCTGGGTACCCAGCTAGCTAGGTCATCTTTGCGAATGAACTAGTTGGGTACCCAGCTAGCTAGGTCATCTTTGCGAATGAACTAGTTGGGTACCCAGCTAGTTCATTCGCAAAATGGTCCTTGCGAATGAACTAGCTGGGTACCCAGCTAGCTAGGTCATCTTTGCGAATGAACTAGTTGGGTACCCAGCTAGTTCATTCGCAAAATGGTCCTTGCGAATGAACTAGCTGGGTACCCAGCTAGCTAGGTCATCTTTGCGAATGAACTAGTTGGGTACCCAGCTAGTTCATTCGCAAAATGGTCCTTGCGAATGAGCTAGCTGGGTACTAATGTGTCTCATTCGCAAGGACCATTTTGCGAATGAGCTAGCTACTAGCTGAGGCAAAATTTGGTGTAAAGCCTATGGGACAAAGCCGGCTAGTTAACTAGCTAAGACACGTGCTACCTAGCTAGCTGGGTATCCAGCTAGCTGACACATTTGCAACCTAGGTAGTGAGCTAGCTCATTCGCAAATGTGTCTTTGCGAATGAACTAGCTGGGTACCCAGCTAGCTAGGTCATCTTTGCGAATGAGCTAGTTGGGTACCTAGCTAGTTCATTCGTAAAATTGTTCTTGTGAATGAGCTAGCTAGGTAGCCAGCTAGTTCATTCGCAAAGACACATTAGCTAGCTGGGTACCCAGCTAGCTAGGTCATCTTTGCGAATGAGCTAGTTGGGTACCCAGCTAGCTCATTCACAAAATGGTCTTTGCGAATGAGCTAGCTGGTCAACGAACTAGCTCATTCACAAATGTGTCCTTGCGAATGAGCTAGCTCGTTAACGAACTAGCTCATTCACACTCTGTTATGCCTGCCCAGCTATACTAGTATGGAGGTGAGGCCTTGCTGGCCTGGTCCTCGCCCCCAAACACTATGGCAAGCCGTTTTAACATTTATTCCCATTTTCTAGCTAGCTGGGTACCTAGCTAGCTCATTCACAAGGACAATTTTGCGAATGAACTAGCTGGGTACCCAACTAGCTCATTCGCAAAGATGACCTAGCTAGCTGGGTACCCAGCTAGTTCAATCACAAAGACACATTCGCGAATGAGCTAGCTCACTACCTAGGTTGCAGATATGTCTTTGCGAATGAGCTAGCTGGGTACCCAGCTAGCTAGGTTGTCCTTGCGAATCAACTAGCTGGGTAGCTAGCTAGCTCATTCGCAAGGACCATTTTGTGAATGAGCTAGTTGGTTAACCAGCTAGCTGATGGTGTTTGGGGGCGGAGGGTGTTTGGGGGTGGAACGGAGGGCTGTTTTGGGGCGGAGCAGAGGGTGTTTGGGGGTGGAGGGTGGTTCTGTCAGCTCATTGGTTGACAGAAATGACCAGGTTTGTAAACAAAAATGATATTTATTAACATAAAGGAAGCACAATATGGTAACTCAAGGGTGAGCCAAGGCTTAATGTGTCACAGCAGCACAAACATTCCCCACATTTAACATTCACAAACACTGCATAACGTTAAATGAATGTTATGATGTTATGATGTTATGTTATTATGATGTTATGATGTTATGATGAATTGAAAATGGGGGACCCTGATGTAAACAAGACGAAAGTCTTTCTCTGGTCTGCATCCCCTTAACAATTGTATGTATTGAGCTGTACTGTACTGTACACATTCTGCAATCTGTTAATAAACTTTTCAATCAATCAATCAATCAATCAAACACTAAAACTACGATACCCAGAGCTCATCGCGCAAACCGGAAGCGAACATACGTCATCTTTCCTCGCCACGTCCTTTAACTATTCCTCACCGGCAACTTATCTAATTTAAAAGAAAATTAAAACATCTTTTCAAAATCTTTCTTCACATCTAGATTTGTAAATTCCACATAACCTTAGATGTTGTTCTTTAAACATTACGTAGGCCCCTTACCCGCTCGCGAATTGAATGCCACCCCATACGTTAGGCTAAAACCAAAGATTTTCGTCCATCAGCCCGTTTTAAACAGCGTAAATACGACATTTATCTCCGTTCTTAAAGCAATCAACTTATATACGCCAAC
This sequence comes from Notolepis coatsorum, assembly GCF_963971535.1. Taxonomy (NCBI): domain Eukaryota; kingdom Metazoa; phylum Chordata; class Actinopteri; order Aulopiformes; family Paralepididae; genus Notolepis; species Notolepis coatsorum. The sequence continues at coordinate 213,717,187 of NC_140167.1, forward strand.
TCCCGCACACCTTAGCTAGTATCCCTGCGTTTTTAACAACAATCCGACGGTCGCAACATATTTTAAAACACATAATATTAGCTAAAACCAAAGGTTTTCGTCCATCAGCCCGTTTTAAACAGCGTAAATACGACATTTCTCTTAGTTCTTAAAGCAATCAACTTATATACGCCAACTCCCGCACACCTTAGCTAGTATCCCTGCGTTTTTAACAACAATCCGACGGTCGCAACATATTTTAAAACGCATAATATTAGCTAAAACCAAAGATTTTCGTCCATCAGCCCGTTTTAAACAGCGTAAATACGACATTTATCTCCGTTCTTAAAGCAATCAACTTATATACGCCAACTCCCCCACACCTTAGCTAGTATCCCTCCGTTGTTAACAACAATCCGACGGTCGTCGCAACATATTTTAAAACACATAGTTTGTTTAGCTGGGGACTATAAACAGAACCGGTGTATCCGTATTTCTGTATGCCTACCTAGCCCTGCCCCCAGACTTCAGAATGACCCAATCAAATGTGCCCTGTCATTGAAATGCAAATACCAGCTTCTGCGTCATGTACCACGCCCCTAGACGTCCGCCCCCAGACGTTGCTACTCATCTCAGCTAGTTCATTCGCAGGTTGCGAATGAACTAGCTGGGTACCCAACTAGCTCATTCGCAAAGATGACCTAGCTAGCTGGGTACCCAGCTAGCTAATGTGTCTTTGCGAATGAACTAGCTGGGTACCTAGCTAGTTCATTCGCAAGGATCATTTTGCGAATGAACTAGCTGGGTACCCAACTAGTTCATTCGCAAAGATGACCTAGCTAGCTGGGTACCCAGCTAGTTCATTCGCAAGGATCATTTTGCGAATGAGCTAGTTGGGTACCCAACTAGCTCATTCGCAAAGATGACCTAGCTAGCTGGGTACCTAGCTAGCTCATTCGCAAAGACACATTTGCGAATGAGCTAGCTCACTACCTAGGTTGCAAATGTGTCAGCTAGCTGGGTACCCAGCTAGCTAGGTAGCACGTGTCTTAGCTAGTTAACTAGCCGGCTTTGTCCCATAGGCTTTACACCAAATTTTGCCTCAGCTAGTAGCTAGCTCATTCGCAAAATGGTCCTTGCGAATGAGCTAGCTGGGTACCCAGCTAGCTGACACATTAGCTAGCTGGGTACCCAGCTAGCTCATTCCCAAGGACCATTTTGCCAATGAACTAGCTGGGTACCCAACTAGTTCATTCGCAAAGATGACCTAGCTAGCTGGGTACCCAGCTAGTTCATTCGCAAGGATCATTTTGCGAATGAAATAGCTGGGTACCCAACTAGTTCATTCGCAAAGATGACCTAGCTAGCTGGGTACCCAGCTAGTTCATTCACAAGGATCATTTTGCGAATGAACTAGCTGGGTACCCAACTAGTTCATTCGCAAAGATGACCTAGCTAGCTGGGTACCCAGCTAGTTCATTCGCAACCTGCGAATGAACTAGTTGGGTACCCAGCTAGTTCATTCGCAACCTGCGAATGAACTAGCTGGGATGAGTAGCAACGTCTGGGGGCGGACGTCTAGGGGCGTGGTACATGACGCAGATGCTGGTATTTGCATTTCAATGACAGAGCGCATTTGATTGGGTCATTCTGAAGTCTGGGGGCGGGGCAGACAGCGGCCGTGGTTCAAGTTTGCAGTTCCGTTCAAATATAGTTGCGTCTCAAGATTCAACGTTACAGTAGTAGAGTAGAGAAATGGCTGAAGTTGTTAGAATGTATGGCAATCTGTCTGACAAGGATATGCGAGATTTGTTGATAGAAAACGGAGAATTGAAAATGATTTGAGAGAATATACTTTATTAATCCCCAAATGGGGAAATTGATTGCCACCAGACGTATGTAACATACAACACAAACAAAAAAAATATTATAATAGAATACGGCAAAGTGCTTCCAGACAACACATATGGATTAAAGAAATTAAATAACACACTATATATATTCTCAATGGCTTTCTTGCAGGGATGTACAGAAGATTCATTTGAGATGGCAGCGATCTGCCGATACTGTAGAATATTAATACAATAATAACTAACTACTACACAATTAGTATGTACGTTTATTATCTTTGTATTGCATGTTCTTTGCATGTTTTGTGTTCAGATCAACCTGCAAAGGGACTAGATGGAAACCGTTTATACAGTAACCATCCACTTAACGTTTTATATTCACCATAGTGACTTACCGTTTTTAATAATACAGTAACCAGGTTACCATCCAGTGACTTACTACTTTATACAGTAACCACCCAAGTGTGTTAAAGTTTGTAGATGGAAATGAGTTTATAGCTACAATCTGGCATGTTTACATATAAATGTTTATTAAATAAATAAATTGAGTTGAATTTACAGATTAGTGTGATTGAGGTCTGCTCCACAAGCAGAACTGGACTGGAATCAAGAGTATTAATTTATATTTACAGCATATATAACCATAATAATTCTATATACCTACTTATACACCTGCATATAACCCATATAACTATGTATGATAGCAGTGTACAGTGGGGGAAATAATTATTGAACACATCAACATTTTGTTCAGTAAATGTATTTCCAATGAGCGTATTCAAGCAAAATTTGCCGCAGACTTTTGTATTTGAATAAAAAATGTACACATGGTCCAAAGATGTTTATTAAAACATAACAAACAAACATTATGCCACATCAATGTGGAACGCCCTACCCACAGCTGTAAAGGAATGTGAATCACTACCCACTTTCAAAACCACTCTCAAGGAGAACCTACGGGAGGCGGCAATTCGAAACTGGCCTCTGTAAATGTCCTAATAGTCCAGTCATTATATGAAAAAACCTAGGACAAATTGCAACAGTAGCCAACTCAACTGATTTTGTATCCTCATTATGTCCTTAGTGAGGGAAAAAAACTCCCAAGGAATCCCATCATGGGAAAGTTTTGAAAACGACCTATATATATATATTCATATCGATTATAACATAGTGGTGAAAATTTTACTTTTAGATATCACTATAAAAACTCACAAGCTGATTACACACACAAAGACAAGAAAAAAAGTCAATCACAACTTCATTGAATTATTCTGTTTACTCATGCAAATCACACATTATCTTATTTGATATGCACCAATTAGCATACACGCCAGAACTAATCAAAACATTTGATAAAGAAATTTTTTTCTTCTTGGAATATTAGTAGATAGGCTCTGTGGAGCTCAGTCCACGAGGATGGGGCTCAAGGGTTTATGTCCGTGGGGATAGGTCCATGGAGATGGGTTTTTTTATAATAGGCGGAAACTACATATTTGTACAGCATGCAAAACACTACATGATTCTTGCACAAAACTACATGGGCTTAACATAAATTTGGTATGTCTGTATAGGGGAGGCTTGTAGGTACCCATGTAACCCATTCCCATTAACATATATTGAGGTAGAAGGCCAAGGGACCATTTGAAAAATGGTGATGGCCATATTTCCCTCCCCAAAAAATCGTCTTAACTTTGAATAATTAGGTATGTAGCCCCCTTTCCAATGAGGTAACATGACATGGTTGGTCTCATTGGAAACCCGAGGTTGTCTAGAATCAAATGGTATCTTTACTTTTGAGCTACCTCAAAATTTGAACGCGTCACAATCTCTGAAAGACAGTGTCGTCAGTGATCCTGCCAGCAATCAAGTACATTGAAAAAAAACACATTTCCCATGATGGGATTCCTTGGGACTTTTTTTCTCTCACTAAAGACATATTGAGGATACAAAATCAGTTGAGTTTGCTAATGTTGCAATTTGTCCTAGGTTTAGCCTAATTCTGGCGTATAATGACTGGACTATAGGGGTAACAAAACATTGTAAAAAAAACACATTTCCCATGATGGGATTCCTTGGGACTTTTTTTCTCTCACTAAAGACATATTGAGGATACAAAATCAGTTGAGTTTGCTAATGTTGCAATTTGTCCTAGGTTTAGCCTAATTCTGGCCTATAATGACTGGACTATAACCCAACCCCCTCCAATGAACAGTTACACCCCCCCCCCCCCCACCTCCAATGTACAGTCCCCCGCCCCACCTACTCAACCCCCACCTCCTCCAATGTACAGTTTCTTCCCCCTCAAATGTATATACTCTCCAATGTATATAATGTCATGTGGGGGGCATGTATCGCAGTTCTATGGCCCTCTTCTCCAATTCTGCTTCAACCATTTTTAGTTCCACCATCTTTTCTCTGGCGCTTCCTGAGGGTGTTGGATTTTGTGATGAGCTGGGCCAGGACCAGGAGCCAGCCTTCCCGTAGGCGAGGAAGCTGTTATCTCTTGCTTCAACAGACAGAAAGTCCCCAAACTGTTGAGTAATCACATCACCTGAGACAAACAACAGAAATACATAATTTAGGTGCATCAGTCAGATACTTTTCATATCAAGAAGCACATTTTCATATCAAGAAACACATTTTATGATAATAAAATGTGCTGAAAATCCCCAGCCCTGCACAATGGTGCGGCCCCTGTTGAGGTCCCTGCTGCGATTGAAGATTTATATGACTCATTTAATTTATTAGGACAATGTTGTCTACTAACTTGGCCAGTGAGTCATCTAGTCTTTATATATGTCTATGGAGGAGACAGTGGCAACATTGTGCTCAGTACTCAGTGAATATGCTCATCGCCCCACAGTGCAGCTCAGGCTGTGTGCCGATTTCCCCGGAACATGTCTATTGGCTGGTGGGACAGCAGGCAGAACCAGGACTCGTCAGAACCAACAGGTCCTCCGTCTGCTGCTCTGGCTTAAACACAGTATGGCACAGTTTACTACAGACTACAGGCACTTAAGCATTCTTACTCTCACAACAATAATAAATATATTAAATATTAAATTGAATACTTTAAGAAAAAACACATAGCGACACTGAACTGGCAGCGCCCATGGCAAAAACGGGGAAATTACATTTGAGTTTTCAGACAAATAAGCAGGATTTCACATTTGATTATAGGACCATGTCTTACCCAAGGTACACAACAAACAAACTAGGCTCATATTGTTTAACGCTTCATCTCCCCTTTAAGGCCAAAACATGTAAAAAAAATAATAATAATAATAATTTTTTATATCGGCCCAATCTTGATATCGGACCGATACCGATGTGTAAAAATACGGCCATATCGGCCGATATTATATCAGCGGCCGATATATCGTGCATCACTACATGTGCCCAAAACACTGAGCTCAGGCCTTCTCGTGTCGCTGCGCCCCAAGCCACCACGACACGCACACACACCTGTAGAGACATCAGTTGTGAGATGGACAGGTTCGAAACTCAATTCTAAGAAATAAATCAACAGTTCTGGCTTTCCAGATTAATTTATAGATGAGGGAAAGTCAGTAAGTAAGAAAAATGAGGTGGCAGAAAGATTCAACAGATTCTTTGTTAATGTAAACTGGCAGAGGAGATAACCCCGCCACAAGGGGGAGGTGTTTCTAATTATTTTATATAACGAAACACAAGTACCATCTTCTTGAGAAAAACGGATAAAAATGAAATTATGGATACTGTGAACAAACTCAACTGGAAACCTCATATCAAATATGTCAGGACTAAATTGGCACGGAGTGTTGGTGTTTTATGCAAGATAAGGCACATTCTAAACCAAAAAACACTGTATACACTGTACTGTACACTCTTCCTATGGTATATGAGCTACTGTGCGGAGGTGTGGGGTAATACCTACAAAAGCACTCTACAGCCAATATGCACCATGCAAAAAAAAGCAATAAGAATAATCAACAATGTAGGATATTATGAACACACCAATAACTTATTTATAAAGCTACAAGCATTGAAATGTATGGATCTAGTGGATTTCAAAACTGCCCTCATTGTATACAAAGCCAGATACAAACTAATCCCAGGCAACATTCAAAAATGGTTCAGAGACAGGGAAGGAGAATATAACTTAAGAGGGAATCTTAAACAACAAATGGTAAACACTACGCTGAAAAGCATGTGCATATGCATAATTTACCTGAATACATCAAACTGAGTAAACATGTAGCACAATTTAAAAAGCAGCTAAAGAGAAATACAGAAATGAGTAATGAGGATAAACAAAGTTATCTTATATTGTGTTATGTAGTGCTGTACTATATTCACTGCTGTCAAGTGAATACATTTTAAATGATTTTTTTCTTTTAAATACCGGTATAAGTAAAAGTATATTCTATATTGTATTATACTAAATTATGTTATATCTAGTCAAATTAATGGAAGAACAAACATAAATGTAAGGGGGTAGGGATCAATAAGCTTAGCTTCCCTCTACTCCTTTTTTGGACATGTCTGCTAACCAAACGCATTGCTCTTGAACTTTTGTTTATAATTCCATGTAATAAAAACGGAGCTCAACGCATGCATTTTGTAGATCATTGGCTAAATGATTATCCAGTTTGACTATCGTCTACTACGAGCCACCGTACCTGTAGTACTACTGCTTACAAACTGCCTCGCTACTGTGAACCTGCTCTTGTCGTCACGTCACAACTAGATGTTAAATAAACTAGTCTAGATGGAAATAGGGGTCCACGCGCACCCCCCGGAACTTTTTATGCCACCTGATTTTTCTTAATCCTTAAAGTGTCTACTTTCAGAATCTGCCAGGTGCCAAGCTGAAATAATGTCCGAAAGGCTCCATTTTTAACCCTTTATTGCACCTAACCCAAAACCGAAACATTAAAATGTGATGTAGCAAGAGGCATAACCTTTGAAGTAAACAACATAGAGACAAATGAATACATTTGTCCATACAATTCTGACCGTAGGAATTCAATGGGATGGTTATTTTTGACATGACAACATTTTGACTGTATTTCTGGACAAAAAATACAAAAAATACACAAAAAATGTGTCGACCAATTACCTTTTTCCAAACGCATAGAGTGAATATTTGGTGACAATAATTTTTTTTTTCAACCCTCCAAGTGTTTATTTTGAGATTATATTGGGTACCAAGCTGAAATAATGTCTCAAAGGCTAGTTTGAACCCTTTATAGCACCTAACCCAATTTTTTTTAAATGAAAATATAATGTAGAAGAGGCATAACTTTTGAGGTAGACGACTTACAGAGCGAAAATACATTTTCCCACACAATTTTGATCCTAGGAATTCAAGGGGATGGTTATTGTTGACATTTGACAACATTTTGACTCTATTTCTGGACAAAAACAGCAAGAAATGACCAAACGTGTGTATGACCAACTACCTTTTCATTTTTTAAAGCACATAGTGAATATTCTAGAGTTGAACCTTATATACAGCTCAAGCATTACTGTAGATGAAGCAGTTAAATGTGCGTACAAACTTGGAACATCTGATTAACTACAAGAAGCAGCACTCACCCTCAATTCTCACATTAAAAAGGCATTCAAAGAGTCAAAGGAGCTACCATGGCCCCCAACTGCACACAAGCTGGATGCTGTGAAAATGGATGAACTGCTCCCAGAGCATCTTGTACCATTTCTGAGCTCAGTGGTGACTGGGACACTTGATGAAGAAAAGTGTGAGAAGACGCAGAGGCTGGTCTATTCGATTACACAAGATGTGTGTCGAGTAGGGCTGCACGATTAATCGATTTTTTATCGAAATCGCAATTTGTAATGATGCAATTATCAAATCGCCTGCAATTAAAAAAATAAAATAAAAAAAAATTAAACCAGGAAGTCCCATTGAGAGACAAGATCTCCTTTGCAAGGGAGACCTGGCCAAGATGACAGCAATAACATTTGCAATACATCACACAGCAATAAAAATGTGCGATACATCACACAAGAACATAATAAATGTGCATGTATACAATATACAATACATCACATGTAAACACAAAAACAAAGCAGAATAGTCTACATGATAGTAAAAGTGTATAATACAGGGTAATACAGTAATTTTGCAGTTGGGACCCGACTACAGAAAGCAGCAACATTCTTCTTGTAGGAAGTTATGTAATACAGATTTAAATTCACCAAGAGAGACCGGGGTGTAAGTGGATAATAATAATTTAGGACCTGCTCAGAGGTCATCATTCGGCACGCATGCGATGCATGAATGCGATTCGTATCTGCGATTAACCCATCCCGTCGTCCTTCCCCCCCAAGGGCAGCCGGGAGCAGACAGGCGTCAACGTGAGCCGCGCCAGGGGACCAATCCAAGTGCTCCCGTCTGTCTTCGTCAAGGACGCCACAGCGTTAGCGATCTATTGTTGTTGTGCATGTTTTTCCATTGGGTTTATCTTATCGGGGGGGGGGGGGAACCCTTGCGAGCACGGGGAGAACATGCAAACTCCACACAGAAAGGCCTGGGAGATACCCCACCTGGGTAACTGGCATCATGGAAACCTGGTCCCCAAGCGGGAATCGAACCCTGGACCTTCTTGCTGTGAGGCGACAGTGTTAACCACTACACCACCGTGCCGAGACCGGGGTGTAAGTGGATAATGGTCATGTAGCCCATTCCATGCCCAAGGTGCGAAGCTTGAGAAAGCTGTTCCTAGCTAACCCTGCTCAAGTCAGAGAAAACATCTGAGCCGAGTAAGGAAAGGGTGAGAGGGGGGGGCATCTCTCTCTCTACTGGTTCAATTAATGTAGAAAAGTAAAAAAACGTTGCACTATAAAAACGAACTGGATAGTTGATAATAAACATTTAACTTCATTAGCTGAAGTATTCTAAAATAATTTAAGTCATTCTCCTTTTCTGTGTGTGTGTGCACGTGTCTCATATCTCATTTGATAGTATTTACTGAGGATTGCCAGATAATGTTGATATTTAAACAAACAAAAAAATTATAATACAAAATATACATGATCATGCAACATAAAAAAAAATTGTTGTAGGAACAGTTTGGGAGAGGGAGGTAAGGGGTTTTAGATTGTGTGTTGTGAAGTTTACTTCAGAGAGGGAGAGTAAAGTACAGGAAAAAAAGGTACCGTTGGGTACCGTACCGGTATCGATTCCCAGGTAAAAAGAAAATTTTTCAGACTCTGTGTCCCGAACAGACCCACCGCGTAGGCCAGATGCAAGCCGCATTTTACAATAAACCTCTGTGGGGCTGCTTAAAAAAAATTATAATCGCAATCGCAATATCTGTCAGAAAAATCGCAATTAGATTATTTCCCAAAATCGTGCAGCCCTAGTGTCGAGCAGCAACTAACAGCAAGTGAAGTGAAACTCCAAAAGCACATCCTCCTGTGTGCCACACTCTACCTCTATCGAAGCAAACAGGTGAGTGATCAACTAACTTATTGCTTATGAGGTCCTACATTGTCATTGCTCAGCTATGCTTCATATAGGTATTTGATATTGATACAAAAAAAACATTTGTTTATCTTTACAGCTCACAACCATCCTTTCACGACTAGGACACTCGGAGACATACGACTTCAGTATGGAACTTGAGACAGCCATGGCCAATGCTTTTGATGAGATGTCCACCAACATGACCCCTGAAATCACCACTGGCGAGGGAAACACTGTTTTTCACAGCGAGTGGGACAACCTGAGCAGAATCACCACCAACGTTCATGGTTCAAATGTGGTAAACAGCGCCGGGGGAATCATGATTCAAGAAGTGAAGGAGAGCCATGTGAGCACCAAGAAAAGGACCCTTCCTCTCTATGACAGGTCATCCAAGATGAGAAGCCTTAAGATCACGCCTCCCGAGACGCTGCCAGAGCTGGCATTCAAAAGAGTTGGCCCCAAATTCCCCAAGAATGCCAACTTTACCCCTGCTGCTGAGGAATTACTGGGCCCCGACTACTGTAGCACACTGCTGGGATTCTACGACTTTACTGGGGAGGACTGTACCAGCGCTTTTAAAGGCAAATGCAAGGTGAATCCCCTGAAGAAGCTGGAAAAGACTCGTAAACTCCACAAAGCTTTCAGGCAGTTTGGTGCAGACTGGATGGTCACTGATGAGCTTCAAGAGGAGATGGAGAGCTTCACATGCATTATGTATGGCCAAGCACGGATGACATCAGTTGACACAGTACAGGTGAAAATGATGAGAAAGATGGTCGGCGCTGACAAAGTCCTGGACTCCAAGTCAAAAGTAGACCTGGAACGCCTGCCAAGGTCTGTCTCATTCCACATGTCCAGCGAGCCTTCTATAAGAGAGCAGACAAGGCAATAATCAAGAGCCCAAAACCACATGATCCAGGCATGGGCTGGGAGAAGACAGGAGAAGAGGAGGTGTTGGAACCGGTCTGGGCAATTGGACCCATCCTCCCTCCTTCTCTTGTTGAGGTACTGGCTCAGAGAGCAGAGTCAGAAGAGCATGCAGCCCTTGACAAGGTGACCGATTACGCCAACAATAACTTGTCTGTGGGTAAAGTGGATGGAGAGTACGAGCATGAGGATGAAGAGCTGGAGATGGAAGAAATTGAATTAGAAGATCTCTTCAGTGACGATGAGGATGAGTAGTTTAGGTCAGCAAGTTGGTAGTGACATGAAAAGGTAAATGTATTGGTTGTCTACTTCAAAAGTTATGCCTCTTCTACATTATATTTTCATTTTTAGATTTTTGGGTTAGGTGCTATAAAGGGTTAAAACTAGCCTTTGGGACATTATTTGAGCTTGGTACCCAATATAATTTCCAAATAAACAGTTGGAGGATTGAAAAAAATAACTGATTGTCAACAAATATTCACTATGCGTTTGAAAAATTAAAATGTAGTTGGTTAGACACGCATTTCTTGCATTTGTTTGCTGTTTTTGTCCAGAAATACAGTCAAAATGTTGTAAAATGTAAAAAAAAAAAAACCATTCCATTGAATTCCTAGGGTCAGAATTGTATGGGAAAATGCATTCATTTGTCTCTGTATGTTGTTTACTTCAAAGATTATGCCTCTTGAGTCTTGCTACATCAAATTTTAATGTTTCGGTTTTGTGTTAGGTGCAATAAAGGGTTAAAAATGTAGCCTTTCGGACATTATTTCAGCTTGGCACCTGGCAGACTCTGAAAGTAGACACTTTAAGGATTAAGAAAAATCAGGTGGCATAAACATTTCCGGGGGGTGCGCGTGGACCCCTATTTCCATTTAGACTAAACCCACGGTTTGATAAACCCAAGTGTGTTCATTGACCCACACGCAACTGAGGTACATATTAACAGTTTACACATTTGATGGTAGAAATCAGTTTGTTACCCTCATACCAAGATGGCGGCGGTCTCGTGACGTCAGAGTGTCTTCGATTTCAAATAAACTTGAGTAAAAGATAAAAGCATAGCAGATAGACAGTGAGATTTGAGATAGATAGATAGGAGGACACAATGTATTAATGTAACAGCTAATACAATTTAAACTTTGCAAACTCCCATACATGTAACGTTATTATGATAGATCAGCTGTAGCTGTAGCAGAAAACACGAGACTGAGTCGAGTCACCGAGTAAATCGAAATGTTGAAACAGTGCCAAGCCAACACGAACTCAAAAACACTTTAACCTATTGGTAAACAAACGTATTGTTGAAAATATACACTATGACTGCTGTTGTGACATGTTTAAGATCGTATTGACTAGTTTACACACTCACCTTCAAAGTTTCAAACCGCGGCGCTAACGTTAACTTGTTGATCTTAGCTCTGTAAATCGGGATCTTCTTCTCTGCTCCTATTTCCTAAATGTTGTAACAGCGCCACCACAAACTCGCGACAGCGCCACTTGTGGCCAAAAATATGACGATAGACAGACAATTGTTAAGCTGCGTACAGTTGAGCGGTGATAGAATGTGATTGGACAAATGGGATTTAGGGGAGGGGGAGGTGACGCAATTCATTAGTCTTTGGGGGAGGGGTGCTTTTAGAAGTGTCTGTCTTTTAGAATTCACAGTTCAAGTGACTACAAACTTTGATTGATTGATTGAACATTTTATTAACAGATTGCAGAATGGGTACAGTACAGTACAGCTCAATACACAATTGTTAAGGGGATGCAGACCAGAGAAAGACTTTCGTCTTGTTTACATCAGGGTCCCCCATTTTCAATTCATCATAACACACATATATGGCTCAGCTTCTTCCCCCAGGCCATCAGAGCCTTGAACACTGAACTCTCCACACACAAGCACACATGAGCACACACACACTGTACATGCTCAAACACTAGCAGCCACTTTAACATGAGCACACACACACTCATGCTGCACACGCTCACACTTATGGTCACTTTACAAAAGGAAAGGTCACTTTAAGAATAGTATAGTATAATTTGAGATTGTATAATATAGCATTGTATAGCAGTGTACATTGGGGGGGGGGGCACTGCACTGTACAGTGGAATACTGACAAAGCCATACTTGGTCATTTACTGTACAACTGGGTTAGAACATTTGTAGGGGCCAGTTTCGAATTGCAGTCTCCCGTAGGTGTTCTTTGAGTGTTTAGACTGACTGTGTGCGTGTGTGTGTGTGTGTGTGTGTGTGTGTGTGTGTGTGTGTGTGTGTGTGTGTGTGTGTGTGTGTGTGTGTGTGTGTGTGTGTGTGTGTGTGTGTGTGTGTGTGTGTGTGTGTGTGTGTGTGTGTGTGTGTGTGTGTGTGTGTGTGAATAAAAAAAAACTTTACAGACAACATTGAGACAAAGCTTCCTGACACATCTCCATCCAAACTCTTGGAAGAACTCATTGAAATCTCATCTGATACCACCTGGAGAGCTAGTTTCAGAGTGTGGTGCTGAGTACCAAGTATCTTATGATGCAGCAGTTAAGGTGTTGATACCATTCAGCACCACATATCTGTGTGAAGCTGGCTTTTCATCCATGAAAGCTCTGACAACAAAATATAGGGCCAAGTTGAGCCTTGAGGATGACATGCGTGTTGCCTTGTCAAAGATCTCCCCACGTAGTGACCGTATTATTAGCCAGCAGCAGACCTCGCATTGAGCTAGAAATGTCCACTGAGTGAACGAGTGCTTATTTTCTGTATTTATTTATATTTTTTGAGAAATGGTACCTTGGTGATCCTTTTCTGTATTTAAAAAAAATACATGATTTTCTGTTTTTGAGAAATGGTCAAACTTATCCAAATATGCAATTTTTATGGAGAACAGTGCAGCTGCAACAGATAGCACTTTCGTGATCCTTTTCTGTATTTAAAAAAAAATACATGATTTTCAGTTTGAGAAATGGTCACACTTATCCAAATATGCTATTTTTATGGAAAAGTGTGCAGCTGCAACAGATAGCACTTTAGTGATAATTTTCATTATCACTTTTCTCTCCAGAAAAGAGAGTATATACATTTGACGTAAAAACTGTACATTGGAGGAGGTTGGGTGGGTGGGTGAGGTTGGGTAGGAGGGGTTGGGGGGGGGGGGCACTGTACAACTGTACAAGCAAAACTGTACATTGGAATATTGACAACCATACTAGGTAATTTACTGTACATTGGGGGGGGGGGGACAGTGTACAAACAAGCAAAACTGTACATTGGAATATTGACAAAACCATAATAGGTAATTTACTGTACATTGGAGGGGGTTGGGTTAGGACATTTGTAGGGGCCAGTTTCGAATTGCAGTCTCCCGTAGGTGTTCTTTGAGAGTGTTTTTGAAAGTGGGTAGTGATTCACATTCCTTTACAGCTTTGGGTAGGGCGTTCCACATTGATGTGGCATAATTGCGAAACGTGTTTAGTCCCTTGTTTGAGCCGAATCTGGGTTTTACATGATTTGTGGAGCTCCCTCTGGTGTTGTGATCGTGGTATTCACTGACCTTTGGGAAGTATTTTGACATGTACATGGGTACCTTGGTCGTGCAGTGTATCTTGTAGACCAGGCCCATTGCAAGTTGCTGTACTCTGTCGTCTACTCTAAGCCTTCCTAGGTTGGCAAAGTGGGCAGGGGTGAGGTGGGTTCTGGGAGTCAGGTCAAGCAGTAGTCTGACTAGTTTGTTTTGAGATGTTTGTAATTTGGTTTTTAGTGCCTTTGAGGTGTTTTGGTACCATGAGGTGCAAGCATAGTCGTAGTACCCTTGAATGAGTGCTCCTGCCAGAGTCTTCAGGGTATTCTTGTTTACCAGAGAGGAGATCCGGTACAAGAATCGAGTTCGTTGGTTGACTTTTTTTATTACATTGGATGCCATTTTGTCACAGGAAAGATTAGCCTCTAGGATGGAACCCAGGTAGGTAATTTCATCTTTCCTTGTGACAATATTGTCACCCACTGTAACTGAGAAGCCGTCGGTCTTGCTGAGTTTGTTATTTGAACCGAAGAGAATGGACTCTGTTTTGCCCATGTGTAATGATAGTTTGTTGTCGGCAAGCCATATGCAGATTTTGCCTAGTTCTGAGCTGAGGGTTTTTTCAACCTGTAACTTGTTCTTGTCAGAGACCAGCAGGGCTGAGTCGTCCGCAAAAAGGAACAAGTTGCAGTCACAAGCTGACGACATGTCATTTGCATAAATTAGGAACAGTAGCAGACCTAGTATGCTTCCTTGTGGAACACCACAGCTTACTGTGAGGGGGGGGGGGATTGGGTACCGTTACCTCCACCATCTGCTCTCTCCCCTCCAGGTAGGATTGCATCCAGCTCACTGATAGACTATCAAAACCAATTGCTTTTAGCTTGTCAATCAGAATGGTGTGATTGACAGTGTCGAAGGCCTTTTGTAGGTCCAGCATGACCATGCCGCAGTATTTGCCCGCGTCCACCTCTTGCTTGATGTGGTCGTTCAAATAGAGAAGGCATGTGTCAGTGGAGTGGGATGTTCTGAAGCCAGATTGGAATTCGTAGATTAGATTTTTATCCGCGAGGTACTTTTCGACCTGTTCGTATACTATTTTTTCCATGACTTTCGAGATGGATGTAAGGATAGAAACAGGGCGGTAGTTGCCTGGGTCTAATTTGCTGCCCTTTTTGTGCAGGGGTGTTACTCTCGCAATTTTGAAGTCCTTGGGGACGTGTCCCTGTTTTATGGAGAGGTTTATTATGTGTGTGATGACTGGGGTGATGGCGGCTGCTGAGTCTCTGAGGAATTTGGAGGGGATGTTGTCATGGCCAGTGGCCTTGTTCGGTTGGAGGGCGCTCAGTTTTTTGAGTACCTCATCTGTAGTTACCATTTCCAGTTTGAAATCGTCTTTGTGGACGCCTAGGTTCTTGTAGTATGCTACTATGTGTTCTACCCCATACTGCCCTGAGTGGGAGGGTAGTTTGTTTATCAGTGTTGTGGCTATGTTTGTGAAGAA
This sequence comes from Notolepis coatsorum, assembly GCF_963971535.1. Lineage (NCBI taxonomy): Eukaryota > Metazoa > Chordata > Actinopteri > Aulopiformes > Paralepididae > Notolepis > Notolepis coatsorum. The sequence goes on from NC_140167.1 coordinate 213,732,427, forward strand.
AGTGTTTAAGTAATTGGCTACATCCAGTTTGTCTGTGATGAGCGTGTTGTCCGTCTTTATGTTTATGTTTGAGAACCTGATTTTAAGTTTTTTACTGCAGCCTAGTTGATTATTGAGTAATTTAAAAAGTTCATGTGGTTTATTTTTGTTTTCCTCAGTTTTGTCATTGATGATTTTTTTTAGCAGTTTTTATCATGGAGTTTACGTCATTTCTTAGTCTGTTTCTTTCTAGTTTGAGTTCAGTCACATGGGCTTGGAGTTCACTGCTTGTGCTTTTGGTAAGCTTTGACTGACTTTTACTTTTACGGTCAGTATTTCAGTGTGCATCCACGGCTCAGCGCAATTTTTTACCCTGGTGGTTCTTAGGGGGGCCATGTTGTTTAGTATTGTTGAGAATTTGGTTTTGAAGCCAAGCCATGTTTCTTCAACCAGTGTACCATTGAGCTCATCTGACCAGTCCAGGCTCTCCAGTTCAAGGTTAAAGGCCTCGCTAGAGTAGGTTTTGAGGTCTCTAGATGTGACTGTTTTGTGACAGCCAGCCTTTTGTTTTAGCTTTTTGCGGGTACAGAATATCATGGCGTTCTATCGCCATGCTCTAAGACAAACTCTAACCTTAACCAACTTCGAAAGAGTGCCTAAGCAGCAAAAAAAAAAGTGAGTGACTGATAGTGCCATCTAGTGGTAAGGTAAAAGTACTGTATTACAACACTCTCACTTATTTTTACAATGGCATTCAAGTCCCTTTAAATAATATTACAACACTCCCACTTAATTTTACAATGGCATTAAGTGCCTTTAAATAATATTACAGCGCCATGCTCTCCTTCATAAAAAGAAACGTCAAGAAAAAATATCTTTTAAACAGCAAAAAAAAAAATACGTTTTACAATGCTTTTACTGGAACTCTTTTTCACATTTTTTCAGACTTGCTTTGACTAGGCAGCGTTCGGCGTTCACCTGTCAAGCACAAATAACCACTCTATTTTACATGTGAATTACCAAAGTGCCACTTAACCCTTTCACTGCCACACGACAGAAGGTTAACCCAAATGAAACAATTACATTTTTTTTGTATATATATATTGAACAATTAACAATATTCCTGTGAATGCATGAGTACACTGAATGAATACTGAGAGTATTACTGGCATAATAGATCATGTAAATAGAATTCTTACAATTTCTGGATTAATAAACCATCCTCTGACAAGCATGTTCTTGAATAATTTGTGTGTTTTTGAAACTCAATGCCTCTTATCACCTCTGTGGGGGGTGAGTGGGCTAATAATTCACAAATTATATTGTGGTGCAGGTATTCTAGCTAAACAAAACAGTGATAATGACACTTTTGAATGGTGTGAATTTAGTCATTGTTAGTATAAATAAGAATAATCAATTTTGTAATGTTGGGCAATAAGGCATAACAATAGAGCCTCTTGATTGATTGATTGATTGAAAAGTTTATTAACAGATTGCAGAATGGGTACAGTACAGTACAGCTCAATACATACAATTGTTAAGGGGATGCAGACCAGAGAAAGACTTTCGTCTTGTTTACATCAGGGTTCCCCATTTTCAATTCATCATAACATATATGACATACAGATAGACAGTACATCTATACATTTATGACATATCAGATTTGCAAATACAGTACTGTTTGTGATACAAAAGTGTCCAGAAAAAGAGTGTATTTGACGTAGAAACTACATTGGAGGAGGTTGGGTGGGGGCTGTACATTGGAGGTGGGGGGACACACACACATTGTACACTGTACATTGGAATACTGACAAAGCCATACTTGGTCATTTACTGTACAACTGAGTTAGGACATTTGTAGGGGCCAGTTTCGAATTGCAGTCTCCCGTAGGTGTTTTTTGAGAGTGTTATTGAAAGTGGGTAGTGATTCACATTCCTTTACAGCTTTGGGTAGGGCGTTCCACATTGATGTGGCATAATTGCTAAACGTGTTTAGTCCCTTGTTTGAGCCGGATCTGGGTTTTACATGATTTGTGGAGCTCCCTCTGGTGTTGTGATCATGGTATTCACTGACCTTTGGGAAGTATTTTGACATGTACAGAGATACATGAGAGATATTTAGAGAAAGTAGATAGATTTTGGGGGGGAATTGTTAATTCTACTTAAACTTAATGCAACATCTATAATAGTAAATATCATTCATACAGAAAACATGCAACATCTATACAGTAATATAGTAAATGTATCACTCATACAGAAAACATGCAACATCTATTTCTTCAATGAGCCTGTTGGTTGACAGAAATGACCAGGTTTGTAAACAAACATGATATTTATTAACATAAAGGAAGCACAACATGCCACACTTCAGTGGGTGCAACGTTATTCCTATTTTATGCTAAAGGCTTAATGTGTCACAGCAGCACAAACATTCCACACATTTAACATTCACAAACACAATATTGAAACATAAACACCGCATAGACCGTAACACTTCCGGGATTCTGAAATCAGGGAGGAGATTGCGTGGGGGGGTCAAATGAATGAATGTGGAAGAGAGCCGTGATGTAAGTGGTTGCCGATACGGCTGTGGGGGTGCTAGAGACATGATCGAATAGACGTTTATGCGCCTCGCTCTCCTGAACACGGCGTGACCCATAACTAATCGATCAGAACTAAATCGGCAGAGAAAAAGCCCATTTTAAAGCACCTATTCCGCATGGACATGCGCAGAGTGCCCATGGAGTCTGGACGCCGCGAGATGACGCTCGAATGAATGTGGACTGTTCCATCAGAGGGGGGAGCTTCGATGGTCATGTAAGTGGCTACAGACCGCTGCACTTAAATATAAACATTAGTCTACCTGGAGACTCAATGAGGTAATTGTAGATGTCGCCATAAGACGCGTCTGGCCATTTAGTGGGATAATTTTTTCATTATCCTGTTCGGCTGAAAGGACATTGGCCACCGAAGCTCCCCCCTCTGATAGAACAGTCCACATTCATTCGAGCGTCATCTCGCGTCGTCCAGACTCCATGGGCACTCTGCGCATGTCCATGCGGAATAGGTGCTTTAAAATGGGCTTTTTCTCTGCTGATTTAGTTCTGATCGATTAGTTATGGGTCACGCCGTGTTCAGGAGAGCGAGGCGCATAAACGTCTATTCGATCATGTCTCTAGCACCCCCACAGCCGTATCGGCAACCACTTACATCACGGCTCTCGTCCACATTCATTCATATGCTCCCCCCGCAATCTCCTCCCCGATTTCAATGTAACGCGGAAGTGTAGTGGTCTTCGTTAAACACTAAAACTACGATACCCAGAGCTCATCGCGCAAACCGGAAGCGAATATACGTCATCTTTCCTCGCCACGTCCTTTAACTATTCCTCACCGGCAACTTATCTAATTTAAAAGAAAATTAAAACATCTTTTCAAAATCTTTCTTCACATCTAGATTAGTAAATTCCACATAACCTTAGATGTTGTTCTTTACCCGCTCGCGAATTGAACGCCACCCCATACGTTAGGCTAAAACCAAAGATTTTCGTCCATCAGCCCGTTTTAAACAGCGTAAATACGACATTTCTCTCCGTTCTTAAAGAAATCAACTTATATACGCCAACTCCTGCACACCTTAGCTAGTATCCCTGCGTTTTTAACAACAATCCGACGGTCGCAACATATTTTAAAACGCATAATATTAGCTAAAACCAAAGATTTTCGTCCATCAGCCCGTTTTAAACAGCGTAAATACGACATTTCTCTCCGTTCTTAAAGCAATCAACTTATATACGCCAACTCCCGCACACCTTAGCTAGTATCCCTGCATTTTTAACAACAATCCGACGGTCGCAACATATTTTAAAACGCATAATATTAGCTAAAACCAAAGATTTTCGTCCATCAGCCCGTTTTAAACAGCGTAAATACGACATTTCTCTCCGTTCTTAAAGAAATCAACTTATATACGCCAACTCCCGCACACCTTAGCTAGTATCCCTGCGTTTTTAACAACAATCCGACGGTCGCAACATATTTTAAAACGCATAATATTAGCTAAAACCAAAGATTTTCGTCCATCAGCCCATTTTAAACAGCGTAAATACGACATTTCTCTCCGTTCTTAAAGCAATCAACTTATATACGCCAACTCCCGCACACCTTAGCTAGTATCCCTGCGTTTTTAACAACAATCCGACGGTCGCAACATATTTTAAAACGCATAATATTAGCTAAAACCAAAGATTTTCGTCCATCAGCCCGTTTTAAACAGCGTGAATACGACATTTCTCTCCGTTCTTAATGAAATCAACTTATATACGCCAACTCCCGCACACCTTAGCTAGTATCCCTGCGTTTTTAACAACAATCCGACGGTCGCAACATATTTTAAAACGCATAATATTAGCTAAAACCAAAGATTTTCGTCCATCAGCCCGTTTTAAACAGCGTAAATACAACATTTCTCTCCGTTCTTAAAGCAATCAACTTATATATGCCAACTCCCGCACACCTTAGCTAGTATCCACATAATTCACATAATATAGCATGAATTTAGAAGAAGAAAATGAGGTCACAGTGTTCGGTATAGACATATGTACAATGTTCTGAGTTACCATATAATATACAATACACAATACTATGCAGTGTACTAATGTACAGTACTATCTAGTGCAAAGCAGAAATGGGATGAGGTACAATTTTAGGTACAATTTACAGTAAGGTGTACGAGTTGTAGTGCAATCCTTCATCCATAAATATAAAGTGTGGGGAGTGGGTGCTACAGTGTGTTTGTTTAAAGTGGGTGTGTGCTATAAGTGTGTGGAGTGGGTGCTACAGTGTGTTTGTTTAAAGTGAGTGTGTGCGTGTGGATGTGTGTGCTATGTGCGTTTGGTGGTTGTTGTTGTGTAGTGTTCATTCATTGTTCGTTTAGCAGCCTGATGGCCTGGGGATAGAAGCTTCTTTTGAGTCTTTCTGTGCTCGCCTTGAGACTCCTGTATCGCTTGCCTGACCGCAGCAGTTCAAAGAGGCAGTTGTTCGGGTGACTGGAGTCTTTAATGATTCTCTTAGCCTTGCCCTTGCAACGCTTGTAGTAAATGTTCTGGAGGGTGGGGAGCCCCCCTCCAATTGTGCGTTCGGCTGAACGTGTCACTCTTTGTAGTCTGCTTTGGTCTTGTGCAGTGCTATTCCCAAACCAGGAGGTGATGTTGCCGGTCAAGATGCTCTCTATTATACATGAGTAGAAGTTCTTAAGGATCTTCTGGCTGACTTGGAACTTCCTTAGGCGCCTGAGGAAGTAGAGGCGTTGTCGTGCCTTCTTCACAACACTGTTAATGTGTGTGGTCCATGTCAAGTCCTCGGATATGTAGGCTCCGAGGTACTTAAAGCTGTTGACTCTCTCAACCGGTGCCCCGTCGATGCTGAGGGGGCTGTAGTCCTTGACCCCCGACCTCCTGAAGTCCACAATCATCTCCTTTGTTTTGCTGACGTTCAGGGAGAGGCTGTTTTCCTGGCACCATCCCGCCAGGACCTTGACCTCTTCCAGGTAGGCCCTCTCGTCGTTGGCAGAGATCAGGCCCACCACCACTGTGTCGTCAGCAAATTTGACGATTGTATTGCTACTCCGCTGAGCCACACAGTCGTGTGTGTACAGGGAGTAGAGGAGGGGACTCAGAACACAGCCCTGGGGGGCCCCTATGTTGAGGGTGATGGATGAGGAGGTGCAGTTGCCTGCTCTCACCACCTGGGGTCTGCCAGTCAGGAAGTCCAAGACCCACTGGCAGAGGTCATAGCCCAAGCCCAGGTCCCTGAGCTTGGCTATGAGTATGGAGGGGACTATGGTATTGAATGCCGAGCTGTAGTCGATGAATAGCATTCTCACATAGTTCCCCTGCCTCTTGTCCAGGTGTGATGCTGCTGTGTGCAGCACATGGGATATGGCGTCCTCCGTGGACCTGTTGGGGCGGTATGCAAATTGCAGGGGGTCCATGTTGATGGGGAGGGAGGAGCAGATGGAGCCCTTTACTAGCTTCTCGAAGCACTTCATGGCTATGGAGGTGAGAGCTACAGGGCGGTAGTCGTTGAGGCAAGCAGGCTTGGATTTTTTGGGTACAGGGATAATAGTGGACTTCTTCAGGCAGGTGGGGATGACAGCCTGTTCTAAGGACAGGTTAAATATGTCAGTGAATACTGGGGCCAGTTGGTCGACACAGACTTTTAGGACGCGGCCGGGGATGCCGTCTGGACCTGCTGCCTTCCTGATATTCACTTTTTTAAAGGTCCGCCTCACCTCATGCGACATTTCTCTCCGTTTTAAAGCAATCAACTTATATACGCCAACTCCCGCACACCTTAGCTAGTATCCCTCCGTTTTTAACAACAATCCAAGGTCGCAACATATTTTAAAACACATAATTTGTTGAGCTGGGGACTATAAACAGAACCAGGGTGCACGGAAAGGGCTGTAGCGTATTTCTGTATGCCTAGCCCTGCCCCCAGACTTCAGAATGACCCAATCAAATGTGCCCTATCATTAAATTGCAAATACCAGCAGCTACGTCATGTACCACGCCCCTAGACGTCCGCCCCCAGACGTTGCTACTCATCCCAGCTAGTTCATTCGCAGGTTGCGAATGAACTAGCTGGGTACCCAACTAGCTCATTCGCAAAATGATCCTTGCGAATGAACTAGCTGGGTACCCAGCTAGCTAGGTCATCTTTGCGAATGAACTAGTTGGGTACCCAGCTAGTTCATTCGCAAAATGATCCTTGCGAATGAACTAGCTGCTAGCTAGGTCATCTTTGCGAATGAACTAGTTGGGTACCCAGCTAGTTCATTCGCAAAATGATCCTTGCGAATGAACTAGCTGGGTACCCAGCTAGCTACAGATACAGCACTCAAAACTCAAACCTCTCATGCCTCTCTACCACTCTCTACCACTCCTCTATTGTTCTTGACCGGGCCAGATTTCACACCTCCACTTCCTCCCACAGGCTGGGCAGATTTTCATCTTACATTTTTATTCGTCCCAAATGTCCCAGCCCCATCAGATTTCTTAGCTTTTTTCACTGTTTACTTATCATGCATTGCAACACTAATATATGGTCAGTACCCCAAGTCAGACTGCCCATATACAAATTATTTTGGGGGTCTGAGGGCAGTAGCCCCCGACCCCCTCCCTGGGGAAGCACTTAAGTTAACTACCCTCCCTTTGTTCCCCCAGCCAACACCCCCGGAAAATTAACACCTGAGTAGACTTAAGTGGCACACAAGCAGCAACAAGCAGCAGACAAGCAGCAGAATTGGTTTGATTTTTGAGCGCTGCGTCTGTAGGTCATCTTTGCGAATGAACTAGTTGGGTACCCAGCTAGTTCATTCGCAAAATGGTCCTTGCGAATGAGCTAGCTGGGTACCCAGCTAGCTAATGTGTCAGCTAGCTGGGTACCCAGCTAGCTCATTCGCAAGGACCATTTTGCGAATGAGCTAGCTACTAGCTGAGGCAAAATTTGGTGTAAAGCCTATGGGACAAAGCCGGCTAGTTAACTAGCTAAGACACATGCTACCTAGCTAGCTGGGTACCCAGCTAGCTGACACATTTGCAACCTAGGTAGTGAGCTAGCTTATTCGCAAATGTGTCTTTGTGAATGAACTAGCTGGGTACCCAGCTAGCTAGGTCATCTTGGCGAATGAGCTAGTTGGGTACCTAGCTAGTTCATTCGCAAAATTGGTCCTGTGAATGAGCTAGCTAGGTACCCAGCTAGTTCATTCGCAAAGACACATTAGCTAGCTGGGTACCCAGCTAGCTAGGTCATCTTTGCGAATGAGCTAGTTGGGTACCCAGCTAGCTCATTCACAAAATGGTCTTTGCGAATGAGCTAGCTGGTTAACGAACTAGCTCATTCACAAATGTGTCCTTGCGAATGAGCTAGCTCGTTAACGAACTAGCTCATTCACACTCTGTTATGCCTGCCCAGCTATACTAGTATGGAGGTGAGGCCTTGCTGGCCTGGTCCTCGCCCCCAAACACCAACACCCCCCGCCCCCAAACACTCATGAATCAGCTAGCTGGTTAACCAACTAGCTCATTCACAAATGTGTCCTTGCAAATGAGCTAGCTAGCTAGCCCAGCTAGCTGATTCGCAAAGACAAGCTAGCTAGTTGGGTACCCAGCTAGCTAATGTGTCTCTGCGAATGAACTAGCTGGGTACCTAGCTAGCTCATTCACAAGGAGTATTTTGTGAATGAGCTAGCTAGGTACCCAGCTGGCTAATGTGTCTTTGCGAATGAACTAGCTGGGTACCTAGCTAGCTCATTCACAAGGACTATTTTGTGAATGAGCTAGCTGGGTACCCAGCTAGTTCATTTGCAAAAACACATTAGCTAGCTGGGTACCCAACTAGCTCATTCGCAAAATGGTCCTTGCAAATGAGCTAGCTAGGTACCCAGCTAGTTCATTTGCAAAAACACATTAGCTAGCTTGGTACCCAACTAGCTCATTCGCAAAATGGTCCTTGCGAATGAGCTAGCTGACACATTAGCTAGCTGGGTACCCAGCTAGCTCATTCGCAAGGACCATTTTGCGAATGAGCTAGCTACTAGCTGAGGCAAAATTTGGTGTAAAGCCTATGGGACAAAGCCGGCTAGTTAACTAGCTAAGACACGTGCTACCTAGCTAGCTCATTCACAAGGACTATTTTGTGAATGAGCTAGCTGGGTACCCAGCTAGCTAATGTGTCTTTGCGAATGAACTAGCTGGGTACCTAGCTAGCTCATTCACAAGGAGTATTTTGTGAATGAGCTAGCTAGGTACCCAGCTAGCTAATGTGTTTTTGCAAATTAACTAGCTGGTTAACCCAACTAGCTCATTCCCAAAATGGTCCTTGCGAATGAGCTAGCTAGGTACCCAGCTAGTTCATTTGCAAAAACACATTAGCTAGCTGGGTACCCAACTAGCTCATTCGCAAAATGGTCCTTGCGAATGAGCTAGCTGGGTACCCAGCTAGCTAGGTCATCTTTGCGAATGAGCTAGTTGGGTACCCAGCTAGTTCATTCGCAAAATTGTCCTTGTGAATGAGCTAGCTAGGTCCCCAGCTAGCTAGAAAATGGGAATAAATGTTAAAACGGCTTGCCATACTAGTAGTAGTAGTGGTAGTATAGGCCTAATAATAGTAGTGGTAGTATAGGCCTAGTAGTAGTAGTGGTAGTATAGGCCTAGTAGTAGTAGTAGTAGTAGTAGTAGTAGTAGTAGTAGTAGTAGTAGTAGTAGTAGTAGTAGTAGTAGTAGTAGTAGTAGTAGTAGTAGTAGTAGTAGCATGGCCGCCTAGTTATAGTTGAAAGTGGGGGTGCAAATTTTTTTTTTTTTTTTTTTTTTTTTGACAGGCCAGGGGTGGTTTCCATGGCAGAGTTTTTTTTTAATTTAATGAACCTGTACGTGCAATTTCCTGCAATATAGAGCCTTCAATCTTGACCAATAAAGCTGCTCTTTTCACTATAAAACTCAGTTTATATTGCAGTATGATAGCCAATTACTATAATAATAATAATATATTAATATATATATACTGTATATACACTGTATATTGATTTTTCGCTCATTCATTTTTATTAAATCAATCTCCTTTCAAATAGGCCAAGTTTTTAATAAGAAAGAGAAAAAAGATATATTTCCATTACCTGTAAATCTTGTGTCTCTTTCTCTCCTTCTCTGCCTCCTCCCTGAGTCTGCAGTGCACAATCATGACATCGATATAAAAAAAAAAAAAAAAAAAAAAAAAAAGTAAAAACAAAAAAAAATTGAGGCCCCTCGTCACTATAGGCCCACGGGCCACGGCCGTCGTTAATACGGCCCTGCTCGTCTGCCATATAGCCTGTAACTGTTCCGCAACAGTAAGTGACTTCCGGGGTAGGCCTGATTGGCCCCGACAGGCACGTGACGCGGCAAACTCAGGATGCGCAACGAGGCTCCTGAGAGCTGTCGCGCGGATATAGGCTGTCTATTGCCATTCTCTAACACAAACTCTAACCTTAACCAGCTCCTTAACAGCGCCTAAACTTAACCGTTCTAACCTTAACCAACTCCGAAACAATGCCTAACCTTAACCTTAACCTTAACCATGCCTAACCTTAACCATAGAAAGAATATTGCATTCTCTAAGACAAACTCTAACCTTAACCAGCTCCTTAACAGCGCCTAAACTTAACCGTTCTAACCTTAACCAACTCCGAAACAATGCCTAACCTTAACCTTAACCTTAACCATGCCTAACCTTAACCGGCGAAAGAATACACGTTAAAAAAAAAATCACGTTAAAAAAAAAAAATTTGATGGGATTCGAACTCACCAACAACGGACCGCAGGATCGCAGGACCGCTGCTCTGCCAGGTGAGCTGAAGCGCCGAATGAAAGTCATGGCGTATTTGGACGGTTACGTAATTCCGCAAGCTCTGCCGCTCGGCTCCGCGGAGCGTGCCGCGCGGCAGAGAAAGTTGCGCGTCACGTGCCTGTCGGGGCCAATCAGGCCTACCCCGGAAGTAACTTACTGTTGCGGATAAGCTATAAGCTGCCATATAGATAGCGTTAACGTTTGCAAATGAAGTCAACGTCATCCAGCTCACTGTGCCTCACACCACATATCTAGATAACGTTAGATTTATTGGGGGGGGGGGGTATATCATATTTTTCATATGATCAAAAAGTGGTGGAGCAAGATCATAACCTTGTGTGCCGGACCCCCTCCAAACCACCCCTTGCCTGCCAAAAAAAAAAAAAAAAAAAAAAAAAAAAATTTGCACCCCCACTTTCAACTATAACTAGGCGGCCATGGTAGTAGTAGTAGTAGTAGTAGTAGTAGTAGTAGTAGTAGTAGTAGTAGTAGTAGTAGTAGTAGTAGTAGTAGTAGTATAGACAGGGCCGCCTCAGGGGGTGTGCGAGCAGTGCAGTCGCACAGGGCCTCGCGGGAAGGGGGGCCTCGCAATTTTTTTTTTTTTTTTTTTTTTTTTTTTTTGCGAGGCCCCCCTTCCCGCGAGGCCCTTTTTCATCACATACCTAAAATCTAGTTTTGCTTATATGCTTATATATTTCACATTAGACACGTTTGTAGAATGTGTCTGACTTGTTCCTGGGTCTGCACCTGGGTCACTATTGGAGCTCTGGTGCTCTGCAGCAGGCATTGGTTTCAACGAAGGGAGTGGTTACTTACATCATAGTACGCCGCCGGAAACTTAAACGAAGAAGAAGAAGAAGAAGAGTCAGCTGTGTTTGAATATTTCGCGCGTGCAGCTTTTGACTATTATGCTTAGTTATGCTTTGCGAATGAACTAGCTGGGTACCTAGCTAGCTCATTCACAAGGAGTATTTTGTGAATGAGCTAGCTAGGTATCAGTCGGTCAGTCACCAAGGAATGTTGACGAAAGGCGGGACAAATGGCCGGAGCCTTGTCATGATGCAGTCGGGATATAGGCCATGGCCCATGATGATGTCGGCTAGTAGCTAGCTTAGCTAAAGGCTATCTAGCGTTAGCTAACCTGCAGCCAAGATGAAGACGTTTGGTGAGTTTTTAACCTATTCTATTAACTCTATTCTATTCCCGCCGTGGACATCGCTCTCTCTCTATCTCTCTCTCACTCTCTGGAGCTAAACTGGCCGACTAGCTAATAGTACTACTAGTAGCTAACGGTGTGTGCCTGGTGTCAGCACCTGGCTGTATGTAGCCGCATAGCTTGCTTCTGCGTTAGCTAATGGTTAGCGATAGCCTGGTTGAGCTAACTGTTAGCCAGTTAGCTGTTTAGCTTTGACGTTAACTGCCGGCTGCGCTCGGCTGGGAACGTTCGTTTGATGCTATCAGTTAGCCTTGAGTTAGCTGTTAGCTTGTGCTACGACCATTGACATTAGCCGTGAGAATAGCAGGGGGTTCTGGCACTCTGACTACGACATCATCTTTGACAGAAGATGTAGTCGGGCCTGCACCATGACAAGGCTCTGGCAGCAGCTTATTTTTGTCCCGACAGCGAGAGGCCTTTCGTCAACGTGGAGACCTGTGTTACGGCCTTTCGCCCTGCGTTCCTTGGTGCAGGTAAGATTAATGAAAATGTCATGACATTACCCCACTCTTCCTTCCTTCCCCTCCCGAATGTTTTGTTAATAACGATGTTTTTTTCCAGGCAAAACATATGCTACTTCACAACATTTGGAGATACGACATGTGCTGTGTGTGAATGTCTTGGTCGTTTGTGTAGCTTGGGTAGCGTTGGGCCGTTGGCCAAAGCTGTGTGTGGCCTGGTGTCACAGTACCTGGCTAGCCTATTTAGCTGATGTCGGCCATTGGCTCCTTGCTGCTTTGGTTTCTCTGGTATAGACCCTCTTCTCTTTGGATTTAAGTGTTGATCTTTGTCCTTTTGGATCTCTCATACATGCTCTCTCTCTAACACACACACACATGCTCTCTCTCTCTCTCATACATGCTCTCTCTCTAACACACATGCTCTCTCTCTCTCTCTCTCTCTCTCTCTTTCTAACACACACAGTCTGCCTATGGCGGCCTTTCTCGATGGCTAGGCTGTGCTCGCTGAGTCTGTATAGTCAAGGATCTTCAGTCACAGTGCTCAGGTATTCTGCCACTGTGTACTCTCTGTTTAGGGCCAAATAGCATTTCAATTTATTTCCAATGTGTCTCTCTCTCTCTCTCTCTCTCTCTCTCTCTCTCTTGGATTTAAGTGTTGATCTTTGTCCTTTTGGATCTCTCATACATGCTCTCTCTCTAACACACACACACATGCTCTCTCTCTCTCTCTCTCTCTCTCTCTCTCTCTCTCATACATGCTCTCTCTCTAACACACGGGCTCTCTCTCTCTCTCTCTCTCTTTCTAACACACACAGTCTGCCTATGGCGGCCTTTCTCGATGGCTAGGCTGTGCTCGCTGAGTCTGTATAGTCAAGGATCTTCAGTCACAGTGCTCAGGTATTCTGCCACTGTGTACTCTCTGTTTAGGGCCAAATAGCATTTCAATTTCTTTCCAATGTGTCTCTCTCTCTCTCTCTCTGTACACTGTATATTGACTGTAGAACGGGAGCTCTCTCTTGCTCTCTCTTTTGCTATATGTTGACTGTATCATGCCCCGCCTCGGGCAGCGCTATTATTTAAGAATATGTTGACTGTATGAAAAAAAATAAAATAAAAATATATATAATTTTTTTTAACCTTTTGGGGGGGGGGGGGGGGGGGGGCCTCGCGTTAAATCTCGCACAGGGCCTTGCATTTCTCCCAGGCGGCCCTGAGTATAGACCTAGTAGTAGTAGTAGTAGTAGTAGTAGTAGTAGTAGTAGTAGTAGTAGTAGTAGCAGTGGCGGCTCTACCACTAGGGGCGCTAGGGCGCCGACCCACCTGCTGGCCAGCTGCTGTTAAATCAGAGAAGAAGACAATAAAACTTTTTCGTTTTTGTGTTTTATAGCCCTATAAATAATATAAACATGTTTAAAATTAATAATATTTACTCATTTTAAGTATGTTTGTATTTCCAATGCACAATATAACGTTATTATCTAAATTAAAAAAACATCGTTTTCCAGAGCAGGAAGTGACATCACGTTTTTTTTTTTTTTTTTTTTTTTTTTTTGGCCCGGGCTATACGCGATAGCGCTCTGAGTGCGCGTCACAGTTTGATCGCTGTCTCCGTCACAGCCAATCAGTGCATACGCCGTTGTGCGTTGAAATATGACTATTATGTTGGAATCCGAGCGCGATTTGAAGCGGTCTAGAAAGCAGCGTGAACTTCCGTGAGAATTTCCATAGCCGCATTTCGCGGAGACGCTCTCTGATTGGCCGACGCCAGTATTTTTTTCCATGGCAGAATTTCACAGAGACGATCTCTGATTGGCCGAATCCAATTTCTAATGTTCCAATTCTAGCTTGGTTCCTAGGTTGGTCTAGGACTGTTGTTTGTCTTAGAGCGTGCCGTGCCGTGACTGCAAGTTCTTTAGACTGTTAAGCTTAGGCACTCTTTCAAAGTTGGTTAAGGTTAGAGTTTGTCTTAGAGTATGGCGATAGAACGCCAGGTAGTTTGCAGTCTGTTCGAGCGGAAATGGACAAAGGAATGTACTTGTTGAGTGTTGTGCTAACGTCGACGAGCTCAGCTGAGCTAACACTTGGCTAACAAGCTATATGGTGGATTATACACGTTTATCAAGCTCTCCTGCCCTGGACGTTTCAACTAAACAGTGAGTCTCTCTCTCTCTCTCTCTAACGTTAGTAGTACTAGGCTGGTGCGGGCTAACTGGCTATCGTTCTGGCAGCTAACGTTAGTAGTACTAGGCTGGTGCGGGCTAACTGGCTATCGTTCTGGCAGCTAACGTTAGTAGTACTAGGCTGGTGCGGGCTAACTGGCTATCGTTCTGGCAGCTAACGTTAGTAGTACTAGGCTGGTGCGGGCTAACTGGCTATCGTTCTGGGAGCTAACGTTAGTAGTACTAGGCTGGTGCGGGCTAACTGGCTATCGTTCTGGGAGCTAACGTTAGTAGTACTAGGCTATCGTTCCGTGATTTGTTTACTTGGTAACACGGGTTGCTAAGGAATTTAGGTTCGAGGTTGAAGAAATCTCTCTCTCTCTCTCTCTCTCTCTCTCTCTCTGCTTAACGTTAACATTTGTAAATCGTTTTTTTTAGGAGCAGTACTACTGCTGGCCATTCATGAAGCGAGACATTGCTGATTGTTTATTTATCGATGGCTCATTGATTTAACTACTGCAGCTCTCTCGGATTGAAAATACGTGGATTATGGCTTGTTCAATATCGTCTATGTTTGAATGAATGAATGAATGAGAACTTTATTAACAGATTGCAGAATGGGTACAATACAGTACGGCTCAATACAATTACACAACACAATTGTTAAGGGGATGCAGACCAGAGAAAGACGTTTGTCTTGTTTACATCAGGGTCCCAGATTTTCGATTCATATCGATAGTTTAATAGCTAGCCTTGGCTCGTTTAACAATATGCAAAATATGTGTACAGCCCTGTACTCATACTGAAGTTATTCTTAGTATATAATAGGTCTGATTGTGTAACGAATCGATTCCACGTTGCGCTGTGTGTGAGAGAGAGAAGGAGAGAGGGAGAGATCTGCCTGTGTTTGTAGACGGGCGAGTTTTGTTTCTAACTTTTCTATTTATATATTGTGTTTCAAGTTGTGAATTAGAGTCTAGACTATACTTTATTTGACTGGTTGTGTGTTGTTGTAGTAACAGCTGAGCGACTCGTTCATAAGAGCCGATTCATTGCCGTGAGCGTGAGTCGAATCGCTCACGTCTTGCCATGAGTGTTGCGTGGTACTGTACTGTACATGTTTGCATTTTGCAAAATGTTTGGTATAGCGCGCCTAGTGGCGAAGTACCCACCGGCCGCCACTGAGTAGTAGTAGTAGTAGTAGTAGTAGTAGTAGTAGTAGTAGTAGTAGTAGTGGTAGTATAGGCCTAGTAGTAGTAGTGGTAGTATAGGCCTAGTAGTAGTAGTGGTAGTATAGGCCTAGCAGTAGTAGTGGTAGTATAGGCCTAGTAGTAGTAGTGGTAGTATAGGCCTAGTATTAGTAGTAGTGGTAGTATAGGCATAGTAGTAGTAGTAGTAGTAGTAGTAGTAGTAGTAGTAGTAGTAGTAGTAGTAGTAGTAGTAGTAGTAGTAGTAGTAGTAGTAGTAGTAGTAGTAGTAGTAGTAGTAGTAGTAGTGGTAGTATAGGCCTAGTAGTAGTAGTGGTAGTATAGGCCTAGTAGTAGTAGTAGTAGTAGTAGTAGTAGTAGTAGTAGTAGTAGTAGTAGTAGTAGTAGTAGTAGTAGTAGTAGTAGTAGTAGCCTAGTAGTAGTATAGGCCTAGTAGTAGTAGTATAGGCCTAGTAGTAGTAGTAGTAGTAGTATAGGCCTAGTAGTAGTAGTATAGGCCTAGTAGTAGTAGTATAGGCCTAGTAGTAGTAGTATAGGCCTAGTAGTAGTAGTATAGGCCTAGTAGTAGTAGTGGTAGTATAGGCCTAGTAGTAGTAGTATAGGCCTAGTAGTAGTAGTTCATACTCCTGACAAGCAATTGTGATGTCATACAGATGTCATGAAATAGAATTGTTGAATTGAATATATGCAACACTTTATGAATATATAGACCATTATAGATTTTCCACTCCAGCTCGGCCCCACCTCCGCTGCGTGCTGATGATCCTCCTTCGCTCCTCTCGACACAGAGCCAGCAACCTCCTTCGCTCCTTCTCGTAGGAGCCGCGCAGGGCCGCCGCCGGGACGCAGCAGGGCACACCGCCGGGACGCAGCAGGGCGATGACGTCGCTGAGAGATGTGATCAGAAGCTCGACGGGCTCGACTCCAGGGACCGGGGGCTGGTCAGGACGTAGCGGCTGGTCAGGACCGGGGGCTGGTCAGGACGTAGCGGCTGGTCAGGACGTAGCGGCTGGTCAGGACCGGGGGCTGGTCAGGACCGGGGGCTGGTCAGGACGTAGCGGCTGGTCAGGACCGGGGGCTGGTCAGGACCGGGGGCCGGTCAGGACGTAGCGGCTGGTCAGGACCGGGGGCTGGTCAGGACGTAGCGGCTTGTCAGGACCGGGGGCTAGTCAGGACGTAGCGGCTTGTCAGGACCGGGGGCTGGTCAGGACCGGGGGCTGGTCAGGACGTAGCGGCTTGTCAGGACCGGGGGCTGGTCAGGACGTAGCGGCTTGTCAGGACCGGGGGCTGGTCAGGACGTAGCGGCAGGTCAGGACCGGGGGCTGGTCAGGACGTGACTCCAGGGACCGGGGGCTGGTCAGGACGTGACTCCAGGGACCGGGGGCTGGTCAGGACTGCGGCTGCCCTGCACCTCCGCAGAGTCCAAGTGGTTCAGGTCCAGGTGGATTAACGGAGACACCAACCTGATCTCCCCCCCATGGTTCCCCCCCATGGTTTCCCCCCCATGGTTCCCCCCCCCATGGTTTCCCCCCCATGGTTTCCCCCCCATGGTTTCCCCCCCCATGGTTCCCCCCCCCCCCACATGGTCCCCCCCCCCATGGTTCCCCCCCCCATGATTTCCCCCCCCATGGTTTCCCCCCATGGTTTCCCCCCCAAGGTTCCCCCCCATGGTTCCCCCCCATGCCCCCCCCCCATGGTCCCCCTCCCCCCATGGTTTCCCCCCCCCCATGGTCCCCCCCCCCATGGTCCCCCCCCCCCATGGTTCCCCCCCCCCATGGTTTCCCCCCCATGGTTTCCCTCCCCATGGTTTCCCCCCCCATGGTTCCCCTCCATGGTTTTCCCCCCCATGGTCCCCCCCCATGGTCCCCCCCCCCCATGGTTTCCCCCCATGGTCCCCCCCCCCCCCCCCCATGGTCCCCCCCCATGGTTTCCCCCCCCATGGTGGCTTGAGATAAATGAGCAACACCGCCTGCAGTACAGATACAGCTGGGAAAAGTCCAGGAACAGCTGTTTGCCTGCTGTTATGACGTCGCTTGGCATGGTTAATGTTAACAATGACCAGCGGGGGCGCTCTCATACAGCTGGTGACAACTGTCCGACGCGCCGGCTTTTGTTCATTCATTGGAGGAGCTCCGCGCTGGACTAAGCTCGAGTTCCATTCAATTCCATTACAGCTGGTGACTTCATTCATAGGATGCTACAACGTCCTACAGTATGTCTACAGACTGCATGAATGAATGTTGCTGAATTAAAGAATGAATAAGTTAAACGTGTCAATTCAGCAGTCAAAGTGTATATATTAAAACGTGTCAAATCTAACTTCATTAGATGGCCGACGTACGGCTCTCTTTTCCATTCATTTCATCAAAAGAAAGCGTTAGTGTAATGCTTCTTGGTAACAATAAGTTTGTGTACGCAATGTTGCTGAATAAAATAATTAAACCGTTAAGACCTGTCGAATTAGCAGTGGAGGTGCCAGGTGGGCTCTATTTATAATGATATATTTTGTCTAGTACCGTGGTCTAGTGGTTTATCCCCATTCCTTTCAAGCCGACGCCCGGGGTTTGATTCCCAGCCTGTCAAATATTTATATATTTTTTTATTATTTATAAAATGAAATTGCCCGCAACGATGTGTGCATAATACAATAGTAATAATATATAATAAGAATCCAACCAATAGAGCGACATTGTGCAATAAACAAGTAAACAAAGTAGGGCATATCGGCATTTGTACATGAGTTATTCTGAGTCAACTTATTGTCTGTTGTTGCTACGCAACTTCACTTGACTTGAAAAGACTTGATACCTCCCCCCATGCCCAACGATTAAAAATTAACGTTATTAAATGTATATATATATTAATTCATTTTGCGCGAATCCACACTTCATTTCCCAGACCCACTTTGTTTTGAAACAACCAATCACGTTGCGCGATAGCACGAGCGATCCACAGTCAGTAATAATGTTACAGCTGAGTTCACGGCGAAATGTAAAATGCTACCCAGATTGTTGCGTTTCGTTATAAAAACTATGCGGTGATAAACAAAAAACGAATCGCAGTATGCAAAACCTGCGGTTCGAGGATCACAGATGAAGATGCGCAACGTCCAACTTCGTTCGACACTTGAACTAAGCTGCACAAATATCGGTAAGTGAATGAACGAATGAATGAAAACTTTATTAACAGATTGCAGAATGGGTACAATACAGTACAGCTCAATATACACAATTGTTAAGGGGATGCAGACCAGAGAAAGACTTTCGTCTTGTTTACATCAGGGTCCCCCATAGTAACATGGCTTGCTACAGTAGAGTTAAATCAATGAGCCAGTGTGCTAACGTTATCATATACTCTCTTTTTTAGACTCTTTTTGTATCACAAACAGTACTGTATTTGTAAATCTGGTATGTCATAAATGTATAGATGTAGCAGTACTGTATCTGTATGTCATGTATGTCATGTTATGATGAATTGAAAATGGGGGACCCTGATGTAAACAAGACGAAAGTCTTTCTCTGGTCTCTTCGCTGGACTGAGACGTGACGTGATTTTAATTATAATATGCATGATGTTTTGTTTTGTACAGGCAATAATGAAGAAGTTCCCTGGAAGGAAGGATGTCTCTTTCAGGAAGGGTCCATCTGGACATCTACGGCAGGACCCCGCTGAGGAAGCAAGGGGATCAAAGATCTTCTCCTCTTCTCTTCCTCCTCTGCAGCGTCTCTACAATTCGTAGCCGCATTTCTGCAGACCCCTCTCTGATTGGTTGAACTCTATTTTTGCAGACCCCTCCCATTTCTGCAGACCCCTCTCTGATTGGTTGAGCGAAGCCCCTCTCTGATTGGCCCCCCGCATGAGCCGAGACAAGCTCCTCTAGCCAGGAGTCGAAACTCCGTTAACTCCAGAGAGAGAGGCTGAACGCAATTTATACGCATGGAAGTATTGATTACGCCATAACGAATCATTAAAAAAATATACCGTTAACTGGAATATGTTGTGTGTGCCTTTACACATGTTGGATAGGATTATGTAATTGGTTTGTATAGCGTCGCGTATAACGTTATTTCGCGTGACTTCACGGTTTATTCACATTTCACAACACAGCCAGCGGTCAACTTGTTTACACTCCCCACTTACTGTACAATGTAACATTTAGATTAACCCAGTTGTCTATCTGTATGTCATATGTTACGATGAATTGAAAATGGGGGACCCTGATGTAAACAAGACGAAAGTCTTTCTCTGGGGTCTGCATTCCCTTAACAATTGTATGTATTGAGCTGTACTGTGTACTGTATACCCATTCTGCAATCTGTTAATAAAGTTTTCAATCAATTCAATCAATCAATAACTAGACAGTTACAATATAACATTTAGATTAATTAACCCAGTTAATGCCTTAAGAGAGAGAGGCTGGTGGTCAAGTCAAGTCAAGAGTTATTTGTCACAAGTTGTTTATTAGCCTAGACATTTTCAATTCATCATCTTGTTTACATCAGGGTCCCCCATGTTCAATTCATGATAACATATATGACATACAGGTAGACAGATGGACAGTACTGCTACATTTAGACATTTATGACATACCAGATTTTGAACTTGTGGTAGGCTTAGACATTTTCAATTCATCATCTTGTTTACATCAGGGTCCCCCATGTTCAATTCATGATAACATATATGACATACAGGTAGACAGATGGACAGTACTGCTACATCTAGACATTTATGACATACCAGATTTTGAACTTGTGGTAGGCCTAGACATTTTCAATTCATCGTCTTGTTTACATCAGGGTCCCCCATGTTCAATTCATGATAACATATATGACATACAGGTAGACAGATGGACAGTACTGCTACATCTAGACATTTATGACATACCAGATTTTGAACTTGTGGTAGGCCTAGACATTTTCAATTCATCGTCTTGTTTACATCAGGGTCCCCCATGTTCAATTCATGATAACATATATGACATATATGTATGGGCCACTCTCCAGGTGACCTGCATCGACCTTGCCCACACCAGGATCTCCTCCTCAGACTGGTGAGTCATTCGCACAGTGGCCTCAAAAGAGGTATGGTCAACGCAGGTCCAGGATGGGTTCACCGCACGTCTGTACGTGCAGACATGATATGTGTAACCCTTCGGTAAAAGTCCTTCAACACACAAGCAACAAGATGTTATTTTTTTGAAAGCCAGTAAATACTGACAAAAAAAAGCATAGACACTTAGAAGAAGCAATGTATAGTCCCCCCCACCCACCCAACCTCCTCCAATGTACAGTTTCTACGTCAAATGTATAGCCTTTCTTTTCTGGACTCTTTTTGTATCACAAACAGTACTGTATTTGTAAATCTGGTATGTCATAAATGTCTAGATGTAGCAGTACTGTCTATCTGTCTACCTGTATGTCATATATGTTATCATGAATTGAACATGGGGGACCCTGATGTAAACAAGACGATGAATTGAAAATGTCTAGGCCTACCACAAGTTCAAAATCTGGTATGTCATAAATGTCTAGATGTAGCAGTACTGTCCATCTGTCTACCTGTATGTCATATATGTTATCATGAATTGAACATGGGGGACCCTGATGTAAACAAGACGATGAATTGTGAAATGTGAATAAACCGTGAAGTCACGCGAAATAACGTTATACGCGACGCTATACAAACCAATTACATAATCCTATCCAACATGTGTAAAGGCACACACAACATATTCCAGTTAACGGTATATATCTTTTAATGATTCGTTATGGCGTAATCAATACTTCCATGCGTATAAATTGCGTTCAGCCTCTCTCTCTGGAGTTAACGGAGTTTCGACTCCTGGCTAGAGGAGCTTGTCTCGGCTCATGCGGGGGGCCAATCAGAGAGGGGCTTCGCTCAACCAATCAGAGAGGGGTCTGCAGAAATGGGAGGGGTCTGCAAAAATGGAGTTCAACCAATCAGAGAGGGGTCTGCAGAAATGCGGCTACGAATTGTAGAGACGCTCCTCTGCACCAGCCCAGCCTGCCTCCACTGCACCGCTACCTGCAGCCTCCTCTGAACAAGCCCTCATGAAGCTACAATGTGAGAGCAGAGTATTTAGCTTCATTATGATAAACAGCAACCTAATTATCTGCACCTCTACCTGCAGCACGTCTACCTGCAGCCTCCTCTGAACAAGCCCTCATTGAGATACAATATATCTTCTTCCAGGGAGTCCTGACCAACACGGCACACAACAAGTTTCAACATAAAAACAAGGGCATTAAACAAAAAACATACAAATCAAATACAAATACAGAAGGCCATTTGTGCAGTCGCAAGAAGCATAATCACATCAGCAATAATGCGTGATCCACAGAGTCAAACGCTTTAGACGGATCAACAAACAATGCTGCACAGTTTTTTCTTGTCTAGTGCTTCAATTATGTAATTTGAGACTAGCATAGTCACTGAAGTACTATGGATCTGAAGCCTGACTGAAACTCGTTAAGAATATTATGGTCAGCTAGAAACTTTTTCAGTTTGTTTACAAGAGATTCAAAGACTTTGGCCATTACAGACAATCTGGAAATAGGGCGATAACATTCTGCACTCGCACATACACAAACGCACTTTAAGAAAAGAACTTGTTGTGATTGTCCTTGTTTTCCGTCCGTATAATATATGATGGGATCCTATTCCAGTATGTTATGGCTCTATACATTGCTATATAAATGAAGATTATTATTATTATTTACAAATATAGAGTAAAGGAGGGGTTCCTTTACAACTTCCTTGGGGAATAACACACTGGAGTGTTACCATATTTGACATGGAACCATTAAATACAACACATTGTTGTCTATTAGACAAGTAGCTTCTCATCCATTCCATGGCAGTGTCTTCAAGCCCATATGTGTGTAATTTCAATAATAATAGGCCATGATCTATGATGTCGAAAGCTGCACTGAAATTCAAGAGCACTGTACCCACAACTAACTTCCTATCGATCAGTTGTAGCCAGCTATCTGTAAGAGATGTTAAAGCAGTTCCTGTAGAGTATCCTACTTTGTATGCATGCTGGAAATCAGAATTAATGTTGTTTTCGTTGAAATACTTTTGAAACTGCTTGAACACAATTCCTTCCAATAACTTACCTATTACTGGTTTTTCACTCGTTTTCCAAGGCTGAGGAAAGACCCTCGATTCAAAACATAAATTAAATATATGTGATAGTGGCTTAGCCACACATTTTGCAGAGATTTGTAGCAGTGTTCCATTCAGATTATCAACACCGCAAGGTTTATCTGGTTTAAGTGATAGGAGGAGCTTTTCAATATCATTTGGACTTGTGCATTTAAATTTAAATCGGCATTTCTTGTCATACATTATATGTTTTTTAATTACAGAGTCTGACAGCTTACCACTCATTGGCAACATTTGATTTATAATTGTGTTTACCTTGGAAACAAAGTAATTGTTGAAATGAGTTGCAATGTCAAATGGTTCATTCAATGTTTTCCATAGTCTCTTACTATCCCCTTTGCACTCCTCCAATCTGGTTTGATAATAATGTTTTTTCTTCTGTAATTGTATTCATTTATAAATGTATAACTGTTGATTGATATGCACTGTCCCTGATCAAATAAACTGAGTAAACTCAAACAAAACTATTGTTTTATTGCACAATCGTAGCGGGCATTGTAACGTTTGGGGTTTTGCGAGAGAACCAGTGTTGCAGTGAAAGATTAAACAAGTGAGATTGACAGATGGACAGAATTAATTAATGATTTATTTTTTTTATTTAACTGATTGCAGAATGGGTACAATACAGTATGGCTCAATACACACAAAATGTTTAAGGGCATGCAGAGCAGAGAAAGACTAGCCTGCAGTAGGTGTGACATTGGATTGGCAACCCCCCACACACACCATTGAAATGCTAATTGTTGGGGGACCCTGATGTAAACAAGACGAAAGTATTTCTCAGGTCTGCACCCCCTTAACAATTGTATGTATTGAGCTGTACTAAGCTCATTGAGCTGAGTAATATTATTGGCAAAACTTAGCCTGAAGTATATAATTAGGTTGCTGTTTATCAAAAAAAATGAATTATCATAATGAAGCTAAATACTCTGCTCTCACATTGTAGCTTCATGGGGGCTTGTTCAGAGGAGGCTGCAGGTAGACGTGCTGCAGGTAGAGGTGCAGATAATTAGGTTGCTGTTTATCATAATGAAGCTAAATACTCTGCTCTCACATTGTAGCTTCATGAGGGCTTGTTCAGAGGAGGCTGCAGGTAGACGTGTTGCAGGTAGAGGTGCAGATAATTAGGTTGCTGTTTATCATAATGAAGCTAAATACTCTGCTCTCACATTGTAGCTTCATGAGGGCTTGTTCAGAGGAGGCTGCAGGTAGCGGTGCAGTGGAGGCAGGCTGGGCTGGTGCAGAGGAGGAAGAGAAGAGGAGAAGATCTTTGATCCCCTTGCTTCCTCAGCGGGGTCCTGCCGTAGATGTCCAGATGGACCCTTCCTGAAAGAGACATCCTTCCTTCCAGGGAACTTCTTCATTATTGCCTGTACAAAACAAAACATCATGCATATTATAATTAAAATCACGTCACGTCTCAGTCCAGCGAAGAGACCAGAGAAAGACTTTCGTCTTGTTTACATCAGGGTCCCCCATTTTCAATTCATCATAACATGACATACATGACATACAGATACAGTACTGCTACATCTATACATTTATGACATACCAGATTTACAAATACAGTACTGTTTGTGATACAAAAAGAGTCTAAAAAAGAGAGTATATGATAACGTTAGCACACTGGCTCATTGATTTAACTCTACTGTAGCAAGCCAAGTTACTATGGGGGACCCTGATGTAAACAAGACGAAAGTCTTTCTCTGGTCTGCATCCCCTTAACAATTGTGTATATTGAGCTGTACTGTATTGTACCCATTCTGCAATCTGTTAATAAAGTTTTCATTCATTCGTTCATTCACTTACCGATATTTGTGCAGCTTAGTTCAAGTGTCGAACGAAGTTGGACGTTGCGCATCTTCATCTGTGATCCTCGAACCGCAGGTTTTGCATACTGCGATTCGTTTTTTGTTTATCACCGCATAGTTTTTATAACGAAACGCAACAATCTGGGTAGCATTTTACATTTCGCCGTGAACTCAGCTGTAACATTATTACTGACTGTGGATCGCTCGTGCTATCGCGCAACGTGATTGGTTGTTTCAAAACAAAGTGGGTCTGGGAAATGAAGTGTGGATTCGCGCAAAATGAATATTATTAATATTAATATATATACATTTAATAACGTTAATTTTTAATCGTTATCAAGTCTTTTCAAGTCAAGTGAAGTTGCGTAGCAACAACAGACAATAAGTTGACTCAGAATAACTCATGTACAAATGCCGATATGCCCTACTTTGTTTACTTGTTTATTGCACAATGTCGCTCTATTGGTTGGATTCTTATTATATATTATTACTATTGTATTATGCACACATCGTTGCGGGCAATTTCATTTTATAAATAATAAAAATATATAAATATTTGACAGGCTGGGAATCAAACCCCGGGCGTCGGCTTGAAAGGAATGGGGATAAACCACTAGACCACGGTACTAGACAAAATATGTCATTATAAATAGAGCCCACCTAGCTATCTACACAAAATATACACATTGACTGCTCCATTCGACAGGTTTTAACTGGTTAATTATTTTATTCAGCAACATTGCTTTAGACATGGTATGGTATTTATTTTAGACAACAAAACATACAGATCGTTATACAGTATACTGTGTAGGACGTTGTAGCGTCAGTCTAATGACTTTGCGCCTCCTGGCGGCATAAAATAGAACAGCAGCCTGGGTTCCTAATTCATTTCCACGACGTAATATAACCGTGCTCACGTCGCGGCAAAGCGCCCTGGAATACTAAAAGCTTCATCTGTAGCTTCTCTCTGAAAGCCACACGATGGAAATGACAGTTTGAAGAGACAACTTGCACAAGGATTCAAACTGCTTTGACGACGAGTACAGTGCAATGTCTAGTTGCCTAATCAGAAAGAAATGATAAATCAATAGTAAATACATCTTAGAGGTGCTTCTCAAAGTGAGGACATTGTGTAAAGGTGTTATAGATAGTAATCATTCAATTAAAAAAAGAATACATCCACATAGCTTTTAGAGGGGTGCGGAATAATGTATTGATTTTCCCAACAAAACATTATTGATTAAGGAATTTATAATTTTAAAATGTTTTGCACGTCCAAAATAAATGTTGTTTACATGTAATTCTGCCATTGAAAAGGAAACCAAGCAATAATCACAAATACAGTAAAGGTTTGTTTGTATAAATGTTAACGATTCTAAATTTAGCCTAGAGTTAGCTGTTAGCTTGTGCTACGACCATTGACATTAGCCGTGAGAATAGCAGGGGGTTCTGGCACTCTGACTATGACATCATCTTTGACAGAAGATGTAGTCGGGCCTGCACCATGACAAGGCTCCGGCCATAGCTTCTTTTTGTCCCGCCAGCGAGAGGCCTTTCGTCAACGTGGAGACCTGTGTTGTGGCCTTTCGCCCTGCGTTCCTTGGTGCAGGTAAGATTAATGAAAATGTCATGACATTACCCCACTCTTCCTTCCTTCCCCTCCCAAATGTTTTGTTAATAACGATGTTTTTTTCCAGGCAAAACATATGTTACTTCACAACATTTGGAGATACGACATGTGCTGTGTGTGAATTGTCTTGGTCGTTTGTGTAGCTTGGGTAGCGTTGGGCCGTTGGCCAAAGCTGTGTGTGGCCTGGTGTCAGTACCTGGCTAGCCTATTTAGCTGATGTCGGCCATTGGCTCCTTGCTGCTTTGTTTTCTCTGGTATAGACCCTCTTCTCTTTGGATTTAAGTGTTGATCTTTGTCCTTTTGGATCTATGTATATTCATGTTGCCTTTGTGAAGTTATCTTTTCCTTCTGTTTTGTTCTTCCATTAAAAGTTGAATATTCTTTAGGGGCTCATCTTTGCTTATCTCTCTCATACATGCTCTCTCTCTAACACACACACACACGACAAACACACATGCT
The DNA here is from genome assembly GCF_963971535.1 of Notolepis coatsorum. Taxonomy (NCBI): domain Eukaryota; kingdom Metazoa; phylum Chordata; class Actinopteri; order Aulopiformes; family Paralepididae; genus Notolepis; species Notolepis coatsorum. Next base: position 213,758,923 of record NC_140167.1, read on the forward strand.
CTCTCTCTCTCTCTCTCTCTCTTTCTAACACACACAGTCTGCCTATGGCGGCCTTTCTCGATGGCTAGGCTGTGCTCGCTGAGTCTGTACCTAGTCAAGGATATTCAGTCACAGTGCTCAGGTATTCTGCCACTGTGTACTCTCTGTTTAGGGCCAAATAGCATTTTAAAAGCTCGCGTTTAAATCTCGCACAGGGCCTCGCATTTCTGGGTGCATGTATGGGGTGACGTCATACTGTAGTTCCCCTTCTGTGATGAGGCTTCTGTATGTTTATAAAACTACTGTACTGTATGTTTATAAAACAACTGTATGTTTATAAAACGACTGTACAACATCTGTATGTTTATAAAACCTGAACAGTGATATTGTCTGTTATTTTTTTTGCATTGTTAACTGAGTATGAATATATAGACCATTATAGATTTTCCACTCCAGCTCGGCCCCACCTCCGCTGCGTGCTGATGATCCTCCTTCGCTCCTCTCGACACAGAGCCAGCAACCTCCTTCGCTCCTTCTCGTAGGAGCCGCGCAGGGCCGCCGCCGGGACGCAGCAGGGCACACCGCCAGGACGCAGCAGGGCGATTGCGTCGCTGAGAGATGTGATAAGAAGCTCGACGGGCACGACTCCAGGGACCGGGGGCTGGTCAGGACGTAGCGGCTGGTCAGGACCGGGGGCTGGTCAGGACCAGGGGCTGGTCAGGACGTAGTGGCTGGTCAGGACCGGGGGCTGGTCAGGACCGGGGGCTGGTCAGGACGTAGCGGCTGGTCAGGACCGGGGGCTGGTCAGGACCGGGGGCTGGTCAGGACGTAGCGGCTGGTCAGGACCGGGGGCTGGTCAGGACGTAGCGGCTGGTCAGGACCGGGGGCTGGTCAGGACCGGGGGCTGGTCAGGACGTAGCGGCTTGTCAGGACCGGGGGCTGGTCAGGACGTAGCGGCTGGTCAGGACCGGGGGCTGGTCAGGACCGGGGGCTGGTCAGGACGTAGCGGCTTGTCAGGACTGGGGGCTGGTCAGGACGTAGCGGCTGGTCAGGACCGGGGGCTGGTCAGGACCGGGGGCTGGTCTGGTTGTAGCGGCTGGTCAGGACCGGGGGCTGGTCAGGAGGTAGCGGCTTGTCAGGACCGGGGGCTGGTCAGGACATAGCGGCTGGTCAGGACCGGGGGCTGGTCAGGACCGGGGGCTGGTCAGAACGTAGCGGCTGGTCAGGACCGGGGGCTGGTCAGGACCGGGGGCTGGTCAGGACATAGCGGCTGGTCAGGACCGGGGGCTGGTCAGGACCGGGGGCTGGTCAGGACGTAGTGGCTGGTCAGGACCGGGGGCTGGTCAGGACGTAGCGGCTGGTCAGGACCGGGGGCTGGTCAGGACGTAGCGGCTGGTCAGGACCGGGGGCTGGTCAGGACGTAGCGGCTTGTCAGGACCGGGGGCTGGTCAGGACCGGGGGCTGGTCAGGACGTAGCGGCTTGTCAGGACCGGGGGCTGGACAGGACGTAGCGGCTTGTCAGGACCGGGGGCTGGTCAGGACCGGGGGCTGGTCAGGACGTAGCGGCTTGTCAGGACCGGGGGCTGGTCAGGACGTAGCGGCAGGTCAGGACCGGGGGCTGGTCAGGACGTAGCGGCAGGTCAGGACCGGGGGCTGGTCAGGACGTGACTCCAGGGACCGGGGGTTGGTCAGGACGTGACTCCAGGGACCGGGGGCTGGTCAGGACGTAGCGGCTGCCCTGCACCTCCGCAGAGTCCAAGTGGTTCAGGTCCAGGTGGATCAACGGAGACACCAACCTGATCTCCCCCCCATGGTTCCCCCCCATGGTTTCCCCCCCATGGTTTCCCCCCCATGGTTTCCCCCCCCATGGTCCCCCCCCCCCCACATGGTTCCCCCCCCCATGGTCCCCCCCCCATGGTTTCCCCCCCCCCCCATGGTTTCCCCCCATGATTTCCCCCCCCATGGTTCCCCACCCCCCATGCCCCCCCCCCCATGGTTCCCCCCCCCATGGTCCCCCCCCATGGTTTCCCCCCCCATGGTTTCCCCCCCATGGTTTCCCTCCCCATGGTTTCCCCCCCCATGGTTTCCCCCCCATGGTCGTCCCCCCCCCCATGGCCCCCCCCCCATGGTTTCCCCCCCATGGTGGAGAGAGATAAATGAGCAACACCGCCTGCAGTAGCTTCTCTCTGAAAGCCACACGATGGAAATGACAGTTTGAAGAGAAAACTTGCACAAGGATTCAAACTGCTTTGACAACGAGTACAGTGCAATGTCTAGTTGCCTAATCAGAAAGAAATGATAAATCAATAGTAAATACATCTTAGAGGTGCTTCTCAAAGTGAGGACATTGTGTAAAGGTGTTATAGATAGTAATCATTCAATTAAAAAAAGAATACATCCACAGAGCTTTTAGAGAGGTGCGGAATAATGTATTGATTTTCCCAACAAAACATTATTGATTAAGGAATTTATCATTTTAAAATGTTTTGCACGTCCAAAATAAATGTTGTTTACATGTAATTCTGCCATTGAAAAGGAAACCAAGCAATAATCACAAATACAGTAAAGGTTTGTTTGTATAAATGTTAACGATTCTAAATTTGATGTCTCCATTGTTCTTGTGAATGCACACAGTTACTGTAAGTAACACAACCAATCAACAGTTTGTTTACAAAAGGAGGGTTTATTTCAAAACCAAAGCTTCTGAAAACCACAGGCAGTATTTTCCTATTCTGACCGCTAAATGGGAGCAGACTCTTGGTGTATGTATGGGGTGACGTCATACTGTAGTTCCCCTTCTGTGATGAGGCTTCTCTATGTTTATAAAACTACTGTATGTTTATAAAACTACTGTATGTTTATAAAATGACTGTACAACATCTGTATGTTTATAAAACCTGAACACTGATATTGTCTGTTTTTTTTTTGCATTGTTAACTGAGTACAAAGTTGAAAAAGGCAGATAAAGTAATATAATAAAAATGCACAATTATTCCGATAGTTTAAGTTCAAGTTCAAGTTTCTTTATTAGTTGACATGCAAAAATACAGAATACCTTCACATGGAATGCTTTTTTCTGTTATGCTCCTATGAGGATCGTAGGACGCTTGGATCATACACATACAGCTCATTACAGTAATATTCCACAATTATTACATTTTAGATAGTAATAATGGTACAGAGCCTTGAGACATATGCGTATTCACCACCGCAAACAGACTGGCAGCCGTCATAGGCAGCGCCATGTACGGAAGGAGGGGGGAGTGGGTTGGGGTTGTTACAGGGCTGGATGAGACAGTCTTAGGCTCCCCCCCTCCAGCGCGCGTACTAGTCGGCTGCCGTCACCATCGTGCCACTCTTATCTCCCAGAAGGCCTTCGACTCCAGCAGCTCATGGTTCGACCTTGGTCCAGGAATTTGTTTTGTTTTACAGATCCAGTCAAAAGTTTCAACGGCAAAAAGAGAGACAAAAGAAGAGAGATCTGTACTAGAGGCGAGGGCTCTTTATAGTTTTGCGTTTGTCATATCTTGATAAACAAAAACACACCTCTTTTCATAATACAGTATATTTGTCAGCACCAATCAGCGTGCAGCGTTGGGATTTCATAAACAGCCCCTGGTAGAAATACTTTTATACTTTCTACTTTCTAAATGAAGGGGACAGCCATGTTAATATTACCACAATGCTGAGTACAGACAGGACATGCAGACCAGGCTGCAGAAACTAATTAGTGGGGGGGCATAAAATGTTCTCGGGGGGGCACAATGGTTTTTCAACACAGGTTCCCTTTTATACGTTTCAGCTGGGACAACAGCGCTGTGGCTTGCTTGGTGCTGCCCACGGTGCTGAACTAAACAGTAGAGAGGCAATTGAAAATCTAATTTCTCTCTATCTTAAGAACATTCACTTATACAAAAACAGACTGAACGGATATATATAACAGACCTGCTGGGGCAGCTAACTGAGAGCAGGGGACACAAACAGGCTGGATAAGATGGTCAGGAAGGCCAGTAGCGTGGTTGGGGTGGAGCTGGACTCTAGCGAGGGTGGCGGAGAGGAGGAACCTTGCTAAGCTCCAGGCCATCAGGGAAAACCCCTCCCACCAACTATACACAGACTTGGCTGACAGGAGGAGCATGTTATAGGCTCACACTACCTAAATGCAGCACTGAACGGCACAGGAAGTCTTTCATTCCGACAGCCATCAGACTATACAATGCATCACTGTGCCTCACTGCATCACTGAGCACAGAGTGACAGTTACCATCTTCCTGGACTCTTACTTTTTAAACAGCACTGTGCAATATTACACCTACTGTAGACTTCAGTATATTTTTACTGTATTTATTTACTGTATCTTTTATTCAATTTTTATTCTATTTCATTTTATTCTATTCTATTCTTAGGCCATTTGTTTTGTTATTCGTGACTTGTTCTGTCTAAATGTTTAATGTTGAGTGATTTGCAGTGTCAAATTTCCCTCAGGATAATACATTTCTATTCTATTCTATTCTATATCTTTGAAAAGTCTCCATTTATTCAACACTTCTGAATTCACTGACAAACTGAACTGAACTGACAAAAATAAGGTGCATAAAAAAGCTAACAAAATTCCTCCACAGGCTACTCATTAGTAGAGCGGCAAGCAGTGTTTGGGGACAGTGAAATCTTCTTAAAACACTGCCCCTCCACTCATTCCTGAACTTTTTTGTTAAGTCCTTCTCAAATGCCAACTGAATTAAATTGGCCTTGCGTCGATGAAGCATACTAAGTCGATGTTCTGTAAAGACGTTCTTGAGGGTAGAAAACTAATTCTCACAGAGTGCCGTGCTAGCTTCAGTAGTGTTGTTGTTGACATCAGTGCCCACTAGGGCTGTCCCCGACTAAGGATTTGGATAGTCGACTTTGATTGATTTTTTTATTGATTTTTTATCAGGGTGGGCACAGGTGACTCAGTGGGCGGGCCCGGACCCCTAATGCCCGCCCATGGCGCCGGGTCTTAGGACATGAGTTACTGTACTCTGTGTGGAGCACAACACTGGATGCTGAGTACAGACAGGACATGAGTTACTGTACTCTGTGTGGAGCACAACACTGGATGCTGAGTGCAGACAGGACATGAGTTACTGTACTCTGTGTGAAGCACAACACTACAGACAAGACATGAGTTACTGTACTCTGTGTGGAGCACAACACTGGATGCTGAGTACAGACAGGACATGAGTTACTGTACTCTGTGTGGAGCACAACACTGGATGCTGAGTGCAGACAGGACATGAGTTACTGTACTCTGTGTGGAGCACAACACTACAGACAGGACATGAGTTACTGTACTCTGTGTGGAGCACAACACTGGATGCTGAGTACAGACAGGACATGAGTTACTGTACTCTGTGTGGAGCACAACACTGGATGCTGAGCGCAGACAGGACATGAGTTACTGTACTCTGTGTGGAGCACAACACTACAGATAGGACATGAGTTACTGTACTCTGTTTGGAGCACAACACTGGATGCTGAGTACAGACAGGACATGAGTTACTGTACTCTGTGTGGAGCACAACACTACAGACAGGACATAAGTTACTGTACTCTGTGTGAAGCACAACACTGGATGCTGAGCGCAGACAGGACATGAGTTACTGTACTCTGTGTGGAGCACAACACTGGATGCTGAGTGCAGACAGGACATGAGTTACTGTACTCTGTGTGGAGCACAACACTGGATGCTGAGTACGGACAGGACATGAGTTACTGTACTCTGTGTGGAGCACAACACTGGATGCTGAGTGCAGACAGGACATGAGTTACTGTACTCTGTGTGGAGAACAACACTGGATGCTGAGTGCAGACAGGACATGAGTTACTGTACTCTGTGTGGAGCCCAACACTGGATGACCTTGGCTCCTCGGTTGCTACAGAGGGGAGGATGATGATGATGATGATGATGATGATGATGATGATGATGATGATGATGATGATGATGATGATGATGATGATGATGATGATGATGAGGAACCTGAGGAAGAGTTATCTTCGTAAGAGAGTATCAGGCGGTACAGCAGTGTGGTGGAGCACATATAGAGCAGTCAATAATGGCCACAAAAGTCTTTAAATTACACAGAAGTTACCACTGTCCGTCTGCAACACTACTATCACCGACATCTAAGAAGGGAGATCCCCCCTTGAATGGCCCTCCTAAGGTTTCTCTCCTTCACACTGCCTGTGGTGCTTTTTTCCTATTGTTAGGTTTTAGTGAGTTTTTCCTTACCTTTGTGTGGGGTATGTCTGGGAGTGTTGCATTTATTTATTTTGCATTTATTTTTTATTTGTTGGAACTTATGGTGTTCTTGTTTTGTTTCTTGACTTATTGTGATGTTTCTTCTTCACTTGTTTAAAGAAGACGTGTCCGGCCCATGGGGACATTAACGTGTGTTGTCGGGCCTTACAAATACATTTGATTTGATTTGATTTGATTTAGAAGTTATAAATGTCATAAGCTGGTTATACTTTAACCTTAAAAAGGGGAGGAAAAGACATTTTATAAATCACTGTCTTAGTGCATTCCGCACTTAAAAACAGAGGCACACTCGTTTTGTAATCAAGTTTAAAATACACACTAGATTAAACAGATATAGAGATACATATGCAGGACCATCTTCTGTAAGGTCTTTAATACAGTTATCCACATCTTATTCATACATTCTAATGTAATTTTCTCTGCCTCTCTCCTTGGAGTCTTGGCTGGTCATCCTGGCGATCCGGTACATATCCCGGATAAAACATAGGAGCACTAGGGTAGGCCGACATTGGTGATGGCCTCAGATCATGGTCCCGAAGGGGACCGTTTAACCGCAAGAATTCCTGTAGCTGCTCGAAACCATGCTGGGGGGCAGGAGGAGGGGGAGGGGGGCGTGGAGCCATAGGAATAGCTGTAGGGGGCCTGGTGACCAGGGGGGAAGAGGAGGGAGGGCCACATGAAGTGTAGTCATGTTGATGAAAGGCCTGCTGGGGTGGGTGGGGGTGATGCGCTGGACGAAACCTCTCGTTGAAACTCCCTCTGTCTCCCCCACTCCCGGTACTGCTGGTAGGGCCTTGCCGTCCGAGAGGACAGGAGATGGCGAGGGTAGTGTGAGCCTCCCACACGTTACACCTCACCAATGAGAGTCCGCACTGGCAGGTGAAAAGAAGTGTCTGGCTGACTCCGCATGTATCGGAGGGGACATGCGATAGTATCTATCAACCCTCCCTACGACCGGCCAGTGGGGGGCACATACGAGCAACGATCAGGACAGGGGAGGGAGAATTGGCACAAGAGGAAATTGGGATGGGAGAAAAAACACAGACAAATTTGGAGAAAAGTGGATAAAAAAAAGAGGGCTGCCTTACCTATAAAATCCTACCTGGCGTGGCTCCTCCCCCCCTCTGTACTTAAAAACAGAAAGCATCTGCTGACAGATATACCAGGTGAGCGCTGGCTGCAGCAGCAGCAGCAGCACTGCAGGTGCTAGTCAGTTTGTGTAAATGGCAAGCGCAATATAAATCAATCTTCATTACGACTTTAAAAACATAGCCATTAACATTACATAGGCCTACACACATCTTGCCATAACATTAGCAGTTTGTACAACACAACGCACGTTTTAACTATGGTAGCCCGCCAGCTAATACAGTCAATGAAATGTTATCGTAGCTACTAGCTAGCAGAGGAGAAAATGGGAGTCTGAGAGGCGGGGTGTTTAAAGACAATGATAGGCGTTTATTCAACATCCAAGAAGGCTAACATACAACTGTGTTTTACTAACTCCAACCGGGACTATTGCCACTTTTCCACTGCATGTTATGAACTCCTAACGTTACCGGAGCTGATGGTCCGTCACGCTAAAATGTCCCTGCGGACCCGCCAACCCATAGATAGTTCCAACTCACCGAATTACGTAATCCACCACAGTTGCACTCAATATTTTAATAATGTTAGTCTAAATAAATGTAGACAGATAATGTACATATTTTAAAAATAGAATGAACAGAGCAGTGTTGTTTTGAAACAGTACAGTGTGTGTGTTAGTTTGATGTATGCTGCCATTTATATTGATGGCCTTCTCATTTGTTTATTTATTTATTTATTTTAAATAACAGTGACACTTTTTCCTTTGATACGAAATCCAGCCATATTCCTTTCATTGTATTTCAAATACTGCACTTTAATTTCAAGCGGAAAACTAATTAAGAACTGACAATCAGGGAATTTAAACATTGTTGATGTAGCCCATGCTATTTTCTTGTCTAGCTGAAACATTCATTATGGACTGTGAATTGGGTGACGCTCCCTGGAAGAGTGTAATTTGTTGACGCTCCCTGGAAGAGTGTAATTTGTTGACGCTCCCCTGAGATTTACGTGGTACAGCCTGCTTGTGAGCAGCGTGTTGAAAACTGTTCCTGGCTGCAAGCTAGAGACAGACTATTGGAGCAGTTGGAGAATATTAGAAAAGTGACAAAACGGTATACTTGGACAGAAAAACTACTTGGACAGAAGATGAAAGATAGAGGATAAAGAGAGGATTCCGTGCTGGAACTGGACAAGAAAGAGAGAAGAAAAGACTAGCTGACTTGAAGACCGAATTGGAGGAGAAACCATTGCCAATTGAAAGACTGATAAACAAAAGGAAGAATCCTGATTGGTTTTTGTTACCCCCTTCAGTGAACACGGATCTGCATCAACTGAAGTGGTCTTCTTCATTGACCTTCTCCACTCACCATCACCCAACGGTCGGCTGGTGACGTTCCCTTTTTGTTTAATTGAGTGCACTCAAAACAGACTTTATTGGGTACCCTTTTTATTTCATTTATTATTTTCTATAAATGTGGACCATTGCATGGAAGCTATGATGTTGTAATATGTACTGAACCTGGTGAACCCTTTTAAGTTATATAAAAGGTAAAACGTAGATCACGGTGCCTGTGTATTTTTTCTTAGAGCCAGTCTCCTTGAACCTATAGTTGATAGTTGTACCACTGCAGAAAGAACTGATAGTGTTGAATTACAGTAGGTTACATAAAGTGGCGAGCTAGCCAGGAGACTGGTAATACAAAATGGAATATTGTAACCATTATAAAATGCATGAGCAGGGCTGCCTTTTTGTCTCCAATATCGATGATAAGTATTTAGAAATTGACATTGCTAATGTCTTTAAGACACATGGAGAAGTAGTAAAATGTGTATGAGTCCCTAATGAACCAGGTAAACCTAAAGGCAGGGCTCTGGTCCAATATAAAGATGAAAGAGTAATAGCTCGTATGGATCCAGCGTTCTTCACTGAACCATTCATTTCTGATGATGCCACATGGTACATCACCACCATACAAAACGAGACAGTTCAGGAAACAGAAGAACAAGAAAACGTTGATGAACAAAAGTTTGCTGCAGCAGTAGCAGGTCTAAGCAAGACCAGTCAAATCCAGATGCTCCAAACTTATCTTTCTAAAATTCAGATGACTGATAGTGACACAGCAGGTGAAGAGACAATTGAAACTCTGGCGCCTGAGTCCCCTCGAACACCGCCATGTCTGGATGAGAGCCTCATCAACCCCCCCAGTGTTCAGAAAGTAGTTGTGGAGCATGTAATAAAAACTGAACATCAATCTTCACATGTCAGCAAAATCCACACCTTCTCAGGAAGAACACCAAAACCCAGTGGAGAAGTTGATTATGAGACGTGGCACACTCAAGTTGAACTGTTACTGAGTGATCCTTCCAGCTCGGATACTCAGAAGGTCAGAAGGATTTTAGAGAGCTTACTGAGCCCAGCAAGTGACCTAGTCAAAAGCCTTGGTATTGACTCCTCGCCCTCACAGTATCTCAATCAGCTTGACACAGCTTTTGGGGCAGTAGCAGATGGAGAAGAGCTATATGCAGCATTCCTGGGTGCAAATCAAAATGCCGGAGAGAAATCCTCAGATTACTTGAATCGCCTACACCTGATGCTGGAGAAAGCTGTTACTGGAGGAGGGGTGTCTGCTGAAAATTCCCAGAAGCAACTTCTCAGGCAGTTTTGTAGGGGTTGCTGGGACCAGGCCATGCTCATTGAGCTCCAGCTTGAGGAAAAGAAGGCCAATCCCCCATCCTTCCCTGAGCTACTACTGCTATTGAGGAAACAGGAGGATAGACGACAAACAAAATTCAACAGGATGAAGAAACACCTTGGGAGCAATAAAGCTATGTCACATATGCATACAGTCTATGGCCTGCCCCAATGTGAAGAGCTGGAAGAGACAGAACCTGTTGCAAGCGAGAAGGAAGTGAAAAAACATCTCACAGAGACCCAAAGGCTCGCTCAGGAAGTGGCGGAGCTAAAGAAGCAGCTTGCTTTAAGAGCAGTTGGACCCCAGAATGTAAACAACCCCGGTGGCGAGAATGCGGTTAGGGGGAACTGTATGGCCTCTAATGCGACAAGCCGCAAGATGAACAGGAACACCTCTGACATGCCCCGAGCATGGTTCTGTTTTAGATGTGGAGAAGACGGCCACATTGCTGCCCAATGTTCGAACGAGCCAAACCCTGCCGCTGTACGGCAAAAGAACTTTGAACTCAGAGAAAGGCGTGAGCGGTGGAACATGCAGCACCAGGGCCAGCCCGAGTTCCCTTTAAACATGTAGTGGCCCCTGTTGTGGGGCAATCAGGAGCCATGAACCCCCCTTTATCTAGTCCCATGCAAGACTTAGAAGTTAATGTAGTTAGGGCCACAAACTATGCTCAGAATGGCCCACCCTGTAACTATAGACCCTTACCCAGTGGTCTTGTGGGGCCATGTTGCACCTTGACTGTGCTTGTTGAAGGCCTCCCATGTAAATGTCTTCTAGATACTGGATCACAGGTTAGTACAGTCTCAGAGACCTATTACTCAGAACACCTCTCATCATTCCCTGTTGAACCCATTAATGCACTACTTGAGATTACAGGCGCAGGGGGTCAGCTAGTCCCTTACATAGGCTACACCCAGGTCTTTTTAACTCTCCCTAAGAGTGTTACTGGCATAGAAGAAAATGTGTCTTCCCTAGTTCTCATTGTACCCGACTGTGACCTAAGCCGTGAGATCCCTCTGTTGATAGGGACAAATGTACTTAATAGATTATACGAAAAAGGAGTTACCCGAGAAGGGCAGAAATTCCTACAGGGGTGTGAACTAAGTGCTGAGTGTGTCATGCTATTTCAGCACATTGCTCAGACTCACAATGAAAAAGTAGGAACAAGACCGGTGAAGTTGATTGGGCGTCACCCGGTCATCGTTCCAGCTGGACAGAAAGTGCGTGTGCTAGGAGGCGTTAGGATGGGCGCATCCTCAGATCAAACCTCATGTGCAGTAGAGGCTCCAATGAACTCCCCTCTGCCCGGTGGCATCTTCGTAGTACCAACACTACTGGATGTTCCTTATCAGTCCTTCAGCAAAGTTCCTGTTCTTCTCTGCAATATGAGTGCACACGACGTCACACTACACCCAAACCGTGTGATAGCAGAAATGACGGCAGCTCAGTGTGTGATACCTATGAAATCCGAAGACACCCCCATCTTGTGTGGTCTTCAGACGTTTGACACAGAAACCCCCCTGAGTGACAAAGTAACATGCAGCCTAGCAGACTCTCCCATTCCAGCCGATTGGAAGAAACGCATCATGGACAAGTTGAATGCCCTACCTGAAGTGTTCGCAGTTGACGACTTAACCCATGGGCGTACCTCTGCTGTCAAACACAGGATAAGACTAAAAGATGAAACCCCCTTCAAGGAGAGGTCCCGACCAATTCATCCATGTGATAGGGAAGCTGTGAAGCAACATATTAGGGAGTTGCTGGAGGCTGGGATCATCAGAGAATCGGAGAGTCCATTTGCTTCCCCTATAGTTGTTGTGAAAAAGAAAAACGGAAAGATCCGACTATGCGTGGACTATCGAAAACTGAACCTGCACACTGTTAAAGATGCCTATGCCCTCCCCAACATCGAGGAAACCTTTTCGGCTCTTAGTGGAGCTAGATGGTTCTCTGTGATGGACCTTAAGTCAGGTTACTATCAGGTGGAAATGGCTGAAGAAGACAAACACAAGACCGCGTTCACATGGCCGCTGGGTTTTTGGGAATTTAACCGCATGCCACAGGGCATTACTAATGCACCCTCAACATTTCAGCGATTGATGGAGAAGTGCGTTGGAGACTTGCACCTGAATGAAGTCTTGGTTTTTCTGGATGACCTGATAGTTTTCTCAGATACCTTGGAGGAGCATGAAACCAGACTGATGAAGGTTTTGAACAGACTCAAGGACTACGGGCTGAAGTTGTCCCCTGACAAATGTCACTTTTTTCAGTCCTCCGTAAGATACCTGGGCCACATTGTAGACGCTAGCGGTGTCCATACTGATCCCGAAAAGATCTCAGCCTTAAAAGACTGGCCAAGGCCCACCAATCGCAAAGAGCTTAAGTGCTTTTTGGGATTTGCGGGGTACTACCGCCGTTTCGTGCAAGGCTACTCAAAGATAGCAAAGCCATTGAATGCCCTCACAGCTGGCTACGTGGCTCCAAGGAAAAGAGGGAAGGACTATAGTAGGCCGAAACCTCAGATGTCAGTGAGCCCCAGTCAGTCTTTTGGAAGCGAGTGGACACAGGACTGTGACACCGCTTTCAGAATGCTCATTGACAAGTTAACATCAGCACCTGTCTTGGCTTTTGCCAACCCCAACCTCCCTTACATTCTCCACATGGATGCCTGCGGAGAGGGCCTTGGTGCAGCCCTTTACCAAGAGCAAGAAGGGAAACTAAGGGCCATAGCCTACGCCAGTCGAGGGCTGTCCAAGAGCGAACGAAACTATCCAACACACAAGCTTGAATACTTAGCACTGAAGTGGGCTGTGTGTGAGAAGTTCCATGAAGTTCCAGAAGTTCCACTCTCCTCTTTTGAATATCATGCAGTATCTGTCTCTAATCCTTTCAATCTCACCATTGTTACACTCTACCGCCCTCCAGGTCCGCTCGATCACTTCACAGATGAGCTGGACATGCTTCTAAGCTCCTTACCGGAAGATGGTACCCCTCTCCTTCTATTGGGCGACTTCAACCTGCCTGACTCATCTCAGTCAGTCATAGTAGTCTCCCTCCTACAATCATTTGACCTGACTCCCACTGCCATGCCTCCCACCCACAAAGCAGGCAACTCCTTGGATCTCATATTTTCACGTAACTCCAGCATCATTAACACCACGGTAACTCCCCTACATGTATCTGACCATTCCTTCATATCCTTCTCACTAACTCTCATGCTTAACCGAAAGGTCTTCACCCCAACTCAAACCGTCTCACTCAGACGCAACCTGCCCTCCCTATCCCCCTCCACCCTCTCCTCTGACATACTATCCACTCTACCTTTGAGTGACACCTTCTCTGCTCTCTCCACAGAGATGGCAACCTCCACCCTCCTCTCAGCCCTTGCAACCTCCTTCGACAAGCTCTGTCCCCTCGTTGAGAAACCTGCCCGCCGTTCCCCACCCAGTCCATGGCTGACAGATCCAGTGAGAGAACAAAGACAGGTCCTGAGAGCAGCTGAAAGGAAGTATAGAAAGTCACGCCTCACTGCTGACATCGACACATATCACAACCTCTTGTTAACATTCTCCAAAACCATTACTAATGCCAAAGCTTCTTTCTTTCACCATAGGATCGAGGCCTCTGCCAAGAATCTTCGCAAACTGCATGCTACCATGTCCTCCCTCCTCACTCCCCCCCCACCCCCCCCTCCCTCATCTTTCTCTGCCGAAGACTTTGCGATCTTCTTTGAGGAAAAAGTGGAGAACATCCGCAGCTCCTTCTCCCAACCCCCACCCATTCCAAATGCTGAATCGAGAACCTCATCCTTCACTCTGTCATCTTTCTCTCCCATTACAGAAGCCGAGACCCTGACACTGGTAACGTCGAACCGTCCGACTACATGCCAGCTGGACCGGCTACCTTCCCCACTCCTCCAGTCCATAGCACCAGACATCCTCCCATTCCTAACTGCAACCATCAACTCCTCACTCAACTCGGGGGTGGTCCCCACCTCCCTAAAACAAGCCAGAGTCACGCCCCTCATAAAAAAACCATCCCTGAACCCTACCGTCATAGGCAACTACCGTCCTGTCTCTCTTCTCTCCTTCCTTTCTAAAACACTTGAACGTGCTGTATCCAACCAACTTACTGCTTATCTCTTACAGAATGACCTCCTAGACCCTAATCAGTCAGGCTTCAGGACTGGTCACTCCACAGAGACAGCCCTCATTGCGGTCACAGAGGCACTTCACTTAGCAAAAGCGAAAGGCCTCTCCTCTGTCCTGATTCTCCTAGATCTATCTGCAGCCTTCGACACAGTCAACCACCAGATCCTCCTCGCGGCCCTCGCAGGAATGGGAGTGGCTGGCTCTGCGCTGACATGGTTGTCATCATACCTCAATGACCGCTCCTACCAAGTGTCATGGAGAGGGACCCTGTCGGCCACCCGCCCCCTGCGGACGGGTGTCCCCCAGGGCTCGGTTTTAGGACCCCTTCTCTTCTCCCTCTACACTAAATCACTGGGTAACATTATCACGTCTCATGGCTTCTCCTACCACTGTTATGCCGACGATACTCAACTCTTCCTCTCCTTCCCTCCCTCAGATATCCACGTCTCTGAGCGGATCTCGGCCTGTCTGTCCAACATCTCCGCCTAGATGACGACCAACCACCTCAAACTGAACCTAAGCAAAACAGAATTGCTCCACCTGCCGGCCAAATCCTCCCCCCTGACCGACCTTTCCATCACAGTCGAGAATGCAGCTGTGACCGCGTCCCCGACCGCCAAGAACCTTGGTGTTGTCCTCGACAACCAGTTGAACTTCTCTGCTCACATCGCAGCGACAACCAGAACCTGCCGATTCCTCCTGAGCAACGTCAGAAGGATACGCCCCTTCCTGACAAAAGAAGCCACCCAACTCCTCGTCCAATCAACAGTCATCTCCCGCCTCGACTACTGCAACGCACTGCTCGCTGGCCTCCCGGCCACTGCCACTAAGCCTCTTCAACTCATTCAGAACGCAGCGGCCCGCCTGATCTCAAACCTACCGAAGTCGGCCCATGTCACCCCACTTCTTAGGGACCTGCACTGGCTCCCCATTGCTGCACGAATCCGCTTCAAGGCCCTTGACCTAGCATACCGTGCGGCAAAGGGAACTGCTCCCGCCTACCTCCGGTCAATGGTCTCTAACTACACACCCTCAAGACCCCTACGCTCTGCATCTTCTGGCCGCCTCAGACCTACTCCTATCCAAGCTCCGGGAGGGTCATCAAAGAGAAGTCGCCTATTCTCAGTCCTTGCCCCACAATGGTGGAATGAACTACCCACCCCAGTTAGGACAGCCGAAACACGTCCAATCTTTCGCCGTCGACTAAAGACTCACTTCTTCAACCATTATCTGAATAAAAAAAAAAAAAAAAAAAAAAAAAAAATCTAACCCTAACTAACCATACTGTCATGCACTTGTCCTAATAAACTAACCTACACTGTAGCACTCAACACTTTGATGAACATTGTTACTCAGCTGATAGAGTTGTGCTCTTCCTGATGGCTTGTCGTACAGAACTTGTAAGTCGCTTTGGATAAAAGCGTCAGCTAAATGACTAAATGTAATGTAAATGTAAATGTAAATGATTATCTTTATGGAGCAGAATTCACAGTTCTTACAGATAATAACCCTCTCACTTATGTGTTGACCTCTGCAAAACTCGATGCGGCAGGCCACCGCTGGCTAGCAGCCCTGTCAACATACCGATTTGAGATAAAGTATCGGCCTGGTAATACAAACCAAGATGCAGATGGGTGGTCAGGAACCCTCACCAGAAGACCATGCTTTTCTCGAGGAAAGAGAAAGGATCCGCGAGCTCCGTCAACGTGTTCTGGATGGAGATCACAAAGTGCTTTCAAAGGACACCTTCACTGCCCTTTGCCAAAGACACGCAGTGCGGATGGAGCCCTGTGAATACTTCCAGGAAACCATCGTTTTAGCAGAATCCCTAGCGGTGGCCCCCTCTGCCATTCCCCCAAGTTACACCTGCCTCGCCCAAGGAACTGTTGCAGGGATGTCTCAAGCGGACTGGTATAAGTCTCAGAGGGCAGACCCACCCATAAGGCGCATCATTGAACTCATAGAGAGAGAAGCTAAACCCTCGTACAGAGAGGCTAAGTTAGAGCTACCGGAGGTGAGGTGCTTCCTCAGAGAATGGAACCGACTTGAACTCAAGGAGGGAGTTCTGTTCAGGAGATATGTGGACAGAGGAACAGAGGGCTACCAGTTAGTCTTACCTGAGAAATACAGAGCCAAAGCACTAGAAGGGGTGCATGATGAAGTTGGCCACCTTCGGTTTGAGCGCGCCCTTAACTTGGCCCGCACCCGATTCTACTGGCCAAAGATGGCTCAAGCGATTGATGTGAAGTGTCACACATGCGAGAGGTGCTTCAGAAGGAAAGCAAATCCCGAGAGGGCTGCTCCCATGATGAACATCAGTACAAGTTACCCCCTTGAGTTGGTTTGTATGGACTATTTGTCCATTGAACCCGACAGCAGAGATACACGAAATTTATTAGTGATTACAGACCATTTCACTAAATTTGCTGTGGCTGTTCCCACAAGGGATCAAAAAGCAAAGACCGTAGCCAAGGCACTCTGGGAGAACTTCATTGTTCACTACGGGTTCCCTGCTCGCCTTCACAGTGATCAGGGGAGGGATTTTGAAAGTCACACCATCAAAGAGCTGTGTTCCCTGATGGGAGCAAAAAAAGTGAGGACTACCCCGTACCACCCCCGCGGGAACCCAGTTGAAAGATTTAACAGAACCCTGCTTGGCATGCTTGGAACACTGGAGGACAAAGATAAGTACCACTGGAGAGACTTTGTAAAACCACTCGTTCATGCATACAATTGCACGAGGAACAACACTACTGGATACTCTCCTTATGAACTGATGTTCGGCAGGCAACCGACTCTTCCCATTGACCTTGTCCTGGGACTCCAGCCACAAGGGAATCCTGCCAGGACTCACTCTGAGTATGTAAAGGCCCTTCGAGAGAAGCTTCGGGAAAGCTATGCTCTAGCTGCAGAGAGTGCACGGGAGATGGGGGAAAAGAACAAGACAAGGTTCAACTCCAAGGTCAGAGCTGCAGAACTAAGGGCAGGTGACAGAGTCTTGGTACGGAACGTAAACATCAGAGGAAAGCACAAGCTGGCGGACAGATGGGAGAGAGAGATTTATGTAGTGGAGAAGAGGATGGGAGATGGACCAGTGTACGTTGTGAAGCCAGAAAAAAGGATTGGGCCTGTACGCACCCTCCACAGAGACCTCCTCTTACCGTGTGGGTTCCTACCCATCACAGAGGAGAAGGAAACCGAACAAAAAAGGTCCACTAAGAGGATGAAGTTGAGATCCCGGGAGCAGCCGGTGATGGATACAGGAGGCAACACGCTGAGCCATGAAGAGGATGATGTCTGTAGCAGCTGCGATGAAGAGGAATATACAGTTGTCTACAGGCCCGAAGTCACTGTGATGGAACCTCTCATCGAAACTCTGGAGATGGGAGCCAAGAGGACACCCTCCAGACAAGAACCAGACATAGATCAGACTCCTACTGCTGGGACCCTAGAAGCTGATGTTGACAGTGTCTGCAGTGACCAACGTGATTCACTCCAAGGTGACTGTCAGGAACATGCAATGGAACCTCTTACCAATGCTGAGCCTGTGGACGAAGATCAACATGAACGGAATGAAAGATCAGACCACTCAGCCGTAGAAGATGTGGCAGCAGCCATCGATCCTGTGTCTCAAGCTGAACAGTCGGGCAACCTAGAGCCACAAGCTGAAGTCAGAAGGTCAAGTAGATCACGGCAACAGCCTGATAGACTACACTATGAGAGTCTTGGGAGACCCCTGATTCTGGCAATTGTTGCATTCTGCAAGAGTTTGGAAGGCCTCCTCCCAGAACCTGAGAGGTGGTAAGCGCATGAAGGGACTCAAGCGTTCTAGGGGGGGAGTATGTAGCCCATGCTATTTTCTTGTCTAGCTGAAACATTCATTATGGACTGTGAATTGGGTGACGCTCCCTGGAAGAGTGTAATTTGTTGACGCTCCCTGGAAGAGTGTAATTTGTTGACGCTCCCCTGAGATTTACGTGGTACAGCCTGCTTGTGAGCAGCGTGTTGAAAACTGTTCCTGGCTGCAAGCTAGAGACAGACTATTGGAGCAGTTGGAGAATATTAGAAAAGTGACAAAACGGTATACTTGGACAGAAGAACTACTTGCACAGAAGATGAAAGATAGAGGATAAAGAGAGGATTCCGTGCTGGAACTGGACAAGAAAGAGAGAAGAAAAGACTAGCTGACTTGAAGACCGAATTGGAGGAGAAACCATTGCCAATTGAAAGACTGATAAACAAAAGGAAGAATCCTGATTGGTTTTTGTTACCCCCTTCAGTGAACACGGATCTGCATCAACTGAAGTGGTCTTCTTCATTGACCTTCTCCACTCACCATCACCCAACGGTCGGCTGGTGACGTTCCCTTTTTGTTTAATTGAGTGCACTCAAAACAGACTTTATTGGGTACCCTTTTTATTTCATTTATTATTTTCTATAAATGTGGACCATTGCATGGAAGCTATGATGTTGTAATATGTACTGAACCTGGTGAACCCTTTTAAGTTATATAAAAGGTAAAACGTAGATCACGGTGCCTGTGTATTTTTTCTTAGAGCCAGTCTCCTTGAACCTATAGTTGATAGTTGTACCACTGCAGAAAGAACTGATAGTGTTGAATTACAGTAGGTTACATTGACATTGTTTTTTTGTGTTTATATTAAAGAAAGAAAGTCTAGTGCTGGCTGAACATTTGCACAGTTAATACTTTGACAAATGTAGCCTATATTTTTCAGTCAGTTCTGTCTTTGTGTGCCAAACATTATTTAAGGCTGTAAACACTGTAAACTTAAAAAAAAAAAAAAAAATAATAATAAATGAGAAGCATGTTTAGATTTTTGAGTGTTAAATATTTCTTTAAATAAAAAGCAACGTATATCGAACCGAACCGAAAACCGTCAGCCCAAAACCGTGATACGAACCGAACCGTCGATTTTGTGAACCGTTCCACCCCTAATTGTAATGTATTTTAATATATTTATTTTTATGTATTTTAGTGACAAGTCAAGTCAGTCAAGTCAAGAGTTTTATTTGTCACGGCATACAAGTATACAATGAAATGCGGGGGATATAGATTTAACCTACTGATTCCTACTGTCTTTTAATTATTGTTCTGTGTTTTAATTATTGTAGTGCTCGTGTCACCTGCCCCAGAGACTGCAGTTGAAAATTTGCCAACCTGGCTAAACTGGCATATTTACAGTAAAATTTTCCTTAATAGGCACTGTCTGTATTTTAAACCAATAAATACAAAATAAAAAAAGAATTAGTGTAGGCATGTTGAAATTAAAATATAGAATGTAGCGACCATATCTATATTTTAATTTCAACATGCCTACACTAATTCTTTTTTTATTTGGTAAATGTTATGGTTATGTTATGGTAAATGTTTTTAAATAATAATTTAGTGAGATTGTGTCGAAAATGTATATAACAAGCTAACATGTTATATACATGTTGTGTATTATCAAAATGAAACATATAAAAACTCAAGAAACTGTACAAAATGTGCAGGACAAAATGCTGGTGGTAAGCTGTAAGGAATTTGGCAGAGGGGGCGACAGGGGCTCCGTGGGAAGTGGTGTCAGCTGGCACAAGGCCTAAAGATAGTAGAAAACAGTTGACCCTGCCTAACCCTCCCCCGGCCCAACAAGCACATTCTGCAAGCAGAAAGGACACCAGTCACACATTAACTATAGAACAGATAGACTGGACGGTTTTAGACCTTGAGGAAATAGGTAAAACAGATGGCTTTGTCAGATAGATTAGTTAGATGGCCTTAGGAAACATTGCAACACACATGGCCAAAATAGCAAAGTTAATGGTATTTGAACAAGCTGCAACAATCATTGATCCAGAGAATAGGGACCTGTCATTCTGAGTCAGGAAAAGCTGTCTATAGAGAACCGGGTTAAAGACTAAATAACAAGTTAACCAAAGAGTAAGACATAGTTTGTAAATTAATGTTAAAACTGAACAAGATACTTAGTGATCAAACAAAGCTAAAACAAGGTTAAAGATTACTTTAGAATAGAAATACAATCAGTATGAGGAACAATCAAATAAAGTTCAATTACATAAGTTACATGTGGCCAGAACTGAAGAAAAGACTGTTAGTCACTGTCTAGACAATAAAGAATAATCATATTATTCTAAAAGCAATCAAAGCATGGTAAAGTGTTTGTAGATGGTAAAACTAGGAAACAGCTCATGCTCTATTTTCTGTTCAAGGAGAAAGGGCGCTAAAACTTCCATACAAGGGAACGGAATGCTTTTAATAGTTAGTATGTAAATAGTATCCTGTCCTTAGAAAGAGTCAGAATGGCCGAGATCACTTTGAGTCAATAGAACAGTGACGGCCCTAGCTATCGTCACCAGGAAGACGTGTCACTCAAAAAAGGAATTCCTTCTAGAAGGAATTTAGCCAATAGGGAAGCTGGGTCTCTGGAGTGACGTCACCTGACGGGCAGGGAAAATGGGAGGGGATTTCTCATTTAAACTGCAGGCAAGGTGGGGAAGGACACCGACACGCACAGAGCCACGGACACAGACGATGACAGGATCGCATCACCGCAGGGATCCGCAGAGAGGGGACGAATCAATCGCTCCCGGCCCTGAGCGCCGAGAATCACGGACAACCAGGGTTGCCTTGGCAACCAGCACCAACAGAGAAAAGGCCTCGTGTTGCCGAGACAACCGCACCAGGAGAAGAACGCTCTGACCGGCCGCAGCCGATCAGATCATGGACCAACTGCCACACCAAAGAGATGATTAGATAGAAGAAGAAGATCCTGTACTTGTTTGATTCATAGATGTGTTTATTAAGAATGGAATAAACACCCCAGCTGTTTTATTCAAACCACCTCGTCTGCGTTTCCTTCCTACAACCGAACACTTGAAATTCAAACAATGGAGAGTAGAAGGGTAAACACTATACGATCAAAGAGAATAAGAAATGAATGAAGAATACTTCATAAGCTTTAATTCTTTAATCCTTTAATTCTTGAGGCTTAGGGAACTCCATGTGGTAAATACACAGGTCACAACATGTTTACAGGAACGTTTTGGAGTTGTATTTGGAGTATTTCGTGACTGTTGGGAACTAGGCTACACTGGCACACCTACTTCCAGTGAATGACGCTAAGCTAGGCTAATGGCGCAGCTGTTCCCAAAGCCTAATTCATGCACAAAAAAGAAAAGGGTATGTATCTGCTTGTCTAATTCTAGGGTAGATGGCAAATAAGCAAATTTCCCAAAAAGTTGGCGTGTTCCTTTACTGTCGGTTTTATGGAATTCAAACAAACAGGTGAACCAGAGGCATTTTTTAAATGTGCATACATTGTATTGTCTTAGGAGCCCCTCGAAAACAAGGGGTTATTC
This sequence comes from Notolepis coatsorum, assembly GCF_963971535.1. Classification (NCBI taxonomy): domain Eukaryota; kingdom Metazoa; phylum Chordata; class Actinopteri; order Aulopiformes; family Paralepididae; genus Notolepis; species Notolepis coatsorum. Next base: position 213,780,516 of record NC_140167.1, read on the forward strand.
AAGGGTTATTCAAGGGGTTATCAAGGGGTTATTCTGAATAAAGAATTTCAATATATGTGTAAACATGCAAGGCTACATTTTAGGCATTGAGAAAATCAACAAATGCTGTTTGAAATCAACAAACATTCAATCCCTTGAAAATCCCTCAAATAAACCTGAAAATGGACATACATACAACAAGGTGATGAACATTCAGATAATACATTTTGTATTGTACTGGAGAATACAAGGTCACATCTTTATTGGGAATGTTCTGGTACATGGTCTGCCAATAAATTGTGAAGAAGACCATGGCACGGAAGGTATCTCTGTTTCTTACAAGTTCATATTTTCTTCAGAACAATAAAGTTCTGTGAAGGTCTTGTCTATTTCCAGTTGGACTAGTTTCCCTGCGGGATGAAATATCCGTGCATGTCCATGTGGAGCTCTGCGTTCACGTGAGCTCTGGCCACCTCTGTGAACGTCTTCCCGTCGAGCACCAGGAGGAAGCCAGACCGGCCCGGCTTGGAGTCGATGACTGATGTTAAAACCACGCCTGTGAACAAGACGAGATGAAAACAATTAAACATTCTGTCGTCACTCCCTGTGTTTGGTCTTCATCGACCAAGGATTCATTAGTCAACTGGTTGTTTTTCTTTTAAAGGAACACGTCAACATTATGTGAAAGGACGAGTACGTCTTCTCCAGAGTTAGAAAAGAAGATGGACACCAATGTCCTCTCTGTGTCTCCGCAGAAAGCTATCCGGCTGCAACATAGCCTAGCTTAGAACAAATGCATGGAAGTGGATGCTGATCAGCTAGCGTAGCTGTTGGCCAAAAACACCTGTCCTGGAGTTTTAAGCTTGGCTAATGGTCCGTATCCGCTTCCATTAATTTGTCCTAAGATTGCAGCCAGAGAGGAAACTTTAAGCATAATGTTGGTATCTATCTTCTTGTCTGACTCTAGAGAGGACAGTGAGCTCATTAACCTTAATGTTGGTGTGTTCCTTTAAGCCCTCTTCCATTGTGAACGAGTTATATTTCCTGAAGAAATTATCATAATAAAGATAATTATTAGTTATTATTATTATTAGATAAAGTTCTAGTTAGGTGCTTCTCCATGACTGCGTGTGGTGAAACACAACATATCATATTTGCAGATTAAATCAACCAATCGTTGAGTCAACAAAGTCCTGTAGGACTATTAGTCAATACCCACCTGACCTCCTCAACCCCTCCACTCCCTCCCGGATGCGTGAATACTTTCCCCAAGGCAGTTGTCCTTCCGCGTTCGGTTTGCGCGGCCTGATTGGCGACTGACGCTTCTCTCAGCGCCCAATCGCGTTGTGCCTAGCTTTCAGTTACGCAGCCCAAGTCCTTCCGTTCCACAGCCCATTTCCTTGCGATAGCAGTATAGCGATGCATGGCGGTAGTAGTTAGTGCATATTAGTATATTAATGCACGCCGGTAGCGAGTTAGTTGATAGTTAGTAGTATATTGATTCAGGTAGGTAGCTGATGTGATGGACTTGTGGAAATGAGAGAAGTTCTGGAAGTTAAGAGCGAGCGTTAGGAGTAACGCGATTGGGCGTTGAGCACATAGCACACACATCCACACGCACACACTCACTTTAAACAAACACACTGTAGCACCCACTCCCCACACTTTATATTTATTGATAAAGGATTTGCACTACAACTCGTACACCTTACTGTAAATTGTACCTAAATTGTACCTCATCCCATTTCTGCTTTGCACTATATAGTATTGTATATTAGTACACAGCATAGTATATTGTATATTATATGGTAACTCAGTTACGTCTATTCTGCATCGAACATTGTACATATGTCTATACTGAACATTGTGACCCCATTTTCTACTTCTAATTTACATGCTATACTATGTTATTTGATACTTATCTTGTCTAGCACAGTCTCTGGAGCGTAACACTAAGAAGCATTTTGTATAAAAGTATTCTGTACTTCTGTATGACAACTATTAAAGAAACTTGAACTTGAACTTGAAAACTTCCGGACGCTGCCATCCACAGACATGGATATACTCTCCATCCCACACAGAGTCTCTGGAACTCTGATCTCTGAACTCTGACTCTGATCCGCTCTGGACTCCTTCAAGACGGCTATGAAAACCCACCAGTTCACGAAGGCCTACGGCCTCTAGTCGTGTCCCTGTCATTTACTGTTATTATTTATTCTGTTTATTCCTTATGTGTTTTTGTTGCCTGTGAAGCGTCCTTGGTTTCTTAAAAGACTATATAAATCCAAGTTATTATTATCAGCAGACTAAAAAGGTCTTTAGTCCAGGACGACCCTGTCCGACAGCATCGATTGGAACTCTTCATGATATACATCATCCACAGCCGTCTCACCATCGTCCTCCGCCTCTCCGTTGGGCCGGGGGACAAAAATGGCCTCGGATGGCCAGCAGCCGTCCTCGCTCCACTCAGCCATCTGCTTGGTCTCTGTGTCATATTTCATAATCTAATGGGATAACAAACAAAGACGATGTTATGATTAAATTATAATTGCACACAGTTGTCAGTTGAATTAAATGGGCACTTGCTGTAACTAAAAAACAACGCTGATTTATTTTGCACATAACCTCACATACATCCAAAAACTAAACAGCTTTGCACACATTAATTTAGTTCGACAAGTTATTGTGAGTAAATGAGTAAATTAGTTGGAGACATTGAATCGTTGTTTTGTGTTAATTACAGCAATGAAAATAGCAATGTCTTGTCTTATAGGGACTTCTACCTTATCATTTCATTGAGCTGTAATTAACACAACACAAGGATTCAATGTCCAATTCAATGGTATTACAATAAACTCACGACCAAACATGTTAAGAGTTCACATACAGTTCTTCCTGTGCACTCGGACAGTGCAGTCAGTGTTTGTGAACATGCACCGCTCTCTCCTGACGCTAGACATCTGAGAAAACCCACTTGGTGACTGGGATGTAGAATCTGAGGCTGCTCCATAGACAATGAATGGGGCTCTGATTTTATGAAGCCAACTTTTTGTGTGTGCTCTTACACCCAAATGTGTTTTTAAATTCTGGTTCAGATCTTCTAGGGATGCTAAAAGATAACCCCACAGGGGCGCTCCAGTAGCGATGCTAGAAGATAACCCCCCAGGGGCGCTCCAGTAGCACACCACACAGCGCGCTGAGTCGCGAAGCGGACGCCCCGGGTTTGATTCCCCGACCCGGTGGCCATGTGCCGCATGTCTTCCCCTCTTCTCCTCCCGGTTCACCCGCTCTCCTCTGTTGGTCCTGCGTGGCCAAAAGGTCCTGCATTGACCAAAAAAGCTGAAAATGCTATAAATAAAATCTTAAAAAAAATAAAAGAAGATAACCCCACAAACATGTTATGATTTAAATGGAGGCGCAGTTCCTGGTGAGTGACGACCACTCTCCAATTCTGAACCCCCCAGATTACAAGTAAAATCACTTTTCAAAAGAAATGAAGAACAGCAATTATTCAATTGCTATTTATTTTGGTTAACATTTTTAAATTGTATTTTGGTGAGAGGACTTCCTATATTCTTTTTATCATTTATAAACAGAAATGTATTTCAATAGTTTCTATTGATAATTGTATCTGTGTGAATGTACATCATGTGATGGTTATATTGTATTATGTCTTTTGTGTGGACCACAGGAAAATGGTTCTTTCTAAGGCAACGACCAATGGGGATCCTAAATAAACATTCTGATTGATTCTATATTGTTGGTGGTGGGACTACTGTACCCATCTGCTTGTATGAAGTGTGGATTATACCATGACCTAAACCTAAAGCTTCCCACTGGATTATACCATGACATAAACCTAATGTATGAAATGTGGATTATACCATGACCTAAACCTAATGTGGATTATACCATGACCTAAACCTAATGTGGATTATACCATGACCTAAACCTAATGCTTGTATGAAATGTGGATTATACCATGACCTAAACCTAATGTGGATTATACCATGACCTAAACCTAATGCGTTTAAAAACCCACTTTTATTCCCTAGCCTTCGATTAATCCTGATTGTTCCACACCCTAACCCACACACTCCCATGCAATTTTATCCTGCCCCCTCCCTCTTGTATCTCTTCTTGTGCTCCTCTGTCCCTGGTGTGCTATACTGTACTTTGTGCTCCCCTATCCGCTTGTCCTATTTTTTGAATGTACTGTCCTGTCCTGTTGTGCCTTTTTGTATTTGTGTATTTTATAGGACATTGATTTTATGCTTTGACTGTACTGTACAGCACATTGGTTGGCTCTCGAGCTTTTAAATGTGCTCTATAAATAAATTACTTGATTTGACTTCACTTGATTTGGATTATACCATGATCTAAACCTAATGTATGAAGTGTGGATTATACCATGACCTAAACATAATATGTGATGAGTGGATTATACCATGACCTAAACCTAATGTGTGAAGTGTGGATTATACCATGACCTAAACCTAATGTATGAAGCGTGGATTATACCATGACCTAAACCTAATGTGTGAAGTGTGGATTATACCATGACCTAAACCGAATGTGTGAAGTGTGGATTATACCATGACCTAAACCTAATGTATGAAGTGTGGATTATACCATGACCTAAACCTAATGTATGAAGTGTGGATTATACCATGACCTAAACCTAATGTGTGAAGTGTGGATTATACCATGACCTAAACCTAATGTATGAAGCGTGGATTATACCATGACCTAAACCTAAAGCTTCCCACTGGATTATACCATGACCTAAACCTAATGTATGAAGCGTGGATTATACCATGACCTAAACCTAAAGCTTCCCACTGGATTATACCATGACCTAAACCTAATGTATGAAGCGTGGATTATACCATGACCTAAACCTAAAGCTTCCCACTGGATTATACCATGACCTAAACCTAATGTATGAAGCGTGGATTATACCATGACCTAAACCTAAAGCTTCCCACTGGATTATACCATGACCTAAACCTAATGTATGAAGTGTGGATTATACCATGACCTAAACCTAATGTATGAAGCGTGGATTATACCATGACCTAAACCTAATGTATGAAATGTGGATTATACCATGACCTAAACCTAATGTGGATTACACCATGACCTAAACCTAATGCTTGTATGAAGTGTGGATTATACCATGACCTAAACCTAATGCTTGTATGAAGTGTGGATTATACCATGACCTAAACCTAATGCTTCCCACTAGATTCTGCTTTTTATTTCAGCTTGCTCAGAGATAACATAAAGACACTGGTTCAAAGCTGTGTCATAAAGCCACGTTCAGAGATAACATGTCATAACGCTATGTTATCTTAATTGGTGAAGATAGTGAAGATCATGTGAGTACTTTGTCCCAACCTTGTTACCTTTCCTCTAGACTTGTCTGCAGAGTTAGAAGTATGGAAACAGCACCTAGGTTAGGATATGTTAGATTAGGTTATCTAAAGGTTGTGGGCCTACTGTATAGATTCTCAAGAAGGAAAAGTACACATTACTCATTCTTGCAACTGTAAACTGCTGTCGCTTTCTTCCAACAGTTGTGATTGGATGGTCAAGAAAAGACGGTTGAATTTGAGCTAGGTCAATTAAGACCTAAAGCTTTGTTTTATGCTTGAAGTGATTATTAGAAAAAATATTCACCTTAGTTGCCATTGCAGACATCTTCACACAAGTCATGTAGACAAATTGGTGCTTCTTCCCATTGATGTCATAATTGATTCTCGGCAATTCAACACCTATTGGGCAAAACATATGATATTTCAATTTGATTCATAAAATCAACAATAATAATAATACATTTATTTTATATAGCGCCTTACATTAGGAATCTCAAGGCGCTTTATATACATGGCATTATAGCATACAGAAAAACACAGTACAGGGACAAACACAGTACATGGACTTTCACAATGACGACATAGTGGGGATAATACAGAGAGAGGGAGAGAACTTAGAGACAAGACAGAGAACATTTTTAAATAAATAATAATACTAAAGTATAGGTCTGTACTGATGTGAAAATGTAAGTGATGCAGGGGTTGGAGGGTCAGGAGTGAGGGTATGCAAGTTTGAACAGGTGGGTTTTGAGGTGGCTCTTAAGTGTTTCTACAGATGGGGCTTCTTTGATGTGTGATGGGAGTTGATTCCAGAGTCGGGGAGCAGCGGAGGAGAATGATTTGTTTTCTGTGGATTTGAGGCGGTAGTGTGGTGTGCTCAGAAGGGCTAAGTTGGATGAACGGAGTGAGCGGGAGGGAGTGTAGTGTTGAAGAAGGTTGTAGATGTAGGCAGGTGCTAGGGAGGAGGGCTTTGTAAGTGAGGAGACAGATCTTAAAGTCAATCCTATACTTGACAGGGAGCCAGTGAAGTGAGGAGAGGACAGGTGTGATGTGGGAGATGTGGCTGCGGGTGATGATGCGGGCTGAGGTGTTATGATCTAGTTGAAGTTTATGGAGGGATTTAGATGTTGAGCCAATGAGTAATGCATTACAGTAATCTAGACAGGAACAAATTAGGGCATGAACCAGCTTTTCAGTGTCGGAGCGGGACAGTAGTGGTCTAATGCGTGAAATGTTCCTGAGGTGAAAGTAGCATGTCTTGGTGATGTTGTTGATGTGTGTTTCGAATGTTAGTTTGGGGTCAAAAAGAACACCCTAGTTTTTCACTGTGGGGGAGGGGAGGATAGAGTGGTTGTTGATGGATATGGAGCAGTCAGGGTTTTTACGGAGAAGGTGAGGTGTGCCCATTACAAGTATTTCAGTTTTAGTGCTATTGAGTTGGAGAAGGTTGTGGTTCATTCAGATTTTTATTTCAGAGAGGCAGGAGGAGAGGGCAATAGTAGCAGCAGTGGTGTCGGGAGGGGAGTGAATGTATAACTGTGTGTCATCGGCGTAGCAGTGGTATTGAAGACCATGTGTTCTGAAGATGTGGCAGAGGTGTAACATATAGAGGGAGAAGAGTATGGGACCAAGGACTGAGCCTTGGGGGACACCAGATGTAACAGGGAAAGAAGTGAGGTATGACTGTCCTTGGTAGTGAACTGCTCTCTGTCTGATAGATAGGAGTGAAAGACATTAGGCATTTGTACATTTGTATTTGAAAAGGTAAAATCATTACTATTTTCACTGTATAATAGAAGTTATTTACCAATATGTATCAGGGATGGAAAGGGTTGTGGATCTGGCTGAGGTTTCTGGCTGAGGTTCAGTCTACATGTTGTGTCTTTAGTTCAGTTCAGTCTACATGTTGTGTCTTTAGTTCAGTCTACAGGCTGTGTCTTTAGTTCAGTCTACATGTTGTGTCTTTAGTTCAGTCTACATGTTGTGTCTTTAGTTCAGTCTACAGGTTGTGTCTTTAGTTTAGTCTACATGTGGTGTATTTAGTTCAGTCTACATGTTGTGTCTTTAGTTCAGTCTACATGTTGTGTCTTTAGTTCAGTCTACATGTTGTGTCTTTAGTTCAGTCTACAGATTGTGTTTTTAGTTCAGTCTACATGTTGTGTCTTTAGTTCAGTCTACATGTTGTGTCTTTAGTTCAGTCTACAGGTTGTCTCTTTAGTTCAGTCTACAGGTTGTGTCTTTAGTTCAGTCTACAGGTTGTGTCTTTAGTTCAGTCTACATGGTGTGTCTTTAGTTCAGTCTACATTACATGTTGTGTCTTTAGTTCAGTCTACATGTTGTGGTCTACATGGTGTGTCTTTAGTTCAGTCTACAGGTTGTGTCTTTAGTTCAGTCTACATGTTGTGTCTTTAGTTCAGTCTACAGGTTGTGTCTTTAGTTTAGTTCAGTCTACATGTTGTGTCTTTAGTTCAGTCTACATGTTGTGTCTTTAGTTCAGTCTACAGGTTGTGTCTTTTGTTCCGTCTACATGTTGTGTCTTTAGTTCAGTCTACAGGTTGTGTCTTTAGTTCTGTCTACATGTTGTGTCTTTAGTTCAGTATACATGTTGTGTCTTTAGTTCAGTCTACATGTTGTGTCTTTAGTTCAGTCTACATGTTGTGTCTTTAGTTCAGTCTACAGGATGTGTCTTTAGTTCAGTATACATGTTGTGTCTTTAGTTCAGTCTACAGGCTGTGTCTTTAGTTCAGTCTAGATGTTGTGTCTTTAGTTCAGTCTACATGTTGTGTATTTAGTTCAGTCTACATGTTGTGTATTTAGTTCAGTCTACAGGTTGTGTCTTTAGTTCAGTCTACATGGTGTGTCTTTAGTTCAGTCTACAGGTTGTCTCTTTAGTTCAGTCTACATGTTGTGTCTTTAGTTCAGTCTACAGGTTGTCTCTTTAGTTCAGTCTACATGTTGTGTCTTTAGTTCAGTCTACATGTTGTGTCTTTAGTTCAGTCTACAGGTTGTGTCTTTAGATCAGTCTACAGGTTGTGTCTTTAGTTCAGTCTACATGTTGTGTCTTTAGTTCAGTCTACATGTTGTGTCTTTAGTTCAGTCTACATGTTGTGTCTTTAGTTCAGTCTACAGGCTGTGTCTTTAGTTCAGTCTAGATGTTGTGTATTTAGTTCAGTCTACAGGTTGTGTCTTTAGTTCAGTCTACATGTTGTGTCTTTAGTTCAGTCTACATGTTGTGTCTTTAGTTCAGTCTACAGGTTGTGTCTTTAGTTCAGTCTACATGTTGTGTCTTTAGTTCAGTCTACAGGTTGTCTCTTTAGTTCAGTCTACATGTTGTGTCTTTAGTTCAGTCTACATGTTGTGTCTTTAGTTCAGTCTACATGTTGTGTCTTTAGTTCAGTCTACAGGTTGTGTCTTTAGTTCAGTCTACATGTTGTGTCTTTAGTTCAGTCTTCAGGTTGTGTCTTTAGTTCAGTCTACATGGTGTGTCTTTAGTTCAGTCTACATTACATGTTCTGTCTTTAGTTCAGTCTACATGTTGTGTCTTTAGTTCAGTCTACAGGTTGTGTCTTTAGTTCAGTCTACAGGTTGTGTCTTTAGTTCAGTCTACATGTTGTGTCTTTAGTTCAGTCTACATGGTGTGTCTTTAGTTCAGTCTACATTACATGTTGTGTCTTTAGTTCAGTCTACATGTTGTGGTCTACATGTTGTGTCTTTAGTTCAGTCTACAGGTTGTGTCTTTAGTTCAGTCTACATGTTGTTTCTTTAGTTCAGTCTACAGGTTGTGTCTTTAGTTTAGTTCAGTCTATATGTTGTGTCTTTAGTTCAGTCTACATGTTGTGTCTTTAGTTCAGTCTACAGGTTGTGTCTTTAGTTCAGTCTACATGTTGTGTCTTTAGTTCAGTCTACAGGTTGTCTCTTTAGTTCAGTCTACATGTTGTGTCTTTAGTTCAGTCTACATGTTGTGTCTTTAGTTCAGTCTACATGTTGTGTCTTTAGTTCGGTCTACAGGTTGTGTCTTTAGTTCAGTCTACATGTTGTGTCTTTAGTTCAGTCTACATGTTGTGTCTTTAGTTCAGTCTACAGGTTGTGTCTTTAGTTCAGTATACATGGTGTGTCTTTAGTTCAGTCTACATGTTGTGTCTTTAGTTCAGTCTACAGGTTGTGTCTTTAGTTTAGTCTACATGTTGTGTCTTTAGTTCAGTCTACATGTTGTGTCTTTAGTCCAGTCTACATGTTGCGTCTTTAGTCCAATCTACATGTTGAGTCTTTAGTTCAGTCTACAGGTTGTGTCTTTAGTTCGGTCTACATGTTGTGTCTTTAGTTCAGTCTACAGGTTGTGTCTTCAGTTCAGTCTACATGTTGTGTCTTTAGTTCAGTCTACATGTTGTCTACAGGTTGTGTCTTTAGTTCAGTCTACAGGTTGTGTCTTTAGTTTAGTTCAGTCTACATGTTGTGTCGTTAGTTCAGTCTACATGTTGTCTTTAGTTCAGTCTACATGTTGTGTCTTTAGTTCAGTCTACAGGTTGTGTCTTTAGTTCAGTCTACAGGTTGTGTCTTTAGTTCAGTCTACATGTTGTGTCTTTAGTTCAGTCTACATGTTGTGTCTTTAGTTCAGTCTACAGGATGTGTCTTTAGTTCAGTATACATGTTGTGTCTTTAGTTCAGTCTACAGGCTGTGTCTTTAGTTCAGTCTAGATGTTGTGTCTTTAGTTCAGTCTACATGTTGTGTCTTTAGTTCAGTCTACATGTTGTGTATTTAGTTCAGTCTACAGGTTGTGTCTTTAGTTCAGTCTACATGTTGTGTCTTTAGTTCAGTCTACAGGTTGTCTCTTTAGTTCAGTCTACATGTTGTGTCTTTAGTTCAGTCTACAGGTTGTCTCTTTAGTTCAGTCTACATGTTGTGTCTTTAGTTCAGTCTACATGTTGTGTCTTTAGTTCAGTCTACAGGTTGTGTCTTTAGATCAGTCTACAGGTTGTGTCTTTAGTTCAGTCTACATGTTGTGTCTTTAGTTCAGTCTACATGTTGTGTCTTTAGTTCAGTCTACATGTTGTGTCTTTAGTTCAGTCTACAGGCTGTGTCTTTAGTTCAGTCTAGATGTTGTGTATTTAGTTCAGTCTACAGGTTGTGTCTTTAGTTCAGTCTACATGTTGTGTCTTTAGTTCAGTCTACAGGTTGTGTCTTTAGTTCAGTCTACATGTTGTGTCTTTAGTTCAGTCTACATGGTGTGTCTTTAGTTCAGTCTACATTACATGTTGTGTCTTTAGTTCAGTCTACATGTTGTGGTCTACATGTTGTGTCTTTAGTTCAGTCTACAGGTTGTGTATTTAGTTCAGTCTACATGTTGTTTCTTTAGTTCAGTCTACATGTTGTGTCTTTAGTTCAGTCTACAGGTTGTGTCTTTAGTTTAGTTCAGTCTATATGTTGTGTCTTTAGTTCAGTCTACATGTTGTGTCTTTAGTTCAGTCTACAGGTTGTGTCTTTAGTTCAGTCTACATGTTGTGTCTTTAGTTCAGTCTACAGGTTGTCTCTTTAGTTCAGTCTACATGTTGTGTCTTTAGTTCAGTCTACATGTTGTGTCTTTAGTTCAGTCTACATGTTGTGTCTTTAGTTCGGTCTACAGGTTGTGTCTTTAGTTCAGTCTACATGTTGTGTCTTTAGTTCAGTCTACATGTTGTGTCTTTAGTTCAGTCTACAGGTTGTGTCTTTAGTTCAGTATACATGGTGTGTCTTTAGTTCAGTCTACATGTTGTGTCTTTAGTTCAGTCTACAGGTTGTGTCTTTAGTTTAGTCTACATGTTGTGTCTTTAGTTCAGTCTACATGTTGTGTCTTTAGTCCAGTCTACATGTTGCGTCTTTAGTCCAATCTACATGTTGTGTCTTTAGTTCAGTCTACAGGTTGTGTCTTTAGTTCGGTCTACATGTTGTGTCTTTAGTTCAGTCTACAGGTTGTGTCTTCAGTTCAGTCTACATGTTGTGTCTTTAGTTCAGTCTACATGTTGTCTACAGGTTGTGTCTTTAGTTCAGTCTACAGGTTGTGTCTTTAGTTTAGTTCAGTCTACATGTTGTGTCGTTAGTTCAGTCTACATGTTGTCTTTAGTTCAGTCTACATGTTGTGTCTTTAGTTCAGTCTACAGGTTGTGTCTTTAGTTCAGTCTACAGGTTGTGTCTTTAGTTCAGTCTACATGTTGTGTCTTTAGTTCAGTCTACATGTTGTGTCTTTAGTTCAGTCTACATGTTGTGTCTTTAGTTCAGTCTACAGGATGTGTCTTTAGTTCAGTATACATGTTGTGTCTTTAGTTCAGTCTACAGGCTGTGTATTTAGTTCAGTCTAGATGTTGTGTCTTTAGTTCAGTCTACATGTTGTGTCTTTAGTTCAGTCTACATGTTGTGTATTTAGTTCAGTCTACAGGTTGTGTCTTTAGTTCAGTCTACATGTTGTGTCTTTAGTTCAGTCTACAGGTTGTCTCTTTAGTTCAGTCTACATGTTGTGTCTTTAGTTCAGTCTACAGGTTGTCTCTTTAGTTCAGTCTACATGTTGTGTCTTTAGTTCAGTCTACATGGTGTGTCTTTAGTTCAGTCTACAGGTTGTGTCTTTAGATCAGTCTACAGGTTGTGTCTTTAGTTCAGTCTACATGTTGTGTCTTTAGTTCAGTCTACATGTTGTGTCTTTAGTTCAGTCTACATGGTGTGTCTTTAGTTCAGTCTACATTACATGTTCTGTCTTTAGTTCAGTCTACATGTTGTGTCTTTAGTTCAGTCTACAGGTTGTGTCTTTAGTTCAGTCTACAGGTTGTGTCTTTAGTTCAGTCTACATGTTGTGTCTTTAGTTCAGTCTACATGGTGTGTCTTTAGTTCAGTCTACATTACATGTTGTGTCTTTAGTTCAGTCTACATGTTGTGGTCTACATGTTGTGTCTTTAGTTCAGTCTACAGGTTGTGTCTTTAGTTCAGTCTACATGTTGTTTCTTTAGTTCAGTCTACAGGTTGTGTCTTTAGTTTAGTTCAGTCTATATGTTGTGTCTTTAGTTCAGTCTACATGTTGTGTCTTTAGTTCAGTCTACAGGTTGTGTCTTTAGTTCAGTCTACATGTTGTGTCTTTAGTTCAGTCTACATGTTGTGTCTTTAGTTCAGTCTACATGGTGTGTCTTTAGTTCAGTCTACATTACATGTTCTGTCTTTAGTTCAGTCTACATGTTGTGTCTTTAGTTCAGTCTACAGGTTGTGTCTTTAGTTCAGTCTACAGGTTGTGTCTTTAGTTCAGTCTACATGTTGTGTCTTTAGTTCAGTCTAGATGTTGTGTCTTTAGTTCAGTCTACATGTTGTGTATTTAGTTCAGTCTACAGGTTGTGTCTTTAGTTCAGTCTACATGTTGTGTCTTTAGTTCAGTCTACAGGTTGTCTCTTTAGTTCAGTCTACATGTTGTGTCTTTAGTTCAGTCTACAGGTTGTCTCTTTAGTTCAGTCTACATGTTGTGTCTTTAGTTCAGTCTACATGTTGTGTCTTTAGTTCAGTCTACAGGTTGTGTCTTTAGATCAGTCTACAGGTTGTGTCTTTAGTTCAGTCTACATGTTGTGTCTTTAGTTCAGTCTACATGTTGTGTCTTTAGTTCAGTCTACATGTTGTGTCTTTAGTTCAGTCTACAGGCTGTGTCTTTAGTTCAGTCTAGATGTTGTGTATTTAGTTCAGTCTACAGGTTGTGTCTTTAGTTCAGTCTACATGTTGTGTCTTTAGTTCAGTCTACAGGTTGTGTCTTTAGTTCAGTCTACATGTTGTGTCTTTAGTTCAGTCTACATGGTGTGTCTTTAGTTCAGTCTACATTACATGTTGTGTCTTTAGTTCAGTCTACATGTTGTGGTCTACATGTTGTGTCTTTAGTTCAGTCTACAGGTTGTGTATTTAGTTCAGTCTACATGTTGTTTCTTTAGTTCAGTCTACATGTTGTGTCTTTAGTTCAGTCTACAGGTTGTGTCTTTAGTTTAGTTCAGTCTATATGTTGTGTCTTTAGTTCAGTCTACATGTTGTGTCTTTAGTTCAGTCTACAGGTTGTGTCTTTAGTTCAGTCTACATGTTGTGTCTTTAGTTCAGTCTACAGGTTGTCTCTTTAGTTCAGTCTACATGTTGTGTCTTTAGTTCAGTCTACATGTTGTGTCTTTAGTTCAGTCTACATGTTGTGTCTTTAGTTCGGTCTACAGGTTGTGTCTTTAGTTCAGTCTACATGTTGTGTCTTTAGTTCAGTCTACATGTTGTGTCTTTAGTTCAGTCTACAGGTTGTGTCTTTAGTTTAGTTCAGTCTACATGTTGTGTCGTTAGTTCAGTCTACATGTTGTCTACAGGTTGTGTCTTTAGTTCAGTCTACAGGTTGTGTCTTTAGTTTAGTTCAGTCTACATGTTGTGTCGTTAGTTCAGTCTACATGTTGTCTTTAGTTCAGTCTACATGTTGTGTCTTTAGTTCAGTCTACAGGTTGTGTCTTTAGTTCAGTCTACAGGTTGTGTCTTTAGTTCAGTCTACATGTTGTGTCTTTAGTTCAGTCTACATGTTGTGTCTTTAGTTCAGTCTACAGGATGTGTCTTTAGTTCAGTATACATGTTGTGTCTTTAGTTCAGTCTACAGGCTGTGTCTTTAGTTCAGTCTAGATGTTGTGTCTTTAGTTCAGTCTACATGTTGTGTCTTTAGTTCAGTCTACATGTTGTGTATTTAGTTCAGTCTACAGGTTGTGTCTTTAGTTCAGTCTACATGTTGTGTCTTTAGTTCAGTCTACAGGTTGTCTCTTTAGTTCAGTCTACATGTTGTGTCTTTAGTTCAGTCTACAGGTTGTCTCTTTAGTTCAGTCTACATGTTGTGTCTTTAGTTCAGTCTACATGTTGTGTCTTTAGTTCAGTCTACAGGTTGTGTCTTTAGATCAGTCTACAGGTTGTGTCTTTAGTTCAGTCTACATGTTGTGTCTTTAGTTCAGTCTACATGTTGTGTCTTTAGTTCAGTCTACATGTTGTGTCTTTAGTTCAGTCTACAGGCTGTGTCTTTAGTTCAGTCTAGATGTTGTGTATTTAGTTCAGTCTACAGGTTGTGTCTTTAGTTCAGTCTACATGTTGTGTCTTTAGTTCAGTCTACAGGTTGTGTCTTTAGTTCAGTCTACATGTTGTGTCTTTAGTTCAGTCTACATGGTGTGTCTTTAGTTCAGTCTACATTACATGTTGTGTCTTTAGTTCAGTCTACATGTTGTGGTCTACATGTTGTGTCTTTAGTTCAGTCTACAGGTTGTGTATTTAGTTCAGTCTACATGTTGTTTCTTTAGTTCAGTCTACATGTTGTGTCTTTAGTTCAGTCTACAGGTTGTGTCTTTAGTTTAGTTCAGTCTATATGTTGTGTCTTTAGTTCAGTCTACATGTTGTGTCTTTAGTTCAGTCTACAGGTTGTGTCTTTAGTTCAGTCTACATGTTGTGTCTTTAGTTCAGTCTACAGGTTGTCTCTTTAGTTCAGTCTACATGTTGTGTCTTTAGTTCAGTCTACATGTTGTGTCTTTAGTTCAGTCTACATGTTGTGTCTTTAGTTCGGTCTACAGGTTGTGTCTTTAGTTCAGTCTACATGTTGTGTCTTTAGTTCAGTCTACATGTTGTGTCTTTAGTTCAGTCTACAGGTTGTGTCTTTAGTTCAGTATACATGGTGTGTCTTTAGTTCAGTCTACATGTTGTGTCTTTAGTTCAGTCTACAGGTTGTGTCTTTAGTTTAGTCTACATGTTGTGTCTTTAGTTCAGTCTACATGTTGTGTCTTTAGTCCAGTCTACATGTTGCGTCTTTAGTCCAATCTACATGTTGTGTCTTTAGTTCAGTCTACAGGTTGTGTCTTTAGTTCGGTCTACATGTTGTGTCTTTAGTTCAGTCTACAGGTTGTGTCTTCAGTTCAGTCTACATGTTGTGTCTTTAGTTCAGTCTACATGTTGTCTACAGGTTGTGTCTTTAGTTCAGTCTACAGGTTGTGTCTTTAGTTTAGTTCAGTCTACATGTTGTGTCGTTAGTTCAGTCTACATGTTGTCTTTAGTTCAGTCTACATGTTGTGTCTTTAGTTCAGTCTACAGGTTGTGTCTTTAGTTCAGTCTACAGGTTGTGTCTTTAGTTCAGTCTACATGTTGTGTCTTTAGTTCAGTCTACATGTTGTGTCTTTAGTTCAGTCTACATGTTGTGTCTTTAGTTCAGTCTACAGGATGTGTCTTTAGTTCAGTATACATGTTGTGTCTTTAGTTCAGTCTACAGGCTGTGTATTTAGTTCAGTCTAGATGTTGTGTCTTTAGTTCAGTCTACATGTTGTGTCTTTAGTTCAGTCTACATGTTGTGTATTTAGTTCAGTCTACAGGTTGTGTCTTTAGTTCAGTCTACATGTTGTGTCTTTAGTTCAGTCTACAGGTTGTCTCTTTAGTTCAGTCTACATGTTGTGTCTTTAGTTCAGTCTACAGGTTGTCTCTTTAGTTCAGTCTACATGTTGTGTCTTTAGTTCAGTCTACATGGTGTGTCTTTAGTTCAGTCTACAGGTTGTGTCTTTAGATCAGTCTACAGGTTGTGTCTTTAGTTCAGTCTACATGTTGTGTCTTTAGTTCAGTCTACATGTTGTGTCTTTAGTTCAGTCTACATGGTGTGTCTTTAGTTCAGTCTACATTACATGTTCTGTCTTTAGTTCAGTCTACATGTTGTGTCTTTAGTTCAGTCTACAGGTTGTGTCTTTAGTTCAGTCTACAGGTTGTGTCTTTAGTTCAGTCTACATGTTGTGTCTTTAGTTCAGTCTACATGGTGTGTCTTTAGTTCAGTCTACATTACATGTTGTGTCTTTAGTTCAGTCTACATGTTGTGGTCTACATGTTGTGTCTTTAGTTCAGTCTACAGGTTGTGTCTTTAGTTCAGTCTACATGTTGTTTCTTTAGTTCAGTCTACAGGTTGTGTCTTTAGTTTAGTTCAGTCTATATGTTGTGTCTTTAGTTCAGTCTACATGTTGTGTCTTTAGTTCAGTCTACAGGTTGTGTCTTTAGTTCAGTCTACATGTTGTGTCTTTAGTTCAGTCTACATGTTGTGTCTTTAGTTCAGTCTACATGGTGTGTCTTTAGTTCAGTCTACATTACATGTTCTGTCTTTAGTTCAGTCTACATGTTGTGTCTTTAGTTCAGTCTACAGGTTGTGTCTTTAGTTCAGTCTACAGGTTGTGTCTTTAGTTCAGTCTACATGTTGTGTCTTTAGTTCAGTCTAGATGTTGTGTCTTTAGTTCAGTCTACATGTTGTGTCTTTAGTTCAGTCTACATGTTGTGTATTTAGTTCAGTCTACAGGTTGTGTCTTTAGTTCAGTCTACATGTTGTGTCTTTAGTTCAGTCTACAGGTTGTCTCTTTAGTTCAGTCTACATGTTGTGTCTTTAGTTCAGTCTACAGGTTGTCTCTTTAGTTCAGTCTACATGTTGTGTCTTTAGTTCAGTCTACATGTTGTGTCTTTAGTTCAGTCTACAGGTTGTGTCTTTAGATCAGTCTACAGGTTGTGTCTTTAGTTCAGTCTACATGTTGTGTCTTTAGTTCAGTCTACATGTTGTGTCTTTAGTTCAGTCTACATGTTGTGTCTTTAGTTCAGTCTACAGGCTGTGTCTTTAGTTCAGTCTAGATGTTGTGTATTTAGTTCAGTCTACAGGTTGTGTCTTTAGTTCAGTCTACATGTTGTGTCTTTAGTTCAGTCTACAGGTTGTGTCTTTAGTTCAGTCTACATGTTGTGTCTTTAGTTCAGTCTACATGGTGTGTCTTTAGTTCAGTCTACATTACATGTTGTGTCTTTAGTTCAGTCTACATGTTGTGGTCTACATGTTGTGTCTTTAGTTCAGTCTACAGGTTGTGTATTTAGTTCAGTCTACATGTTGTTTCTTTAGTTCAGTCTACATGTTGTGTCTTTAGTTCAGTCTACAGGTTGTGTCTTTAGTTTAGTTCAGTCTATATGTTGTGTCTTTAGTTCAGTCTACATGTTGTGTCTTTAGTTCAGTCTACAGGTTGTGTCTTTAGTTCAGTCTACATGTTGTGTCTTTAGTTCAGTCTACAGGTTGTCTCTTTAGTTCAGTCTACATGTTGTGTCTTTAGTTCAGTCTACATGTTGTGTCTTTAGTTCAGTCTACATGTTGTGTCTTTAGTTCGGTCTACAGGTTGTGTCTTTAGTTCAGTCTACATGTTGTGTCTTTAGTTCAGTCTACATGTTGTGTCTTTAGTTCAGTCTACAGGTTGTGTCTTTAGTTCAGTATACATGGTGTGTCTTTAGTTCAGTCTACATGTTGTGTCTTTAGTTCAGTCTACAGGTTGTGTCTTTAGTTTAGTCTACATGTTGTGTCTTTAGTTCAGTCTACATGTTGTGTCTTTAGTCCAGTCTACATGTTGCGTCTTTAGTCCAATCTACATGTTGTGTCTTTAGTTCAGTCTACAGGTTGTGTCTTTAGTTCGGTCTACATGTTGTGTCTTTAGTTCAGTCTACAGGTTGTGTCTTCAGTTCAGTCTACATGTTGTGTCTTTAGTTCAGTCTACATGTTGTCTACAGGTTGTGTCTTTAGTTCAGTCTACAGGTTGTGTCTTTAGTTTAGTTCAGTCTACATGTTGTGTCGTTAGTTCAGTCTACATGTTGTCTTTAGTTCAGTCTACATGTTGTGTCTTTAGTTCAGTCTACAGGTTGTGTCTTTAGTTCAGTCTACAGGTTGTGTCTTTAGTTCAGTCTACATGTTGTGTCTTTAGTTCAGTCTACATGTTGTGTCTTTAGTTCAGTCTACATGTTGTGTCTTTAGTTCAGTCTACAGGATGTGTCTTTAGTTCAGTATACATGTTGTGTCTTTAGTTCAGTCTACAGGCTGTGTATTTAGTTCAGTCTAGATGTTGTGTCTTTAGTTCAGTCTACATGTTGTGTCTTTAGTTCAGTCTACATGTTGTGTATTTAGTTCAGTCTACAGGTTGTGTCTTTAGTTCAGTCTACATGTTGTGTCTTTAGTTCAGTCTACAGGTTGTCTCTTTAGTTCAGTCTACATGTTGTGTCTTTAGTTCAGTCTACAGGTTGTCTCTTTAGTTCAGTCTACATGTTGTGTCTTTAGTTCAGTCTACATGGTGTGTCTTTAGTTCAGTCTACAGGTTGTGTCTTTAGATCAGTCTACAGGTTGTGTCTTTAGTTCAGTCTACATGTTGTGTCTTTAGTTCAGTCTACATGTTGTGTCTTTAGTTCAGTCTACATGGTGTGTCTTTAGTTCAGTCTACATTACATGTTCTGTCTTTAGTTCAGTCTACATGTTGTGTCTTTAGTTCAGTCTACAGGTTGTGTCTTTAGTTCAGTCTACAGGTTGTGTCTTTAGTTCAGTCTACATGTTGTGTCTTTAGTTCAGTCTACATGGTGTGTCTTTAGTTCAGTCTACATTACATGTTGTGTCTTTAGTTCAGTCTACATGTTGTGGTCTACATGTTGTGTCTTTAGTTCAGTCTACAGGTTGTGTCTTTAGTTCAGTCTACATGTTGTTTCTTTAGTTCAGTCTACAGGTTGTGTCTTTAGTTTAGTTCAGTCTATATGTTGTGTCTTTAGTTCAGTCTACATGTTGTGTCTTTAGTTCAGTCTACAGGTTGTGTCTTTAGTTCAGTCTACATGTTGTGTCTTTAGTTCAGTCTACATGTTGTGTCTTTAGTTCAGTCTACATGGTGTGTCTTTAGTTCAGTCTACATTACATGTTCTGTCTTTAGTTCAGTCTACATGTTGTGTCTTTAGTTCAGTCTACAGGTTGTGTCTTTAGTTCAGTCTACAGGTTGTGTCTTTAGTTCAGTCTACATGTTGTGTCTTTAGTTCAGTCTACATGGTGTGTCTTTAGTTCAGTCTACATTACATGTTGTGTCTTTAGTTCAGTCTACATGTTGTGGTCTACATGTTGTGTCTTTAGTTCAGTCTACAGGTTGTGTCTTTAGTTCAGTCTACATGTTGTTTCTTTAGTTCAGTCTACAGGTTGTGTCTTTAGTTTAGTTCAGTCTATATGTTGTGTCTTTAGTTCAGTCTACATGTTGTGTCTTTAGTTCAGTCTACAGGTTGTGTCTTTAGTTCAGTCTACATGCTGTGTCTTTAGTTCAGTCTACAGGTTGTCTCTTTAGTTCAGTCTACATGTTGTGTCTTTAGTTCAGTCTACATGTTGTGTAGTTCAGTCTACAGGTTGTGTCTTTAGTTCAGTCTACATGTTGTGTCTTTAGTTCAGTCTACATGTTGTGTAGTTCAGTCTACATGTTGTGTCTTTAGTTCAGTCTACATGTTGTGTCTTTAGTTCAGTCTACATGCTGTGTCTTTAGTTCAGTCTACATGTTGTGTCTTTAGTTCAGTCTACAGGTTGTGTCTTTAGTTCAGTCTACATGTTGTGTCTTTAGTTCAGTCTACAGGTTGTGTCTTTAGTTCAGTCTACATGTTGTGTCTTTAGTTCAGTCTACATGTTGTGTAGTTCAGTCTACATGTTGTGTCTTTAGTTCAGTCTACATATTGTGTAGTTCAGTCTACATGTTGTGTCGTTAGTTCAGTCTACATGTTGTGTCTTTAGTTCAGTCTACATGTTGTGTCTTTAGTTCAGTCTACAGGTTGTGTCTTTAGTTCAGGTTGTGTCTTTAGTTCAGTCTACAGGTTGTGTCTTTAGTTCAGCCTGTGGCTACAGGTTGTTCTACAGGTTGCTCTACACGTTGCTCTACATGTTGCTATACATGTTGCTCTACATGTTGCTCTACATGTTGCTCTACAGGTTGCTCTACATGTTGCTCTACATGTTGTTCTACAGGTTTCTCTTCATGTTGCTCTACAGGTTGTTCTACAGGTTGCTCTACAGGTTGCTCTACAGGTTGTTCTACATGTTGCTCGACATGTTGCTCTACAGGTTGCTTCACCTCCACAAAGCACCTCTGGCTGGCAGGTCAGCTTGCCGTCTTTCTCCTTTACAGCGCTGGCCCTCATGTACTTCAACTAAAGACACAACATGTAGACTGAACTACACAACATTCAGTCTACATGTTGTGTAGTTCAGTCTACATGTTGTGTATTTAGTTCAGTCTACATGTTGTGTCTTTAGTTCAGTTTGTGTCTTTAGTTCAGTCTACATGTTGTGTCTTTAGTTCCGTCTACATGTTGTGTCTTTAGTTCAGTCTACATGTTGTGTCTTTAGTTCAGTCTACAGGATGTGTCTTTAGTTCAGTCTAGATGTTGTGTCTTTAGTTCAGTCTACATGTTGTGTCTTTAGTTCAGTCTACATGTTGTGTTTTTAGTTCAGTCTACATGTTGTGTCTTTAGTTCAGTCTACATGTTGTGTTTTTAGTCCAGTCTACATGTTGCGTCTTTAGTCCAATCTACATGTTGTGTCTTTAGTTCAGTCTACATGTTGTGTCTTTAGTTCAGTCTACATGTTGTGTATTTAGTTCAGTCTACAGGTTGTGTCTTCAGTTCAGTCTACATGTTGTGTCTTTAGTTCAGTCTACATGTTGTCTACAGGTTGTGTCTTTAGTTCAGTCTACAGGTTGTGTCTTTAGTTCAGTCTACAGGTTGTGTCTTTAGTTCAGTCTACATGTTGTGTCTTTAGTTCAGTCTACATATTGTGTCTTTAGTTCAGTCTACATGTTGTGTCTTTAGTTCAGTCTACAGGTGGTGTCTTTAGTTCAGTCTACACATTGTGTATTTAGTTCAGTCTACATGTTGTGTCTTTAGTTCAGTCTACAGGTTGTGTCTTTAGTTCAGTCTACATGTTGTGTCTTTAGTTCAGTCTACATGTTGTGTCTTTAGTTCAGTCTACAGGTTGTGTCTTTAGTTCAGTCTACATGTCGTGTCTTTATTTCAGTCTACAGGTTGTGTCTTTAGTTCAGTCTACACGTTGTGTCTTTAGTTCAGTCTACATGTTGTGTCTTTAGTTCAGTCTACAGGTTGTGTCTTTAGTTCAGTCTACATGTTGTGTCTTTAGTTCAGTCTACATGTTGTGTCTTTAGTTCAGTCTACAGGTTGTGTCTTTAGTTCAGTCTACATGTTGTGTCTTTAGTTCAGTCTACAGGTTGTCTCTTTAGTTCAGTCTACATGTTGTGTCTTTAGTTCAGTCTACATGTTGTGTCTTTAGTTCAGTCTACAGGTTGTGTCTTTAGTTCAGTCTACATGTTGTGTCTTTAGTTCAGTCTTCAGGTTGTGTCTTTAGTTCAGTCTACATGGTGTGTCTTTAGTTCAGTCTACATTACATGTTCTGTCTTTAGTTCAGTCTACATGTTGTGTCTTTAGTTCAGTCTACAGGTTTTGTCTTTAGTTCAGTCTACAGGTTGTGTCTTTAGTTCAGTCTACATGTTGTGTCTTTAGTTCAGTCTACAGGCTGTGTCTTTAGTTCAGTCTAGATGTTGTGTCTTTAGTTCAGTCTACATGTTGTGTCTTTAGTTCAGTCTACATGTTGTGTATTTAGTTCAGTCTACAGGTTGTGTCTTTAGTTCAGTCTACATGTTGTGTCTTTAGTTCAGTCTACAGGTTGTCTCTTTAGTTCAGTCTACATGTTGTGTCTTTAGTTCAGTCTACAGGTTGTCTCTTTAGTTCAGTCTACATGTTGTGTCTTTAGTTCAGTCTACATGTTGTGTCTTTAGTTCAGTCTACAGGTTGTGTCTTTAGATCAGTCTACAGGTTGTGTCTTTAGTTCAGTCTACATGTTGTGTCTTTAGTTCAGTCTACATGTTGTGTCTTTAGTTCAGTCTACATGTTGTGTCTTTAGTTCAGTCTACAGGCTGTGTCTTTAGTTCAGTCTAGATGTTGTGTATTTAGTTCAGTCTACAGGTTGTGTCTTTAGTTCAGTCTACATGTTGTGTCTTTAGTTCAGTCTACAGGTTGTGTCTTTAGTTCAGTCTACATGTTGTGTCTTTAGTTCAGTCTACATGGTGTGTCTTTAGTTCAGTCTACATTACATGTTGTGTCTTTAGTTCAGTCTACATGTTGTGGTCTACATGTTGTGTCTTTAGTTCAGTCTACAGGTTGTGTATTTAGTTCAGTCTACATGTTGTTTCTTTAGTTCAGTCTACATGTTGTGTCTTTAGTTCAGTCTACAGGTTGTGTCTTTAGTTTAGTTCAGTCTATATGTTGTGTCTTTAGTTCAGTCTACATGTTGTGTCTTTAGTTCAGTCTACAGGTTGTCTCTTTAGTTCAGTCTACATGTTGTGTCTTTAGTTCAGTCTACATGTTGTGTCTTTAGTTCAGTCTACAGGTTGTGTCTTTAGATCAGTCTACAGGTTGTGTCTTTAGTTCAGTCTACATGTTGTGTCTTTAGTTCAGTCTACATGTTGTGTCTTTAGTTCAGTCTACATGTTGTGTCTTTAGTTCAGTCTACAGGCTGTGTCTTTAGTTCAGTCTAGATGTTGTGTATTTAGTTCAGTCTACAGGTTGTGTCTTTAGTTCAGTCTACATGTTGTGTCTTTAGTTCAGTCTACAGGTTGTGTCTTTAGTTCAGTCTACATGTTGTGTCTTTAGTTCAGTCTACATGGTGTGTCTTTAGTTCAGTCTACATTACATGTTGTGTCTTTAGTTCAGTCTACATGTTGTGGTCTACATGTTGTGTCTTTAGTTCAGTCTACAGGTTGTGTATTTAGTTCAGTCTACATGTTGTTTCTTTAGTTCAGTCTACATGTTGTGTCTTTAGTTCAGTCTACAGGTTGTGTCTTTAGTTTAGTTCAGTCTATATGTTGTGTCTTTAGTTCAGTCTACATGTTGTGTCTTTAGTTCAGTCTACAGGTTGTGTCTTTAGTTCAGTCTACATGTTGTGTCTTTAGTTCAGTCTACAGGTTGTCTCTTTAGTTCAGTCTACATGTTGTGTCTTTAGTTCAGTCTACATGTTGTGTCTTTAGTTCAGTCTACATGTTGTGTCTTTAGTTCGGTCTACAGGTTGTGTCTTTAGTTCAGTCTACATGTTGTGTCTTTAGTTCAGTCTACATGTTGTGTCTTTAGTTCAGTCTACAGGTTGTGTCTTTAGTTCAGTATACATGGTGTGTCTTTAGTTCAGTCTACATGTTGTGTCTTTAGTTCAGTCTACAGGTTGTGTCTTTAGTTTAGTCTACATGTTGTGTCTTTAGTTCAGTCTACATGTTGTGTCTTTAGTCCAGTCTACATGTTGCGTCTTTAGTCCAATCTACATGTTGTGTCTTTAGTTCAGTCTACAGGTTGTGTCTTTAGTTCGGTCTACATGTTGTGTCTTTAGTTCAGTCTACAGGTTGTGTCTTCAGTTCAGTCTACATGTTGTGTCTTTAGTTCAGTCTACATGTTGTCTACAGGTTGTGTCTTTAGTTCAGTCTACAGGTTGTGTCTTTAGTTTAGTTCAGTCTACATGTTGTGTCGTTAGTTCAGTCTACATGTTGTCTTTAGTTCAGTCTACATGTTGTGTCTTTAGTTCAGTCTACAGGTTGTGTCTTTAGTTCAGTCTACAGGTTGTGTCTTTAGTTCAGTCTACATGTTGTGTCTTTAGTTCAGTCTACATGTTGTGTCTTTAGTTCAGTCTACATGTTGTGTCTTTAGTTCAGTCTACAGGATGTGTCTTTAGTTCAGTATACATGTTGTGTCTTTAGTTCAGTCTACAGGCTGTGTATTTAGTTCAGTCTAGATGTTGTGTCTTTAGTTCAGTCTACATGTTGTGTCTTTAGTTCAGTCTACATGTTGTGTATTTAGTTCAGTCTACAGGTTGTGTCTTTAGTTCAGTCTACATGTTGTGTCTTTAGTTCAGTCTACAGGTTGTCTCTTTAGTTCAGTCTACATGTTGTGTATTTAGTTCAGTCTACAGGTTGTCTCTTTAGTTCAGTCTACATGTTGTGTCTTTAGTTCAGTCTACATGGTGTGTCTTTAGTTCAGTCTACAGGTTGTGTCTTTAGATCAGTCTACAGGTTGTGTCTTTAGTTCAGTCTACATGTTGTGTCTTTAGTTCAGTCTACATGTTGTGTCTTTAGTTCAGTCTACATGGTGTGTCTTTAGTTCAGTCTACATTACATGTTCTGTCTTTAGTTCAGTCTACATGTTGTGTCTTTAGTTCAGTCTACAGGTTGTGTCTTTAGTTCAGTCTACAGGTTGTGTCTTTAGTTCAGTCTACATGTTGTGTCTTTAGTTCAGTCTACATGGTGTGTCTTTAGTTCAGTCTACATTACATGTTGTGTCTTTAGTTCAGTCTACATGTTGTGGTCTACATGTTGTGTCTTTAGTTCAGTCTACAGGTTGTGTCTTTAGTTCAGTCTACATGTTGTTTCTTTAGTTCAGTCTACAGGTTGTGTCTTTAGTTTAGTTCAGTCTATATGTTGTGTCTTTAGTTCAGTCTACATGTTGTGTCTTTAGTTCAGTCTACAGGTTGTGTCTTTAGTTCAGTCTACATGTTGTGTCTTTAGTTCAGTCTACATGTTGTGTCTTTAGTTCAGTCTACATGGTGTGTCTTTAGTTCAGTCTACATTACATGTTCTGTCTTTAGTTCAGTCTACATGTTGTGTCTTTAGTTCAGTCTACAGGTTGTGTCTTTAGTTCAGTCTACAGGTTGTGTCTTTAGTTCAGTCTACATGTTGTGTCTTTAGTTCAGTCTACATGGTGTGTCTTTAGTTCAGTCTACATTACATGTTGTGTCTTTAGTTCAGTCTACATGTTGTGGTCTACATGTTGTGTCTTTAGTTCAGTCTACAGGTTGTGTCTTTAGTTCAGTCTACATGTTGTTTCTTTAGTTCAGTCTACAGGTTGTGTCTTTAGTTTAGTTCAGTCTATATGTTGTGTCTTTAGTTCAGTCTACATGTTGTGTCTTTAGTTCAGTCTACAGGTTGTGTCTTTAGTTCAGTCTACATGCTGTGTCTTTAGTTCAGTCTACAGGTTGTCTCTTTAGTTCAGTCTACATGTTGTGTCTTTAGTTCAGTCTACATGTTGTGTAGTTCAGTCTACAGGTTGTGTCTTTAGTTCAGTCTACATGTTGTGTCTTTAGTTCAGTCTACATGTTGTGTAGTTCAGTCTACATGTTGTGTCTTTAGTTCAGTCTACATGTTGTGTCTTTAGTTCAGTCTACATGCTGTGTCTTTAGTTCAGTCTACATGTTGTGTCTTTAGTTCAGTCTACAGGTTGTGTCTTTAGTTCAGTCTACATGTTGTGTCTTTAGTTCAGTCTACAGGTTGTGTCTTTAGTTCAGTCTACATGTTGTGTCTTTAGTTCAGTCTACATGTTGTGTAGTTCAGTCTACATGTTGTGTCTTTAGTTCAGTCTACATATTGTGTAGTTCAGTCTACATGTTGTGTCGTTAGTTCAGTCTACATGTTGTGTCTTTAGTTCAGTCTACATGTTGTGTCTTTAGTTCAGTCTACAGGTTGTGTCTTTAGTTCAGGTTGTGTCTTTAGTTCAGTCTACAGGTTGTGTCTTTAGTTCAGCCTGTGGCTACAGGTTGTTCTACAGGTTGCTCTACACGTTGCTCTACATGTTGCTATACATGTTGCTCTACATGTTGCTCTACATGTTGCTCTACAGGTTGCTCTACATGTTGCTCTACATGTTGTTCTACAGGTTTCTCTTCATGTTGCTCTACAGGTTGTTCTACAGGTTGCTCTACAGGTTGCTCTACAGGTTGTTCTACATGTTGCTCGACATGTTGCTCTACAGGTTGCTTCACCTCCACAAAGCACCTCTGGCTGGCAGGTCAGCTTGCCGTCTTTCTCCTTTACAGCGCTGGCCCTCATGTACTTCAACTAAAGACACAACATGTAGACTGAACTACACAACATTCAGTCTACATGTTGTGTAGTTCAGTCTACATGTTGTGTATTTAGTTCAGTCTACATGTTGTGTCTTTAGTTCAGTTTGTGTCTTTAGTTCAGTCTACATGTTGTGTCTTTAGTTCCGTCTACATGTTGTGTCTTTAGTTCAGTCTACATGTTGTGTCTTTAGTTCAGTCTACAGGATGTGTCTTTAGTTCAGTCTAGATGTTGTGTCTTTAGTTCAGTCTACATGTTGTGTCTTTAGTTCAGTCTACATGTTGTGTTTTTAGTTCAGTCTACATGTTGTGTCTTTAGTTCAGTCTACATGTTGTGTTTTTAGTCCAGTCTACATGTTGCGTCTTTAGTCCAATCTACATGTTGTGTCTTTAGTTCAGTCTACATGTTGTGTCTTTAGTTCAGTCTACATGTTGTGTATTTAGTTCAGTCTACAGGTTGTGTCTTCAGTTCAGTCTACATGTTGTGTCTTTAGTTCAGTCTACATGTTGTCTACAGGTTGTGTCTTTAGTTCAGTCTACAGGTTGTGTCTTTAGTTCAGTCTACAGGTTGTGTCTTTAGTTCAGTCTACATGTTGTGTCTTTAGTTCAGTCTACATATTGTGTCTTTAGTTCAGTCTACATGTTGTGTCTTTAGTTCAGTCTACAGGTGGTGTCTTTAGTTCAGTCTACACATTGTGTATTTAGTTCAGTCTACATGTTGTGTCTTTAGTTCAGTCTACAGGTTGTGTCTTTAGTTCAGTCTACATGTTGTGTCTTTAGTTCAGTCTACATGTTGTGTCTTTAGTTCAGTCTACAGGTTGTGTCTTTAGTTCAGTCTACATGTCGTGTCTTTATTTCAGTCTACAGGTTGTGTCTTTAGTTCAGTCTACACGTTGTGTCTTTAGTTCAGTCTACATGTTGTGTCTTTAGTTCAGTCTACAGGTTGTGTCTTTAGTTCAGTCTACATGTTGTGTCTTTAGTTCAGTCTACATGTTGTGTCTTTAGTTCAGTCTACAGGTTGTGTCTTTAGTTCAGTCTACATGTTGTGTCTTTAGTTCAGTCTACAGGTTGTCTCTTTAGTTCAGTCTACATGTTGTGTCTTTAGTTCAGTCTACATGTTGTGTCTTTAGTTCAGTCTACAGGTTGTGTCTTTAGTTCAGTCTACATGTTGTGTCTTTAGTTCAGTCTTCAGGTTGTGTCTTTAGTTCAGTCTACATGGTGTGTCTTTAGTTCAGTCTACATTACATGTTCTGTCTTTAGTTCAGTCTACATGTTGTGTCTTTAGTTCAGTCTACAGGTTTTGTCTTTAGTTCAGTCTACAGGTTGTGTCTTTAGTTCAGTCTACATGTTGTGTCTTTAGTTCAGTCTACAGGCTGTGTCTTTAGTTCAGTCTAGATGTTGTGTCTTTAGTTCAGTCTACATGTTGTGTCTTTAGTTCAGTCTACATGTTGTGTATTTAGTTCAGTCTACAGGTTGTGTCTTTAGTTCAGTCTACATGTTGTGTCTTTAGTTCAGTCTACAGGTTGTCTCTTTAGTTCAGTCTACATGTTGTGTCTTTAGTTCAGTCTACAGGTTGTCTCTTTAGTTCAGTCTACATGTTGTGTCTTTAGTTCAGTCTACATGTTGTGTCTTTAGTTCAGTCTACAGGTTGTGTCTTTAGATCAGTCTACAGGTTGTGTCTTTAGTTCAGTCTACATGTTGTGTCTTTAGTTCAGTCTACATGTTGTGTCTTTAGTTCAGTCTACATGTTGTGTCTTTAGTTCAGTCTACAGGCTGTGTCTTTAGTTCAGTCTAGATGTTGTGTATTTAGTTCAGTCTACAGGTTGTGTCTTTAGTTCAGTCTACATGTTGTGTCTTTAGTTCAGTCTACAGGTTGTGTCTTTAGTTCAGTCTACATGTTGTGTCTTTAGTTCAGTCTACATGGTGTGTCTTTAGTTCAGTCTACATTACATGTTGTGTCTTTAGTTCAGTCTACATGTTGTGGTCTACATGTT
This sequence comes from Notolepis coatsorum, assembly GCF_963971535.1. Taxonomy (NCBI): domain Eukaryota; kingdom Metazoa; phylum Chordata; class Actinopteri; order Aulopiformes; family Paralepididae; genus Notolepis; species Notolepis coatsorum. Next base: position 213,808,569 of record NC_140167.1, read on the forward strand.
GTGTCTTTAGTTCAGTCTACAGGTTGTGTATTTAGTTCAGTCTACATGTTGTTTCTTTAGTTCAGTCTACATGTTGTGTCTTTAGTTCAGTCTACAGGTTGTGTCTTTAGTTTAGTTCAGTCTATATGTTGTGTCTTTAGTTCAGTCTACATGTTGTGTCTTTAGTTCAGTCTACAGGTTGTGTCTTTAGTTCAGTCTACATGTTGTGTCTTTAGTTCAGTCTACAGGTTGTGTCTTTAGTTCAGTCTACATGTTGTGTCTTTAGTTCAGTCTACAGGTTGTCTCTTTAGTTCAGTCTACATGTTGTGTCTTTAGTTCAGTCTACAGGTTGTCTCTTTAGTTCAGTCTACATGTTGTGTCTTTAGTTCAGTCTACATGTTGTGTCTTTAGTTCAGTCTACAGGTTGTGTCTTTAGATCAGTCTACAGGTTGTGTCTTTAGTTCAGTCTACATGTTGTGTCTTTAGTTCAGTCTACATGTTGTGTCTTTAGTTCAGTCTACATGTTGTGTCTTTAGTTCAGTCTACAGGCTGTGTCTTTAGTTCAGTCTAGATGTTGTGTATTTAGTTCAGTCTACAGGTTGTGTCTTTAGTTCAGTCTACATGTTGTGTCTTTAGTTCAGTCTACAGGTTGTGTCTTTAGTTCAGTCTACATGTTGTGTCTTTAGTTCAGTCTACATGGTGTGTCTTTAGTTCAGTCTACATTACATGTTGTGTCTTTAGTTCAGTCTACATGTTGTGGTCTACATGTTGTGTCTTTAGTTCAGTCTACAGGTTGTGTATTTAGTTCAGTCTACATGTTGTTTCTTTAGTTCAGTCTACATGTTGTGTCTTTAGTTCAGTCTACAGGTTGTGTCTTTAGTTTAGTTCAGTCTATATGTTGTGTCTTTAGTTCAGTCTACATGTTGTGTCTTTAGTTCAGTCTACAGGTTGTGTCTTTAGTTCAGTCTACATGTTGTGTCTTTAGTTCAGTCTACAGGTTGTCTCTTTAGTTCAGTCTACATGTTGTGTCTTTAGTTCAGTCTACATGTTGTGTCTTTAGTTCAGTCTACATGTTGTGTCTTTAGTTCGGTCTACAGGTTGTGTCTTTAGTTCAGTCTACATGTTGTGTCTTTAGTTCAGTCTACATGTTGTGTCTTTAGTTCAGTCTACAGGTTGTGTCTTTAGTTCAGTATACATGGTGTGTCTTTAGTTCAGTCTACATGTTGTGTCTTTAGTTCAGTCTACAGGTTGTGTCTTTAGTTTAGTCTACATGTTGTGTCTTTAGTTCAGTCTACATGTTGTGTCTTTAGTCCAGTCTACATGTTGCGTCTTTAGTCCAATCTACATGTTGTGTCTTTAGTTCAGTCTACAGGTTGTGTCTTTAGTTCGGTCTACATGTTGTGTCTTTAGTTCAGTCTACAGGTTGTGTCTTCAGTTCAGTCTACATGTTGTGTCTTTAGTTCAGTCTACATGTTGTCTACAGGTTGTGTCTTTAGTTCAGTCTACAGGTTGTGTCTTTAGTTTAGTTCAGTCTACATGTTGTGTCGTTAGTTCAGTCTACATGTTGTCTTTAGTTCAGTCTACATGTTGTGTCTTTAGTTCAGTCTACAGGTTGTGTCTTTAGTTCAGTCTACAGGTTGTGTCTTTAGTTCAGTCTACATGTTGTGTCTTTAGTTCAGTCTACATGTTGTGTCTTTAGTTCAGTCTACATGTTGTGTCTTTAGTTCAGTCTACAGGATGTGTCTTTAGTTCAGTATACATGTTGTGTCTTTAGTTCAGTCTACAGGCTGTGTATTTAGTTCAGTCTAGATGTTGTGTCTTTAGTTCAGTCTACATGTTGTGTCTTTAGTTCAGTCTACATGTTGTGTATTTAGTTCAGTCTACAGGTTGTGTCTTTAGTTCAGTCTACATGTTGTGTCTTTAGTTCAGTCTACAGGTTGTCTCTTTAGTTCAGTCTACATGTTGTGTCTTTAGTTCAGTCTACAGGTTGTCTCTTTAGTTCAGTCTACATGTTGTGTCTTTAGTTCAGTCTACATGGTGTGTCTTTAGTTCAGTCTACAGGTTGTGTCTTTAGATCAGTCTACAGGTTGTGTCTTTAGTTCAGTCTACATGTTGTGTCTTTAGTTCAGTCTACATGTTGTGTCTTTAGTTCAGTCTACATGGTGTGTCTTTAGTTCAGTCTACATTACATGTTCTGTCTTTAGTTCAGTCTACATGTTGTGTCTTTAGTTCAGTCTACAGGTTGTGTCTTTAGTTCAGTCTACAGGTTGTGTCTTTAGTTCAGTCTACATGTTGTGTCTTTAGTTCAGTCTACATGGTGTGTCTTTAGTTCAGTCTACATTACATGTTGTGTCTTTAGTTCAGTCTACATGTTGTGGTCTACATGTTGTGTCTTTAGTTCAGTCTACAGGTTGTGTCTTTAGTTCAGTCTACATGTTGTTTCTTTAGTTCAGTCTACAGGTTGTGTCTTTAGTTTAGTTCAGTCTATATGTTGTGTCTTTAGTTCAGTCTACATGTTGTGTCTTTAGTTCAGTCTACAGGTTGTGTCTTTAGTTCAGTCTACATGTTGTGTCTTTAGTTCAGTCTACATGTTGTGTCTTTAGTTCAGTCTACATGGTGTGTCTTTAGTTCAGTCTACATTACATGTTCTGTCTTTAGTTCAGTCTACATGTTGTGTCTTTAGTTCAGTCTACAGGTTGTGTCTTTAGTTCAGTCTACAGGTTGTGTCTTTAGTTCAGTCTACATGTTGTGTCTTTAGTTCAGTCTAGATGTTGTGTCTTTAGTTCAGTCTACATGTTGTGTCTTTAGTTCAGTCTACATGTTGTGTATTTAGTTCAGTCTACAGGTTGTGTCTTTAGTTCAGTCTACATGTTGTGTCTTTAGTTCAGTCTACAGGTTGTCTCTTTAGTTCAGTCTACATGTTGTGTCTTTAGTTCAGTCTACAGGTTGTCTCTTTAGTTCAGTCTACATGTTGTGTCTTTAGTTCAGTCTACATGTTGTGTCTTTAGTTCAGTCTACAGGTTGTGTCTTTAGATCAGTCTACAGGTTGTGTCTTTAGTTCAGTCTACATGTTGTGTCTTTAGTTCAGTCTACATGTTGTGTCTTTAGTTCAGTCTACATGTTGTGTCTTTAGTTCAGTCTACAGGCTGTGTCTTTAGTTCAGTCTAGATGTTGTGTATTTAGTTCAGTCTACAGGTTGTGTCTTTAGTTCAGTCTACATGTTGTGTCTTTAGTTCAGTCTACAGGTTGTGTCTTTAGTTCAGTCTACAGGTTGTGTCTTTAGTTCAGTCTACATGTTGTGTCTTTAGTTCAGTCTACATGGTGTGTCTTTAGTTCAGTCTACATTACATGTTGTGTCTTTAGTTCAGTCTACATGTTGTGGTCTACATGTTGTGTCTTTAGTTCAGTCTACAGGTTGTGTATTTAGTTCAGTCTACATGTTGTTTCTTTAGTTCAGTCTACATGTTGTGTCTTTAGTTCAGTCTACAGGTTGTGTCTTTAGTTTAGTTCAGTCTATATGTTGTGTCTTTAGTTCAGTCTACATGTTGTGTCTTTAGTTCAGTCTACAGGTTGTGTCTTTAGTTCAGTCTACATGTTGTGTCTTTAGTTCAGTCTACAGGTTGTCTCTTTAGTTCAGTCTACATGTTGTGTCTTTAGTTCAGTCTACATGTTGTGTCTTTAGTTCAGTCTACATGTTGTGTCTTTAGTTCGGTCTACAGGTTGTGTCTTTAGTTCAGTCTACATGTTGTGTCTTTAGTTCAGTCTACATGTTGTGTCTTTAGTTCAGTCTACAGGTTGTGTCTTTAGTTTAGTTCAGTCTACATGTTGTGTCGTTAGTTCAGTCTACATGTTGTCTACAGGTTGTGTCTTTAGTTCAGTCTACAGGTTGTGTCTTTAGTTTAGTTCAGTCTACATGTTGTGTCGTTAGTTCAGTCTACATGTTGTCTTTAGTTCAGTCTACATGTTGTGTCTTTAGTTCAGTCTACAGGTTGTGTCTTTAGTTCAGTCTACAGGTTGTGTCTTTAGTTCAGTCTACATGTTGTGTCTTTAGTTCAGTCTACATGTTGTGTCTTTAGTTCAGTCTACAGGATGTGTCTTTAGTTCAGTATACATGTTGTGTCTTTAGTTCAGTCTACAGGCTGTGTCTTTAGTTCAGTCTAGATGTTGTGTCTTTAGTTCAGTCTACATGTTGTGTCTTTAGTTCAGTCTACATGTTGTGTATTTAGTTCAGTCTACAGGTTGTGTCTTTAGTTCAGTCTACATGTTGTGTCTTTAGTTCAGTCTACAGGTTGTCTCTTTAGTTCAGTCTACATGTTGTGTCTTTAGTTCAGTCTACAGGTTGTCTCTTTAGTTCAGTCTACATGTTGTGTCTTTAGTTCAGTCTACATGTTGTGTCTTTAGTTCAGTCTACAGGTTGTGTCTTTAGATCAGTCTACAGGTTGTGTCTTTAGTTCAGTCTACATGTTGTGTCTTTAGTTCAGTCTACATGTTGTGTCTTTAGTTCAGTCTACATGTTGTGTCTTTAGTTCAGTCTACAGGCTGTGTCTTTAGTTCAGTCTAGATGTTGTGTATTTAGTTCAGTCTACAGGTTGTGTCTTTAGTTCAGTCTACATGTTGTGTCTTTAGTTCAGTCTACAGGTTGTGTCTTTAGTTCAGTCTACATGTTGTGTCTTTAGTTCAGTCTACATGGTGTGTCTTTAGTTCAGTCTACATTACATGTTGTGTCTTTAGTTCAGTCTACATGTTGTGGTCTACATGTTGTGTCTTTAGTTCAGTCTACAGGTTGTGTATTTAGTTCAGTCTACATGTTGTTTCTTTAGTTCAGTCTACATGTTGTGTCTTTAGTTCAGTCTACAGGTTGTGTCTTTAGTTTAGTTCAGTCTATATGTTGTGTCTTTAGTTCAGTCTACATGTTGTGTCTTTAGTTCAGTCTACAGGTTGTGTCTTTAGTTCAGTCTACATGTTGTGTCTTTAGTTCAGTCTACAGGTTGTCTCTTTAGTTCAGTCTACATGTTGTGTCTTTAGTTCAGTCTACATGTTGTGTCTTTAGTTCAGTCTACATGTTGTGTCTTTAGTTCGGTCTACAGGTTGTGTCTTTAGTTCAGTCTACATGTTGTGTCTTTAGTTCAGTCTACATGTTGTGTCTTTAGTTCAGTCTACAGGTTGTGTCTTTAGTTCAGTATACATGGTGTGTCTTTAGTTCAGTCTACATGTTGTGTCTTTAGTTCAGTCTACAGGTTGTGTCTTTAGTTTAGTCTACATGTTGTGTCTTTAGTTCAGTCTACATGTTGTGTCTTTAGTCCAGTCTACATGTTGCGTCTTTAGTCCAATCTACATGTTGTGTCTTTAGTTCAGTCTACAGGTTGTGTCTTTAGTTCGGTCTACATGTTGTGTCTTTAGTTCAGTCTACAGGTTGTGTCTTCAGTTCAGTCTACATGTTGTGTCTTTAGTTCAGTCTACATGTTGTCTACAGGTTGTGTCTTTAGTTCAGTCTACAGGTTGTGTCTTTAGTTTAGTTCAGTCTACATGTTGTGTCGTTAGTTCAGTCTACATGTTGTCTTTAGTTCAGTCTACATGTTGTGTCTTTAGTTCAGTCTACAGGTTGTGTCTTTAGTTCAGTCTACAGGTTGTGTCTTTAGTTCAGTCTACATGTTGTGTCTTTAGTTCAGTCTACATGTTGTGTCTTTAGTTCAGTCTACATGTTGTGTCTTTAGTTCAGTCTACAGGATGTGTCTTTAGTTCAGTATACATGTTGTGTCTTTAGTTCAGTCTACAGGCTGTGTATTTAGTTCAGTCTAGATGTTGTGTCTTTAGTTCAGTCTACATGTTGTGTCTTTAGTTCAGTCTACATGTTGTGTATTTAGTTCAGTCTACAGGTTGTGTCTTTAGTTCAGTCTACATGTTGTGTCTTTAGTTCAGTCTACAGGTTGTCTCTTTAGTTCAGTCTACATGTTGTGTCTTTAGTTCAGTCTACAGGTTGTCTCTTTAGTTCAGTCTACATGTTGTGTCTTTAGTTCAGTCTACATGGTGTGTCTTTAGTTCAGTCTACAGGTTGTGTCTTTAGATCAGTCTACAGGTTGTGTCTTTAGTTCAGTCTACATGTTGTGTCTTTAGTTCAGTCTACATGTTGTGTCTTTAGTTCAGTCTACATGGTGTGTCTTTAGTTCAGTCTACATTACATGTTCTGTCTTTAGTTCAGTCTACATGTTGTGTCTTTAGTTCAGTCTACAGGTTGTGTCTTTAGTTCAGTCTACAGGTTGTGTCTTTAGTTCAGTCTACATGTTGTGTCTTTAGTTCAGTCTACATGGTGTGTCTTTAGTTCAGTCTACATGTTGTGTCTTTAGTTCAGTCTACAGGATGTGTCTTTAGTTCAGTATACATGTTGTGTCTTTAGTTCAGTCTACAGGCTGTGTATTTAGTTCAGTCTAGATGTTGTGTCTTTAGTTCAGTCTACATGTTGTGTCTTTAGTTCAGTCTACATGTTGTGTATTTAGTTCAGTCTACAGGTTGTGTCTTTAGTTCAGTCTACATGTTGTGTCTTTAGTTCAGTCTACAGGTTGTCTCTTTAGTTCAGTCTACATGTTGTGTCTTTAGTTCAGTCTACAGGTTGTCTCTTTAGTTCAGTCTACATGTTGTGTCTTTAGTTCAGTCTACATGGTGTGTCTTTAGTTCAGTCTACAGGTTGTGTCTTTAGATCAGTCTACAGGTTGTGTCTTTAGTTCAGTCTACATGTTGTGTCTTTAGTTCAGTCTACATGTTGTGTCTTTAGTTCAGTCTACATGGTGTGTCTTTAGTTCAGTCTACATTACATGTTCTGTCTTTAGTTCAGTCTACATGTTGTGTCTTTAGTTCAGTCTACAGGTTGTGTCTTTAGTTCAGTCTACAGGTTGTGTCTTTAGTTCAGTCTACATGTTGTGTCTTTAGTTCAGTCTACATGGTGTGTCTTTAGTTCAGTCTACATTACATGTTGTGTCTTTAGTTCAGTCTACATGTTGTGGTCTACATGTTGTGTCTTTAGTTCAGTCTACAGGTTGTGTCTTTAGTTCAGTCTACATGTTGTTTCTTTAGTTCAGTCTACAGGTTGTGTCTTTAGTTTAGTTCAGTCTATATGTTGTGTCTTTAGTTCAGTCTACATGTTGTGTCTTTAGTTCAGTCTACAGGTTGTGTCTTTAGTTCAGTCTACATGTTGTGTCTTTAGTTCAGTCTACATGTTGTGTCTTTAGTTCAGTCTACATGGTGTGTCTTTAGTTCAGTCTACATTACATGTTCTGTCTTTAGTTCAGTCTACATGTTGTGTCTTTAGTTCAGTCTACAGGTTGTGTCTTTAGTTCAGTCTACAGGTTGTGTCTTTAGTTCAGTCTACATGTTGTGTCTTTAGTTCAGTCTAGATGTTGTGTCTTTAGTTCAGTCTACATGTTGTGTCTTTAGTTCAGTCTACATGTTGTGTATTTAGTTCAGTCTACAGGTTGTGTCTTTAGTTCAGTCTACATGTTGTGTCTTTAGTTCAGTCTACAGGTTGTCTCTTTAGTTCAGTCTACATGTTGTGTCTTTAGTTCAGTCTACAGGTTGTCTCTTTAGTTCAGTCTACATGTTGTGTCTTTAGTTCAGTCTACATGTTGTGTCTTTAGTTCAGTCTACAGGTTGTGTCTTTAGATCAGTCTACAGGTTGTGTCTTTAGTTCAGTCTACATGTTGTGTCTTTAGTTCAGTCTACATGTTGTGTCTTTAGTTCAGTCTACATGTTGTGTCTTTAGTTCAGTCTACAGGCTGTGTCTTTAGTTCAGTCTAGATGTTGTGTATTTAGTTCAGTCTACAGGTTGTGTCTTTAGTTCAGTCTACATGTTGTGTCTTTAGTTCAGTCTACAGGTTGTGTCTTTAGTTCAGTCTACATGTTGTGTCTTTAGTTCAGTCTACATGGTGTGTCTTTAGTTCAGTCTACATTACATGTTGTGTCTTTAGTTCAGTCTACATGTTGTGGTCTACATGTTGTGTCTTTAGTTCAGTCTACAGGTTGTGTATTTAGTTCAGTCTACATGTTGTTTCTTTAGTTCAGTCTACATGTTGTGTCTTTAGTTCAGTCTACAGGTTGTGTCTTTAGTTTAGTTCAGTCTATATGTTGTGTCTTTAGTTCAGTCTACATGTTGTGTCTTTAGTTCAGTCTACAGGTTGTGTCTTTAGTTCAGTCTACATGTTGTGTCTTTAGTTCAGTCTACAGGTTGTCTCTTTAGTTCAGTCTACATGTTGTGTCTTTAGTTCAGTCTACATGTTGTGTCTTTAGTTCAGTCTACATGTTGTGTCTTTAGTTCGGTCTACAGGTTGTGTCTTTAGTTCAGTCTACATGTTGTGTCTTTAGTTCAGTCTACATGTTGTGTCTTTAGTTCAGTCTACAGGTTGTGTCTTTAGTTTAGTTCAGTCTACATGTTGTGTCGTTAGTTCAGTCTACATGTTGTCTACAGGTTGTGTCTTTAGTTCAGTCTACAGGTTGTGTCTTTAGTTTAGTTCAGTCTACATGTTGTGTCGTTAGTTCAGTCTACATGTTGTCTTTAGTTCAGTCTACATGTTGTGTCTTTAGTTCAGTCTACAGGTTGTGTCTTTAGTTCAGTCTACAGGTTGTGTCTTTAGTTCAGTCTACATGTTGTGTCTTTAGTTCAGTCTACATGTTGTGTCTTTAGTTCAGTCTACAGGATGTGTCTTTAGTTCAGTATACATGTTGTGTCTTTAGTTCAGTCTACAGGCTGTGTCTTTAGTTCAGTCTAGATGTTGTGTCTTTAGTTCAGTCTACATGTTGTGTCTTTAGTTCAGTCTACATGTTGTGTATTTAGTTCAGTCTACAGGTTGTGTCTTTAGTTCAGTCTACATGTTGTGTCTTTAGTTCAGTCTACAGGTTGTCTCTTTAGTTCAGTCTACATGTTGTGTCTTTAGTTCAGTCTACAGGTTGTCTCTTTAGTTCAGTCTACATGTTGTGTCTTTAGTTCAGTCTACATGTTGTGTCTTTAGTTCAGTCTACAGGTTGTGTCTTTAGATCAGTCTACAGGTTGTGTCTTTAGTTCAGTCTACATGTTGTGTCTTTAGTTCAGTCTACATGTTGTGTCTTTAGTTCAGTCTACATGTTGTGTCTTTAGTTCAGTCTACAGGCTGTGTCTTTAGTTCAGTCTAGATGTTGTGTATTTAGTTCAGTCTACAGGTTGTGTCTTTAGTTCAGTCTACATGTTGTGTCTTTAGTTCAGTCTACAGGTTGTGTCTTTAGTTCAGTCTACATGTTGTGTCTTTAGTTCAGTCTACATGGTGTGTCTTTAGTTCAGTCTACATGTTGTGTCTTTAGTTCAGTCTACAGGCTGTGTCTTTAGTTCAGTCTAGATGTTGTGTATTTAGTTCAGTCTACAGGTTGTGTCTTTAGTTCAGTCTACATGTTGTGTCTTTAGTTCAGTCTACAGGTTGTGTCTTTAGTTCAGTCTACATGTTGTGTCTTTAGTTCAGTCTACATGGTGTGTCTTTAGTTCAGTCTACATTACATGTTGTGTCTTTAGTTCAGTCTACATGTTGTGGTCTACATGTTGTGTCTTTAGTTCAGTCTACAGGTTGTGTATTTAGTTCAGTCTACATGTTGTTTCTTTAGTTCAGTCTACATGTTGTGTCTTTAGTTCAGTCTACAGGTTGTGTCTTTAGTTTAGTTCAGTCTATATGTTGTGTCTTTAGTTCAGTCTACATGTTGTGTCTTTAGTTCAGTCTACAGGTTGTGTCTTTAGTTCAGTCTACATGTTGTGTCTTTAGTTCAGTCTACAGGTTGTCTCTTTAGTTCAGTCTACATGTTGTGTCTTTAGTTCAGTCTACATGTTGTGTCTTTAGTTCAGTCTACATGTTGTGTCTTTAGTTCGGTCTACAGGTTGTGTCTTTAGTTCAGTCTACATGTTGTGTCTTTAGTTCAGTCTACATGTTGTGTCTTTAGTTCAGTCTACAGGTTGTGTCTTTAGTTCAGTATACATGGTGTGTCTTTAGTTCAGTCTACATGTTGTGTCTTTAGTTCAGTCTACAGGTTGTGTCTTTAGTTTAGTCTACATGTTGTGTCTTTAGTTCAGTCTACATGTTGTGTCTTTAGTCCAGTCTACATGTTGCGTCTTTAGTCCAATCTACATGTTGTGTCTTTAGTTCAGTCTACAGGTTGTGTCTTTAGTTCGGTCTACATGTTGTGTCTTTAGTTCAGTCTACAGGTTGTGTCTTCAGTTCAGTCTACATGTTGTGTCTTTAGTTCAGTCTACATGTTGTCTACAGGTTGTGTCTTTAGTTCAGTCTACAGGTTGTGTCTTTAGTTTAGTTCAGTCTACATGTTGTGTCGTTAGTTCAGTCTACATGTTGTCTTTAGTTCAGTCTACATGTTGTGTCTTTAGTTCAGTCTACAGGTTGTGTCTTTAGTTCAGTCTACAGGTTGTGTCTTTAGTTCAGTCTACATGTTGTGTCTTTAGTTCAGTCTACATGTTGTGTCTTTAGTTCAGTCTACATGTTGTGTCTTTAGTTCAGTCTACAGGATGTGTCTTTAGTTCAGTATACATGTTGTGTCTTTAGTTCAGTCTACAGGCTGTGTATTTAGTTCAGTCTAGATGTTGTGTCTTTAGTTCAGTCTACATGTTGTGTCTTTAGTTCAGTCTACATGTTGTGTATTTAGTTCAGTCTACAGGTTGTGTCTTTAGTTCAGTCTACATGTTGTGTCTTTAGTTCAGTCTACATGTTGTGTCTTTAGTTCAGTCTACATGGTGTGTCTTTAGTTCAGTCTACAGGTTGTGTCTTTAGATCAGTCTACAGGTTGTGTCTTTAGTTCAGTCTACATGTTGTGTCTTTAGTTCAGTCTACATGTTGTGTCTTTAGTTCAGTCTACATGGTGTGTCTTTAGTTCAGTCTACATTACATGTTCTGTCTTTAGTTCAGTCTACATGTTGTGTCTTTAGTTCAGTCTACAGGTTGTGTCTTTAGTTCAGTCTACAGGTTGTGTCTTTAGTTCAGTCTACATGTTGTGTCTTTAGTTCAGTCTACATGGTGTGTCTTTAGTTCAGTCTACATTACATGTTGTGTCTTTAGTTCAGTCTACATGTTGTGGTCTACATGTTGTGTCTTTAGTTCAGTCTACAGGTTGTGTCTTTAGTTCAGTCTACATGTTGTTTCTTTAGTTCAGTCTACAGGTTGTGTCTTTAGTTTAGTTCAGTCTATATGTTGTGTCTTTAGTTCAGTCTACATGTTGTGTCTTTAGTTCAGTCTACAGGTTGTGTCTTTAGTTCAGTCTACATGTTGTGTCTTTAGTTCAGTCTACATGTTGTGTCTTTAGTTCAGTCTACATGGTGTGTCTTTAGTTCAGTCTACATTACATGTTCTGTCTTTAGTTCAGTCTACATGTTGTGTCTTTAGTTCAGTCTACAGGTTGTGTCTTTAGTTCAGTCTACAGGTTGTGTCTTTAGTTCAGTCTACATGTTGTGTCTTTAGTTCAGTCTAGATGTTGTGTCTTTAGTTCAGTCTACATGTTGTGTCTTTAGTTCAGTCTACATGTTGTGTATTTAGTTCAGTCTACAGGTTGTGTCTTTAGTTCAGTCTACATGTTGTGTCTTTAGTTCAGTCTACAGGTTGTCTCTTTAGTTCAGTCTACATGTTGTGTCTTTAGTTCAGTCTACAGGTTGTCTCTTTAGTTCAGTCTACATGTTGTGTCTTTAGTTCAGTCTACATGTTGTGTCTTTAGTTCAGTCTACAGGTTGTGTCTTTAGATCAGTCTACAGGTTGTGTCTTTAGTTCAGTCTACATGTTGTGTCTTTAGTTCAGTCTACATGTTGTGTCTTTAGTTCAGTCTACATGTTGTGTCTTTAGTTCAGTCTACAGGCTGTGTCTTTAGTTCAGTCTAGATGTTGTGTATTTAGTTCAGTCTACAGGTTGTGTCTTTAGTTCAGTCTACATGTTGTGTCTTTAGTTCAGTCTACAGGTTGTGTCTTTAGTTCAGTCTACATGTTGTGTCTTTAGTTCAGTCTACATGGTGTGTCTTTAGTTCAGTCTACATTACATGTTGTGTCTTTAGTTCAGTCTACATGTTGTGGTCTACATGTTGTGTCTTTAGTTCAGTCTACAGGTTGTGTATTTAGTTCAGTCTACATGTTGTTTCTTTAGTTCAGTCTACATGTTGTGTCTTTAGTTCAGTCTACAGGTTGTGTCTTTAGTTTAGTTCAGTCTATATGTTGTGTCTTTAGTTCAGTCTACATGTTGTGTCTTTAGTTCAGTCTACAGGTTGTGTCTTTAGTTCAGTCTACATGTTGTGTCTTTAGTTCAGTCTACAGGTTGTGTCTTTAGTTCAGTCTACATGTTGTGTCTTTAGTTCAGTCTACATGGTGTGTCTTTAGTTCAGTCTACATTACATGTTGTGTCTTTAGTTCAGTCTACATGTTGTGGTCTACATGTTGTGTCTTTAGTTCAGTCTACAGGTTGTGTATTTAGTTCAGTCTACATGTTGTTTCTTTAGTTCAGTCTACATGTTGTGTCTTTAGTTCAGTCTACAGGTTGTGTCTTTAGTTTAGTTCAGTCTATATGTTGTGTCTTTAGTTCAGTCTACATGTTGTGTCTTTAGTTCAGTCTACAGGTTGTGTCTTTAGTTCAGTCTACATGTTGTGTCTTTAGTTCAGTCTACAGGTTGTCTCTTTAGTTCAGTCTACATGTTGTGTCTTTAGTTCAGTCTACATGTTGTGTCTTTAGTTCAGTCTACATGTTGTGTCTTTAGTTCGGTCTACAGGTTGTGTCTTTAGTTCAGTCTACATGTTGTGTCTTTAGTTCAGTCTACATGTTGTGTCTTTAGTTCAGTCTACAGGTTGTGTCTTTAGTTTAGTTCAGTCTACATGTTGTGTCGTTAGTTCAGTCTACATGTTGTCTACAGGTTGTGTCTTTAGTTCAGTCTACAGGTTGTGTCTTTAGTTTAGTTCAGTCTACATGTTGTGTCGTTAGTTCAGTCTACATGTTGTCTTTAGTTCAGTCTACATGTTGTGTCTTTAGTTCAGTCTACAGGTTGTGTCTTTAGTTCAGTCTACAGGTTGTGTCTTTAGTTCAGTCTACATGTTGTGTCTTTAGTTCAGTCTACATGTTGTGTCTTTAGTTCAGTCTACAGGATGTGTCTTTAGTTCAGTATACATGTTGTGTCTTTAGTTCAGTCTACAGGCTGTGTCTTTAGTTCAGTCTAGATGTTGTGTCTTTAGTTCAGTCTACATGTTGTGTCTTTAGTTCAGTCTACATGTTGTGTATTTAGTTCAGTCTACAGGTTGTGTCTTTAGTTCAGTCTACATGTTGTGTCTTTAGTTCAGTCTACAGGTTGTCTCTTTAGTTCAGTCTACATGTTGTGTCTTTAGTTCAGTCTACAGGTTGTCTCTTTAGTTCAGTCTACATGTTGTGTCTTTAGTTCAGTCTACATGTTGTGTCTTTAGTTCAGTCTACAGGTTGTGTCTTTAGATCAGTCTACAGGTTGTGTCTTTAGTTCAGTCTACATGTTGTGTCTTTAGTTCAGTCTACATGTTGTGTCTTTAGTTCAGTCTACATGTTGTGTCTTTAGTTCAGTCTACAGGCTGTGTCTTTAGTTCAGTCTAGATGTTGTGTATTTAGTTCAGTCTACAGGTTGTGTCTTTAGTTCAGTCTACATGTTGTGTCTTTAGTTCAGTCTACAGGTTGTGTCTTTAGTTCAGTCTACATGTTGTGTCTTTAGTTCAGTCTACATGGTGTGTCTTTAGTTCAGTCTACATTACATGTTGTGTCTTTAGTTCAGTCTACATGTTGTGGTCTACATGTTGTGTCTTTAGTTCAGTCTACAGGTTGTGTATTTAGTTCAGTCTACATGTTGTTTCTTTAGTTCAGTCTACATGTTGTGTCTTTAGTTCAGTCTACAGGTTGTGTCTTTAGTTTAGTTCAGTCTATATGTTGTGTCTTTAGTTCAGTCTACATGTTGTGTCTTTAGTTCAGTCTACAGGTTGTGTCTTTAGTTCAGTCTACATGTTGTGTCTTTAGTTCAGTCTACAGGTTGTCTCTTTAGTTCAGTCTACATGTTGTGTCTTTAGTTCAGTCTACATGTTGTGTCTTTAGTTCAGTCTACATGTTGTGTCTTTAGTTCGGTCTACAGGTTGTGTCTTTAGTTCAGTCTACATGTTGTGTCTTTAGTTCAGTCTACATGTTGTGTCTTTAGTTCAGTCTACAGGTTGTGTCTTTAGTTCAGTATACATGGTGTGTCTTTAGTTCAGTCTACATGTTGTGTCTTTAGTTCAGTCTACAGGTTGTGTCTTTAGTTTAGTCTACATGTTGTGTCTTTAGTTCAGTCTACATGTTGTGTCTTTAGTCCAGTCTACATGTTGCGTCTTTAGTCCAATCTACATGTTGTGTCTTTAGTTCAGTCTACAGGTTGTGTCTTTAGTTCGGTCTACATGTTGTGTCTTTAGTTCAGTCTACAGGTTGTGTCTTCAGTTCAGTCTACATGTTGTGTCTTTAGTTCAGTCTACATGTTGTCTACAGGTTGTGTCTTTAGTTCAGTCTACAGGTTGTGTCTTTAGTTTAGTTCAGTCTACATGTTGTGTCGTTAGTTCAGTCTACATGTTGTCTTTAGTTCAGTCTACATGTTGTGTCTTTAGTTCAGTCTACAGGTTGTGTCTTTAGTTCAGTCTACAGGTTGTGTCTTTAGTTCAGTCTACATGTTGTGTCTTTAGTTCAGTCTACATGTTGTGTCTTTAGTTCAGTCTACATGTTGTGTCTTTAGTTCAGTCTACAGGATGTGTCTTTAGTTCAGTATACATGTTGTGTCTTTAGTTCAGTCTACAGGCTGTGTATTTAGTTCAGTCTAGATGTTGTGTCTTTAGTTCAGTCTACATGTTGTGTCTTTAGTTCAGTCTACATGTTGTGTATTTAGTTCAGTCTACAGGTTGTGTCTTTAGTTCAGTCTACATGTTGTGTCTTTAGTTCAGTCTACAGGTTGTCTCTTTAGTTCAGTCTACATGTTGTGTCTTTAGTTCAGTCTACAGGTTGTCTCTTTAGTTCAGTCTACATGTTGTGTCTTTAGTTCAGTCTACATGGTGTGTCTTTAGTTCAGTCTACAGGTTGTGTCTTTAGATCAGTCTACAGGTTGTGTCTTTAGTTCAGTCTACATGTTGTGTCTTTAGTTCAGTCTACATGTTGTGTCTTTAGTTCAGTCTACATGGTGTGTCTTTAGTTCAGTCTACATTACATGTTCTGTCTTTAGTTCAGTCTACATGTTGTGTCTTTAGTTCAGTCTACAGGTTGTGTCTTTAGTTCAGTCTACAGGTTGTGTCTTTAGTTCAGTCTACATGTTGTGTCTTTAGTTCAGTCTACATGGTGTGTCTTTAGTTCAGTCTACATGTTGTGTCTTTAGTTCAGTCTACAGGATGTGTCTTTAGTTCAGTATACATGTTGTGTCTTTAGTTCAGTCTACAGGCTGTGTATTTAGTTCAGTCTAGATGTTGTGTCTTTAGTTCAGTCTACATGTTGTGTCTTTAGTTCAGTCTACATGTTGTGTATTTAGTTCAGTCTACAGGTTGTGTCTTTAGTTCAGTCTACATGTTGTGTCTTTAGTTCAGTCTACAGGTTGTCTCTTTAGTTCAGTCTACATGTTGTGTCTTTAGTTCAGTCTACAGGTTGTCTCTTTAGTTCAGTCTACATGTTGTGTCTTTAGTTCAGTCTACATGGTGTGTCTTTAGTTCAGTCTACAGGTTGTGTCTTTAGATCAGTCTACAGGTTGTGTCTTTAGTTCAGTCTACATGTTGTGTCTTTAGTTCAGTCTACATGTTGTGTCTTTAGTTCAGTCTACATGGTGTGTCTTTAGTTCAGTCTACATTACATGTTCTGTCTTTAGTTCAGTCTACATGTTGTGTCTTTAGTTCAGTCTACAGGTTGTGTCTTTAGTTCAGTCTACAGGTTGTGTCTTTAGTTCAGTCTACATGTTGTGTCTTTAGTTCAGTCTACATGGTGTGTCTTTAGTTCAGTCTACATTACATGTTGTGTCTTTAGTTCAGTCTACATGTTGTGGTCTACATGTTGTGTCTTTAGTTCAGTCTACAGGTTGTGTCTTTAGTTCAGTCTACATGTTGTTTCTTTAGTTCAGTCTACAGGTTGTGTCTTTAGTTTAGTTCAGTCTATATGTTGTGTCTTTAGTTCAGTCTACATGTTGTGTCTTTAGTTCAGTCTACAGGTTGTGTCTTTAGTTCAGTCTACATGTTGTGTCTTTAGTTCAGTCTACATGTTGTGTCTTTAGTTCAGTCTACATGGTGTGTCTTTAGTTCAGTCTACATTACATGTTCTGTCTTTAGTTCAGTCTACATGTTGTGTCTTTAGTTCAGTCTACAGGTTGTGTCTTTAGTTCAGTCTACAGGTTGTGTCTTTAGTTCAGTCTACATGTTGTGTCTTTAGTTCAGTCTAGATGTTGTGTCTTTAGTTCAGTCTACATGTTGTGTCTTTAGTTCAGTCTACATGTTGTGTATTTAGTTCAGTCTACAGGTTGTGTCTTTAGTTCAGTCTACATGTTGTGTCTTTAGTTCAGTCTACAGGTTGTCTCTTTAGTTCAGTCTACATGTTGTGTCTTTAGTTCAGTCTACAGGTTGTCTCTTTAGTTCAGTCTACATGTTGTGTCTTTAGTTCAGTCTACATGTTGTGTCTTTAGTTCAGTCTACAGGTTGTGTCTTTAGATCAGTCTACAGGTTGTGTCTTTAGTTCAGTCTACATGTTGTGTCTTTAGTTCAGTCTACATGTTGTGTCTTTAGTTCAGTCTACATGTTGTGTCTTTAGTTCAGTCTACAGGCTGTGTATTTAGTTCAGTCTAGATGTTGTGTATTTAGTTCAGTCTACAGGTTGTGTCTTTAGTTCAGTCTACATGTTGTGTCTTTAGTTCAGTCTACAGGTTGTGTCTTTAGTTCAGTCTACATGTTGTGTCTTTAGTTCAGTCTACATGGTGTGTCTTTAGTTCAGTCTACATTACATATTGTGTCTTTAGTTCAGTCTACATGTTGTGGTCTACATGTTGTGTCTTTAGTTCAGTCTACAGGTTGTGTATTTAGTTCAGTCTACATGTTGTTTCTTTAGTTCAGTCTACATGTTGTGTCTTTAGTTCAGTCTACAGGTTGTGTCTTTAGTTTAGTTCAGTCTATATGTTGTGTCTTTAGTTCAGTCTACATGTTGTGTCTTTAGTTCAGTCTACAGGTTGTGTCTTTAGTTCAGTCTACATGTTGTGTCTTTAGTTCAGTCTACAGGTTGTCTCTTTAGTTCAGTCTACATGTTGTGTCTTTAGTTCAGTCTACATGTTGTGTCTTTAGTTCAGTCTACATGTTGTGTCTTTAGTTCGGTCTACAGGTTGTGTCTTTAGTTCAGTCTACATGTTGTGTCTTTAGTTCAGTCTACATGTTGTGTCTTTAGTTCAGTCTACAGGTTGTGTCTTTAGTTTAGTTCAGTCTACATGTTGTGTCGTTAGTTCAGTCTACATGTTGTCTACAGGTTGTGTCTTTAGTTCAGTCTACAGGTTGTGTCTTTAGTTTAGTTCAGTCTACATGTTGTGTCGTTAGTTCAGTCTACATGTTGTCTTTAGTTCAGTCTACATGTTGTGTCTTTAGTTCAGTCTACAGGTTGTGTCTTTAGTTCAGTCTACAGGTTGTGTCTTTAGTTCAGTCTACATGTTGTGTCTTTAGTTCAGTCTACATGTTGTGTCTTTAGTTCAGTCTACAGGATGTGTCTTTAGTTCAGTATACATGTTGTGTCTTTAGTTCAGTCTACAGGCTGTGTCTTTAGTTCAGTCTAGATGTTGTGTCTTTAGTTCAGTCTACATGTTGTGTCTTTAGTTCAGTCTACATGTTGTGTATTTAGTTCAGTCTACAGGTTGTGTCTTTAGTTCAGTCTACATGTTGTGTCTTTAGTTCAGTCTACAGGTTGTCTCTTTAGTTCAGTCTACATGTTGTGTCTTTAGTTCAGTCTACAGGTTGTCTCTTTAGTTCAGTCTACATGTTGTGTCTTTAGTTCAGTCTACAGGTTGTGTCTTTAGATCAGTCTACAGGTTGTGTCTTTAGTTCAGTCTACATGTTGTGTCTTTAGTTCAGTCTACATGTTGTGTCTTTAGTTCAGTCTACATGTTGTGTCTTTAGTTCAGTCTACAGGCTGTGTCTTTAGTTCAGTCTAGATGTTGTGTATTTAGTTCAGTCTACAGGTTGTGTCTTTAGTTCAGTCTACATGTTGTGTCTTTAGTTCAGTCTACAGGTTGTGTCTTTAGTTCAGTCTACATGTTGTGTCTTTAGTTCAGTCTACATGGTGTGTCTTTAGTTCAGTCTACATTACATGTTGTGTCTTTAGTTCAGTCTACATGTTGTGGTCTACATGTTGTGTCTTTAGTTCAGTCTACAGGTTGTGTATTTAGTTCAGTCTACATGTTGTTTCTTTAGTTCAGTCTACATGTTGTGTCTTTAGTTCAGTCTACAGGTTGTGTCTTTAGTTTAGTTCAGTCTATATGTTGTGTCTTTAGTTCAGTCTACATGTTGTGTCTTTAGTTCAGTCTACAGGTTGTGTCTTTAGTTCAGTCTACATGTTGTGTCTTTAGTTCAGTCTACAGGTTGTCTCTTTAGTTCAGTCTACATGTTGTGTCTTTAGTTCAGTCTACATGTTGTGTCTTTAGTTCAGTCTACATGTTGTGTCTTTAGTTCGGTCTACAGGTTGTGTCTTTAGTTCAGTCTACATGTTGTGTCTTTAGTTCAGTCTACATGTTGTGTCTTTAGTTCAGTCTACAGGTTGTGTCTTTAGTTCAGTATACATGGTGTGTCTTTAGTTCAGTCTACATGTTGTGTCTTTAGTTCAGTCTACAGGTTGTGTCTTTAGTTTAGTCTACATGTTGTGTCTTTAGTTCAGTCTACATGTTGTGTCTTTAGTCCAGTCTACATGTTGCGTCTTTAGTCCAATCTACATGTTGTGTCTTTAGTTCAGTCTACAGGTTGTGTCTTTAGTTCGGTCTACATGTTGTGTCTTTAGTTCAGTCTACAGGTTGTGTCTTCAGTTCAGTCTACATGTTGTGTCTTTAGTTCAGTCTACATGTTGTCTACAGGTTGTGTCTTTAGTTCAGTCTACAGGTTGTGTCTTTAGTTTAGTTCAGTCTACATGTTGTGTCGTTAGTTCAGTCTACATGTTGTCTTTAGTTCAGTCTACATGTTGTGTCTTTAGTTCAGTCTACAGGTTGTGTCTTTAGTTCAGTCTACAGGTTGTGTCTTTAGTTCAGTCTACATGTTGTGTCTTTAGTTCAGTCTACATGTTGTGTCTTTAGTTCAGTCTACATGTTGTGTCTTTAGTTCAGTCTACAGGATGTGTCTTTAGTTCAGTATACATGTTGTGTCTTTAGTTCAGTCTACAGGCTGTGTATTTAGTTCAGTCTAGATGTTGTGTCTTTAGTTCAGTCTACATGTTGTGTCTTTAGTTCAGTCTACATGTTGTGTATTTAGTTCAGTCTACAGGTTGTGTCTTTAGTTCAGTCTACATGTTGTGTCTTTAGTTCAGTCTACATGTTGTGTCTTTAGTTCAGTCTACATGGTGTGTCTTTAGTTCAGTCTACAGGTTGTGTCTTTAGATCAGTCTACAGGTTGTGTCTTTAGTTCAGTCTACATGTTGTGTCTTTAGTTCAGTCTACATGTTGTGTCTTTAGTTCAGTCTACATGGTGTGTCTTTAGTTCAGTCTACATTACATGTTCTGTCTTTAGTTCAGTCTACATGTTGTGTCTTTAGTTCAGTCTACAGGTTGTGTCTTTAGTTCAGTCTACAGGTTGTGTCTTTAGTTCAGTCTACATGTTGTGTCTTTAGTTCAGTCTACATGGTGTGTCTTTAGTTCAGTCTACATTACATGTTGTGTCTTTAGTTCAGTCTACATGTTGTGGTCTACATGTTGTGTCTTTAGTTCAGTCTACAGGTTGTGTCTTTAGTTCAGTCTACATGTTGTTTCTTTAGTTCAGTCTACAGGTTGTGTCTTTAGTTTAGTTCAGTCTATATGTTGTGTCTTTAGTTCAGTCTACATGTTGTGTCTTTAGTTCAGTCTACAGGTTGTGTCTTTAGTTCAGTCTACATGTTGTGTCTTTAGTTCAGTCTACATGTTGTGTCTTTAGTTCAGTCTACATGGTGTGTCTTTAGTTCAGTCTACATTACATGTTCTGTCTTTAGTTCAGTCTACATGTTGTGTCTTTAGTTCAGTCTACAGGTTGTGTCTTTAGTTCAGTCTACAGGTTGTGTCTTTAGTTCAGTCTACATGTTGTGTCTTTAGTTCAGTCTAGATGTTGTGTCTTTAGTTCAGTCTACATGTTGTGTCTTTAGTTCAGTCTACATGTTGTGTATTTAGTTCAGTCTACAGGTTGTGTCTTTAGTTCAGTCTACATGTTGTGTCTTTAGTTCAGTCTACAGGTTGTCTCTTTAGTTCAGTCTACATGTTGTGTCTTTAGTTCAGTCTACAGGTTGTCTCTTTAGTTCAGTCTACATGTTGTGTCTTTAGTTCAGTCTACATGTTGTGTCTTTAGTTCAGTCTACAGGTTGTGTCTTTAGATCAGTCTACAGGTTGTGTCTTTAGTTCAGTCTACATGTTGTGTCTTTAGTTCAGTCTACATGTTGTGTCTTTAGTTCAGTCTACATGTTGTGTCTTTAGTTCAGTCTACAGGCTGTGTCTTTAGTTCAGTCTAGATGTTGTGTATTTAGTTCAGTCTACAGGTTGTGTCTTTAGTTCAGTCTACATGTTGTGTCTTTAGTTCAGTCTACAGGTTGTGTCTTTAGTTCAGTCTACATGTTGTGTCTTTAGTTCAGTCTACATGGTGTGTCTTTAGTTCAGTCTACATTACATGTTGTGTCTTTAGTTCAGTCTACATGTTGTGGTCTACATGTTGTGTCTTTAGTTCAGTCTACAGGTTGTGTATTTAGTTCAGTCTACATGTTGTTTCTTTAGTTCAGTCTACATGTTGTGTCTTTAGTTCAGTCTACAGGTTGTGTCTTTAGTTTAGTTCAGTCTATATGTTGTGTCTTTAGTTCAGTCTACATGTTGTGTCTTTAGTTCAGTCTACAGGTTGTGTCTTTAGTTCAGTCTACATGTTGTGTCTTTAGTTCAGTCTACAGGTTGTCTCTTTAGTTCAGTCTACATGTTGTGTCTTTAGTTCAGTCTACATGTTGTGTCTTTAGTTCAGTCTACATGTTGTGTCTTTAGTTCGGTCTACAGGTTGTGTCTTTAGTTCAGTCTACATGTTGTGTCTTTAGTTCAGTCTACATGTTGTGTCTTTAGTTCAGTCTACAGGTTGTGTCTTTAGTTCAGTATACATGGTGTGTCTTTAGTTCAGTCTACATGTTGTGTCTTTAGTTCAGTCTACAGGTTGTGTCTTTAGTTTAGTCTACATGTTGTGTCTTTAGTTCAGTCTACATGTTGTGTCTTTAGTCCAGTCTACATGTTGCGTCTTTAGTCCAATCTACATGTTGTGTCTTTAGTTCAGTCTACAGGTTGTGTCTTTAGTTCGGTCTACATGTTGTGTCTTTAGTTCAGTCTACAGGTTGTGTCTTCAGTTCAGTCTACATGTTGTGTCTTTAGTTCAGTCTACATGTTGTCTACAGGTTGTGTCTTTAGTTCAGTCTACAGGTTGTGTCTTTAGTTTAGTTCAGTCTACATGTTGTGTCGTTAGTTCAGTCTACATGTTGTCTTTAGTTCAGTCTACATGTTGTGTCTTTAGTTCAGTCTACAGGTTGTGTCTTTAGTTCAGTCTACAGGTTGTGTCTTTAGTTCAGTCTACATGTTGTGTCTTTAGTTCAGTCTACATGTTGTGTCTTTAGTTCAGTCTACATGTTGTGTCTTTAGTTCAGTCTACAGGATGTGTCTTTAGTTCAGTATACATGTTGTGTCTTTAGTTCAGTCTACAGGCTGTGTATTTAGTTCAGTCTAGATGTTGTGTCTTTAGTTCAGTCTACATGTTGTGTCTTTAGTTCAGTCTACATGTTGTGTATTTAGTTCAGTCTACAGGTTGTGTCTTTAGTTCAGTCTACATGTTGTGTCTTTAGTTCAGTCTACAGGTTGTCTCTTTAGTTCAGTCTACATGTTGTGTCTTTAGTTCAGTCTACAGGTTGTCTCTTTAGTTCAGTCTACATGTTGTGTCTTTAGTTCAGTCTACATGGTGTGTCTTTAGTTCAGTCTACAGGTTGTGTCTTTAGATCAGTCTACAGGTTGTGTCTTTAGTTCAGTCTACATGTTGTGTCTTTAGTTCAGTCTACATGTTGTGTCTTTAGTTCAGTCTACATGGTGTGTCTTTAGTTCAGTCTACATTACATGTTCTGTCTTTAGTTCAGTCTACATGTTGTGTCTTTAGTTCAGTCTACAGGTTGTGTCTTTAGTTCAGTCTACAGGTTGTGTCTTTAGTTCAGTCTACATGTTGTGTCTTTAGTTCAGTCTACATGGTGTGTCTTTAGTTCAGTCTACATTACATGTTGTGTCTTTAGTTCAGTCTACATGTTGTGGTCTACATGTTGTGTCTTTAGTTCAGTCTACAGGTTGTGTCTTTAGTTCAGTCTACATGTTGTTTCTTTAGTTCAGTCTACAGGTTGTGTCTTTAGTTTAGTTCAGTCTATATGTTGTGTCTTTAGTTCAGTCTACATGTTGTGTCTTTAGTTCAGTCTACAGGTTGTGTCTTTAGTTCAGTCTACATGTTGTGTCTTTAGTTCAGTCTACATGTTGTGTCTTTAGTTCAGTCTACATGGTGTGTCTTTAGTTCAGTCTACATTACATGTTCTGTCTTTAGTTCAGTCTACATGTTGTGTCTTTAGTTCAGTCTACAGGTTGTGTCTTTAGTTCAGTCTACAGGTTGTGTCTTTAGTTCAGTCTACATGTTGTGTCTTTAGTTCAGTCTACATGGTGTGTCTTTAGTTCAGTCTACATTACATGTTGTGTCTTTAGTTCAGTCTACATGTTGTGGTCTACATGTTGTGTCTTTAGTTCAGTCTACAGGTTGTGTCTTTAGTTCAGTCTACATGTTGTTTCTTTAGTTCAGTCTACAGGTTGTGTCTTTAGTTTAGTTCAGTCTATATGTTGTGTCTTTAGTTCAGTCTACATGTTGTGTCTTTAGTTCAGTCTACAGGTTGTGTCTTTAGTTCAGTCTACATGCTGTGTCTTTAGTTCAGTCTACAGGTTGTCTCTTTAGTTCAGTCTACATGTTGTGTCTTTAGTTCAGTCTACATGTTGTGTAGTTCAGTCTACAGGTTGTGTCTTTAGTTCAGTCTACATGTTGTGTCTTTAGTTCAGTCTACATGTTGTGTAGTTCAGTCTACATGTTGTGTCTTTAGTTCAGTCTACATGTTGTGTCTTTAGTTCAGTCTACATGCTGTGTCTTTAGTTCAGTCTACATGTTGTGTCTTTAGTTCAGTCTACAGGTTGTGTCTTTAGTTCAGTCTACATGTTGTGTCTTTAGTTCAGTCTACAGGTTGTGTCTTTAGTTCAGTCTACATGTTGTGTCTTTAGTTCAGTCTACATGTTGTGTAGTTCAGTCTACATGTTGTGTCTTTAGTTCAGTCTACATATTGTGTAGTTCAGTCTACATGTTGTGTCGTTAGTTCAGTCTACATGTTGTGTCTTTAGTTCAGTCTACATGTTGTGTCTTTAGTTCAGTCTACAGGTTGTGTCTTTAGTTCAGGTTGTGTCTTTAGTTCAGTCTACAGGTTGTGTCTTTAGTTCAGCCTGTGGCTACAGGTTGTTCTACAGGTTGCTCTACACGTTGCTCTACATGTTGCTATACATGTTGCTCTACATGTTGCTCTACATGTTGCTCTACAGGTTGCTCTACATGTTGCTCTACATGTTGTTCTACAGGTTTCTCTTCATGTTGCTCTACAGGTTGTTCTACAGGTTGCTCTACAGGTTGCTCTACAGGTTGTTCTACATGTTGCTCGACATGTTGCTCTACAGGTTGCTTCACCTCCACAAAGCACCTCTGGCTGGCAGGTCAGCTTGCCGTCTTTCTCCTTTACAGCGCTGGCCCTCATGTACTTCAACTAAAGACACAACATGTAGACTGAACTACACAACATTCAGTCTACATGTTGTGTAGTTCAGTCTACATGTTGTGTATTTAGTTCAGTCTACATGTTGTGTCTTTAGTTCAGTTTGTGTCTTTAGTTCAGTCTACATGTTGTGTCTTTAGTTCCGTCTACATGTTGTGTCTTTAGTTCAGTCTACATGTTGTGTCTTTAGTTCAGTCTACAGGATGTGTCTTTAGTTCAGTCTAGATGTTGTGTCTTTAGTTCAGTCTACATGTTGTGTCTTTAGTTCAGTCTACATGTTGTGTTTTTAGTTCAGTCTACATGTTGTGTCTTTAGTTCAGTCTACATGTTGTGTTTTTAGTCCAGTCTACATGTTGCGTCTTTAGTCCAATCTACATGTTGTGTCTTTAGTTCAGTCTACATGTTGTGTCTTTAGTTCAGTCTACATGTTGTGTATTTAGTTCAGTCTACAGGTTGTGTCTTCAGTTCAGTCTACATGTTGTGTCTTTAGTTCAGTCTACATGTTGTCTACAGGTTGTGTCTTTAGTTCAGTCTACAGGTTGTGTCTTTAGTTCAGTCTACAGGTTGTGTCTTTAGTTCAGTCTACATGTTGTGTCTTTAGTTCAGTCTACATATTGTGTCTTTAGTTCAGTCTACATGTTGTGTCTTTAGTTCAGTCTACAGGTGGTGTCTTTAGTTCAGTCTACACATTGTGTATTTAGTTCAGTCTACATGTTGTGTCTTTAGTTCAGTCTACAGGTTGTGTCTTTAGTTCAGTCTACATGTTGTGTCTTTAGTTCAGTCTACATGTTGTGTCTTTAGTTCAGTCTACAGGTTGTGTCTTTAGTTCAGTCTACATGTCGTGTCTTTATTTCAGTCTACAGGTTGTGTCTTTAGTTCAGTCTACACGTTGTGTCTTTAGTTCAGTCTACATGTTGTGTCTTTAGTTCAGTCTACAGGTTGTGTCTTTAGTTCAGTCTACATGTTGTGTCTTTAGTTCAGTCTACAGGTTGTGTCTTTAGTTCAGTCTACATGTTGTGTCTTTAGTTCAGTCTACAGGTTGTCTCTTTAGTTCAGTCTACATGTTGTGTCTTTAGTTCAGTCTACATGTTGTGTCTTTAGTTCAGTCTACAGGTTGTGTCTTTAGTTCAGTCTACATGTTGTGTCTTTAGTTCAGTCTTCAGGTTGTGTCTTTAGTTCAGTCTACATGGTGTGTCTTTAGTTCAGTCTACATTACATGTTCTGTCTTTAGTTCAGTCTACATGTTGTGTCTTTAGTTCAGTCTACAGGTTTTGTCTTTAGTTCAGTCTACAGGTTGTGTCTTTAGTTCAGTCTACATGTTGTGTCTTTAGTTCAGTCTACAGGCTGTGTCTTTAGTTCAGTCTAGATGTTGTGTCTTTAGTTCAGTCTACATGTTGTGTCTTTAGTTCAGTCTACATGTTGTGTATTTAGTTCAGTCTACAGGTTGTGTCTTTAGTTCAGTCTACATGTTGTGTCTTTAGTTCAGTCTACAGGTTGTCTCTTTAGTTCAGTCTACATGTTGTGTCTTTAGTTCAGTCTACAGGTTGTCTCTTTAGTTCAGTCTACATGTTGTGTCTTTAGTTCAGTCTACATGTTGTGTCTTTAGTTCAGTCTACAGGTTGTGTCTTTAGATCAGTCTACAGGTTGTGTCTTTAGTTCAGTCTACATGTTGTGTCTTTAGTTCAGTCTACATGTTGTGTCTTTAGTTCAGTCTACATGTTGTGTCTTTAGTTCAGTCTACAGGCTGTGTCTTTAGTTCAGTCTAGATGTTGTGTATTTAGTTCAGTCTACAGGTTGTGTCTTTAGTTCAGTCTACATGTTGTGTCTTTAGTTCAGTCTACAGGTTGTGTCTTTAGTTCAGTCTACATGTTGTGTCTTTAGTTCAGTCTACATGGTGTGTCTTTAGTTCAGTCTACATTACATGTTGTGTCTTTAGTTCAGTCTACATGTTGTGGTCTACATGTTGTGTCTTTAGTTCAGTCTACAGGTTGTGTATTTAGTTCAGTCTACATGTTGTTTCTTTAGTTCAGTCTACATGTTGTGTCTTTAGTTCAGTCTACAGGTTGTGTCTTTAGTTTAGTTCAGTCTATATGTTGTGTCTTTAGTTCAGTCTACATGTTGTGTCTTTAGTTCAGTCTACAGGTTGTGTCTTTAGTTCAGTCTACATGTTGTGTCTTTAGTTCAGTCTACAGGTTGTCTCTTTAGTTCAGTCTACATGTTGTGTCTTTAGTTCAGTCTACATGTTGTGTCTTTAGTTCAGTCTACATGTTGTGTCTTTAGTTCGGTCTACAGGTTGTGTCTTTAGTTCAGTCTACATGTTGTGTCTTTAGTTCAGTCTACATGTTGTGTCTTTAGTTCAGTCTACAGGTTGTGTCTTTAGTTCAGTATACATGGTGTGTCTTTAGTTCAGTCTACATGTTGTGTCTTTAGTTCAGTCTACAGGTTGTGTCTTTAGTTTAGTCTACATGTTGTGTCTTTAGTTCAGTCTACATGTTGTGTCTTTAGTCCAGTCTACATGTTGCGTCTTTAGTCCAATCTACATGTTGTGTCTTTAGTTCAGTCTACAGGTTGTGTCTTTAGTTCGGTCTACATGTTGTGTCTTTAGTTCAGTCTACAGGTTGTGTCTTCAGTTCAGTCTACATGTTGTGTCTTTAGTTCAGTCTACATGTTGTCTACAGGTTGTGTCTTTAGTTCAGTCTACAGGTTGTGTCTTTTTTTTAGTTCAGTCTACATGTTGTGTCGTTAGTTCAGTCTACATGTTGTCTTTAGTTCAGTCTACATGTTGTGTCTTTAGTTCAGTCTACAGGTTGTGTCTTTAGTTCAGTCTACAGGTTGTGTCTTTAGTTCAGTCTACATGTTGTGTCTTTAGTTCAGTCTACATGTTGTGTCTTTAGTTCAGTCTACATGTTGTGTCTTTAGTTCAGTCTACAGGATGTGTCTTTAGTTCAGTATACATGTTGTGTCTTTAGTTCAGTCTACAGGCTGTGTATTTAGTTCAGTCTAGATGTTGTGTCTTTAGTTCAGTCTACATGTTGTGTCTTTAGTTCAGTCTACATGTTGTGTATTTAGTTCAGTCTACAGGTTGTGTCTTTAGTTCAGTCTACATGTTGTGTCTTTAGTTCAGTCTACAGGTTGTCTCTTTAGTTCAGTCTACATGTTGTGTCTTTAGTTCAGTCTACAGGTTGTCTCTTTAGTTCAGTCTACATGTTGTGTCTTTAGTTCAGTCTACATGGTGTGTCTTTAGTTCAGTCTACAGGTTGTGTCTTTAGATCAGTCTACAGGTTGTGTCTTTAGTTCAGTCTACATGTTGTGTCTTTAGTTCAGTCTACATGTTGTGTCTTTAGTTCAGTCTACATGGTGTGTCTTTAGTTCAGTCTACATTACATGTTCTGTCTTTAGTTCAGTCTACATGTTGTGTCTTTAGTTCAGTCTACAGGTTGTGTCTTTAGTTCAGTCTACAGGTTGTGTCTTTAGTTCAGTCTACATGTTGTGTCTTTAGTTCAGTCTACATGGTGTGTCTTTAGTTCAGTCTACATTACATGTTGTGTCTTTAGTTCAGTCTACATGTTGTGGTCTACATGTTGTGTCTTTAGTTCAGTCTACAGGTTGTGTCTTTAGTTCAGTCTACATGTTGTTTCTTTAGTTCAGTCTACAGGTTGTGTCTTTAGTTTAGTTCAGTCTATATGTTGTGTCTTTAGTTCAGTCTACATGTTGTGTCTTTAGTTCAGTCTACAGGTTGTGTCTTTAGTTCAGTCTACATGTTGTGTCTTTAGTTCAGTCTACATGTTGTGTCTTTAGTTCAGTCTACATGGTGTGTCTTTAGTTCAGTCTACATTACATGTTCTGTCTTTAGTTCAGTCTACATGTTGTGTCTTTAGTTCAGTCTACAGGTTGTGTCTTTAGTTCAGTCTACAGGTTGTGTCTTTAGTTCAGTCTACATGTTGTGTCTTTAGTTCAGTCTACATGGTGTGTCTTTAGTTCAGTCTACATTACATGTTGTGTCTTTAGTTCAGTCTACATGTTGTGGTCTACATGTTGTGTCTTTAGTTCAGTCTACAGGTTGTGTCTTTAGTTCAGTCTACATGTTGTTTCTTTAGTTCAGTCTACAGGTTGTGTCTTTAGTTTAGTTCAGTCTATATGTTGTGTCTTTAGTTCAGTCTACATGTTGTGTCTTTAGTTCAGTCTACAGGTTGTGTCTTTAGTTCAGTCTACATGCTGTGTCTTTAGTTCAGTCTACAGGTTGTCTCTTTAGTTCAGTCTACATGTTGTGTCTTTAGTTCAGTCTACATGTTGTGTAGTTCAGTCTACAGGTTGTGTCTTTAGTTCAGTCTACATGTTGTGTCTTTAGTTCAGTCTACATGTTGTGTAGTTCAGTCTACATGTTGTGTCTTTAGTTCAGTCTACATGTTGTGTCTTTAGTTCAGTCTACATGCTGTGTCTTTAGTTCAGTCTACATGTTGTGTCTTTAGTTCAGTCTACAGGTTGTGTCTTTAGTTCAGTCTACATGTTGTGTCTTTAGTTCAGTCTACAGGTTGTGTCTTTAGTTCAGTCTACATGTTGTGTCTTTAGTTCAGTCTACATGTTGTGTAGTTCAGTCTACATGTTGTGTCTTTAGTTCAGTCTACATATTGTGTAGTTCAGTCTACATGTTGTGTCGTTAGTTCAGTCTACATGTTGTGTCTTTAGTTCAGTCTACATGTTGTGTCTTTAGTTCAGTCTACAGGTTGTGTCTTTAGTTCAGGTTGTGTCTTTAGTTCAGTCTACAGGTTGTGTCTTTAGTTCAGCCTGTGGCTACAGGTTGTTCTACAGGTTGCTCTACACGTTGCTCTACATGTTGCTATACATGTTGCTCTACATGTTGCTCTACATGTTGCTCTACAGGTTGCTCTACATGTTGCTCTACATGTTGTTCTACAGGTTTCTCTTCATGTTGCTCTACAGGTTGTTCTACAGGTTGCTCTACAGGTTGCTCTACAGGTTGTTCTACATGTTGCTCGACATGTTGCTCTACAGGTTGCTTCACCTCCACAAAGCACCTCTGGCTGGCAGGTCAGCTTGCCGTCTTTCTCCTTTACAGCGCTGGCCCTCATGTACTTCAACTAAAGACACAACATGTAGACTGAACTACACAACATTCAGTCTACATGTTGTGTAGTTCAGTCTACATGTTGTGTATTTAGTTCAGTCTACATGTTGTGTCTTTAGTTCAGTTTGTGTCTTTAGTTCAGTCTACATGTTGTGTCTTTAGTTCCGTCTACATGTTGTGTCTTTAGTTCAGTCTACATGTTGTGTCTTTAGTTCAGTCTACAGGATGTGTCTTTAGTTCAGTCTAGATGTTGTGTCTTTAGTTCAGTCTACATGTTGTGTCTTTAGTTCAGTCTACATGTTGTGTTTTTAGTTCAGTCTACATGTTGTGTCTTTAGTTCAGTCTACATGTTGTGTTTTTAGTCCAGTCTACATGTTGCGTCTTTAGTCCAATCTACATGTTGTGTCTTTAGTTCAGTCTACATGTTGTGTCTTTAGTTCAGTCTACATGTTGTGTATTTAGTTCAGTCTACAGGTTGTGTCTTCAGTTCAGTCTACATGTTGTGTCTTTAGTTCAGTCTACATGTTGTCTACAGGTTGTGTCTTTAGTTCAGTCTACAGGTTGTGTCTTTAGTTCAGTCTACAGGTTGTGTCTTTAGTTCAGTCTACATGTTGTGTCTTTAGTTCAGTCTACATATTGTGTCTTTAGTTCAGTCTACATGTTGTGTCTTTAGTTCAGTCTACAGGTGGTGTCTTTAGTTCAGTCTACACATTGTGTATTTAGTTCAGTCTACATGTTGTGTCTTTAGTTCAGTCTACAGGTTGTGTCTTTAGTTCAGTCTACATGTTGTGTCTTTAGTTCAGTCTACATGTTGTGTCTTTAGTTCAGTCTACAGGTTGTGTCTTTAGTTCAGTCTACATGTCGTGTCTTTATTTCAGTCTACAGGTTGTGTCTTTAGTTCAGTCTACACGTTGTGTCTTTAGTTCAGTCTACATGTTGTGTCTTTAGTTCAGTCTACAGGTTGTGTCTTTAGTTCAGTCTACATGTTGTGTCTTTAGTTCAGTCTACAGGTTGTGTCTTTAGTTCAGTCTACATGTTGTGTCTTTAGTTCAGTCTACAGGTTGTCTCTTTAGTTCAGTCTACATGTTGTGTCTTTAGTTCAGTCTACATGTTGTGTCTTTAGTTCAGTCTACAGGTTGTGTCTTTAGTTCAGTCTACATGTTGTGTCTTTAGTTCAGTCTTCAGGTTGTGTCTTTAGTTCAGTCTACATGGTGTGTCTTTAGTTCAGTCTACATTACATGTTCTGTCTTTAGTTCAGTCTACATGTTGTGTCTTTAGTTCAGTCTACAGGTTTTGTCTTTAGTTCAGTCTACAGGTTGTGTCTTTAGTTCAGTCTACATGTTGTGTCTTTAGTTCAGTCTACAGGCTGTGTCTTTAGTTCAGTCTAGATGTTGTGTCTTTAGTTCAGTCTACATGTTGTGTCTTTAGTTCAGTCTACATGTTGTGTATTTAGTTCAGTCTACAGGTTGTGTCTTTAGTTCAGTCTACATGTTGTGTCTTTAGTTCAGTCTACAGGTTGTCTCTTTAGTTCAGTCTACATGTTGTGTCTTTAGTTCAGTCTACAGGTTGTCTCTTTAGTTCAGTCTACATGTTGTGTCTTTAGTTCAGTCTACATGTTGTGTCTTTAGTTCAGTCTACAGGTTGTGTCTTTAGATCAGTCTACAGGTTGTGTCTTTAGTTCAGTCTACATGTTGTGTCTTTAGTTCAGTCTACATGTTGTGTCTTTAGTTCAGTCTACATGTTGTGTCTTTAGTTCAGTCTACAGGCTGTGTCTTTAGTTCAGTCTAGATGTTGTGTATTTAGTTCAGTCTACAGGTTGTGTCTTTAGTTCAGTCTACATGTTGTGTCTTTAGTTCAGTCTACAGGTTGTGTCTTTAGTTCAGTCTACATGTTGTGTCTTTAGTTCAGTCTACATGGTGTGTCTTTAGTTCAGTCTACATTACATGTTGTGTCTTTAGTTCAGTCTACATGTTGTGGTCTACATGTTGTGTCTTTAGTTCAGTCTACAGGTTGTGTATTTAGTTCAGTCTACATGTTGTTTCTTTAGTTCAGTCTACATGTTGTGTCTTTAGTTCAGTCTACAGGTTGTGTCTTTAGTTTAGTTCAGTCTATATGTTGTGTCTTTAGTTCAGTCTACATGTTGTGTCTTTAGTTCAGTCTACAGGTTGTGTCTTTAGTTCAGTCTACATGTTGTGTCTTTAGTTCAGTCTACAGGTTGTCTCTTTAGTTCAGTCTACATGTTGTGTCTTTAGTTCAGTCTACATGTTGTGTCTTTAGTTCAGTCTACATGTTGTGTCTTTAGTTCGGTCTACAGGTTGTGTCTTTAGTTCAGTCTACATGTTGTGTCTTTAGTTCAGTCTACATGTTGTGTCTTTAGTTCAGTCTACAGGTTGTGTCTTTAGTTCAGTATACATGGTGTGTCTTTAGTTCAGTCTACATGTTGTGTCTTTAGTTCAGTCTACAGGTTGTGTCTTTAGTTTAGTCTACATGTTGTGTCTTTAGTTCAGTCTACATGTTGTGTCTTTAGTCCAGTCTACATGTTGCGTCTTTAGTCCAATCTACATGTTGTGTCTTTAGTTCAGTCTACAGGTTGTGTCTTTAGTTCGGTCTACATGTTGTGTCTTTAGTTCAGTCTACAGGTTGTGTCTTCAGTTCAGTCTACATGTTGTGTCTTTAGTTCAGTCTACATGTTGTCTACAGGTTGTGTCTTTAGTTCAGTCTACAGGTTGTGTCTTTAGTTTAGTTCAGTCTACATGTTGTGTCGTTAGTTCAGTCTACATGTTGTCTTTAGTTCAGTCTACATGTTGTGTCTTTAGTTCAGTCTACAGGTTGTGTCTTTAGTTCAGTCTACAGGTTGTGTCTTTAGTTCAGTCTACATGTTGTGTCTTTAGTTCAGTCTACATGTTGTGTCTTTAGTTCAGTCTACATGTTGTGTCTTTAGTTCAGTCTACAGGATGTGTCTTTAGTTCAGTATACATGTTGTGTCTTTAGTTCAGTCTACAGGCTGTGTATTTAGTTCAGTCTAGATGTTGTGTCTTTAGTTCAGTCTACATGTTGTGTCTTTAGTTCAGTCTACATGTTGTGTATTTAGTTCAGTCTACAGGTTGTGTCTTTAGTTCAGTCTACATGTTGTGTCTTTAGTTCAGTCTACAGGTTGTCTCTTTAGTTCAGTCTACATGTTGTGTCTTTAGTTCAGTCTACAGGTTGTCTCTTTAGTTCAGTCTACATGTTGTGTCTTTAGTTCAGTCTACATGGTGTGTCTTTAGTTCAGTCTACAGGTTGTGTCTTTAGATCAGTCTACAGGTTGTGTCTTTAGTTCAGTCTACATGTTGTGTCTTTAGTTCAGTCTACATGTTGTGTCTTTAGTTCAGTCTACATGGTGTGTCTTTAGTTCAGTCTACATTACATGTTCTGTCTTTAGTTCAGTCTACATGTTGTGTCTTTAGTTCAGTCTACAGGTTGTGTCTTTAGTTCAGTCTACAGGTTGTGTCTTTAGTTCAGTCTACATGTTGTGTCTTTAGTTCAGTCTACATGGTGTGTCTTTAGTTCAGTCTACATTACATGTTGTGTCTTTAGTTCAGTCTACATGTTGTGGTCTACATGTTGTGTCTTTAGTTCAGTCTACAGGTTGTGTCTTTAGTTCAGTCTACATGTTGTTTCTTTAGTTCAGTCTACAGGTTGTGTCTTTAGTTTAGTTCAGTCTATATGTTGTGTCTTTAGTTCAGTCTACATGTTGTGTCTTTAGTTCAGTCTACAGGTTGTGTCTTTAGTTCAGTCTACATGTTGTGTCTTTAGTTCAGTCTACATGTTGTGTCTTTAGTTCAGTCTACATGGTGTGTCTTTAGTTCAGTCTACATTACATGTTCTGTCTTTAGTTCAGTCTACATGTTGTGTCTTTAGTTCAGTCTACAGGTTGTGTCTTTAGTTCAGTCTACAGGTTGTGTCTTTAGTTCAGTCTACATGTTGTGTCTTTAGTTCAGTCTACAGGTTGTGTCTTTAGTTCAGTCTACAGGTTGTGTCTTTAGTTCAGTCTACATGTTGTGTCTTTAGTTCAGTCTACAGGTTGTCTCTTTAGTTCAGTCTACATGTTGTGTCTTTAGTTCAGTCTACATGTTGTGTCTTTAGTTCAGTCTACATGTTGTGTCTTTAGTTCGGTCTACAGGTTGTGTCTTTAGTTCAGTCTACATGTTGTGTCTTTAGTTCAGTCTACATGTTGTGTCTTTAGTTCAGTCTACAGGTTGTGTCTTTAGTTCAGTATACATGGTGTGTCTTTAGTTCAGTCTACATGTTGTGTCTTTAGTTCAGTCTACAGGTTGTGTCTTTAGTTTAGTCTACATGTTGTGTCTTTAGTTCAGTCTACATGTTGTGTCTTTAGTCCAGTCTACATGTTGCGTCTTTAGTCCAATCTACATGTTGTGTCTTTAGTTCAGTCTACAGGTTGTGTCTTTAGTTCGGTCTACATGTTGTGTCTTTAGTTCAGTCTACAGGTTGTGTCTTCAGTTCAGTCTACATGTTGTGTCTTTAGTTCAGTCTACATGTTGTCTACAGGTTGTGTCTTTAGTTCAGTCTACAGGTTGTGTCTTTTTTTTAGTTCAGTCTACATGTTGTGTCGTTAGTTCAGTCTACATGTTGTCTTTAGTTCAGTCTACATGTTGTGTCTTTAGTTCAGTCTACAGGTTGTGTCTTTAGTTCAGTCTACAGGTTGTGTCTTTAGTTCAGTCTACATGTTGTGTCTTTAGTTCAGTCTACATGTTGTGTCTTTAGTTCAGTCTACATGTTGTGTCTTTAGTTCAGTCTACAGGATGTGTCTTTAGTTCAGTATACATGTTGTGTCTTTAGTTCAGTCTACAGGCTGTGTATTTAGTTCAGTCTAGATGTTGTGTCTTTAGTTCAGTCTACATGTTGTGTCTTTAGTTCAGTCTACATGTTGTGTATTTAGTTCAGTCTACAGGTTGTGTCTTTAGTTCAGTCTACATGTTGTGTCTTTAGTTCAGTCTACAGGTTGTCTCTTTAGTTCAGTCTACATGTTGTGTCTTTAGTTCAGTCTACAGGTTGTCTCTTTAGTTCAGTCTACATGTTGTGTCTTTAGTTCAGTCTACATGGTGTGTCTTTAGTTCAGTCTACAGGTTGTGTCTTTAGATCAGTCTACAGGTTGTGTCTTTAGTTCAGTCTACATGTTGTGTCTTTAGTTCAGTCTACATGTTGTGTCTTTAGTTCAGTCTACATGGTGTGTCTTTAGTTCAGTCTACATTACATGTTCTGTCTTTAGTTCAGTCTACATGTTGTGTCTTTAGTTCAGTCTACAGGTTGTGTCTTTAGTTCAGTCTACAGGTTGTGTCTTTAGTTCAGTCTACATGTTGTGTCTTTAGTTCAGTCTACATGGTGTGTCTTTAGTTCAGTCTACATTACATGTTGTGTCTTTAGTTCAGTCTACATGTTGTGGTCTACATGTTGTGTCTTTAGTTCAGTCTACAGGTTGTGTCTTTAGTTCAGTCTACATGTTGTTTCTTTAGTTCAGTCTACAGGTTGTGTCTTTAGTTTAGTTCAGTCTATATGTTGTGTCTTTAGTTCAGTCTACATGTTGTGTCTTTAGTTCAGTCTACAGGTTGTGTCTTTAGTTCAGTCTACATGTTGTGTCTTTAGTTCAGTCTACATGTTGTGTCTTTAGTTCAGTCTACATGGTGTGTCTTTAGTTCAGTCTACATTACATGTTCTGTCTTTAGTTCAGTCTACATGTTGTGTCTTTAGTTCAGTCTACAGGTTGTGTCTTTAGTTCAGTCTACAGGTTGTGTCTTTAGTTCAGTCTACATGTTGTGTCTTTAGTTCAGTCTACATGGTGTGTCTTTAGTTCAGTCTACATTACATGTTGTGTCTTTAGTTCAGTCTACATGTTGTGGTCTACATGTTGTGTCTTTAGTTCAGTCTACAGGTTGTGTCTTTAGTTCAGTCTACATGTTGTTTCTTTAGTTCAGTCTACAGGTTGTGTCTTTAGTTTAGTTCAGTCTATATGTTGTGTCTTTAGTTCAGTCTACATGTTGTGTCTTTAGTTCAGTCTACAGGTTGTGTCTTTAGTTCAGTCTACATGCTGTGTCTTTAGTTCAGTCTACAGGTTGTCTCTTTAGTTCAGTCTACATGTTGTGTCTTTAGTTCAGTCTACATGTTGTGTAGTTCAGTCTACAGGTTGTGTCTTTAGTTCAGTCTACATGTTGTGTCTTTAGTTCAGTCTACATGTTGTGTAGTTCAGTCTACATGTTGTGTCTTTAGTTCAGTCTACATGTTGTGTCTTTAGTTCAGTCTACATGCTGTGTCTTTAGTTCAGTCTACATGTTGTGTCTTTAGTTCAGTCTACAGGTTGTGTCTTTAGTTCAGTCTACATGTTGTGTCTTTAGTTCAGTCTACAGGTTGTGTCTTTAGTTCAGTCTACATGTTGTGTCTTTAGTTCAGTCTACATGTTGTGTAGTTCAGTCTACATGTTGTGTCTTTAGTTCAGTCTACATATTGTGTAGTTCAGTCTACATGTTGTGTCGTTAGTTCAGTCTACATGTTGTGTCTTTAGTTCAGTCTACATGTTGTGTCTTTAGTTCAGTCTACAGGTTGTGTCTTTAGTTCAGGTTGTGTCTTTAGTTCAGTCTACAGGTTGTGTCTTTAGTTCAGCCTGTGGCTACAGGTTGTTCTACAGGTTGCTCTACACGTTGCTCTACATGTTGCTATACATGTTGCTCTACATGTTGCTCTACATGTTGCTCTACAGGTTGCTCTACATGTTGCTCTACATGTTGTTCTACAGGTTTCTCTTCATGTTGCTCTACAGGTTGTTCTACAGGTTGCTCTACAGGTTGCTCTACAGGTTGTTCTACATGTTGCTCGACATGTTGCTCTACAGGTTGCTTCACCTCCACAAAGCACCTCTGGCTGGCAGGTCAGCTTGCCGTCTTTCTCCTTTACAGCGCTGGCCCTCATGTACTTCAACTAAAGACACAACATGTAGACTGAACTACACAACATTCAGTCTACATGTTGTGTAGTTCAGTCTACATGTTGTGTATTTAGTTCAGTCTACATGTTGTGTCTTTAGTTCAGTTTGTGTCTTTAGTTCAGTCTACATGTTGTGTCTTTAGTTCCGTCTACATGTTGTGTCTTTAGTTCAGTCTACATGTTGTGTCTTTAGTTCAGTCTACAGGATGTGTCTTTAGTTCAGTCTAGATGTTGTGTCTTTAGTTCAGTCTACATGTTGTGTCTTTAGTTCAGTCTACATGTTGTGTTTTTAGTTCAGTCTACATGTTGTGTCTTTAGTTCAGTCTACATGTTGTGTTTTTAGTCCAGTCTACATGTTGCGTCTTTAGTCCAATCTACATGTTGTGTCTTTAGTTCAGTCTACATGTTGTGTCTTTAGTTCAGTCTACATGTTGTGTATTTAGTTCAGTCTACAGGTTGTGTCTTCAGTTCAGTCTACATGTTGTGTCTTTAGTTCAGTCTACATGTTGTCTACAGGTTGTGTCTTTAGTTCAGTCTACAGGTTGTGTCTTTAGTTCAGTCTACAGGTTGTGTCTTTAGTTCAGTCTACATGTTGTGTCTTTAGTTCAGTCTACATATTGTGTCTTTAGTTCAGTCTACATGTTGTGTCTTTAGTTCAGTCTACAGGTGGTGTCTTTAGTTCAGTCTACACATTGTGTATTTAGTTCAGTCTACATGTTGTGTCTTTAGTTCAGTCTACAGGTTGTGTCTTTAGTTCAGTCTACATGTTGTGTCTTTAGTTCAGTCTACATGTTGTGTCTTTAGTTCAGTCTACAGGTTGTGTCTTTAGTTCAGTCTACATGTCGTGTCTTTATTTCAGTCTACAGGTTGTGTCTTTAGTTCAGTCTACATGTTGTGTCTTTAGTTCAGTCTACATGTTGTGTCTTTAGTTCAGTCTACAGGTTGTGTCTTTAGTTCAGTCTACATGTTGTGTCTTTAGTTCAGTCTACATGTTGTGTCTTTAGTTCAGTCTACAGGTTGTGTCTTTAGTTCAGTCTACATGTTGTGTCTTTAGTTCAGTCTACAGGTTGTCTCTTTAGTTCAGTCTACATGTTGTGTCTTTAGTTCAGTCTACATGTTGTGTCTTTAGTTCAGTCTACAGGTTGTGTCTTTAGTTCAGTCTACATGTTGTGTCTTTAGTTCAGTCTTCAGGTTGTGTCTTTAGTTCAGTCTACATGGTGTGTCTTTAGTTCAGTCTACATTACATGTTCTGTCTTTAGTTCAGTCTACATGTTGTGTCTTTAGTTCAGTCTACAGGTTTTGTCTTTAGTTCAGTCTACAGGTTGTGTCTTTAGTTCAGTCTACATGTTGTGTCTTTAGTTCAGTCTACAGGCTGTGTCTTTAGTTCAGTCTAGATGTTGTGTCTTTAGTTCAGTCTACATGTTGTGTCTTTAGTTCAGTCTACATGTTGTGTATTTAGTTCAGTCTACAGGTTGTGTCTTTAGTTCAGTCTACATGTTGTGTCTTTAGTTCAGTCTACAGGTTGTCTCTTTAGTTCAGTCTACATGTTGTGTCTTTAGTTCAGTCTACAGGTTGTCTCTTTAGTTCAGTCTACATGTTGTGTCTTTAGTTCAGTCTACATGTTGTGTCTTTAGTTCAGTCTACAGGTTGTGTCTTTAGATCAGTCTACAGGTTGTGTCTTTAGTTCAGTCTACATGTTGTGTCTTTAGTTCAGTCTACATGTTGTGTCTTTAGTTCAGTCTACATGTTGTGTCTTTAGTTCAGTCTACAGGCTGTGTCTTTAGTTCAGTCTAGATGTTGTGTATTTAGTTCAGTCTACAGGTTGTGTCTTTAGTTCAGTCTACATGTTGTGTCTTTAGTTCAGTCTACAGGTTGTGTCTTTAGTTCAGTCTACATGTTGTGTCTTTAGTTCAGTCTACATGGTGTGTCTTTAGTTCAGTCTACATTACATGTTGTGTCTTTAGTTCAGTCTACATGTTGTGGTCTACATGTTGTGTCTTTAGTTCAGTCTACAGGTTGTGTATTTAGTTCAGTCTACATGTTGTTTCTTTAGTTCAGTCTACATGTTGTGTCTTTAGTTCAGTCTACAGGTTGTGTCTTTAGTTTAGTTCAGTCTATATGTTGTGTCTTTAGTTCAGTCTACATGTTGTGTCTTTAGTTCAGTCTACAGGTTGTGTCTTTAGTTCAGTCTACATGTTGTGTCTTTAGTTCAGTCTACAGGTTGTCTCTTTAGTTCAGTCTACATGTTGTGTCTTTAGTTCAGTCTACATGTTGTGTCTTTAGTTCAGTCTACATGTTGTGTCTTTAGTTCGGTCTACAGGTTGTGTCTTTAGTTCAGTCTACATGTTGTGTCTTTAGTTCAGTCTACATGTTGTGTCTTTAGTTCAGTCTACAGGTTGTGTCTTTAGTTCAGTATACATGGTGTGTCTTTAGTTCAGTCTACATGTTGTGTCTTTAGTTCAGTCTACAGGTTGTGTCTTTAGTTTAGTCTACATGTTGTGTCTTTAGTTCAGTCTACATGTTGTGTCTTTAGTCCAGTCTACATGTTGCGTCTTTAGTCCAATCTACATGTTGTGTCTTTAGTTCAGTCTACAGGTTGTGTCTTTAGTTCGGTCTACATGTTGTGTCTTTAGTTCAGTCTACAGGTTGTGTCTTCAGTTCAGTCTACATGTTGTGTCTTTAGTTCAGTCTACATGTTGTCTACAGGTTGTGTCTTTAGTTCAGTCTACAGGTTGTGTCTTTAGTTTAGTTCAGTCTACATGTTGTGTCGTTAGTTCAGTCTACATGTTGTCTTTAGTTCAGTCTACATGTTGTGTCTTTAGTTCAGTCTACAGGTTGTGTCTTTAGTTCAGTCTACAGGTTGTGTCTTTAGTTCAGTCTACATGTTGTGTCTTTAGTTCAGTCTACATGTTGTGTCTTTAGTTCAGTCTACATGTTGTGTCTTTAGTTCAGTCTACAGGATGTGTCTTTAGTTCAGTATACATGTTGTGTCTTTAGTTCAGTCTACAGGCTGTGTATTTAGTTCAGTCTAGATGTTGTGTCTTTAGTTCAGTCTACATGTTGTGTCTTTAGTTCAGTCTACATGTTGTGTATTTAGTTCAGTCTACAGGTTGTGTCTTTAGTTCAGTCTACATGTTGTGTCTTTAGTTCAGTCTACAGGTTGTCTCTTTAGTTCAGTCTACATGTTGTGTCTTTAGTTCAGTCTACAGGTTGTCTCTTTAGTTCAGTCTACATGTTGTGTCTTTAGTTCAGTCTACATGGTGTGTCTTTAGTTCAGTCTACAGGTTGTGTCTTTAGATCAGTCTACAGGTTGTGTCTTTAGTTCAGTCTACATGTTGTGTCTTTAGTTCAGTCTACATGTTGTGTCTTTAGTTCAG
The DNA here is from genome assembly GCF_963971535.1 of Notolepis coatsorum. Taxonomy (NCBI): domain Eukaryota; kingdom Metazoa; phylum Chordata; class Actinopteri; order Aulopiformes; family Paralepididae; genus Notolepis; species Notolepis coatsorum. Next base: position 213,848,015 of record NC_140167.1, read on the forward strand.
TCTACATGGTGTGTCTTTAGTTCAGTCTACATTACATGTTCTGTCTTTAGTTCAGTCTACATGTTGTGTCTTTAGTTCAGTCTACAGGTTGTGTCTTTAGTTCAGTCTACAGGTTGTGTCTTTAGTTCAGTCTACATGTTGTGTCTTTAGTTCAGTCTACATGGTGTGTCTTTAGTTCAGTCTACATTACATGTTGTGTCTTTAGTTCAGTCTACATGTTGTGGTCTACATGTTGTGTCTTTAGTTCAGTCTACAGGTTGTGTCTTTAGTTCAGTCTACATGTTGTTTCTTTAGTTCAGTCTACAGGTTGTGTCTTTAGTTTAGTTCAGTCTATATGTTGTGTCTTTAGTTCAGTCTACATGTTGTGTCTTTAGTTCAGTCTACAGGTTGTGTCTTTAGTTCAGTCTACATGTTGTGTCTTTAGTTCAGTCTACATGTTGTGTCTTTAGTTCAGTCTACATGGTGTGTCTTTAGTTCAGTCTACATTACATGTTCTGTCTTTAGTTCAGTCTACATGTTGTGTCTTTAGTTCAGTCTACAGGTTGTGTCTTTAGTTCAGTCTACAGGTTGTGTCTTTAGTTCAGTCTACATGTTGTGTCTTTAGTTCAGTCTAGATGTTGTGTCTTTAGTTCAGTCTACATGTTGTGTCTTTAGTTCAGTCTACATGTTGTGTATTTAGTTCAGTCTACAGGTTGTGTCTTTAGTTCAGTCTACATGTTGTGTCTTTAGTTCAGTCTACAGGTTGTCTCTTTAGTTCAGTCTACATGTTGTGTCTTTAGTTCAGTCTACAGGTTGTCTCTTTAGTTCAGTCTACATGTTGTGTCTTTAGTTCAGTCTACATGTTGTGTCTTTAGTTCAGTCTACAGGTTGTGTCTTTAGATCAGTCTACAGGTTGTGTCTTTAGTTCAGTCTACATGTTGTGTCTTTAGTTCAGTCTACATGTTGTGTCTTTAGTTCAGTCTACATGTTGTGTCTTTAGTTCAGTCTACAGGCTGTGTCTTTAGTTCAGTCTAGATGTTGTGTATTTAGTTCAGTCTACAGGTTGTGTCTTTAGTTCAGTCTACATGTTGTGTCTTTAGTTCAGTCTACAGGTTGTGTCTTTAGTTCAGTCTACATGTTGTGTCTTTAGTTCAGTCTACATGGTGTGTCTTTAGTTCAGTCTACATTACATGTTGTGTCTTTAGTTCAGTCTACATGTTGTGGTCTACATGTTGTGTCTTTAGTTCAGTCTACAGGTTGTGTATTTAGTTCAGTCTACATGTTGTTTCTTTAGTTCAGTCTACATGTTGTGTCTTTAGTTCAGTCTACAGGTTGTGTCTTTAGTTTAGTTCAGTCTATATGTTGTGTCTTTAGTTCAGTCTACATGTTGTGTCTTTAGTTCAGTCTACAGGTTGTGTCTTTAGTTCAGTCTACATGTTGTGTCTTTAGTTCAGTCTACAGGTTGTCTCTTTAGTTCAGTCTACATGTTGTGTCTTTAGTTCAGTCTACATGTTGTGTCTTTAGTTCGGTCTACAGGTTGTGTCTTTAGTTCAGTCTACATGTTGTGTCTTTAGTTCAGTCTACATGTTGTGTCTTTAGTTCAGTCTACAGGTTGTGTCTTTAGTTTAGTTCAGTCTACATGTTGTGTCGTTAGTTCAGTCTACATGTTGTCTACAGGTTGTGTCTTTAGTTCAGTCTACAGGTTGTGTCTTTAGTTTAGTTCAGTCTACATGTTGTGTCGTTAGTTCAGTCTACATGTTGTCTTTAGTTCAGTCTACATGTTGTGTCTTTAGTTCAGTCTACAGGTTGTGTCTTTAGTTCAGTCTACAGGTTGTGTCTTTAGTTCAGTCTACATGTTGTGTCTTTAGTTCAGTCTACATGTTGTGTCTTTAGTTCAGTCTACAGGATGTGTCTTTAGTTCAGTATACATGTTGTGTCTTTAGTTCAGTCTACAGGCTGTGTCTTTAGTTCAGTCTAGATGTTGTGTCTTTAGTTCAGTCTACATGTTGTGTCTTTAGTTCAGTCTACATGTTGTGTATTTAGTTCAGTCTACAGGTTGTGTCTTTAGTTCAGTCTACATGTTGTGTCTTTAGTTCAGTCTACAGGTTGTCTCTTTAGTTCAGTCTACATGTTGTGTCTTTAGTTCAGTCTACAGGTTGTCTCTTTAGTTCAGTCTACATGTTGTGTCTTTAGTTCAGTCTACATGTTGTGTCTTTAGTTCAGTCTACAGGTTGTGTCTTTAGATCAGTCTACAGGTTGTGTCTTTAGTTCAGTCTACATGTTGTGTCTTTAGTTCAGTCTACATGTTGTGTCTTTAGTTCAGTCTACATGTTGTGTCTTTAGTTCAGTCTACAGGCTGTGTCTTTAGTTCAGTCTAGATGTTGTGTATTTAGTTCAGTCTACAGGTTGTGTCTTTAGTTCAGTCTACATGTTGTGTCTTTAGTTCAGTCTACAGGTTGTGTCTTTAGTTCAGTCTACATGTTGTGTCTTTAGTTCAGTCTACATGGTGTGTCTTTAGTTCAGTCTACATTACATGTTGTGTCTTTAGTTCAGTCTACATGTTGTGGTCTACATGTTGTGTCTTTAGTTCAGTCTACAGGTTGTGTATTTAGTTCAGTCTACATGTTGTTTCTTTAGTTCAGTCTACATGTTGTGTCTTTAGTTCAGTCTACAGGTTGTGTCTTTAGTTTAGTTCAGTCTATATGTTGTGTCTTTAGTTCAGTCTACATGTTGTGTCTTTAGTTCAGTCTACAGGTTGTGTCTTTAGTTCAGTCTACATGTTGTGTCTTTAGTTCAGTCTACAGGTTGTCTCTTTAGTTCAGTCTACATGTTGTGTCTTTAGTTCAGTCTACATGTTGTGTCTTTAGTTCAGTCTACATGTTGTGTCTTTAGTTCGGTCTACAGGTTGTGTCTTTAGTTCAGTCTACATGTTGTGTCTTTAGTTCAGTCTACAGGATGTGTCTTTAGTTCAGTATACATGTTGTGTCTTTAGTTCAGTCTACAGGCTGTGTATTTAGTTCAGTCTAGATGTTGTGTCTTTAGTTCAGTCTACATGTTGTGTCTTTAGTTCAGTCTACATGTTGTGTATTTAGTTCAGTCTACAGGTTGTGTCTTTAGTTCAGTCTACATGTTGTGTCTTTAGTTCAGTCTACAGGTTGTCTCTTTAGTTCAGTCTACATGTTGTGTCTTTAGTTCAGTCTACAGGTTGTCTCTTTAGTTCAGTCTACATGTTGTGTCTTTAGTTCAGTCTACATGGTGTGTCTTTAGTTCAGTCTACAGGTTGTGTCTTTAGATCAGTCTACAGGTTGTGTCTTTAGTTCAGTCTACATGTTGTGTCTTTAGTTCAGTCTACATGTTGTGTCTTTAGTTCAGTCTACATGGTGTGTCTTTAGTTCAGTCTACATTACATGTTCTGTCTTTAGTTCAGTCTACATGTTGTGTCTTTAGTTCAGTCTACAGGTTGTGTCTTTAGTTCAGTCTACAGGTTGTGTCTTTAGTTCAGTCTACATGTTGTGTCTTTAGTTCAGTCTACATGGTGTGTCTTTAGTTCAGTCTACATTACATGTTGTGTCTTTAGTTCAGTCTACATGTTGTGGTCTACATGTTGTGTCTTTAGTTCAGTCTACAGGTTGTGTCTTTAGTTCAGTCTACATGTTGTTTCTTTAGTTCAGTCTACAGGTTGTGTCTTTAGTTTAGTTCAGTCTATATGTTGTGTCTTTAGTTCAGTCTACATGTTGTGTCTTTAGTTCAGTCTACAGGTTGTGTCTTTAGTTCAGTCTACATGTTGTGTCTTTAGTTCAGTCTACATGTTGTGTCTTTAGTTCAGTCTACATGGTGTGTCTTTAGTTCAGTCTACATTACATGTTCTGTCTTTAGTTCAGTCTACATGTTGTGTCTTTAGTTCAGTCTACAGGTTGTGTCTTTAGTTCAGTCTACAGGTTGTGTCTTTAGTTCAGTCTACATGTTGTGTCTTTAGTTCAGTCTAGATGTTGTGTCTTTAGTTCAGTCTACATGTTGTGTCTTTAGTTCAGTCTACATGTTGTGTATTTAGTTCAGTCTACAGGTTGTGTCTTTAGTTCAGTCTACATGTTGTGTCTTTAGTTCAGTCTACAGGTTGTCTCTTTAGTTCAGTCTACATGTTGTGTCTTTAGTTCAGTCTACAGGTTGTCTCTTTAGTTCAGTCTACATGTTGTGTCTTTAGTTCAGTCTACATGTTGTGTCTTTAGTTCAGTCTACAGGTTGTGTCTTTAGATCAGTCTACAGGTTGTGTCTTTAGTTCAGTCTACATGTTGTGTCTTTAGTTCAGTCTACATGTTGTGTCTTTAGTTCAGTCTACATGTTGTGTCTTTAGTTCAGTCTACAGGCTGTGTCTTTAGTTCAGTCTAGATGTTGTGTATTTAGTTCAGTCTACAGGTTGTGTCTTTAGTTCAGTCTACATGTTGTGTCTTTAGTTCAGTCTACAGGTTGTGTCTTTAGTTCAGTCTACATGTTGTGTCTTTAGTTCAGTCTACATGGTGTGTCTTTAGTTCAGTCTACATTACATGTTGTGTCTTTAGTTCAGTCTACATGTTGTGGTCTACATGTTGTGTCTTTAGTTCAGTCTACAGGTTGTGTATTTAGTTCAGTCTACATGTTGTTTCTTTAGTTCAGTCTACATGTTGTGTCTTTAGTTCAGTCTACAGGTTGTGTCTTTAGTTTAGTTCAGTCTATATGTTGTGTCTTTAGTTCAGTCTACATGTTGTGTCTTTAGTTCAGTCTACAGGTTGTGTCTTTAGTTCAGTCTACATGTTGTGTCTTTAGTTCAGTCTACAGGTTGTCTCTTTAGTTCAGTCTACATGTTGTGTCTTTAGTTCAGTCTACATGTTGTGTCTTTAGTTCAGTCTACATGTTGTGTCTTTAGTTCGGTCTACAGGTTGTGTCTTTAGTTCAGTCTACATGTTGTGTCTTTAGTTCAGTCTACATGTTGTGTCTTTAGTTCAGTCTACAGGTTGTGTCTTTAGTTCAGTATACATGGTATGTCTTTAGTTCAGTCTACATGTTGTGTCTTTAGTTCAGTCTACAGGTTGTGTCTTTAGTTTAGTCTACATGTTGTGTCTTTAGTTCAGTCTACATGTTGTGTCTTTAGTCCAGTCTACATGTTGCGTCTTTAGTCCAATCTACATGTTGTGTCTTTAGTTCAGTCTACAGGTTGTGTCTTTAGTTCGGTCTACATGTTGTGTCTTTAGTTCAGTCTACAGGTTGTGTCTTCAGTTCAGTCTACATGTTGTGTCTTTAGTTCAGTCTACATGTTGTCTACAGGTTGTGTCTTTAGTTCAGTCTACAGGTTGTGTCTTTAGTTTAGTTCAGTCTACATGTTGTGTCGTTAGTTCAGTCTACATGTTGTCTTTAGTTCAGTCTACATGTTGTGTCTTTAGTTCAGTCTACAGGTTGTGTCTTTAGTTCAGTCTACAGGTTGTGTCTTTAGTTCAGTCTACATGTTGTGTCTTTAGTTCAGTCTACATGTTGTGTCTTTAGTTCAGTCTACATGTTGTGTCTTTAGTTCAGTCTACAGGATGTGTCTTTAGTTCAGTATACATGTTGTGTCTTTAGTTCAGTCTACAGGCTGTGTATTTAGTTCAGTCTAGATGTTGTGTCTTTAGTTCAGTCTACATGTTGTGTCTTTAGTTCAGTCTACATGTTGTGTATTTAGTTCAGTCTACAGGTTGTGTCTTTAGTTCAGTCTACATGTTGTGTCTTTAGTTCAGTCTACAGGTTGTCTCTTTAGTTCAGTCTACATGTTGTGTCTTTAGTTCAGTCTACAGGTTGTCTCTTTAGTTCAGTCTACATGTTGTGTCTTTAGTTCAGTCTACATGGTGTGTCTTTAGTTCAGTCTACAGGTTGTGTCTTTAGATCAGTCTACAGGTTGTGTCTTTAGTTCAGTCTACATGTTGTGTCTTTAGTTCAGTCTACATGTTGTGTCTTTAGTTCAGTCTACATGGTGTGTCTTTAGTTCAGTCTACATTACATGTTCTGTCTTTAGTTCAGTCTACATGTTGTGTCTTTAGTTCAGTCTACAGGTTGTGTCTTTAGTTCAGTCTACAGGTTGTGTCTTTAGTTCAGTCTACATGTTGTGTCTTTAGTTCAGTCTACATGGTGTGTCTTTAGTTCAGTCTACATTACATGTTGTGTCTTTAGTTCAGTCTACATGTTGTGGTCTACATGTTGTGTCTTTAGTTCAGTCTACAGGTTGTGTCTTTAGTTCAGTCTACATGTTGTTTCTTTAGTTCAGTCTACAGGTTGTGTCTTTAGTTTAGTTCAGTCTATATGTTGTGTCTTTAGTTCAGTCTACATGTTGTGTCTTTAGTTCAGTCTACAGGTTGTGTCTTTAGTTCAGTCTACATGTTGTGTCTTTAGTTCAGTCTACATGTTGTGTCTTTAGTTCAGTCTACATGGTGTGTCTTTAGTTCAGTCTACATTACATGTTCTGTCTTTAGTTCAGTCTACATGTTGTGTCTTTAGTTCAGTCTACAGGTTGTGTCTTTAGTTCAGTCTACAGGTTGTGTCTTTAGTTCAGTCTACATGTTGTGTCTTTAGTTCAGTCTAGATGTTGTGTCTTTAGTTCAGTCTACATGTTGTGTCTTTAGTTCAGTCTACATGTTGTGTATTTAGTTCAGTCTACAGGTTGTGTCTTTAGTTCAGTCTACATGTTGTGTCTTTAGTTCAGTCTACAGGTTGTCTCTTTAGTTCAGTCTACATGTTGTGTCTTTAGTTCAGTCTACAGGTTGTCTCTTTAGTTCAGTCTACATGTTGTGTCTTTAGTTCAGTCTACATGTTGTGTCTTTAGTTCAGTCTACAGGTTGTGTCTTTAGATCAGTCTACAGGTTGTGTCTTTAGTTCAGTCTACATGTTGTGTCTTTAGTTCAGTCTACATGTTGTGTCTTTAGTTCAGTCTACATGTTGTGTCTTTAGTTCAGTCTACAGGCTGTGTCTTTAGTTCAGTCTAGATGTTGTGTATTTAGTTCAGTCTACAGGTTGTGTCTTTAGTTCAGTCTACATGTTGTGTCTTTAGTTCAGTCTACAGGTTGTGTCTTTAGTTCAGTCTACATGTTGTGTCTTTAGTTCAGTCTACATGGTGTGTCTTTAGTTCAGTCTACATTACATGTTGTGTCTTTAGTTCAGTCTACATGTTGTGGTCTACATGTTGTGTCTTTAGTTCAGTCTACAGGTTGTGTATTTAGTTCAGTCTACATGTTGTTTCTTTAGTTCAGTCTACATGTTGTGTCTTTAGTTCAGTCTACAGGTTGTGTCTTTAGTTTAGTTCAGTCTATATGTTGTGTCTTTAGTTCAGTCTACATGTTGTGTCTTTAGTTCAGTCTACAGGTTGTGTCTTTAGTTCAGTCTACATGTTGTGTCTTTAGTTCAGTCTACAGGTTGTCTCTTTAGTTCAGTCTACATGTTGTGTCTTTAGTTCAGTCTACATGTTGTGTCTTTAGTTCAGTCTACATGTTGTGTCTTTAGTTCGGTCTACAGGTTGTGTCTTTAGTTCAGTCTACATGTTGTGTCTTTAGTTCAGTCTACATGTTGTGTCTTTAGTTCAGTCTACAGGTTGTGTCTTTAGTTTAGTTCAGTCTACATGTTGTGTCGTTAGTTCAGTCTACATGTTGTCTACAGGTTGTGTCTTTAGTTCAGTCTACAGGTTGTGTCTTTAGTTTAGTTCAGTCTACATGTTGTGTCGTTAGTTCAGTCTACATGTTGTCTTTAGTTCAGTCTACATGTTGTGTCTTTAGTTCAGTCTACAGGTTGTGTCTTTAGTTCAGTCTACAGGTTGTGTCTTTAGTTCAGTCTACATGTTGTGTCTTTAGTTCAGTCTACATGTTGTGTCTTTAGTTCAGTCTACATGATGTGTCTTTAGTTCAGTATACATGTTGTGTCTTTAGTTCAGTCTACAGGCTGTGTCTTTAGTTCAGTCTAGATGTTGTGTCTTTAGTTCAGTCTACATGTTGTGTCTTTAGTTCAGTCTACATGTTGTGTATTTAGTTCAGTCTACAGGTTGTGTCTTTAGTTCAGTCTACATGTTGTGTCTTTAGTTCAGTCTACAGGTTGTCTCTTTAGTTCAGTCTACATGTTGTGTCTTTAGTTCAGTCTACAGGTTGTCTCTTTAGTTCAGTCTACATGTTGTGTCTTTAGTTCAGTCTACATGTTGTGTCTTTAGTTCAGTCTACAGGTTGTGTCTTTAGATCAGTCTACAGGTTGTGTCTTTAGTTCAGTCTACATGTTGTGTCTTTAGTTCAGTCTACATGTTGTGTCTTTAGTTCAGTCTACATGTTGTGTCTTTAGTTCAGTCTACAGGCTGTGTCTTTAGTTCAGTCTAGATGTTGTGTATTTAGTTCAGTCTACAGGTTGTGTCTTTAGTTCAGTCTACATGTTGTGTCTTTAGTTCAGTCTACAGGTTGTGTCTTTAGTTCAGTCTACATGTTGTGTCTTTAGTTCAGTCTACATGGTGTGTCTTTAGTTCAGTCTACATTACATGTTGTGTCTTTAGTTCAGTCTACATGTTGTGGTCTACATGTTGTGTCTTTAGTTCAGTCTACAGGTTGTGTATTTAGTTCAGTCTACATGTTGTTTCTTTAGTTCAGTCTACATGTTGTGTCTTTAGTTCAGTCTACAGGTTGTGTCTTTAGTTTAGTTCAGTCTATATGTTGTGTCTTTAGTTCAGTCTACATGTTGTGTCTTTAGTTCAGTCTACAGGTTGTGTCTTTAGTTCAGTCTACATGTTGTGTCTTTAGTTCAGTCTACAGGTTGTCTCTTTAGTTCAGTCTACATGTTGTGTCTTTAGTTCAGTCTACATGTTGTGTCTTTAGTTCAGTCTACATGTTGTGTCTTTAGTTCGGTCTACAGGTTGTGTCTTTAGTTCAGTCTACATGTTGTGTCTTTAGTTCAGTCTACATGTTGTGTCTTTAGTTCAGTCTACAGGTTGTGTCTTTAGTTCAGTATACATGGTGTGTCTTTAGTTCAGTCTACATGTTGTGTCTTTAGTTCAGTCTACAGGTTGTGTCTTTAGTTTAGTCTACATGTTGTGTCTTTAGTTCAGTCTACATGTTGTGTCTTTAGTCCAGTCTACATGTTGCGTCTTTAGTCCAATCTACATGTTGTGTCTTTAGTTCAGTCTACAGGTTGTGTCTTTAGTTCGGTCTACATGTTGTGTCTTTAGTTCAGTCTACAGGTTGTGTCTTCAGTTCAGTCTACATGTTGTGTCTTTAGTTCAGTCTACATGTTGTCTACAGGTTGTGTCTTTAGTTCAGTCTACAGGTTGTGTCTTTAGTTTAGTTCAGTCTACATGTTGTGTCGTTAGTTCAGTCTACATGTTGTCTTTAGTTCAGTCTACATGTTGTGTCTTTAGTTCAGTCTACAGGTTGTGTCTTTAGTTCAGTCTACAGGTTGTGTCTTTAGTTCAGTCTACATGTTGTGTCTTTAGTTCAGTCTACATGTTGTGTCTTTAGTTCAGTCTACATGTTGTGTCTTTAGTTCAGTCTACAGGATGTGTCTTTAGTTCAGTATACATGTTGTGTCTTTAGTTCAGTCTACAGGCTGTGTATTTAGTTCAGTCTAGATGTTGTGTCTTTAGTTCAGTCTACATGTTGTGTCTTTAGTTCAGTCTACATGTTGTGTATTTAGTTCAGTCTACAGGTTGTGTCTTTAGTTCAGTCTACATGTTGTGTCTTTAGTTCAGTCTACAGGTTGTCTCTTTAGTTCAGTCTACATGTTGTGTCTTTAGTTCAGTCTACAGGTTGTCTCTTTAGTTCAGTCTACATGTTGTGTCTTTAGTTCAGTCTACATGGTGTGTCTTTAGTTCAGTCTACAGGTTGTGTCTTTAGATCAGTCTACAGGTTGTGTCTTTAGTTCAGTCTACATGTTGTGTCTTTAGTTCAGTCTACATGTTGTGTCTTTAGTTCAGTCTACATGGTGTGTCTTTAGTTCAGTCTACATTACATGTTCTGTCTTTAGTTCAGTCTACATGTTGTGTCTTTAGTTCAGTCTACAGGTTGTGTCTTTAGTTCAGTCTACAGGTTGTGTCTTTAGTTCAGTCTACATGTTGTGTCTTTAGTTCAGTCTACATGGTGTGTCTTTAGTTCAGTCTACATTACATGTTGTGTCTTTAGTTCAGTCTACATGTTGTGGTCTACATGTTGTGTCTTTAGTTCAGTCTACAGGTTGTGTCTTTAGTTCAGTCTACATGTTGTTTCTTTAGTTCAGTCTACAGGTTGTGTCTTTAGTTTAGTTCAGTCTATATGTTGTGTCTTTAGTTCAGTCTACATGTTGTGTCTTTAGTTCAGTCTACAGGTTGTGTCTTTAGTTCAGTCTACATGTTGTGTCTTTAGTTCAGTCTACATGTTGTGTCTTTAGTTCAGTCTACATGGTGTGTCTTTAGTTCAGTCTACATTACATGTTCTGTCTTTAGTTCAGTCTACATGTTGTGTCTTTAGTTCAGTCTACAGGTTGTGTCTTTAGTTCAGTCTACAGGTTGTGTCTTTAGTTCAGTCTACATGTTGTGTCTTTAGTTCAGTCTAGATGTTGTGTCTTTAGTTCAGTCTACATGTTGTGTCTTTAGTTCAGTCTACATGTTGTGTATTTAGTTCAGTCTACAGGTTGTGTCTTTAGTTCAGTCTACATGTTGTGTCTTTAGTTCAGTCTACAGGTTGTCTCTTTAGTTCAGTCTACATGTTGTGTCTTTAGTTCAGTCTACAGGTTGTCTCTTTAGTTCAGTCTACATGTTGTGTCTTTAGTTCAGTCTACATGTTGTGTCTTTAGTTCAGTCTACAGGTTGTGTCTTTAGATCAGTCTACAGGTTGTGTCTTTAGTTCAGTCTACATGTTGTGTCTTTAGTTCAGTCTACATGTTGTGTCTTTAGTTCAGTCTACATGTTGTGTCTTTAGTTCAGTCTACAGGCTGTGTCTTTAGTTCAGTCTAGATGTTGTGTATTTAGTTCAGTCTACAGGTTGTGTCTTTAGTTCAGTCTACATGTTGTGTCTTTAGTTCAGTCTACAGGTTGTGTCTTTAGTTCAGTCTACATGTTGTGTCTTTAGTTCAGTCTACATGGTGTGTCTTTAGTTCAGTCTACATTACATGTTGTGTCTTTAGTTCAGTCTACATGTTGTGGTCTACATGTTGTGTCTTTAGTTCAGTCTACAGGTTGTGTATTTAGTTCAGTCTACATGTTGTTTCTTTAGTTCAGTCTACATGTTGTGTCTTTAGTTCAGTCTACAGGTTGTGTCTTTAGTTTAGTTCAGTCTATATGTTGTGTCTTTAGTTCAGTCTACATGTTGTGTCTTTAGTTCAGTCTACAGGTTGTGTCTTTAGTTCAGTCTACATGTTGTGTCTTTAGTTCAGTCTACAGGTTGTCTCTTTAGTTCAGTCTACATGTTGTGTCTTTAGTTCAGTCTACATGTTGTGTCTTTAGTTCAGTCTACATGTTGTGTCTTTAGTTCGGTCTACAGGTTGTGTCTTTAGTTCAGTCTACATGTTGTGTCTTTAGTTCAGTCTACATGTTGTGTCTTTAGTTCAGTCTACAGGTTGTGTCTTTAGTTCAGTATACATGGTATGTCTTTAGTTCAGTCTACATGTTGTGTCTTTAGTTCAGTCTACAGGTTGTGTCTTTAGTTTAGTCTACATGTTGTGTCTTTAGTTCAGTCTACATGTTGTGTCTTTAGTCCAGTCTACATGTTGCGTCTTTAGTCCAATCTACATGTTGTGTCTTTAGTTCAGTCTACAGGTTGTGTCTTTAGTTCGGTCTACATGTTGTGTCTTTAGTTCAGTCTACAGGTTGTGTCTTCAGTTCAGTCTACATGTTGTGTCTTTAGTTCAGTCTACATGTTGTCTACAGGTTGTGTCTTTAGTTCAGTCTACAGGTTGTGTCTTTAGTTTAGTTCAGTCTACATGTTGTGTCGTTAGTTCAGTCTACATGTTGTCTTTAGTTCAGTCTACATGTTGTGTCTTTAGTTCAGTCTACAGGTTGTGTCTTTAGTTCAGTCTACAGGTTGTGTCTTTAGTTCAGTCTACATGTTGTGTCTTTAGTTCAGTCTACATGTTGTGTCTTTAGTTCAGTCTACATGTTGTGTCTTTAGTTCAGTCTACAGGATGTGTCTTTAGTTCAGTATACATGTTGTGTCTTTAGTTCAGTCTACAGGCTGTGTATTTAGTTCAGTCTAGATGTTGTGTCTTTAGTTCAGTCTACATGTTGTGTCTTTAGTTCAGTCTACATGTTGTGTATTTAGTTCAGTCTACAGGTTGTGTCTTTAGTTCAGTCTACATGTTGTGTCTTTAGTTCAGTCTACAGGTTGTCTCTTTAGTTCAGTCTACATGTTGTGTCTTTAGTTCAGTCTACAGGTTGTCTCTTTAGTTCAGTCTACATGTTGTGTCTTTAGTTCAGTCTACATGGTGTGTCTTTAGTTCAGTCTACAGGTTGTGTCTTTAGATCAGTCTACAGGTTGTGTCTTTAGTTCAGTCTACATGTTGTGTCTTTAGTTCAGTCTACATGTTGTGTCTTTAGTTCAGTCTACATGGTGTGTCTTTAGTTCAGTCTACATTACATGTTCTGTCTTTAGTTCAGTCTACATGTTGTGTCTTTAGTTCAGTCTACAGGTTGTGTCTTTAGTTCAGTCTACAGGTTGTGTCTTTAGTTCAGTCTACATGTTGTGTCTTTAGTTCAGTCTACATGGTGTGTCTTTAGTTCAGTCTACATTACATGTTGTGTCTTTAGTTCAGTCTACATGTTGTGGTCTACATGTTGTGTCTTTAGTTCAGTCTACAGGTTGTGTCTTTAGTTCAGTCTACATGTTGTTTCTTTAGTTCAGTCTACAGGTTGTGTCTTTAGTTTAGTTCAGTCTATATGTTGTGTCTTTAGTTCAGTCTACATGTTGTGTCTTTAGTTCAGTCTACAGGTTGTGTCTTTAGTTCAGTCTACATGTTGTGTCTTTAGTTCAGTCTACATGTTGTGTCTTTAGTTCAGTCTACATGGTGTGTCTTTAGTTCAGTCTACATTACATGTTCTGTCTTTAGTTCAGTCTACAGGTTGTGTCTTTAGTTCAGTCTACATGTTGTTTCTTTAGTTCAGTCTACAGGTTGTGTCTTTAGTTTAGTTCAGTCTATATGTTGTGTCTTTAGTTCAGTCTACATGTTGTGTCTTTAGTTCAGTCTACAGGTTGTGTCTTTAGTTCAGTCTACATGTTGTGTCTTTAGTTCAGTCTACATGTTGTGTCTTTAGTTCAGTCTACATGGTGTGTCTTTAGTTCAGTCTACATTACATGTTCTGTCTTTAGTTCAGTCTACATGTTGTGTCTTTAGTTCAGTCTACAGGTTGTGTCTTTAGTTCAGTCTACAGGTTGTGTCTTTAGTTCAGTCTACATGTTGTGTCTTTAGTTCAGTCTACATGGTGTGTCTTTAGTTCAGTCTACATTACATGTTGTGTCTTTAGTTCAGTCTACATGTTGTGGTCTACATGTTGTGTCTTTAGTTCAGTCTACAGGTTGTGTCTTTAGTTCAGTCTACATGTTGTTTCTTTAGTTCAGTCTACAGGTTGTGTCTTTAGTTTAGTTCAGTCTATATGTTGTGTCTTTAGTTCAGTCTACATGTTGTGTCTTTAGTTCAGTCTACAGGTTGTGTCTTTAGTTCAGTCTACATGCTGTGTCTTTAGTTCAGTCTACAGGTTGTCTCTTTAGTTCAGTCTACATGTTGTGTCTTTAGTTCAGTCTACATGTTGTGTAGTTCAGTCTACAGGTTGTGTCTTTAGTTCAGTCTACATGTTGTGTCTTTAGTTCAGTCTACATGTTGTGTAGTTCAGTCTACATGTTGTGTCTTTAGTTCAGTCTACATGTTGTGTCTTTAGTTCAGTCTACATGCTGTGTCTTTAGTTCAGTCTACATGTTGTGTCTTTAGTTCAGTCTACAGGTTGTGTCTTTAGTTCAGTCTACATGTTGTGTCTTTAGTTCAGTCTACAGGTTGTGTCTTTAGTTCAGTCTACATGTTGTGTCTTTAGTTCAGTCTACATGTTGTGTAGTTCAGTCTACATGTTGTGTCTTTAGTTCAGTCTACATATTGTGTAGTTCAGTCTACATGTTGTGTCGTTAGTTCAGTCTACATGTTGTGTCTTTAGTTCAGTCTACATGTTGTGTCTTTAGTTCAGTCTACAGGTTGTGTCTTTAGTTCAGGTTGTGTCTTTAGTTCAGTCTACAGGTTGTGTCTTTAGTTCAGCCTGTGGCTACAGGTTGTTCTACAGGTTGCTCTACACGTTGCTCTACATGTTGCTATACATGTTGCTCTACATGTTGCTCTACATGTTGCTCTACAGGTTGCTCTACATGTTGCTCTACATGTTGTTCTACAGGTTTCTCTTCATGTTGCTCTACAGGTTGTTCTACAGGTTGCTCTACAGGTTGCTCTACAGGTTGTTCTACATGTTGCTCGACATGTTGCTCTACAGGTTGCTTCACCTCCACAAAGCACCTCTGGCTGGCAGGTCAGCTTGCCGTCTTTCTCCTTTACAGCGCTGGCCCTCATGTACTTCAACTAAAGACACAACATGTAGACTGAACTACACAACATTCAGTCTACATGTTGTGTAGTTCAGTCTACATGTTGTGTATTTAGTTCAGTCTACATGTTGTGTCTTTAGTTCAGTTTGTGTCTTTAGTTCAGTCTACATGTTGTGTCTTTAGTTCCGTCTACATGTTGTGTCTTTAGTTCAGTCTACATGTTGTGTCTTTAGTTCAGTCTACAGGATGTGTCTTTAGTTCAGTCTAGATGTTGTGTCTTTAGTTCAGTCTACATGTTGTGTCTTTAGTTCAGTCTACATGTTGTGTTTTTAGTTCAGTCTACATGTTGTGTCTTTAGTTCAGTCTACATGTTGTGTTTTTAGTCCAGTCTACATGTTGCGTCTTTAGTCCAATCTACATGTTGTGTCTTTAGTTCAGTCTACATGTTGTGTCTTTAGTTCAGTCTACATGTTGTGTATTTAGTTCAGTCTACAGGTTGTGTCTTCAGTTCAGTCTACATGTTGTGTCTTTAGTTCAGTCTACATGTTGTCTACAGGTTGTGTCTTTAGTTCAGTCTACAGGTTGTGTCTTTAGTTCAGTCTACAGGTTGTGTCTTTAGTTCAGTCTACATGTTGTGTCTTTAGTTCAGTCTACATATTGTGTCTTTAGTTCAGTCTACATGTTGTGTCTTTAGTTCAGTCTACAGGTGGTGTCTTTAGTTCAGTCTACACATTGTGTATTTAGTTCAGTCTACATGTTGTGTCTTTAGTTCAGTCTACAGGTTGTGTCTTTAGTTCAGTCTACATGTTGTGTCTTTAGTTCAGTCTACATGTTGTGTCTTTAGTTCAGTCTACAGGTTGTGTCTTTAGTTCAGTCTACATGTCGTGTCTTTATTTCAGTCTACAGGTTGTGTCTTTAGTTCAGTCTACACGTTGTGTCTTTAGTTCAGTCTACATGTTGTGTCTTTAGTTCAGTCTACAGGTTGTGTCTTTAGTTCAGTCTACATGTTGTGTCTTTAGTTCAGTCTACATGTTGTGTCTTTAGTTCAGTCTACAGGTTGTGTCTTTAGTTCAGTCTACATGTTGTGTCTTTAGTTCAGTCTACAGGTTGTCTCTTTAGTTCAGTCTACATGTTGTGTCTTTAGTTCAGTCTACATGTTGTGTCTTTAGTTCAGTCTACAGGTTGTGTCTTTAGTTCAGTCTACATGTTGTGTCTTTAGTTCAGTCTTCAGGTTGTGTCTTTAGTTCAGTCTACATGGTGTGTCTTTAGTTCAGTCTACATTACATGTTCTGTCTTTAGTTCAGTCTACATGTTGTGTCTTTAGTTCAGTCTACAGGTTTTGTCTTTAGTTCAGTCTACAGGTTGTGTCTTTAGTTCAGTCTACATGTTGTGTCTTTAGTTCAGTCTACATGGTGTGTCTTTAGTTCAGTCTACATTACATGTTGTGTCTTTAGTTCAGTCTACATGTTGTGGTCTACATGTTGTGTCTTTAGTTCAGTCTACAGGTTGTGTCTTTAGTTCAGTCTACATGTTGTTTCTTTAGTTCAGTCTACATGTTGTGTCTTTAGTTCAGTCTACAGGTTGTGTCTTTAGTTTAGTTCAGTCTATATGTTGTGTCTTTAGTTCAGTCTACATGTTGTGTCTTTAGTTCAGTCTACAGGTTGTGTCTTTAGTTCAGTCTACATGTTGTGTCTTTAGTTCAGTCTACAGGTTGTCTCTTTAGTTCAGTCTACATGTTGTGTCTTTAGTTCAGTCTACATGTTGTGTCTTTAGTTCAGTCTACATGTTGTGTCTTTAGTTCGGTCTACAGGTTGTGTCTTTAGTTCAGTCTACATGTTGTGTCTTTAGTTCAGTCTACATGTTGTGTCTTTAGTTCAGTCTACAGGTTGTGTCTTTAGTTCAGTATACATGGTGTGTCTTTAGTTCAGTCTACATGTTGTGTCTTTAGTTCAGTCTACAGGTTGTGTCTTTAGTTTAGTCTACATGTTGTGTCTTTAGTTCAGTCTACATGTTGTGTCTTTAGTCCAGTCTACATGTTGCGTCTTTAGTCCAATCTACATGTTGAGTCTTTAGTTCAGTCTACAGGTTGTGTCTTTAGTTCGGTCTACATGTTGTGTCTTTAGTTCAGTCTACAGGTTGTGTCTTCAGTTCAGTCTACATGTTGTGTCTTTAGTTCAGTCTACATGTTGTCTACAGGTTGTGTCTTTAGTTCAGTCTACAGGTTGTGTCTTTAGTTTAGTTCAGTCTACATGTTGTGTCGTTAGTTCAGTCTACATGTTGTCTTTAGTTCAGTCTACATGTTGTGTCTTTAGTTCAGTCTACAGGTTGTGTCTTTAGTTCAGTCTACAGGTTGTGTCTTTAGTTCAGTCTACATGTTGTGTCTTTAGTTCAGTCTACATGTTGTGTCTTTAGTTCAGTCTACAGGATGTGTCTTTAGTTCAGTATACATGTTGTGTCTTTAGTTCAGTCTACAGGCTGTGTCTTTAGTTCAGTCTAGATGTTGTGTCTTTAGTTCAGTCTACATGTTGTGTCTTTAGTTCAGTCTACATGTTGTGTATTTAGTTCAGTCTACAGGTTGTGTCTTTAGTTCAGTCTACATGTTGTGTCTTTAGTTCAGTCTACAGGTTGTCTCTTTAGTTCAGTCTACATGTTGTGTCTTTAGTTCAGTCTACAGGTTGTCTCTTTAGTTCAGTCTACATGTTGTGTCTTTAGTTCAGTCTACATGTTGTGTCTTTAGTTCAGTCTACAGGTTGTGTCTTTAGATCAGTCTACAGGTTGTGTCTTTAGTTCAGTCTACATGTTGTGTCTTTAGTTCAGTCTACATGTTGTGTCTTTAGTTCAGTCTACATGTTGTGTCTTTAGTTCAGTCTACAGGCTGTGTCTTTAGTTCAGTCTAGATGTTGTGTATTTAGTTCAGTCTACAGGTTGTGTCTTTAGTTCAGTCTACATGTTGTGTCTTTAGTTCAGTCTACATGTTGTGTCTTTAGTTCAGTCTACATGGTGTGTCTTTAGTTCAGTCTACATTACATGTTGTGTCTTTAGTTCAGTCTACATGTTGTGGTCTACATGTTGTGTCTTTAGTTCAGTCTACAGGTTGTGCATTTAGTTCAGTCTACATGTTGTTTATTTAGTTCAGTCTACATGTTGTGTCTTTAGTTCAGTCTACAGGTTGTGTCTTTAGTTTAGTTCAGTCTATATGTTGTGTCTTTAGTTCAGTCTACATGTTGTGTCTTTAGTTCAGTCTACAGGTTGTGTCTTTAGTTCAGTCTACATGTTGTGTCTTTAGTTCAGTCTACAGGTTGTCTCTTTAGTTCAGTCTACATGTTGTGTCTTTAGTTCAGTCTACATGTTGTGTCTTTAGTTCAGTCTACATGTTGTGTCTTTAGTTCGGTCTACAGGTTGTGTCTTTAGTTCAGTCTACATGTTGTGTCTTTAGTTCAGTCTACATGTTGTGTCTTTAGTTCAGTCTACAGGTTGTGTCTTTAGTTCAGTATACATGGTGTGTCTTTAGTTCAGTCTACATGTTGTTTCTTTAGTTCAGTCTACAGGTTGTGTCTTTAGTTTAGTCTACATGTTGTGTCTTTAGTTCAGTCTACATGTTGTGTCTTTAGTCCAGTCTACATGTTGCGTCTTTAGTCCAATCTACATGTTGTGTCTTTAGTTCAGTCTACAGGTTGTGTCTTTAGTTCGGTCTACATGTTGTGTCTTTAGTTCAGTCTACAGGTTGTGTCTTCAGTTCAGTCTACATGTTGTGTCTTTAGTTCAGTCTACATGTTGTCTACAGGTTGTGTCTTTAGTTCAGTCTACAGGTTGTGTCTTTAGTTTAGTTCAGTCTACATGTTGTGTCGTTAGTTCAGTCTACATGTTGTCTTTAGTTCAGTCTACATGTTGTGTCTTTAGTTCAGTCTACAGGTTGTGTCTTTAGTTCAGTCTACAGGTTGTGTCTTTAGTTCAGTCTACATGTTGTGTCTTTAGTTCAGTCTACATGTTGTGTCTTTAGTTCAGTCTACATGTTGTGTCTTTAGTTCAGTCTACAGGATGTGTCTTTAGTTCAGTATACATGTTGTGTCTTTAGTTCAGTCTACAGGCTGTGTCTTTAGTTCAGTCTAGATGTTGTGTCTTTAGTTCAGTCTACATGTTGTGTCTTTAGTTCAGTCTACATGTTGTGTATTTAGTTCAGTCTACAGGTTGTGTCTTTAGTTCAGTCTACATGTTGTGTCTTTAGTTCAGTCTACAGGTTGTCTCTTTAGTTCAGTCTACATGTTGTGTCTTTAGTTCAGTCTACAGGTTGTCTCTTTAGTTCAGTCTACATGTTGTGTCTTTAGTTCAGTCTACATGTTGTGTCTTTAGTTCAGTCTACAGGTTGTGTCTTTAGATCAGTCTACAGGTTGTGTCTTTAGTTCAGTCTACATGTTGTGTCTTTAGTTCAGTCTACATGTTGTGTCTTTAGTTCAGTCTACATGTTGTGTCTTTAGTTCAGTCTACAGGCTGTGTCTTTAGTTCAGTCTAGATGTTGTGTATTTAGTTCAGTCTACAGGTTGTGTCTTTAGTTCAGTCTACATGTTGTGTCTTTAGTTCAGTCTACATGTTGTGTCTTTAGTTCAGTCTACAGGTTGTGTCTTTAGTTCAGTCTACATGTTGTGTCTTTAGTTCAGTCTACAGGTTGTCTCTTTAGTTCAGTCTACATGTTGTGTCTTTAGTTCAGTCTACATGTTGTGTCTTTAGTTCAGTCTACATGTTGTGTCTTTAGTTCAGTCTACAGGTTGTGTCTTTAGTTCAGTCTACATGTTGTGTCTTTAGTTCAGTCTTCAGGTTGTGTCTTTAGTTCAGTCTACATGGTGTGTCTTTAGTTCAGTCTACATTACATGTTCTGTCTTTAGTTCAGTCTACATGTTGTGTCTTTAGTTCAGTCTACAGGTTGTGTCTTTAGTTCAGTCTACAGGTTGTGTCTTTAGTTCAGTCTACATGTTGTGTCTTTAGTTCAGTCTACATGGTGTGTCTTTAGTTCAGTCTACATTACATGTTGTGTCTTTAGTTCAGTCTACATGTTGTGGTCTACATGTTGTGTCTTTAGTTCAGTCTACAGGTTGTGTCTTTAGTTCAGTCTACATGTTGTTTCTTTAGTTCAGTCTACAGGTTGTGTCTTTAGTTTAGTGCAGTCTATATGTTGTGTCTTTAGTTCAGTCTACATGTTGTGTCTTTAGTTCAGTCTACAGGTTGTGTCTTTAGTTCAGTCTACATGCTGTGTCTTTAGTTCAGTCTACAGGTTGTCTCTTTAGTTCAGTCTACATGTTGTGTCTTTAGTTCAGTCTACATGTTGTGTAGTTCAGTCTACAGGTTGTGTCTTTAGTTCAGTCTACATGTTGTGTCTTTAGTTCAGTCTACATGTTGTGTAGTTCAGTCTACATGTTGTGTCTTTAGTTCAGTCTACATGTTGTGTCTTTAGTTCAGTCTACATGCTGTGTCTTTAGTTCAGTCTACATGTTGTGTCTTTAGTTCAGTCTACAGGTTGTGTCTTTAGTTCAGTCTACATGTTGTGTCTTTAGTTCAGTCTACAGGTTGTGTCTTTAGTTCAGTCTACATGTTGTGTCTTTAGTTCAGTCTACATGTTGTGTAGTTCAGTCTACATGTTGTGTCTTTAGTTCAGTCTACATATTGTGTAGTTCAGTCTACATGTTGTGTCGTTAGTTCAGTCTACATGTTGTGTCTTTAGTTCAGTCTACATGTTGTGTCTTTAGTTCAGTCTACAGGTTGTGTCTTTAGTTCAGGTTGTGTCTTTAGTTCAGTCTACAGGTTGTGTCTTTAGTTCAGCCTGTGGCTACAGGTTGTTCTACAGGTTGCTCTACACGTTGCTCTACATGTTGCTATACATGTTGCTCTACATGTTGCTCTACATGTTGCTCTACAGGTTGCTCTACATGTTGCTCTACATGTTGTTCTACAGGTTTCTCTTCATGTTGCTCTACAGGTTGTTCTACAGGTTGCTCTACAGGTTGCTCTACAGGTTGTTCTACATGTTGCTCGACATGTTGCTCTACAGGTTGCTTCACCTCCACAAAGCACCTCTGGCTGGCAGGTCAGCTTGCCGTCTTTCTCCTTTACAGCGCTGGCCCTCATGTACTTCAACTAAAGACACAACATGTAGACTGAACTACACAACATTCAGTCTACATGTTGTGTAGTTCAGTCTACATGTTGTGTATTTAGTTCAGTCTACATGTTGTGTCTTTAGTTCAGTTTGTGTCTTTAGTTCAGTCTACATGTTGTGTCTTTAGTTCCGTCTACATATTGTGTCTTTAGTTCAGTCTACATGTTGTGTCTTTAGTTCAGTCTACAGGATGTGTCTTTAGTTCAGTCTAGATGTTGTGTCTTTAGTTCAGTCTACATGTTGTGTCTTTAGTTCAGTCTACATGTTGTGTCTTTAGTTCAGTCTACATGTTGTGTCTTTAGTTCAGTCTACATGTTGTGTTTTTAGTCCAGTCTACATGTTGCGTCTTTAGTCCAATCTACATGTTGTGTCTTTAGTTCAGTCTACATGTTGTGTCTTTAGTTCAGTCTACATGTTGTGTATTTAGTTCAGTCTACAGGTTGTGTCTTCAGTTCAGTCTACATGTTGTGTCTTTAGTTCAGTCTACATGTTGTCTACAGGTTGTGTCTTTAGTTCAGTCTACAGGTTGTGTCTTTATTTCAGTCTACAGGTTGTGTCTTTAGTTCAGTCTACATGTTGTGTCTTTAGTTCAGTCTACATATTGTGTCTTTAGTTCAGTCTACATGTTGTGTCTTTAGTTCAGTCTACAGGTGGTGTCTTTAGTTCAGTCTACACATTGTGTATTTAGTTCAGTCTACATGTTGTGTCTTTAGTTCAGTCTACAGGTTGTGTCTTTAGTTCAGTCTACATGTTGTGTCTTTAGTTCAGTCTACATGTTGTGTCTTTAGTTCAGTCTACAGGTTGTGTCTTTAGTTCAGTCTACATGTTGTGTCTTTAGTTCAGTCTACAGGTTGTGTCTTTAGTTCAGTCTACACGTTGTGTCTTTAGTTCAGTCTACATGTTGTGTCTTTAGTTCAGTCTACAGGTTGTGTCTTTAGTTCAGTCTACATGTTGTGTCTTTAGTTCAGTCTACATGTTGTGTCTTTAGTTCAGTCTACAGGTTGTGTCTTTAGTTCAGTCTACATGTTGTGTCTTTAGTTCAATCTACATGTTGTGTATTTAGTTCAGTCTACATGTTATGTAGTTCAGTCTACATGTTGTGTAGTTCAGTCTACATGTTGTGTATTTAGTTCAGTCTACATGTTGTGTCTTTAGTTCAGTTTGTGTCTTTAGTTCAGTCTACATGTTGTGTCTTTAGTTCAGTCTACATGTTGTGTCTTTAGTTCAGTCTACAGGTTGTGTCTTTAGTTCAGTCTACACATTGTGTCTTTAGTTCAGTCTACATGTTGTGTCTTTAGTTCAGTCTACATATTGTGTCTTTAGTTCAGTCTACAGGTGGTGTCTTTAGTTCAGTCTACACGTTGTGTCTTTAGTTCAGTCTACATGGTGTGTCTTTAGTTCAGTCTACATGGTGTATCTTTAGTTCAGTCTACATGTTGTGTCTTTAGTTCAGTCTACATGGTGTGTCTTTAGTTCAGTCTACATGTTGTGTCTTTAGTTCAGTATACATGTTGTGTCTTTAATTCAGTCTACATGTTGTGTCTTTAGTTCAGTCTACATGTTGTGTCTTTAGTCCAGTCTACATGTTGCGTCTTTAGTCCAATCTACATGTTGTGTCTTTAGTTCAGTCTACATGTTGTGTCTTTAGTTCAGTCTACAGGTTGTGTCTTCAGTTCAGTCTACATGTTGTGTCTTTAGTCCAGTCTACATGTTGTCTACAGGTTGTGTCTTTAGTTCAGTCTACAGGTTGTGTCTTTAGTTCAGTCTACAGGTTGTGTCTTTAGTTCAGTCTACACGTTGTGTCTTTAGTTCAGTCTACATGTTGTGTCTTTAGTTCAGTCTACATATTGTGTCTTTAGTTCAGTCTACATGTTGTGTCTTTAGTTCAGTCTACAGGTGGTGTCTTTAGTTCAGTCTACACGTTGTGTCTTTAGTTCAGTCTACATGTTGTGTCTTTAGTTCAGTCTACAGGTTGTGTCTTTAGTTCAGTATACATGTTGTGTCTTTAGTTCAGTCTACATGTTGTGTCTTTAGTTCAGTCTACAGGTTGTGTCTTTAGTTCAGTCTACATGTTGTGTATTTAGTTCAGTCTACATGTTGTGTCTTTAGTTCAGTCTACAGGTTGTGTCTTTAGTTCAGTCTACACGTTGTGTCTTTAGTTCAGTCTACATGTTGTGTCTTTAGTTCAGTCTACAGGTTGTGTCTTTAGTTCAGTCTACATGTTGTGTCTTTAGTTCAGTCTACATGTTGTCTCTTTAGTTCAGTCTACATGTTGTGTCTTTAGTTCAGTCTACATGTTGCGTCTTTAGTTCAGTCCACATGTTGTGTCTTTAGTTCAGTCTACATGTTGTGTCTTTAGTACAGTCTACAGGTTGTGTATTCAGTTCAGTCTACATGTTGTGTCTTTAGTTCAGTCTACATGTTGTCTACAGGTTGTGTCTTTAGTTCAGTCTACAGGTTGTGTCTTTAGTTCAGTCTACAGGTTGTGTCTTTAGTTCAGTCTACACGTTGTGTCTTTAGTTCAGTCTACATGGTGTGTAGTTCAGTCTACATGTTGTGGCTTTAGTTCAGTCTACAGGTTGTGTCTTTAGTTCAGTCTACATGTTGTGTCTTTAGTTCAGTCTACATGTTGTCTCTTTAGTTCAGTCTACATGTTGTGTCTTTAGTTCAGTCTACATGTTGTGTCTTTAGTTCAGTCTACATGTTGTGTCTTTAGTTCAGTCTACAGGCTGTGTCTTTAGTTCAGTCTAGATGTTGTGTATTTAGTTCAGTCTACAGGTTGTGTCTTTAGTTCAGTCTACATGTTGTGTCTTTAGTTCAGTCTACAGGTTGTGTCTTTAGTTCAGTCTACATGTTGTGTCTTTAGTTCAGTCTACATGGTGTGTCTTTAGTTCAGTCTACATTACATGTTGTGTCTTTAGTTCAGTCTACATGTTGTGGTCTACATGTTGTGTCTTTAGTTCAGTCTACATGTTGTGTCTTTAGTTCAGTCTACAGGTTGTGTCTTTAGTTCAGTATACATGGTGTGTCTTTAGTTCAGTCTACATGTTGTTTCTTTAGTTCAGTCTACAGGTTGTGTCTTTAGTTTAGTCTACATGTTGTGTCTTTAGTTCAGTCTACATGTTGTGTCTTTAGTCCAGTCTACATGTTGCGTCTTTAGTCCAATCTACATGTTGTGTCTTTAGTTCAGTCTACAGGTTGTGTCTTTAGTTCGGTCTACATGTTGTGTCTTTAGTTCAGTCTACAGGTTGTGTCTTCAGTTCAGTCTACATGTTGTGTCTTTAGTTCAGTCTACATGTTGTCTACAGGTTGTGTCTTTAGTTCAGTCTACAGGTTGTGTCTTTAGTTTAGTTCAGTCTACATGTTGTGTCGTTAGTTCAGTCTACATGTTGTCTTTAGTTCAGTCTACATGTTGTGTCTTTAGTTCAGTCTACAGGTTGTGTCTTTAGTTCAGTCTACAGGTTGTGTCTTTAGTTCAGTCTACATGTTGTGTCTTTAGTTCAGTCTACATGTTGTGTCTTTAGTTCAGTCTACATGTTGTGTCTTTAGTTCAGTCTACAGGATGTGTCTTTAGTTCAGTATACATGTTGTGTCTTTAGTTCAGTCTACAGGCTGTGTCTTTAGTTCAGTCTAGATGTTGTGTCTTTAGTTCAGTCTACATGTTGTGTCTTTAGTTCAGTCTACATGTTGTGTATTTAGTTCAGTCTACAGGTTGTGTCTTTAGTTCAGTCTACATGTTGTGTCTTTAGTTCAGTCTACAGGTTGTCTCTTTAGTTCAGTCTACATGTTGTGTCTTTAGTTCAGTCTACAGGTTGTCTCTTTAGTTCAGTCTACATGTTGTGTCTTTAGTTCAGTCTACATGTTGTGTCTTTAGTTCAGTCTACAGGTTGTGTCTTTAGATCAGTCTACAGGTTGTGTCTTTAGTTCAGTCTACATGTTGTGTCTTTAGTTCAGTCTACATGTTGTGTCTTTAGTTCAGTCTACATGTTGTGTCTTTAGTTCAGTCTACAGGCTGTGTCTTTAGTTCAGTCTAGATGTTGTGTATTTAGTTCAGTCTACAGGTTGTGTCTTTAGTTCAGTCTACATGTTGTGTCTTTAGTTCAGTCTACATGTTGTGTCTTTAGTTCAGTCTACAGGTTGTGTCTTTAGTTCAGTCTACATGTTGTGTCTTTAGTTCAGTCTACAGGTTGTCTCTTTAGTTCAGTCTACATGTTGTGTCTTTAGTTCAGTCTACATGTTGTGTCTTTAGTTCAGTCTACATGTTGTGTCTTTAGTTCAGTCTACAGGTTGTGTCTTTAGTTCAGTCTACATGTTGTGTCTTTAGTTCAGTCTTCAGGTTGTGTCTTTAGTTCAGTCTACATGGTGTGTCTTTAGTTCAGTCTACATTACATGTTCTGTCTTTAGTTCAGTCTACATGTTGTGTCTTTAGTTCAGTCTACAGGTTGTGTCTTTAGTTCAGTCTACAGGTTGTGTCTTTAGTTCAGTCTACATGTTGTGTCTTTAGTTCAGTCTACATGGTGTGTCTTTAGTTCAGTCTACATTACATGTTGTGTCTTTAGTTCAGTCTACATGTTGTGGTCTACATGTTGTGTCTTTAGTTCAGTCTACAGGTTGTGTCTTTAGTTCAGTCTACATGTTGTTTCTTTAGTTCAGTCTACAGGTTGTGTCTTTAGTTTAGTGCAGTCTATATGTTGTGTCTTTAGTTCAGTCTACATGTTGTGTCTTTAGTTCAGTCTACAGGTTGTGTCTTTAGTTCAGTCTACATGCTGTGTCTTTAGTTCAGTCTACAGGTTGTCTCTTTAGTTCAGTCTACATGTTGTGTCTTTAGTTCAGTCTACATGTTGTGTAGTTCAGTCTACAGGTTGTGTCTTTAGTTCAGTCTACATGTTGTGTCTTTAGTTCAGTCTACATGTTGTGTAGTTCAGTCTACATGTTGTGTCTTTAGTTCAGTCTACATGTTGTGTCTTTAGTTCAGTCTACATGCTGTGTCTTTAGTTCAGTCTACATGTTGTGTCTTTAGTTCAGTCTACAGGTTGTGTCTTTAGTTCAGTCTACATGTTGTGTCTTTAGTTCAGTCTACAGGTTGTGTCTTTAGTTCAGTCTACATGTTGTGTCTTTAGTTCAGTCTACATGTTGTGTAGTTCAGTCTACATGTTGTGTCTTTAGTTCAGTCTACATATTGTGTAGTTCAGTCTACATGTTGTGTCGTTAGTTCAGTCTACATGTTGTGTCTTTAGTTCAGTCTACATGTTGTGTCTTTAGTTCAGTCTACAGGTTGTGTCTTTAGTTCAGGTTGTGTCTTTAGTTCAGTCTACAGGTTGTGTCTTTAGTTCAGCCTGTGGCTACAGGTTGTTCTACAGGTTGCTCTACACGTTGCTCTACATGTTGCTATACATGTTGCTCTACATGTTGCTCTACATGTTGCTCTACAGGTTGCTCTACATGTTGCTCTACATGTTGTTCTACAGGTTTCTCTTCATGTTGCTCTACAGGTTGTTCTACAGGTTGCTCTACAGGTTGCTCTACAGGTTGTTCTACATGTTGCTCGACATGTTGCTCTACAGGTTGCTTCACCTCCACAAAGCACCTCTGGCTGGCAGGTCAGCTTGCCGTCTTTCTCCTTTACAGCGCTGGCCCTCATGTACTTCAACTAAAGACACAACATGTAGACTGAACTACACAACATTCAGTCTACATGTTGTGTAGTTCAGTCTACATGTTGTGTATTTAGTTCAGTCTACATGTTGTGTCTTTAGTTCAGTTTGTGTCTTTAGTTCAGTCTACATGTTGTGTCTTTAGTTCCGTCTACATGTTGTGTCTTTAGTTCAGTCTACATGTTGTGTCTTTAGTTCAGTCTACAGGATGTGTCTTTAGTTCAGTCTAGATGTTGTGTCTTTAGTTCAGTCTACATGTTGTGTCTTTAGTTCAGTCTACATGTTGTGTCTTTAGTTCAGTCTACATGTTGTGTCTTTAGTTCAGTCTACATGTTGTGTTTTTAGTCCAGTCTACATGTTGCGTCTTTAGTCCAATCTACATGTTGTGTCTTTAGTTCAGTCTACATGTTGTGTCTTTAGTTCAGTCTACATGTTGTGTATTTAGTTCAGTCTACAGGTTGTGTCTTCAGTTCAGTCTACATGTTGTGTCTTTAGTTCAGTCTACATGTTGTCTACAGGTTGTGTCTTTAGTTCAGTCTACAGGTTGTGTCTTTATTTCAGTCTACAGGTTGTGTCTTTAGTTCAGTCTACATGTTGTGTCTTTAGTTCAGTCTACATATTGTGTCTTTAGTTCAGTCTACATGTTGTGTCTTTAGTTCAGTCTACAGGTGGTGTCTTTAGTTCAGTCTACACATTGTGTATTTAGTTCAGTCTACATGTTGTGTCTTTAGTTCAGTCTACAGGTTGTGTCTTTAGTTCAGTCTACATGTTGTGTCTTTAGTTCAGTCTACATGTTGTGTCTTTAGTTTGTTGTGTCTTTAGTT
This sequence comes from Notolepis coatsorum, assembly GCF_963971535.1. Classification (NCBI taxonomy): domain Eukaryota; kingdom Metazoa; phylum Chordata; class Actinopteri; order Aulopiformes; family Paralepididae; genus Notolepis; species Notolepis coatsorum. The sequence goes on from NC_140167.1 coordinate 213,875,127, forward strand.
CAGTCTACAGGTTGTGTCTTTAGTTCAGTCTACATGTTGTGTCTTTAGTTCAGTCTACAGGTTGTGTCTTTAGTTCAGTCTACACGTTGTGTCTTTAGTTCAGTCTACATGTTGTGTCTTTAGTTCAGTCTACAGGTTGTGTCTTTAGTTCAGTCTACATGTTGTGTCTTTAGTTCAGTCTACATGTTGTGTCTTTAGTTCAGTCTACAGGTTGTGTCTTTAGTTCAGTCTACATGTTGTGTCTTTAGTTCAATCTACATGTTGTGTATTTAGTTCAGTCTACATGTTATGTAGTTCAGTCTACATGTTGTGTAGTTCAGTCTACATGTTGTGTATTTAGTTCAGTCTACATGTTGTGTCTTTAGTTCAGTTTGTGTCTTTAGTTCAGTCTACATGTTGTGTCTTTAGTTCAGTCTACATGTTGTGTCTTTAGTTCAGTCTACAGGTTGTGTCTTTAGTTCAGTCTACACATTGTGTCTTTAGTTCAGTCTACATGTTGTGTCTTTAGTTCAGTCTACATATTGTGTCTTTAGTTCAGTCTACAGGTGGTGTCTTTAGTTCAGTCTACACGTTGTGTCTTTAGTTCAGTCTACATGGTGTGTCTTTAGTTCAGTCTACATGGTGTATCTTTAGTTCAGTCTACATGTTGTGTCTTTAGTTCAGTCTACATGGTGTGTCTTTAGTTCAGTCTACATGTTGTGTCTTTAGTTCAGTATACATGTTGTGTCTTTAATTCAGTCTACATGTTGTGTCTTTAGTTCAGTCTACATGTTGTGTCTTTAGTCCAGTCTACATGTTGCGTCTTTAGTCCAATCTACATGTTGTGTCTTTAGTTCAGTCTACATGTTGTGTCTTTAGTTCAGTCTACAGGTTGTGTCTTCAGTTCAGTCTACATGTTGTGTCTTTAGTCCAGTCTACATGTTGTCTACAGGTTGTGTCTTTAGTTCAGTCTACAGGTTGTGTCTTTAGTTCAGTCTACAGGTTGTGTCTTTAGTTCAGTCTACACGTTGTGTCTTTAGTTCAGTCTACATGTTGTGTCTTTAGTTCAGTCTACATATTGTGTCTTTAGTTCAGTCTACATGTTGTGTCTTTAGTTCAGTCTACAGGTGGTGTCTTTAGTTCAGTCTACACGTTGTGTCTTTAGTTCAGTCTACATGTTGTGTCTTTAGTTCAGTCTACAGGTTGTGTCTTTAGTTCAGTATACATGTTGTGTCTTTAGTTCAGTCTACATGTTGTGTCTTTAGTTCAGTCTACAGGTTGTGTCTTTAGTTCAGTCTACATGTTGTGTATTTAGTTCAGTCTACATGTTGTGTCTTTAGTTCAGTCTACAGGTTGTGTCTTTAGTTCAGTCTACACGTTGTGTCTTTAGTTCAGTCTACATGTTGTGTCTTTAGTTCAGTCTACAGGTTGTGTCTTTAGTTCAGTCTACATGTTGTGTCTTTAGTTCAGTCTACATGTTGTCTCTTTAGTTCAGTCTACATGTTGTGTCTTTAGTTCAGTCTACATGTTGCGTCTTTAGTTCAGTCCACATGTTGTGTCTTTAGTTCAGTCTACATGTTGTGTCTTTAGTACAGTCTACAGGTTGTGTATTCAGTTCAGTCTACATGTTGTGTCTTTAGTTCAGTCTACATGTTGTCTACAGGTTGTGTCTTTAGTTCAGTCTACAGGTTGTGTCTTTAGTTCAGTCTACAGGTTGTGTCTTTAGTTCAGTCTACACGTTGTGTCTTTAGTTCAGTCTACATGGTGTGTAGTTCAGTCTACATGTTGTGGCTTTAGTTCAGTCTACAGGTTGTGTCTTTAGTTCAGTCTACATGTTGTGTCTTTAGTTCAGTCTACATGTTGTCTCTTTAGTTCAGTCTACATGTTGTGTCTTTAGTTCAGTCTACATGTTGTGTCTTTAGTTCAGTCTACATGTTGTGTCTTTAGTTCAGTCTACATGTTGTGTCTTTAGTTCAGTCTACATGTTGTGTATTTCGTCCAGTCTACATGTTGCGTCTTTAGTCCAATCTACATGTTGTGTCTTTAGTTCAGTCTACATGTTGTGTCTTTAGTTCAGTCTACATGTTGTGTCTTTAGTACAGTCTACAGGTTGTGTCTTCAGTTCAGTCTACATGTTGTGTCTTTAGTTCAGTCTACATGTTGTCTACAGGTTGTGTCTTTAGTTCAGTCTACAGGTTGTGTCTTTAGTTCAGTCTACACGTTGTGTCTTTAGTTCAGTCTACATGTTGTGTCTTTAGTTCAGTCTACATGTTGTCTCTTTAGTTCAGTCTACATGTTGTGTCTTTAGTTCAGTCTACATGTTGTGTCTTTAGTTCAGTCTACATGTTGTGTCTTTAGTTCAGTCTACATGTTGTGTCTTTAGTTCAGTCTACATGTTGTGTATTTAGTCCAGTCTACATGTTGTGTCTTTAGTCCAATCTACATGTTGTGTCTTTAGTTCAGTTTACATGTTGTGTCTTTAGTTCAGTCTACATGTTGTGTCTTTAGTACAGTCAGGTTGTGTCTTCAGTTCAGTCTACATGTTGTGTCTTTAGTTCAGTCTACATGTTGTCTACAGGTTGTGTCTTTAGTTCAGTCTACAGGTTGTGTCTTTAGTTCAGTCTACACGTTGTGTCTTTAGTTCAGTCTACATGTTGTGTCTTTAGTTCAGTCTACACGTTGTGTCTTTAGTTCAGTCTACATGTTGTGTCTTTAGTTCAGTCTACAGGTGGGGTCTTTAGTTCAGTCTACACGTTGTGTCTTTAGTTCAGTCTACATGTTGTGTCTTTAGTTCAGTCTACATGTTGTGTCTTTAGTTCAGTCTACATGTTGTGTCTTTAGTTCAGTCTACATGTTGTGTCTTTAGTTCAGTCTGCAGGTTGTGTCTTTAGTTCAGTCTACATGTTGTGTCTTTAGTTCAGTCTACATGTTGTGTCTTTAGTTCAGTCTACATGTTGTGTCTTTAGTTCAGTCTACATGTTGTGTTTTTAGTCCAGTCTACATGTTGCGTCTTTAGTCCAATCTACATGTTGTGTCTTTAGTTCAGTCTACATGTTGTGTCTTTAGTTCAGTCTACATGTTGTGTATTTAGTTCAGTCTACAGGTTGTGTCTTCAGTTCAGTCTACATGTTGTGTCTTTAGTTCAGTCTACATGTTGTGGTCTACATGTTGTGTCTTTAGTTCAGTCTACAGGTTGTGTCTTTAGTTCAGTCTACAGGTTGTGTCTTTAGTTCAGTCTACATGTTGTGTCTTTAGTTCAGTCTACATATTGTGTCTTTAGTTCAGTCTACATGTTGTGTCTTTAGTTCAGTCTACAGGTGGTGTCTTTAGTTCAGTCTACACATTGTGTATTTAGTTCAGTCTACATGTTGTGTCTTTAGTTCAGTCTACAGGTTGTGTCTTTAGTTCAGTCTACATGTTGTGTCTTTAGTTCAGTCTACATGTTGTGTCTTTAGTTCAGTCTACAGGTTGTGTCTTTAGTTCAGTCTACATGTTGTGTCTTTAGTTCAGTCTACAGGTTGTGTCTTTAGTTCAGTCTACACGTTGTGTCTTTAGTTCAGTCTACATGTTGTGTCTTTAGTTCAGTCTACAGGTTGTGTCTTTAGTTCAGTCTACATGTTGTGTCTTTAGTTCAGTCTACATGTTGTGTCTTTAGTTCAGTCTACATGTTGTGTCTTTAGTTCAGTCTACAGGTTGTGTCTTTAGTTCAGTCTACATGTTGTGTCTTTAGTTCAATCTACATGTTGTGTATTTAGTTCAGTCTACATGTTATGTAGTTCAGTCTACATGTTGTGTAGTTCAGTCTACATGTTGTGTATTTAGTTCAGTCTACATGTTGTGTCTTTAGTTCAGTTTGTGTCTTTAGTTCAGTCTACATGTTGTGTCTTTAGTTCAGTCTACATGTTGTGTCTTTAGTTCAGTCTACAGGTTGTGTCTTTAGTTCAGTCTACACATTGTGTCTTTAGTTCAGTCTACATGTTGTGTCTTTAGTTCAGTCTACATATTGTGTCTTTAGTTCAGTCTACAGGTGGTGTCTTTAGTTCAGTCTACACGTTGTGTCTTTAGTTCAGTCTACATGGTGTGTCTTTAGTTCAGTCTACATGGTGTATCTTTAGTTCAGTCTACATGTTGTGTCTTTAGTTCAGTCTACATGGTGTGTCTTTAGTTCAGTCTACATGTTGTGTCTTTAGTTCAGTATACATGTTGTGTCTTTAATTCAGTCTACATGTTGTGTCTTTAGTTCAGTCTACATGTTGTGTCTTTAGTCCAGTCTACATGTTGCGTCTTTAGTCCAATCTACATGTTGTGTCTTTAGTTCAGTCTACATGTTGTGTCTTTAGTTCAGTCTACAGGTTGTGTCTTCAGTTCAGTCTACATGTTGTGTCTTTAGTCCAGTCTACATGTTGTCTACAGGTTGTGTCTTTAGTTCAGTCTACAGGTTGTGTCTTTAGTTCAGTCTACAGGTTGTGTCTTTAGTTCAGTCTACACGTTGTGTCTTTAGTTCAGTCTACACGTTGTGTCTTTAGTTCAGTCTACATATTGTGTCTTTAGTTCAGTCTACATGTTGTGTCTTTAGTTCAGTCTACAGGTGGTGTCTTTAGTTCAGTCTACACGTTGTGTCTTTAGTTCAGTCTACATGTTGTGTCTTTAGTTCAGTCTACAGGTTGTGTCTTTAGTTCAGTATACATGTTGTGTCTTTAGTTCAGTCTACATGTTGTGTCTTTAGTTCAGTCTACAGGTTGTGTCTTTAGTTCAGTCTACATGTTGTGTATTTAGTTCAGTCTACATGTTGTGTCTTTAGTTCAGTCTACAGGTTGTGTCTTTAGTTCAGTCTACACGTTGTGTCTTTAGTTCAGTCTACATGTTGTGTCTTTAGTTCAGTCTACAGGTTGTGTCTTTAGTTCAGTCTACATGTTGTGTCTTTAGTTCAGTCTACATGTTGTCTCTTTAGTTCAGTCTACATGTTGTGTCTTTAGTTCAGTCTACATGTTGCGTCTTTAGTTCAGTCCACATGTTGTGTCTTTAGTTCAGTCTACATGTTGTGTCTTTAGTACAGTCTACAGGTTGTGTATTCAGTTCAGTCTACATGTTGTGTCTTTAGTTCAGTCTACATGTTGTCTACAGGTTGTGTCTTTAGTTCAGTCTACAGGTTGTGTCTTTAGTTCAGTCTACAGGTTGTGTCTTTAGTTCAGTCTACACGTTGTGTCTTTAGTTCAGTCTACATGGTGTGTAGTTCAGTCTACATGTTGTGGCTTTAGTTCAGTCTACAGGTTGTGTCTTTAGTTCAGTCTACATGTTGTGTCTTTAGTTCAGTCTACATGTTGTCTCTTTAGTTCAGTCTACATGTTGTGTCTTTAGTTCAGTCTACATGTTGTGTCTTTAGTTCAGTCTACATGTTGTGTCTTTAGTTCAGTCTACATGTTGTGTCTTTAGTTCAGTCTACATGTTGTGTATTTAGTCCAGTCTACATGTTGCGTCTTTAGTCCAATCTACATGTTGTGTCTTTAGTTCAGTCTACATGTTGTGTCTTTAGTTCAGTCTACATGTTGTGTCTTTAGTACAGTCTACAGGTTGTGTCTTCAGTTCAGTCTACATGTTGTGTCTTTAGTTCAGTCTACATGTTGTCTACAGGTTGTGTCTTTAGTTCAGTCTACAGGTTGTGTCTTTAGTTCAGTCTACACGTTGTGTCTTTAGTTCAGTCTACATGTTGTGTCTTTAGTTCAGTCTACATATTGTGTCTTTAGTTCAGTCTACATGTTGTGTCTTTAGTTCAGTCTACAGGTGGTGTCTTTAGTTCAGTCTACACGTTGTGTCTTTAGTTCAGTCTACATGTTGTGTCTTTAGTTCAGTCTACAGGTTGTGTCTTTAGTTCAGTCTACATGTTGTGTCTTTAGTTCAGTCTACATGTTGTGTCTTTAGTTCAGTCTGCAGGTTGTGTCTTTAGTTCAGTCTACATGTTGTGTCTTTAGTTCAGTCTACATGTTGTGTCTTTAGTTCAGTCTACAGGTTGTGTCTTTAGTTCAGTCTACATGTTGTGTAGTTCAGTCTACATGTTGTGTCTTTAGTTCAGTCTACATATTGTGTAGTTCAGTCTACATGTTGTGTCGTTAGTTCAGTCTACATGTTGTGTCTTTAGTTCAGTCTACATGTTGTGTCTTTAGTACAGTCTACAGGTTGTGTCTTCAGTTCAGTCTACATGTTGTGTCTTTAGTTCAGTCTACAGGTTGTGTCCTTAGTTCAGTCTACATGTTGTGTCTTTAGTTCAGTCTACATGATGTGTCTTTAGTTCAGTCTACATGTTGTGTAGTTCAGTCTACATGGTGTGTAGTTCAGTCTACATGTTGTGTATTTAGTTCAGTCTACATGTTGTGTCTTTAGTTCAGTTTGTGTCTTTAGTTCAGTCTACATGTTGTGTCTTTCAGTCTACATGTTGTGTATTTCAGTCTACATGTTGTGTCTTTAGTTCAGTCTACATGTTGTGTCTTTAGTTCAGTCTACAGGTTGTGTCTTTAGTTCAGGTTGTGTCTTTAGTTCAGTCTACAGGTTGTGTCTTTAGTTCAGCCTGTGGCTACAGGTTGTTCTACAGGTTGCTCTACACATTGCTCTACATGTTGCTCTACATGTTGCTCTACATGTTGCTCTACAGGTTGCTCTACATGTTGCTCTACATGTTGTTCTACAGGTTTCTCTTCATGTTGCTCTACAGGTTGTTCTACAGGTTGCTCTACAGGTTGCTCTACAGGTTGTTCTACATGTTGCTCGACATGTTGCTCTACAGGTTGCTTCACCTCCACAAAGCACCTCTGGCTGGCAGGTCAGCTTGCCGTCTTTCTCCTTTACAGCGCTGGCCCTCATGTACTTCAACTAAAGACACAACATGTAGACTGAACTACACAACATTCAGTCTACATGTTGTGTAGTTCAGTCTACATGTTGTGTATTTAGTTCAGTCTACATGCTGTGTCTTTAGTTCAGTTTGTGTCTTTAGTTCAGTCTAGATGTTGTGTCTTTCAGTCTACATGTTGTGTATTTAGTTCAGTCTACAGGTTGTGTCTTTAGTTCAGTCTACATGTTGTGTCTTTAGTTCAGTCTACATGTTGTGTATTTAGTTCAGTATACATGTTGTGTCTTTAGTTCAGTTTGTGTCTTTAGTTCAGTCTACATGTTGTGTCTTTCAGTCTACATGTTGTGTCTTTAGTTCAGTCTACATGTGGTGTCTTTAGTTCAGTCTACATGTTGTGTCTTTAGTTCAGTCTACAGGTTGTGTCTTTAGTTCGGTCTACATCTGGTGTCTTTAGTTCAGTCTACAGGTTGTGTCTTTAGTTCAGTCTACATGTTGTGTCTTTAGTTCAGTCTACATGTTGTGTCTTTAGTTCAGTCTACAGGTTGTGTCTTTAGTTCAGTCTACACGTTGTGTAGTTCAGTCTACATGTTGTGTCTTTAGTTCAGTCTACATGTTGTGTCTTTAGTACAGTCTACAGGTTGTGTCTTCAGTTCAGTCTACATGTTGTGTCTTTAGTTCAGTCTACATGTTGGCTACAGGTTGTGTCTTTAGTTCAGTCTACAGGTTGTGTCTTTAGTTCAGTCTACAGGTTGTGTCTTTAGTTCAGTCTACACGTTGTGTCTTTAGTTCAGTCTACATGGTGTGTAGTTCAGTCTACATGTTGTGTCTTTAGTTCAGTCTACATGTTGTGTCTTTAGTACAGTCTACAGGTTGTGTCTTCAGTTCAGTCTACATGTTGTGTCTTTAGTTCAGTCTACATGTTGTCTACAGGTTGTGTCTTTAGTTCAGTCTACAGGTTGTGTCTTTAGTTCAGTCTACAGGTTGTGTCTTTAGTTCAGTCTACATGTTGTGTCTTTAGTTCAGTCTACATATTGTGTCTTTAGTTCAGTCTACATGTTGTGTCTTTAGTTCAGTCTACAGGTGGTGTCTTTAGTTCAGTCTACACGTTGTGTCTTTAGTTCAGTCTACATGTTGTGTCTTTAGTTCAGTCTACAGGTTGTGTATTTAGTTCAGTCTACATGTTGTGTCTTTAGTTCAGTCTACATGTTGTGTCTTTAGTTCAGTCTGCAGGTTGTGTCTTTAGTTCAGTCTACATGTTGTGTCTTTAGTTCAGTCTACAGGTTGTGTCTTTAGTTCAGTCTACATGTTGTGTCTTTAGTTCAGTCTACAGGTTGTGTCTTTAGTTCAGTCTACATGTTGTGTAGTTCAGTCTACATGTTGTGTCTTTAGTTCAGTCTACATATTGTGTAGTTCAGTCTACATGTTGTGTCGTTAGTTCAGTCTACATTTAGTTCAGTCTACATGTTGTGTCTTTAGTTCAGTCTACAGGTTGTGTCTTTAGTTCAGTCTACATGTTGTGTCTTTAGTTCAGTCTACAGGTTGTGTCTTTAGTTCAGGTTGTGTCTTTAGTTCAGTCTACAGGTTGTGTCTTTAGTTCAGCCTGTGGCTACAGGTTGTTCTACAGGTTGCTCTACACGTTGCTCTACATGTTGCTCTACATGTTGCTCTACATGTTGCTCTACAGGTTGCTCTACATGTTGCTCTACATGTTGTTCTACAGGTTTCTCTTCATGTTGCTCTACAGGTTGTTCTACAGGTTGCTCTACAGGTTGCTCTACAGGTTGTTCTACATGTTGCTCGACATGTTGCTCTACAGGTTGCTTCACCTCCACAAAGCACCTCTGGCTGGCAGGTCAGCTTGCCGTCTTTCTCCTTTACAGCGCTGGCCCTCATGTACTTCAACTAAAGACACAATATGTAGACTGAACTACACAACATTCAGTCTACATGTTGTGTAGTTCAGTCTACATGTTGTGTATTTAGTTCAGTCTACATGTTGTGTCTTTAGTTCAGTTTGTGTCTTTAGTTCAGTCTACATGTTGTGTCTTTCAGTCTACATGTTGTGTATTTAGTTCAGTCTACAGGTTGTGTCTTTAGTTCAGTCTACATGTTGTGTCTTTAGTTCAGTCTACATGTTGTGTATTTAGTTCAGTATACATGTTGTGTCTTTAGTTCAGTTTGTGTCTTTAGTTCAGTCTACATGTTGTGTCTTTCAGTCTACATGTTGTGTCTTTAGTTCAGTCTACATGTGGTGTCTTTAGTTCAGTCTACATGTTGTGTCTTTAGTTCAGTCTACAGGTTGTGTCTTTAGTTCGGTCTACATCTGGTGTCTTTAGTTCAGTCTACAGGTTGTGTCTTTAGTTCAGTCTACATGTTGTGTCTTTAGTTCAGTCTACAGGTTGTGTCTTTAGTTCAGTCTACATGTTGTGTCTTTAGTTCAGTCTACATGTTGTGTAGTTCAGTCTACAGGTTGTGTCTTTAGTTCAGTCTACATGTTGTGCCTTTAGTTCAGTCTACATGTTGTGTAGTTCAGTCTACATGTTGTGTCTTTAGTTCAGTCTACATGTTGTGTCTTTAGTTCAGTATACAGGTTGTGTCTTCAGTTCAGTCTACATGTTGTGTCTTTAGTTCAGTCTACATGTTGTCTACAGGTTGTGTCTTTAGTTCAGTCTACATGTTGTGTCTTTAGTTCAGTCTACATGTTCTGTAGTTCAGTCTACATGTTGTGTATTTAGTTCAGTCTACATGTTGTGTCTTTAGTTCAGTTTGTGTCTTTAGTTCAGTCTACATGTTGTGTCTTTAGTTCAGTCTACATGTTGTGTCTTTATTTCCGTCTACATGTTGTGTCTTTAGTTCAGTCTACATGTTGTGTCTTTAGTTCAGTCTACATGGTGTGTCTTTAGTTCAGTCTACATGTTGTGTCTTTAGTTCAGTCTACAGGTTGTGTCTTTAGTTCAGTCTACATGTTGTGTCTTTAGTTCAGTCTACATGTTGTGTCTTTAGTTCAGTCTACATGTTGTGTCTTTAGTTCAGTCTACATGTTGTGTCTTTAGTTCAGTCTACATGTTGTGTCTTTAGTTCAGTCTACATGTTGTGTCTTTAGTTCAGTCTACATGTTGTCTCTTTAGTTCAGTCTACATGTTGTGTCTTTAGTTCAGTCTACATGTTGTGTCTTTAGTTCAGTCTACATGTTGTGTCTTTAGTTCAGTCTACATGTTGTGTATTTAGTCCAGTCTACATGTTGCGTCTTTAGTCCAATCTACATGTTGTGTCTTTAGTTCAGTCTACATGTTGTGTCTTTAGTTCAGTCTACATGTTGTGTCTTTAGTACAGTCTACAGGTTGTGTCTTCAGTTCAGTCTACATGTTGTGTCTTTAGTTCAGTCTACATGTTGTCTACAGGTTGTGTCTTTAGTTCAGTCTACAGGTTGTGTCTTTAGTTCAGTCTACACGTTGTGTCTTTAGTTCAGTCTACATGTTGTCTCTTTAGTTCAGTCTACATGTTGTGTCTTTAGTTCAGTCTACATGTTGTGTCTTTAGTTCAGTCTACATGTTGTGTCTTTAGTTCAGTCTACATGTTGTGTCTTTAGTACAGTCTACAGGTTGTGTCTTCAGTTCAGTCTACATGTTGTGTCTTTAGTTCAGTCTACATGTTGTCTACATGTTGTGTCTTTAGTTCAGTCTACAGGTTGTGTCTTTAGTTCAGTCTACACATTGTGTCTTTAGTTCAGTCTACATGTTGTGTCTTTAGTTCAGTCTACATATTGTGTCTTTAGTTCAGTCTACATGTTGTGTCTTTAGTTCAGTCTACAGGTGGTGTCTTTAGTTCAGTCTACACGTTGTGTCTTTAGTTCAGTCTACATGTTGTGTCTTTAGTTCAGTCTACAGGTTGTGTCTTTAGTTCAGTCTACATGTTGTGTCTTTAGTTCAGTCTACATGTTGTGTCTTTAGTTCAGTCTGCAGGTTGTGTCTTTAGTTCAGTCTACATGTTGTGTCTTTAGTTCAGTCTACATGTTGTGTCTTTAGTTCAGTCTACAGGTTGTGTCTTTAGTTCAGTCTACATGTTGTGTAGTTCAGTCTACATGTTGTGTCTTTAGTTCAGTCTACATATTGTGTAGTTCAGTCTACATGTTGTGTCGTTAGTTCAGTCTACATGTTGTGTCTTTAGTTCAGTCTACATGTTGTGTCTTTAGTTCAGTCTACAGGTTGTGTATTTAGTTCAGTCTACATGTTGTGTCTTTAGTTCAGTCTACATGTTGTGTCTTTAGTTCAGTCTGCAGGTTGTGTCTTTAGTTCAGTCTACATGTTGTGTCTTTAGTTCAGTCTACAGGTTGTGTCTTTAGTTCAGTCTACATGTTGTGTCTTTAGTTCAGTCTACAGGTTGTGTCTTTAGTTCAGTCTACATGTTGTGTAGTTCAGTCTACATGTTGTGTCTTTAGTTCAGTCTACATATTGTGTAGTTCAGTCTACATGTTGTGTCGTTAGTTCAGTCTACATTTAGTTCAGTCTACATGTTGTGTCTTTAGTTCAGTCTACAGGTTGTGTCTTTAGTTCAGTCTACATGTTGTGTCTTTAGTTCAGTCTACAGGTTGTGTCTTTAGTTCAGGTTGTGTCTTTAGTTCAGTCTACAGGTTGTGTCTTTAGTTCAGCCTGTGGCTACAGGTTGTTCTACAGGTTGCTCTACACGTTGCTCTACATGTTGCTCTACATGTTGCTCTACATGTTGCTCTACAGGTTGCTCTACATGTTGCTCTACATGTTGTTCTACAGGTTTCTCTTCATGTTGCTCTACAGGTTGTTCTACAGGTTGCTCTACAGGTTGCTCTACAGGTTGTTCTACATGTTGCTCGACATGTTGCTCTACAGGTTGCTTCACCTCCACAAAGCACCTCTGGCTGGCAGGTCAGCTTGCCGTCTTTCTCCTTTACAGCGCTGGCCCTCATGTACTTCAACTAAAGACACAATATGTAGACTGAACTACACAACATTCAGTCTACATGTTGTGTAGTTCAGTCTACATGTTGTGTATTTAGTTCAGTCTACATGTTGTGTCTTTAGTTCAGTTTGTGTCTTTAGTTCAGTCTACATGTTGTGTCTTTCAGTCTACATGTTGTGTATTTAGTTCAGTCTACAGGTTGTGTCTTTAGTTCAGTCTACATGTTGTGTCTTTAGTTCAGTCTACATGTTGTGTATTTAGTTCAGTATACATGTTGTGTCTTTAGTTCAGTTTGTGTCTTTAGTTCAGTCTACATGTTGTGTCTTTCAGTCTACATGTTGTGTCTTTAGTTCAGTCTACATGTGGTGTCTTTAGTTCAGTCTACATGTTGTGTCTTTAGTTCAGTCTACAGGTTGTGTCTTTAGTTCGGTCTACATCTGGTGTCTTTAGTTCAGTCTACAGGTTGTGTCTTTAGTTCAGTCTACATGTTGTGTCTTTAGTTCAGTCTACAGGTTGTGTCTTTAGTTCAGTCTACATGTTGTGTCTTTAGTTCAGTCTACATGTTGTGTAGTTCAGTCTACAGGTTGTGTCTTTAGTTCAGTCTACATGTTGTGCCTTTAGTTCAGTCTACATGTTGTGTAGTTCAGTCTACATGTTGTGTCTTTAGTTCAGTCTACATGTTGTGTCTTTAGTTCAGTATACAGGTTGTGTCTTCAGTTCAGTCTACATGTTGTGTCTTTAGTTCAGTCTACATGTTGTCTACAGGTTGTGTCTTTAGTTCAGTCTACATGTTGTGTCTTTAGTTCAGTCTACATGTTCTGTAGTTCAGTCTACATGTTGTGTATTTAGTTCAGTCTACATGTTGTGTCTTTAGTTCAGTTTGTGTCTTTAGTTCAGTCTACATGTTGTGTCTTTAGTTCAGTCTACATGTTGTGTCTTTATTTCCGTCTACATGTTGTGTCTTTAGTTCAGTCTACATGTTGTGTCTTTAGTTCAGTCTACATGGTGTGTCTTTAGTTCAGTCTACATGTTGTGTCTTTAGTTCAGTCTACAGGTTGTGTCTTTAGTTCAGTCTACATGTTGTGTCTTTAGTTCAGTCTACATGTTGTGTCTTTAGTTCAGTCTACATGTTGTGTCTTTAGTTCAGTCTACATGTTGTGTCTTTAGTTCAGTCTACATGTTGTGTCTTTAGTTCAGTCTACATGTTGTGTCTTTAGTTCAGTCTACATGTTGTCTCTTTAGTTCAGTCTACATGTTGTGTCTTTAGTTCAGTCTACATGTTGTGTCTTTAGTTCAGTCTACATGTTGTGTCTTTAGTTCAGTCTACATGTTGTGTATTTAGTCCAGTCTACATGTTGCGTCTTTAGTCCAATCTACATGTTGTGTCTTTAGTTCAGTCTACATGTTGTGTCTTTAGTTCAGTCTACATGTTGTGTCTTTAGTACAGTCTACAGGTTGTGTCTTCAGTTCAGTCTACATGTTGTGTCTTTAGTTCAGTCTACATGTTGTCTACAGGTTGTGTCTTTAGTTCAGTCTACAGGTTGTGTCTTTAGTTCAGTCTACACGTTGTGTCTTTAGTTCAGTCTACATGTTGTCTCTTTAGTTCAGTCTACATGTTGTGTCTTTAGTTCAGTCTACATGTTGTGTCTTTAGTTCAGTCTACATGTTGTGTCTTTAGTTCAGTCTACATGTTGTGTCTTTAGTACAGTCTACAGGTTGTGTCTTCAGTTCAGTCTACATGTTGTGTCTTTAGTTCAGTCTACATGTTGTCTACATGTTGTGTCTTTAGTTCAGTCTACAGGTTGTGTCTTTAGTTCAGTCTACACATTGTGTCTTTAGTTCAGTCTACATGTTGTGTCTTTAGTTCAGTCTACATATTGTGTCTTTAGTTCAGTCTACATGTTGTGTCTTTAGTTCAGTCTACAGGTGGTGTCTTTAGTTCAGTCTACACGTTGTGTCTTTAGTTCAGTCTACATGTTGTGTCTTTAGTTCAGTCTACAGGTTGTGTCTTTAGTTCAGTCTACATGTTGTGTCTTTAGTTCAGTCTACATGTTGTGTCTTTAGTTCAGTCTGCAGGTTGTGTCTTTAGTTCAGTCTACATGTTGTGTCTTTAGTTCAGTCTACATGTTGTGTCTTTAGTTCAGTCTACAGGTTGTGTCTTTAGTTCAGTCTACATGTTGTGTAGTTCAGTCTACATGTTGTGTCTTTAGTTCAGTCTACATATTGTGTAGTTCAGTCTACATGTTGTGTCGTTAGTTCAGTCTACATGTTGTGTCTTTAGTTCAGTCTACATGTTGTGTCTTTAGTTCAGTCTACAGGTTGTGTCTTTAGTTCAGTCTACATGTTGTGTCTTTAGTTCAGTCTACAGGTTGTGTCCTTAGTTCAGTCTACATGTTGTGTCTTTAGTTCAGTCTACATGTTGTGTCTTTAGTTCAGTCTACATGTTGTGTAGTTCAGTCTACATGGTGTGTAGTTCAGTCTACATGTTGTGTATTTAGTTCAGTCTACATGTTGTGTCTTTAGTTCAGTTTGTGTCTTTAGTTCAGTCTACATGTTGTGTCTTTCAGTCTACATGTTGTGTATTTCAGTCTACATGTTGTGTCTTTAGTTCAGTCTACATGTTGTGTCTTTAGTTCAGTCTACAGGTTGTGTCTTTAGTTCAGGTTGTGTCTTTAGTTCAGTCTACAGGTTGTGTCTTTAGTTCAGCCTGTGGCTACAGGTTGTTCTACAGGTTGCTCTACACGTTGCTCTACATGTTGCTCTACATGTTGCTCTACATGTTGCTCTACAGGTTGCTCTACATGTTGCTCTACATGTTGTTCTACAGGTTTCTCTTCATGTTGCTCTACAGGTTGTTCTACAGGTTGCTCTACAGGTTGCTCTACAGGTTGTTCTACATGTTGCTCGACATGTTGCTCTACAGGTTGCTTCACCTCCACAAAGCACCTCTGGCTGGCAGGTCAGCTTGCCGTCTTTCTCCTTTACAGCGCTGGCCCTCATGTACTTCAACTAAAGACACAACATGTAGACTGAACTACACAACATTCAGTCTACATGTTGTGTAGTTCAGTCTACATGTTGTGTATTTAGTTCAGTCTATATGCTGTGTCTTTAGTTCAGTTTGTGTCTTTAGTTCAGTCTAGATGTTGTGTCTTTCAGTCTACATGTTGTGTATTTAGTTCAGTCTACAGGTTGTGTCTTTAGTTCAGTCTACATGTTGTGTCTTTAGTTCAGTCTACATGTTGTGTATTTAGTTCAGTATACATGTTGTGTCTTTAGTTCAGTTTGTGTCTTTAGTTCAGTCTACATGTTGTGTCTTTCAGTCTACATGTTGTGTCTTTAGTTCAGTCTACATGTGGTGTCTTTAGTTCAGTCTACATGTTGTGTCTTTAGTTCAGTCTACAGGTTGTGTCTTTAGTTCGGTCTACATCTGGTGTCTTTAGTTCAGTCTACAGGTTGTGTCTTTAGTTCAGTCTACATGTTGTGTCTTTAGTTCAGTCTACATGTTGTGTCTTTAGTTCAGTCTACAGGTTGTGTCTTTAGTTCAGTCTACACGTTGTGTCTTTAGTTCAGTCTACATGTTGTGTCTTTAGTTCAGTCTACAGGTTGTGTCTTTAGTTCAGTCTACATGTTGTGTCTTTAGTTCAGTCTACATGTTGTCTCTTTAGTTCAGTCTACATGTTGTGTCTTTAGTTCAGTCTACATGTTGTGTCTTTAGTTCAGTCTACATGTTGTGTCTTTAGTTCAGTCTACATGTTGTGTCTTTAGTACAGTCTACAGGTTGTGTATTCAGTTCAGTCTACATGTTGTGTCTTTAGTTCAGTCTACATGTTGGCTACAGGTTGTGTCTTTAGTTCAGTCTACAGGTTGTGTCTTTAGTTCAGTCTACAGGTTGTGTCTTTAGTTCAGTCTACACGTTGTGTCTTTAGTTCAGTCTACATGGTGTGTAGTTCAGTCTACATGTTGTGTCTTTAGTTCAGTCTACATGTTGTGTCTTTAGTACAGTCTACAGGTTGTGTCTTCAGTTCAGTCTACATGTTGTGTCTTTAGTTCAGTCTACATGTTGTCTACAGGTTGTGTCTTTAGTTCAGTCTACAGGTTGTGTCTTTAGTTCAGTCTACAGGTTGTGTCTTTAGTTCAGTCTACACGTTGTGTCTTTAGTTCAGTCTACATGGTGTGTAGTTCAGTCTACATGTTGTGGCTTTAGTTCAGTCTACAGGTTGTGTCTTTAGTTCAGTCTACATGTTGTGTCTTTAGTTCAGTCTACATGTTGTCTCTTTAGTTCAGTCTACATGTTGTGTCTTTAGTTCAGTCTACATGTTGTGTCTTTAGTTCAGTCTACATGTTGTGTCTTTAGTTCAGTCTACATGTTGTGTCTTTAGTTCAGTCTACATGTTGTGTATTTAGTCCAGTCTACATGTTGCGTCTTTAGTCCAATCTACATGTTGTGTCTTTAGTTCAGTCTACATGTTGTGTCTTTAGTTCAGTCTACATGTTGTGTCTTTAGTACAGTCTACAGGTTGTGTCTTCAGTTCAGTCTACATGTTGTGTCTTTAGTTCAGTCTACATGTTGTCTACAGGTTGTGTCTTTAGTTCAGTCTACAGGTTGTGTCTTTAGTTCAGTCTACACGTTGTGTCTTTAGTTCAGTCTACATGTTGTGTCTTTAGTTCAGTCTACATATTGTGTCTTTAGTTCAGTCTACATGTTGTGTCTTTAGTTCAGTCTACAGGTGGTGTCTTTAGTTCAGTCTACACGTTGTGTCTTTAGTTCAGTCTACATGTTGTGTCTTTAGTTCAGTCTACAGGTTGTGTCTTTAGTTCAGTCTACATGTTGTGTCTTTAGTTCAGTCTACATGTTGTGTCTTTAGTTCAGTCTGCAGGTTGTGTCTTTAGTTCAGTCTACATGTTGTGTCTTTAGTTCAGTCTACATGTTGTGTCTTTAGTTCAGTCTACAGGTTGTGTCTTTAGTTCAGTCTACATGTTGTGTAGTTCAGTCTACATGTTGTGTCTTTAGTTCAGTCTACATATTGTGTAGTTCAGTCTACATGTTGTGTCGTTAGTTCAGTCTACATGTTGTGTCTTTAGTTCAGTCTACATGTTGTGTCTTTAGTACAGTCTACAGGTTGTGTCTTCAGTTCAGTCTACATGTTGTGTCTTTAGTTCAGTCTACAGGTTGTGTCCTTAGTTCAGTCTACATGTTGTGTCTTTAGTTCAGTCTACATGATGTGTCTTTAGTTCAGTCTACATGTTGTGTAGTTCAGTCTACATGGTGTGTAGTTCAGTCTACATGTTGTGTATTTAGTTCAGTCTACATGTTGTGTCTTTAGTTCAGTTTGTGTCTTTAGTTCAGTCTACATGTTGTGTCTTTCAGTCTACATGTTGTGTATGTCAGTCTACATGTTGTGTCTTTAGTTCAGTCTACATGTTGTGTCTTTAGTTCAGTCTACAGGTTGTGTCTTTAGTTCAGGTTGTGTCTTTAGTTCAGTCTACAGGTTGTGTCTTTAGTTCAGCCTGTGGCTACAGGTTGTTCTACAGGTTGCTCTACACATTGCTCTACATGTTGCTCTACATGTTGCTCTACATGTTGCTCTACAGGTTGCTCTACATGTTGTTCTACATGTTGTTCTACAGGTTTCTCTTCATGTTGCTCTACAGGTTGTTCTACAGGTTGCTCTACAGGTTGCTCTACAGGTTGTTCTACATGTTGCTCGACATGTTGCTCTACAGGTTGCTTCACCTCCACAAAGCACCTCTGGCTGGCAGGTCAGCTTGCCGTCTTTCTCCTTTACAGCGCTGGCCCTCATGTACTTCAACTAAAGACACAACATGTAGACTGAACTACACAACATTCAGTCTACATGTTGTGTAGTTCAGTCTACATGTTGTGTATTTAGTTCAGTCTACATGCTGTGTCTTTAGTTCAGTTTGTGTCTTTAGTTCAGTCTAGATGTTGTGTCTTTCAGTCTACATGTTGTGTATTTAGTTCAGTCTACAGGTTGTGTCTTTAGTTCAGTCTACATGTTGTGTCTTTAGTTCAGTCTACATGTTGTGTATTTAGTTCAGTATACATGTTGTGTCTTTAGTTCAGTTTGTGTCTTTAGTTCAGTCTACATGTTGTGTCTTTCAGTCTACATGTTGTGTCTTTAGTTCAGTCTACATGTGGTGTCTTTAGTTCAGTCTACATGTTGTGTCTTTAGTTCAGTCTACAGGTTGTGTCTTTAGTTCGGTCTACATCTGGTGTCTTTAGTTCAGTCTACAGGTTGTGTCTTTAGTTCAGTCTACATGTTGTGTCTTTAGTTCAGTCTACATGTTGTGTCTTTAGTTCAGTCTACAGGTTGTGTCTTTAGTTCAGTCTACACGTTGTGTAGTTCAGTCTACATGTTGTGTCTTTAGTACAGTCTACAGGTTGTGTCTTCAGTTCAGTCTACATGTTGTGTCTTTAGTTCAGTCTACATGTTGGCTACAGGTTGTGTCTTTAGTTCAGTCTACAGGTTGTGTCTTTAGTTCAGTCTACAGGTTGTGTCTTTAGTTCAGTCTACACGTTGTGTCTTTAGTTCAGTCTACATGGTGTGTAGTTCAGTCTACATGTTGTGTCTTTAGTTCAGTCTACATGTTGTGTCTTTAGTACAGTCTACAGGTTGTGTCTTCAGTTCAGTCTACATGTTGTGTCTTTAGTTCAGTCTACATGTTGTCTACAGGTTGTGTCTTTAGTTCAGTCTACAGGTTGTGTCTTTAGTTCAGTCTACAGGTTGTGTCTTTAGTTCAGTCTACATGTTGTGTCTTTAGTTCAGTCTACATATTGTGTCTTTAGTTCAGTCTACATGTTGTGTCTTTAGTTCAGTCTACAGGTGGTGTCTTTAGTTCAGTCTACACGTTGTGTCTTTAGTTCAGTCTACATGTTGTGTCTTTAGTTCAGTCTACAGGTTGTGTCTTTAGTTCAGTCTACATGTTGTGTCTTTAGTTCAGTCTACATGTTGTGTCTTTAGTTCAGTCTGCAGGTTGTGTCTTTAGTTCAGTCTACATGTTGTGTCTTTAGTTCAGTCTACAGGTTGTGTCTTTAGTTCAGTCTACATGTTGTGTCTTTAGTTCAGTCTACAGGTTGTGTCTTTAGTTCAGTCTACATGTTGTGTAGTTCAGTCTACATGTTGTGTCTTTAGTTCAGTCTACATATTGTGTAGTTCAGTCTACATGTTGTGTCGTTAGTTCAGTCTACATTTAGTTCAGTCTACATGTTGTGTCTATAGTTCAGTCTACAGGTTGTGTCTTTAGTTCAGTCTACATGTTGTGTCTTTAGTTCAGTCTACAGGTTGTGTCTTTAGTTCAGGTTGTGTCTTTAGTTCAGTCTACAGGTTGTGTCTTTAGTTCAGCCTGTGGCTACAGGTTGTTCTACAGGTTGCTCTACACGTTGCTCTACATGTTGCTCTACATGTTGCTCTACATGTTGCTCTACATGTTGCTCTACATGTTGTTCTACAGGTTTCTCTTCATGTTGCTCTACAGGTTGTTCTACAGGTTGCTCTACAGGTTGCTCTACAGGTTGTTCTACATGTTGCTCGACATGTTGCTCTACAGGTTGCTTCACCTCCACAAAGCACCTCTGGCTGGCAGGTCAGCTTGCCGTCTTTCTCCTTTACAGCGCTGGCCCTCATGTACTTCAACTAAAGACACAATATGTAGACTGAACTACACAACATTCAGTCTACATGTTGTGTAGTTCAGTCTACATGTTGTGTATTTAGTTCAGTCTACAGGTTGTGTCTTTAGTTCAGTCTACATGTTGTGTCTTTAGTTCAGTCTACATGTTGTGTATTTAGTTCAGTATACATGTTGTGTCTTTAGTTCAGTTTGTGTCTTTAGTTCAGTCTACATGTTGTGTCTTTCAGTCTACATGTTGTGTCTTTAGTTCAGTCTACATGTGGTGTCTTTAGTTCAGTCTACATGTTGTGTCTTTAGTTCAGTCTACAGGTTGTGTCTTTAGTTCGGTCTACATCTGGTGTCTTTAGTTCAGTCTACAGGTTGTGTCTTTAGTTCAGTCTACATGTTGTGTCTTTAGTTCAGTCTACAGGTTGTGTCTTTAGTTCAGTCTACATGTTGTGTCTTTAGTTCAGTCTACATGTTGTGTAGTTCAGTCTACAGGTTGTGTCTTTAGTTCAGTCTACATGTTGTGCCTTTAGTTCAGTCTACATGTTGTGTAGTTCAGTCTACATGTTGTGTCTTTAGTTCAGTCTACATGTTGTGTCTTTAGTTCAGTATACAGGTTGTGTCTTCAGTTCAGTCTACATGTTGTATCTTTAGTTCAGTCTACATGTTGTCTACAGGTTGTGTCTTTAGTTCAGTCTACATGTTGTGTCTTTAGTTCAGTCTACATGTTCTGTAGTTCAGTCTACATGTTGTGTCTTTAGTTCAGTCTACATGTTCTGTAGTTCAGTCTACATGTTGTGTATTTAGTTCAGTCTACATGTTGTGTCTTTAGTTCAGTTTGTGTCTTTAGTTCAGTCTACATGTTGTGTCTTTAGTTCAGTCTACATGTTGTGTCTTTATTTCCGTCTACATGTTGTGTCTTTAGTTCAGTCTACATGTTGTGTCTTTAGTTCAGTCTACATGGTGTGTCTTTAGTTCAGTCTACATGTTGTGTCTTTAGTTCAGTCTACAGGTTGTGTCTTTAGTTCAGTCTACATGTTGTGTCTTTAGTTCAGTCTACATGTTGTGTCTTTAGTTCAGTCTACATGTTGTGTCTTTAGTTCAGTCTACATGTTGTGTCTTTAGTTCAGTCTACATGTTGTGTCTTTAGTTCAGTCTACATGTTGTGTCTTTAGTTCAGTCTACATGTTGTCTCTTTAGTTCAGTCTACATGTTGTGTCTTTAGTTCAGTCTACATGTTGTGTCTTTAGTTCAGTCTACATGTTGTGTCTTTAGTTCAGTCTACATGTTGTGTATTTAGTCCAGTCTACATGTTGCGTCTTTAGTCCAATCTACATGTTGTGTCTTTAGTTCAGTCTACATGTTGTGTCTTTAGTTCAGTCTACATGTTGTGTCTTTAGTACAGTCTACAGGTTGTGTCTTCAGTTCAGTCTACATGTTGTGTCTTTAGTTCAGTCTACATGTTGTCTACAGGTTGTGTCTTTAGTTCAGTCTACAGGTTGTGTCTTTAGTTCAGTCTACACGTTGTGTCTTTAGTTCAGTCTACATGTTGTCTCTTTAGTTCAGTCTACATGTTGTGTCTTTAGTTCAGTCTACATGTTGTGTCTTTAGTTCAGTCTACATGTTGTGTCTTTAGTTCAGTCTACATGTTGTGTCTTTAGTACAGTCTACAGGTTGTGTCTTCAGTTCAGTCTACATGTTGTGTCTTTAGTTCAGTCTACATGTTGTCTACATGTTGTGTCTTTAGTTCAGTCTACAGGTTGTGTCTTTAGTTCAGTCTACACATTGTGTCTTTAGTTCAGTCTACATGTTGTGTCTTTAGTTCAGTCTACATATTGTGTCTTTAGTTCAGTCTACATGTTGTGTCTTTAGTTCAGTCTACAGGTGGTGTCTTTAGTTCAGTCTACACGTTGTGTCTTTAGTTCAGTCTACATGTTGTGTCTTTAGTTCAGTCTACAGGTTGTGTCTTTAGTTCAGTCTACATGTTGTGTCTTTAGTTCAGTCTACATGTTGTGTCTTTAGTTCAGTCTGCAGGTTGTGTCTTTAGTTCAGTCTACATGTTGTGTCTTTAGTTCAGTCTACATGTTGTGTCTTTAGTTCAGTCTACAGGTTGTGTCTTTAGTTCAGTCTACATGTTGTGTAGTTCAGTCTACATGTTGTGTCTTTAGTTCAGTCTACATATTGTGTAGTTCAGTCTACATGTTGTGTCGTTAGTTCAGTCTACATGTTGTGTCTTTAGTTCAGTCTACATGTTGTGTCTTTAGTTCAGTCTACAGGTTGTGTCTTTAGTTCAGTCTACATGTTGTGTCTTTAGTTCAGTCTACAGGTTGTGTCCTTAGTTCAGTCTACATGTTGTGTCTTTAGTTCAGTCTACATGTTGTGTCTTTAGTTCAGTCTACATGTTGTGTAGTTCAGTCTACATGGTGTGTAGTTCAGTCTACATGTTGTGTATTTAGTTCAGTCTACATGTTGTGTCTTTAGTTCAGTTTGTGTCTTTAGTTCAGTCTACATGTTGTGTCTTTCAGTCTACATGTTGTGTATTTCAGTCTACATGTTGTGTCTTTAGTTCAGTCTACATGTTGTGTCTTTAGTTCAGTCTACAGGTTGTGTCTTTAGTTCAGGTTGTGTCTTTAGTTCAGTCTACAGGTTGTGTCTTTAGTTCAGCCTGTGGCTACAGGTTGTTCTACAGGTTGCTCTACACGTTGCTCTACATGTTGCTCTACATGTTGCTCTACATGTTGCTCTACAGGTTGCTCTACATGTTGCTCTACATGTTGTTCTACAGGTTTCTCTTCATGTTGCTCTACAGGTTGTTCTACAGGTTGCTCTACAGGTTGCTCTACAGGTTGTTCTACATGTTGCTCGACATGTTGCTCTACAGGTTGCTTCACCTCCACAAAGCACCTCTGGCTGGCAGGTCAGCTTGCCGTCTTTCTCCTTTACAGCGCTGGCCCTCATGTACTTCAACTAAAGACACAACATGTAGACTGAACTACACAACATTCAGTCTACATGTTGTGTAGTTCAGTCTACATGTTGTGTATTTAGTTCAGTCTATATGCTGTGTCTTTAGTTCAGTTTGTGTCTTTAGTTCAGTCTAGATGTTGTGTCTTTCAGTCTACATGTTGTGTATTTAGTTCAGTCTACAGGTTGTGTCTTTAGTTCAGTCTACATGTTGTGTCTTTAGTTCAGTCTACATGTTGTGTATTTAGTTCAGTATACATGTTGTGTCTTTAGTTCAGTTTGTGTCTTTAGTTCAGTCTACATGTTGTGTCTTTCAGTCTACATGTTGTGTCTTTAGTTCAGTCTACATGTGGTGTCTTTAGTTCAGTCTACATGTTGTGTCTTTAGTTCAGTCTACAGGTTGTGTCTTTAGTTCGGTCTACATCTGGTGTCTTTAGTTCAGTCTACAGGTTGTGTCTTTAGTTCAGTCTACATGTTGTGTCTTTAGTTCAGTCTACATGTTGTGTCTTTAGTTCAGTCTACAGGTTGTGTCTTTAGTTCAGTCTACACGTTGTGTCTTTAGTTCAGTCTACATGTTGTGTCTTTAGTTCAGTCTACAGGTTGTGTCTTTAGTTCAGTCTACATGTTGTGTCTTTAGTTCAGTCTACATGTTGTCTCTTTAGTTCAGTCTACATGTTGTGTCTTTAGTTCAGTCTACATGTTGTGTCTTTAGTTCAGTCTACATGTTGTGTCTTTAGTTCAGTCTACATGTTGTGTCTTTAGTACAGTCTACAGGTTGTGTATTCAGTTCAGTCTACATGTTGTGTCTTTAGTTCAGTCTACATGTTGGCTACAGGTTGTGTCTTTAGTTCAGTCTACAGGTTGTGTCTTTAGTTCAGTCTACAGGTTGTGTCTTTAGTTCAGTCTACACGTTGTGTCTTTAGTTCAGTCTACATGGTGTGTAGTTCAGTCTACATGTTGTGTCTTTAGTTCAGTCTACATGTTGTGTCTTTAGTACAGTCTACAGGTTGTGTCTTCAGTTCAGTCTACATGTTGTGTCTTTAGTTCAGTCTACATGTTGTCTACAGGTTGTGTCTTTAGTTCAGTCTACAGGTTGTGTCTTTAGTTCAGTCTACAGGTTGTGTCTTTAGTTCAGTCTACACGTTGTGTCTTTAGTTCAGTCTACATGGTGTGTAGTTCAGTCTACATGTTGTGGCTTTAGTTCAGTCTACAGGTTGTGTCTTTAGTTCAGTCTACATGTTGTGTCTTTAGTTCAGTCTACATGTTGTCTCTTTAGTTCAGTCTACATGTTGTGTCTTTAGTTCAGTCTACATGTTGTGTCTTTAGTTCAGTCTACATGTTGTGTCTTTAGTTCAGTCTACATGTTGTGTCTTTAGTTCAGTCTACATGTTGTGTATTTAGTCCAGTCTACATGTTGCGTCTTTAGTCCAATCTACATGTTGTGTCTTTAGTTCAGTCTACATGTTGTGTCTTTAGTTCAGTCTACATGTTGTGTCTTTAGTACAGTCTACAGGTTGTGTCTTCAGTTCAGTCTACATGTTGTGTCTTTAGTTCAGTCTACATGTTGTCTACAGGTTGTGTCTTTAGTTCAGTCTACAGGTTGTGTCTTTAGTTCAGTCTACACGTTGTGTCTTTAGTTCAGTCTACATGTTGTGTCTTTAGTTCAGTCTACATATTGTGTCTTTAGTTCAGTCTACATGTTGTGTCTTTAGTTCAGTCTACAGGTGGTGTCTTTAGTTCAGTCTACACGTTGTGTCTTTAGTTCAGTCTACATGTTGTGTCTTTAGTTCAGTCTACAGGTTGTGTCTTTAGTTCAGTCTACATGTTGTGTCTTTAGTTCAGTCTACATGTTGTGTCTTTAGTTCAGTCTGCAGGTTGTGTCTTTAGTTCAGTCTACATGTTGTGTCTTTAGTTCAGTCTACATGTTGTGTCTTTAGTTCAGTCTACAGGTTGTGTCTTTAGTTCAGTCTACATGTTGTGTAGTTCAGTCTACATGTTGTGTCTTTAGTTCAGTCTACATATTGTGTAGTTCAGTCTACATGTTGTGTCGTTAGTTCAGTCTACATGTTGTGTCTTTAGTTCAGTCTACATGTTGTGTCTTTAGTACAGTCTACAGGTTGTGTCTTCAGTTCAGTCTACATGTTGTGTCTTTAGTTCAGTCTACAGGTTGTGTCCTTAGTTCAGTCTACATGTTGTGTCTTTAGTTCAGTCTACATGATGTGTCTTTAGTTCAGTCTACATGTTGTGTAGTTCAGTCTACATGGTGTGTAGTTCAGTCTACATGTTGTGTATTTAGTTCAGTCTACATGTTGTGTCTTTAGTTCAGTTTGTGTCTTTAGTTCAGTCTACATGTTGTGTCTTTCAGTCTACATGTTGTGTATGTCAGTCTACATGTTGTGTCTTTAGTTCAGTCTACATGTTGTGTCTTTAGTTCAGTCTACAGGTTGTGTCTTTAGTTCAGGTTGTGTCTTTAGTTCAGTCTACAGGTTGTGTCTTTAGTTCAGCCTGTGGCTACAGGTTGTTCTACAGGTTGCTCTACACATTGCTCTACATGTTGCTCTACATGTTGCTCTACATGTTGCTCTACAGGTTGCTCTACATGTTGTTCTACATGTTGTTCTACAGGTTTCTCTTCATGTTGCTCTACAGGTTGTTCTACAGGTTGCTCTACAGGTTGCTCTACAGGTTGTTCTACATGTTGCTCGACATGTTGCTCTACAGGTTGCTTCACCTCCACAAAGCACCTCTGGCTGGCAGGTCAGCTTGCCGTCTTTCTCCTTTACAGCGCTGGCCCTCATGTACTTCAACTAAAGACACAACATGTAGACTGAACTACACAACATTCAGTCTACATGTTGTGTAGTTCAGTCTACATGTTGTGTATTTAGTTCAGTCTACATGCTGTGTCTTTAGTTCAGTTTGTGTCTTTAGTTCAGTCTAGATGTTGTGTCTTTCAGTCTACATGTTGTGTATTTAGTTCAGTCTACAGGTTGTGTCTTTAGTTCAGTCTACATGTTGTGTCTTTAGTTCAGTCTACATGTTGTGTATTTAGTTCAGTATACATGTTGTGTCTTTAGTTCAGTTTGTGTCTTTAGTTCAGTCTACATGTTGTGTCTTTCAGTCTACATGTTGTGTCTTTAGTTCAGTCTACATGTGGTGTCTTTAGTTCAGTCTACATGTTGTGTCTTTAGTTCAGTCTACAGGTTGTGTCTTTAGTTCGGTCTACATCTGGTGTCTTTAGTTCAGTCTACAGGTTGTGTCTTTAGTTCAGTCTACATGTTGTGTCTTTAGTTCAGTCTACATGTTGTGTCTTTAGTTCAGTCTACAGGTTGTGTCTTTAGTTCAGTCTACACGTTGTGTAGTTCAGTCTACATGTTGTGTCTTTAGTACAGTCTACAGGTTGTGTCTTCAGTTCAGTCTACATGTTGTGTCTTTAGTTCAGTCTACATGTTGGCTACAGGTTGTGTCTTTAGTTCAGTCTACAGGTTGTGTCTTTAGTTCAGTCTACAGGTTGTGTCTTTAGTTCAGTCTACACGTTGTGTCTTTAGTTCAGTCTACATGGTGTGTAGTTCAGTCTACATGTTGTGTCTTTAGTTCAGTCTACATGTTGTGTCTTTAGTACAGTCTACAGGTTGTGTCTTCAGTTCAGTCTACATGTTGTGTCTTTAGTTCAGTCTACATGTTGTCTACATGTTGTGTCTTTAGTTCAGTCTACAGGTTGTGTCTTTAGTTCAGTCTACAGGTTGTGTCTTTAGTTCAGTCTACATGTTGTGTCTTTAGTTCAGTCTACATATTGTGTCTTTAGTTCAGTCTACATGTTGTGTCTTTAGTTCAGTCTACAGGTGGTGTCTTTAGTTCAGTCTACACGTTGTGTCTTTAGTTCAGTCTACATGTTGTGTCTTTAGTTCAGTCTACAGGTTGTGTCTTTAGTTCAGTCTACATGTTGTGTCTTTAGTTCAGTCTACATGTTGTGTCTTTAGTTCAGTCTGCAGGTTGTGTCTTTAGTTCAGTCTACATGTTGTGTCTTTAGTTCAGTCTACAGGTTGTGTCTTTAGTTCAGTCTACATGTTGTGTCTTTAGTTCAGTCTACAGGTTGTGTCTTTAGTTCAGTCTACATGTTGTGTAGTTCAGTCTACATGTTGTGTCTTTAGTTCAGTCTACATATTGTGTAGTTCAGTCTACATGTTGTGTCGTTAGTTCAGTCTACATTTAGTTCAGTCTACATGTTGTGTCTATAGTTCAGTCTACAGGTTGTGTCTTTAGTTCAGTCTACATGTTGTGTCTTTAGTTCAGTCTACAGGTTGTGTCTTTAGTTCAGGTTGTGTCTTTAGTTCAGTCTACAGGTTGTGTCTTTAGTTCAGCCTGTGGCTACAGGTTGTTCTACAGGTTGCTCTACACGTTGCTCTACATGTTGCTCTACATGTTGCTCTACATGTTGCTCTACATGTTGCTCTACATGTTGTTCTACATGTTTCTCTTCATGTTGCTCTACAGGTTGTTCTACAGGTTGCTCTACAGGTTGCTCTACAGGTTGTTCTACATGTTGCTCGACATGTTGCTCTACAGGTTGCTTCACCTCCACAAAGCACCTCTGGCTGGCAGGTCAGCTTGCCGTCTTTCTCCTTTACAGCGCTGGCCCTCATGTACTTCAACTAAAGACACAATATGTAGACTGAACTACACAACATTCAGTCTACATGTTGTGTAGTTCAGTCTACATGTTGTGTATTTAGTTCAGTCTACAGGTTGTGTCTTTAGTTCAGTCTACATGTTGTGTCTTTAGTTCAGTCTACATGTTGTGTATTTAGTTCAGTATACATGTTGTGTCTTTAGTTCAGTTTGTGTCTTTAGTTCAGTCTACATGTTGTGTCTTTCAGTCTACATGTTGTGTCTTTAGTTCAGTCTACATGTGGTGTCTTTAGTTCAGTCTACATGTTGTGTCTTTAGTTCAGTCTACAGGTTGTGTCTTTAGTTCGGTCTACATCTGGTGTCTTTAGTTCAGTCTACAGGTTGTGTCTTTAGTTCAGTCTACATGTTGTGTCTTTAGTTCAGTCTACAGGTTGTGTCTTTAGTTCAGTCTACATGTTGTGTCTTTAGTTCAGTCTACATGTTGTGTAGTTCAGTCTACAGGTTGTGTCTTTAGTTCAGTCTACATGTTGTGCCTTTAGTTCAGTCTACATGTTGTGTAGTTCAGTCTACATGTTGTGTCTTTAGTTCAGTCTACATGTTGTGTCTTTAGTTCAGTATACAGGTTGTGTCTTCAGTTCAGTCTACATGTTGTGTCTTTAGTTCAGTCTACATGTTGTCTACAGGTTGTGTCTTTAGTTCAGTCTACATGTTGTGTCTTTAGTTCAGTCTACATGTTCTGTAGTTCAGTCTACATGTTGTGTATTTAGTTCAGTCTACATGTTGTGTCTTTAGTTCAGTTTGTGTCTTTAGTTCAGTCTACATGTTGTGTCTTTAGTTCAGTCTACATGTTGTGTCTTTATTTCCGTCTACATGTTGTGTCTTTAGTTCAGTCTACATGTTGTGTCTTTAGTTCAGTCTACATGGTGTGTCTTTAGTTCAGTCTACATGTTGTGTCTTTAGTTCAGTCTACATGTTGTGTCTTTAGTTCAGTCTACATGTTGTGTCTTTAGTTCAGTCTACATGTTGTGTCTTTAGTTCAGTCTACATGTTGTGTCTTTAGTTCAGTCTACATGTTGTCTCTTTAGTTCAGTCTACATGTTGTGTCTTTAGTTCAGTCTACATGTTGTGTCTTTAGTTCAGTCTACATGTTGTGTCTTTAGTTCAGTCTACATGTTGTGTATTTAGTCCAGTCTTTAGTCCAATCTACATGTTGTGTCTTTAGTTCAGTCTACATGTTGTGTCTTTAGTTCAGTCTACATGTTGTGTATTTAGTACAGTCTACAGGTTGTGTCTTCAGTTCAGTCTACATGTTGTGTCTTTAGTTCAGTCTACATGTTGTCTACAGGTTGTGTCTTTAGTTCAGTCTACAGGTTGTGTCTTTAGTTCAGTCTACACGTTGTGTCTTTAGTTCAGTCTACATGTTGTGTCTTTAGTTCAGTCTACATGTTGTCTCTTTAGTTCAGTCTACATGTTGTGTCTTTAGTTCAGTCTACATGTTGTGTCTTTAGTTCAGTCTACATGTTGTGTCTTTAGTTCAGTCTACATGTTGTGTCTTTAGTACAGTCTACAGGTTGTGTCTTCAGTTCAGTCTACATGTTGTGTCTTTAGTTCAGTCTACATGTTGTCTACATGTTGTGTCTTTAGTTCAGTCTACAGGTTGTGTCTTTAGTTCAGTCTACACATTGTGTCTTTAGTTCAGTCTACATGTTGTGTCTTTAGTTCAGTCTACATATTGTGTCTTTAGTTCAGTCTACATGTTGTGTCTTTAGTTCAGTCTACAGGTGGTGTCTTTAGTTCAGTCTACACGTTGTGTCTTTAGTTCAGTCTACATGTTGTGTCTTTAGTTCAGTCTACAGGTTGTGTCTTTAGTTCAGTCTACATGTTGTGTCTTTAGTTCAGTCTACATGTTGTGTCTTTAGTTCAGTCTGCAGGTTGTGTCTTTAGTTCAGTCTACATGTTGTGTCTTTAATTCAGTCTACATGTTGTGTCTTTAGTTCAGTCTACAGGTTGTGTCTTTAGTTCAGTCTACATGTTGTGTAGTTCAGTCTACATGTTGTGTCTTTAGTTCAGTCTACATATTGTGTAGTTCAGTCTACATGTTGTGTCGTTAGTTCAGTCTACATGTTGTGTCTTTAGTTCAGTCTACATGTTGTGTCTTTAGTTCAGTCTACAGGTTGTGTCTTTAGTTCAGTCTACATGTTGTGTCTTTAGTTCAGTCTACAGGTTGTGTCCTTAGTTCAGTCTACATGTTGTGTCTTTAGTTCAGTCTACATGTTGTGTCTTTAGTTCAGTCTACATGTTGTGTAGTTCAGTCTACATGGTGTGTAGTTCAGTCTACATGTTGTGTATTTAGTTCAGTCTACATGTTGTGTCTTTAGTTCAGTTTGTGTCTTTAGTTCAGTCTACATGTTGTGTCTTTCAGTCTACATGTTGTGTATTTCAGTCTACATGTTGTGTCTTTAGTTCAGTCTACATGTTGTGTCTTTAGTTCAGTCTACAGGTTGTGTCTTTAGTTCAGGTTGTGTCTTTAGTTCAGTCTACAGGTTGTGTCTTTAGTTCAGCCTGTGGCTACAGGTTGTTCTACAGGTTGCTCTACACGTTGCTCTACATGTTGCTCTACATGTTGCTCTACATGTTGCTCTACAGGTTGCTCTACATGTTGCTCTACATGTTGTTCTACAGGTTTCTCTTCATGTTGCTCTACAGGTTGTTCTACAGGTTGCTCTACAGGTTGCTCTACAGGTTGTTCTACATGTTGCTCGACATGTTGCTCTACAGGTTGCTTCACCTCCACAAAGCACCTCTGGCTGGCAGGTCAGCTTGCCGTCTTTCTCCTTTACAGCGCTGGCCCTCATGTACTTCAACTAAAGACACAACATGTAGACTGAACTACACAACATTCAGTCTACATGTTGTGTAGTTCAGTCTACATGTTGTGTATTTAGTTCAGTCTATATGCTGTGTCTTTAGTTCAGTTTGTGTCTTTAGTTCAGTCTAGATGTTGTGTCTTTCAGTCTACATGTTGTGTATTTAGTTCAGTCTACAGGTTGTGTCTTTAGTTCAGTCTACATGTTGTGTCTTTAGTTCAGTCTACATGTTGTGTATTTAGTTCAGTATACATGTTGTGTCTTTAGTTCAGTTTGTGTCTTTAGTTCAGTCTACATGTTGTGTCTTTCAGTCTACATGTTGTGTCTTTAGTTCAGTCTACATGTGGTGTCTTTAGTTCAGTCTACATGTTGTGTCTTTAGTTCAGTCTACAGGTTGTGTCTTTAGTTCGGTCTACATCTGGTGTCTTTAGTTCAGTCTACAGGTTGTGTCTTTAGTTCAGTCTACATGTTGTGTCTTTAGTTCAGTCTACATGTTGTGTCTTTAGTTCAGTCTACAGGTTGTGTCTTTAGTTCAGTCTACACGTTGTGTCTTTAGTTCAGTCTACATGTTGTGTCTTTAGTTCAGTCTACAGGTTGTGTCTTTAGTTCAGTCTACATGTTGTGTCTTTAGTTCAGTCTACATGTTGTCTCTTTAGTTCAGTCTACATGTTGTGTCTTTAGTTCAGTCTACATGTTGTGTCTTTAGTTCAGTCTACATGTTGTGTCTTTAGTTCAGTCTACATGTTGTGTCTTTAGTACAGTCTACAGGTTGTGTATTCAGTTCAGTCTACATGTTGTGTCTTTAGTTCAGTCTACATGTTGGCTACAGGTTGTGTCTTTAGTTCAGTCTACAGGTTGTGTCTTTAGTTCAGTCTACAGGTTGTGTCTTTAGTTCAGTCTACACGTTGTGTCTTTAGTTCAGTCTACATGGTGTGTAGTTCAGTCTACATGTTGTGTCTTTAGTTCAGTCTACATGTTGTGTCTTTAGTACAGTCTACAGGTTGTGTCTTCAGTTCAGTCTACATGTTGTGTCTTTAGTTCAGTCTACATGTTGTCTACAGGTTGTGTCTTTAGTTCAGTCTACAGGTTGTGTCTTTAGTTCAGTCTACAGGTTGTGTCTTTAGTTCAGTCTACATGTTGTGTCTTTAGTTCAGTCTACATATTGTGTCTTTAGTTCAGTCTACATGTTGTGTCTTTAGTTCAGTCTACAGGTTGTGTCTTTAGTTCAGTCTACATGTTGTGTCTTTAGTTCAGTCTACATGTTGTGTCTTTAGTTCAGTCTGCAGGTTGTGTCTTTAGTTCAGTCTACATGTTGTGTCTTTAGTTCAGTCTACAGGTTGTGTCTTTAGTTCAGTCTACATGTTGTGTCTTTAGTTCAGTCTACAGGTTGTGTCTTTAGTTCAGTCTACATGTTGTGTAGTTCAGTCTACATGTTGTGTCTTTAGTTCAGTCTACATATTGTGTAGTTCAGTCTACATGTTGTGTCGTTAGTTCAGTCTACATTTAGTTCAGTCTACATGTTGTGTCTTTAGTTCAGTCTACAGGTTGTGTCTTTAGTTCAGTCTACATGTTGTGTCTTTAGTTCAGTCTACAGGTTGTGTCCTTAGTTCAGTCTACATGTTGTGTCTTTAGTTCAGTCTACATGTTGTGTCTTTAGTTCAGTCTACATGTTGTGTAGTTCAGTCTACATGGTGTGTAGTTCAGTCTACATGTTGTGTATTTAGTTCAGTCTACATGTTGTGTCTTTAGTTCAGTTTGTGTCTTTAGTTCAGTCTACATGTTGTGTCTTTCAGTCTACATGTTGTGTATTTCAGTCTACATGTTGTGTCTTTAGTTCAGTCTACATGTTGTGTCTTTAGTTCAGTCTACATGTTGTGTCTTTAGTTCAGTCTACAGGTTGTGTCTTTAGTTCAGGTTGTGTCTTTAGTTCAGTCTACAGGTTGTGTCTTTAGTTCAGCCTGTGGCTACAGGTTGTTCTACAGG
Organism: Notolepis coatsorum; assembly: GCF_963971535.1. NCBI lineage: Eukaryota > Metazoa > Chordata > Actinopteri > Aulopiformes > Paralepididae > Notolepis > Notolepis coatsorum. The sequence continues at coordinate 213,906,969 of NC_140167.1, forward strand.
TTGCTCTACACGTTGCTCTACATGTTGCTCTACATGTTGCTCTACATGTTGCTCTACAGGTTGCTCTACATGTTGCTCTACATGTTGTTCTACGGGTTTCTCTTCATGTTGCTCTACAGGTTGTTCTACAGGTTGCTCTACAGGTTGCTCTACAGGTTGTTCTACATGTTGCTCGACATGTTGCTCTACAGGTTGCTTCACCTCCACAAAGCACCTCTGGCTGGCAGGTCAGCTTGCCGTCTTTCTCCTTTACAGCGCTGGCCCTCATGTACTTCAACTAAAGACACAATATGTAGACTGAACTACACAACATTCAGTCTACATGTTGTGTAGTTCAGTCTACATGTTGTGTATTTAGTTCAGTCTACATGTTGTGTCTTTAGTTCAGTTTGTGTCTTTAGTTCAGTCTACATGTTGTGTCTTTCAGTCTACATGTTGTGTATTTAGTTCAGTCTACAGGTTGTGTCTTTAGTTCAGTCTACATGTTGTGTCTTTAGTTCAGTCTACATGTTGTGTATTTAGTTCAGTATACATGTTGTGTCTTTAGTTCAGTTTGTGTCTTTAGTTCAGTCTACATGTTGTGTCTTTCAGTCTACATGTTGTGTCTTTAGTTCAGTCTACATGTGGTGTCTTTAGTTCAGTCTACATGTTGTGTCTTTAGTTAAGTATACAGGTTGTGTCTTTAGTTCGGTCTACATCTGGTGTCTTTAGTTCAGTCTACATGTTGTGTCTTTAGTACAGTCTACAGGTTGTGTCTTCAGTTCAGTCTACATGTTGTGTCTTTAGTTCAGTCTACATGTTGTCTACAGGTTGTGTCTTTAGTTCAGTCTACAGGTTGTGTCTTTAGTTCAGTCTACAGGTTGTGTCTTTAGTTCAGTCTACATGTTGTGTCTTTAGTTCAGTCTACATATTGTGTCTTTAGTTCAGTCTACATGTTGTGTCTTTAGTTCAGTCTACAGGTTGTGTCTTTAGTTCAGTCTACATGTTGTGTCTTTAGTTCAGTCTACATGTTGTGTCTTTAGTTCAGTCTGCAGGTTGTGTCTTTAGTTCAGTCTACATGTTGTGTCTTTAGTTCAGTCTACAGGTTGTGTCTTTAGTTCAGTCTACATGTTGTGTCTTTAGTTCAGTCTACAGGTTGTGTCTTTAGTTCAGTCTACATGTTGTGTAGTTCAGTCTACATGTTGTGTCTTTAGTTCAGTCTACATATTGTGTAGTTCAGTCTACATGTTGTGTCGTTAGTTCAGTCTACATTTAGTTCAGTCTACATGTTGTGTCTTTAGTTCAGTCTACAGGTTGTGTCTTTAGTTCAGTCTACATGTTGTGTCTTTAGTTCAGTCTACAGGTTGTGTCCTTAGTTCAGTCTACATGTTGTGTCTTTAGTTCAGTCTACATGTTGTGTCTTTAGTTCAGTCTACATGTTGTGTAGTTCAGTCTACATGGTGTGTAGTTCAGTCTACATGTTGTGTATTTAGTTCAGTCTACATGTTGTGTCTTTAGTTCAGTTTGTGTCTTTAGTTCAGTCTACATGTTGTGTCTTTCAGTCTACATGTTGTGTATTTCAGTCTACATGTTGTGTCTTTAGTTCAGTCTACATGTTGTGTCTTTAGTTCAGTCTACATGTTGTGTCTTTAGTTCAGTCTACAGGTTGTGTCTTTAGTTCAGGTTGTGTCTTTAGTTCAGTCTACAGGTTGTGTCTTTAGTTCAGCCTGTGGCTACAGGTTGTTCTACAGGTTGCTCTACACGTTGCTCTACATGTTGCTCTACATGTTGCTCTACATGTTGCTCTACAGGTTGCTCTACATGTTGCTCTACATGTTGTTCTACAGGTTTCTCTTCATGTTGCTCTACAGGTTGTTCTACAGGTTGCTCTACAGGTTGCTCTACAGGTTGTTCTACATGTTGCTCGACATGTTGCTCTACAGGTTGCTTCACCTCCACAAAGCACCTCTGGCTGGCAGGTCAGCTTGCCGTCTTTCTCCTTTACAGCGCTGGCCCTCATGTACTTCAACTAAAGACACAATATGTAGACTGAACTACACAACATTCAGTCTACATGTTGTGTAGTTCAGTCTACATGTTGTGTATTTAGTTCAGTCTACATGTTGTGTCTTTAGTTCAGTTTGTGTCTTTAGTTCAGTCTACATGTTGTGTCTTTCAGTCTACATGTTGTGTATTTAGTTCAGTCTACAGGTTGTGTCTTTAGTTCAGTCTACATGTTGTGTCTTTAGTTCAGTCTACATGTTGTGTATTTAGTTCAGTATACATGTTGTGTCTTTAGTTCAGTTTGTGTCTTTAGTTCAGTCTACATGTTGTGTCTTTCAGTCTACATGTTGTGTCTTTAGTTCAGTCTACATGTGGTGTCTTTAGTTCAGTCTACATGTTGTGTCTTTAGTTCAGTCTACAGGTTGTGTCTTTAGTTCGGTCTACATCTGGTGTCTTTAGTTCAGTCTACAGGTTGTGTCTTTAGTTCAGTCTACATGTTGTGTCTTTAGTTCAGTCTACATGTTGTGTCTTTAGTTCAGTCTACAGGTTGTGTCTTTAGTTCAGTCTACACGTTGTGTCTTTAGTTCAGTCTACATGTTGTGTCTTTAGTTCAGTCTACAGGTTGTGTCTTTAGTTCAGTCTACATGTTGTGTCTTTAGTTCAGTCTACATGTTGTCTCTTTAGTTCAGTCTACATGTTGTGTCTTTAGTTCAGTCTACATGTTGTGTCTTTAGTTCAGTCTACATGTTGTGTCTTTAGTTCAGTCTACATGTTGTGTCTTTAGTACAGTCTACAGGTTGTGTATTCAGTTCAGTCTACATGTTGTGTCTTTAGTTCAGTCTACATGTTGGCTACAGGTTGTGTCTTTAGTTCAGTCTACAGGTTGTGTCTTTAGTTCAGTCTACAGGTTGTGTCTTTAGTTCAGTCTACACGTTGTGTCTTTAGTTCAGTCTACATGGTGTGTAGTTCAGTCTACATGTTGTGTCTTTAGTTCAGTCTACATGTTGTGTCTTTAGTACAGTCTACAGGTTGTGTCTTCAGTTCAGTCTACATGTTGTGTCTTTAGTTCAGTCTACATGTTGTCTACAGGTTGTGTCTTTAGTTCAGTCTACAGGTTGTGTCTTTAGTTCAGTCTACAGGTTGTGTCTTTAGTTCAGTCTACATGTTGTGTCTTTAGTTCAGTCTACATATTGTGTCTTTAGTTCAGTCTACATGTTGTGTCTTTAGTTCAGTCTACAGGTTGTGTCTTTAGTTCAGTCTACATGTTGTGTCTTTAGTTCAGTCTACATGTTGTGTCTTTAGTTCAGTCTGCAGGTTGTGTCTTTAGTTCAGTCTACATGTTGTGTCTTTAGTTCAGTCTACAGGTTGTGTCTTTAGTTCAGTCTACATGTTGTGTCTTTAGTTCAGTCTACAGGTTGTGTCTTTAGTTCAGTCTACATGTTGTGTAGTTCAGTCTACATGTTGTGTCTTTAGTTCAGTCTACATATTGTGTAGTTCAGTCTACATGTTGTGTCGTTAGTTCAGTCTACATTTAGTTCAGTCTACATGTTGTGTCTTTAGTTCAGTCTACAGGTTGTGTCTTTAGTTCAGTCTACATGTTGTGTCTTTAGTTCAGTCTACAGGTTGTGTCCTTAGTTCAGTCTACATGTTGTGTCTTTAGTTCAGTCTACATGTTGTGTCTTTAGTTCAGTCTACATGTTGTGTAGTTCAGTCTACATGGTGTGTAGTTCAGTCTACATGTTGTGTATTTAGTTCAGTCTACATGTTGTGTCTTTAGTTCAGTTTGTGTCTTTAGTTCAGTCTACATGTTGTGTCTTTCAGTCTACATGTTGTGTCTTTCAGTCTACATGTTGTGTCTTTAGTTCAGTCTACATGTGGTGTCTTTAGTTCAGTCTACATGTTGTGTCTTTAGTTAAGTATACAGGTTGTGTCTTTAGTTCGGTCTACATCTGGTGTCTTTAGTTCAGTCTACATGTTGTGTCTTTAGTACAGTCTACAGGTTGTGTCTTCAGTTCAGTCTACATGTTGTGTCTTTAGTTCAGTCTACATGTTGTCTACAGGTTGTGTCTTTAGTTCAGTCTACAGGTTGTGTCTTTAGTTCAGTCTACAGGTTGTGTCTTTAGTTCAGTCTACATGTTGTGTCTTTAGTTCAGTCTACATATTGTGTCTTTAGTTCAGTCTACATGTTGTGTCTTTAGTTCAGTCTACAGGTTGTGTCTTTAGTTCAGTCTACATGTTGTGTCTTTAGTTCAGTCTACATGTTGTGTCTTTAGTTCAGTCTGCAGGTTGTGTCTTTAGTTCAGTCTACATGTTGTGTCTTTAGTTCAGTCTACAGGTTGTGTCTTTAGTTCAGTCTACATGTTGTGTCTTTAGTTCAGTCTACAGGTTGTGTCTTTAGTTCAGTCTACATGTTGTGTAGTTCAGTCTACATGTTGTGTCTTTAGTTCAGTCTACATATTGTGTAGTTCAGTCTACATGTTGTGTCGTTAGTTCAGTCTACATTTAGTTCAGTCTACATGTTGTGTCTTTAGTTCAGTCTACAGGTTGTGTCTTTAGTTCAGTCTACATGTTGTGTCTTTAGTTCAGTCTACAGGTTGTGTCCTTAGTTCAGTCTACATGTTGTGTCTTTAGTTCAGTCTACATGTTGTGTCTTTAGTTCAGTCTACATGTTGTGTAGTTCAGTCTACATGGTGTGTAGTTCAGTCTACATGTTGTGTATTTAGTTCAGTCTACATGTTGTGTCTTTAGTTCAGTTTGTGTCTTTAGTTCAGTCTACATGTTGTGTCTTTCAGTCTACATGTTGTGTATTTCAGTCTACATGTTGTGTCTTTAGTTCAGTCTACATGTTGTGTCTTTAGTTCAGTCTACATGTTGTGTCTTTAGTTCAGTCTACAGGTTGTGTCTTTAGTTCAGGTTGTGTCTTTAGTTCAGTCTACAGGTTGTGTCTTTAGTTCAGCCTGTGGCTACAGGTTGTTCTACAGGTTGCTCTACACGTTGCTCTACATGTTGCTCTACATGTTGCTCTACATGTTGCTCTACAGGTTGCTCTACATGTTGCTCTACATGTTGTTCTACAGGTTTCTCTTCATGTTGCTCTACAGGTTGTTCTACAGGTTGCTCTACAGGTTGCTCTACAGGTTGTTCTACATGTTGCTCGACATGTTGCTCTACAGGTTGCTTCACCTCCACAAAGCACCTCTGGCTGGCAGGTCAGCTTGCCGTCTTTCTCCTTTACAGCGCTGGCCCTCATGTACTTCAACTAAAGACACAATATGTAGACTGAACTACACAACATTCAGTCTACATGTTGTGTAGTTCAGTCTACATGTTGTGTATTTAGTTCAGTCTACATGTTGTGTCTTTAGTTCAGTTTGTGTCTTTAGTTCAGTCTACATGTTGTGTCTTTCAGTCTACATGTTGTGTATTTAGTTCAGTCTACAGGTTGTGTCTTTAGTTCAGTCTACATGTTGTGTCTTTAGTTCAGTCTACATGTTGTGTATTTAGTTCAGTATACATGTTGTGTCTTTAGTTCAGTTTGTGTCTTTAGTTCAGTCTACATGTTGTGTCTTTCAGTCTACATGTTGTGTCTTTAGTTCAGTCTACATGTGGTGTCTTTAGTTCAGTCTACATGTTGTGTCTTTAGTTCAGTCTACAGGTTGTGTCTTTAGTTCGGTCTACATCTGGTGTCTTTAGTTCAGTCTACAGGTTGTGTCTTTAGTTCAGTCTACATGTTGTGTCTTTAGTTCAGTCTACATGTTGTGTCTTTAGTTCAGTCTACAGGTTGTGTCTTTAGTTCAGTCTACACGTTGTGTCTTTAGTTCAGTCTACATGTTGTGTCTTTAGTTCAGTCTACAGGTTGTGTCTTTAGTTCAGTCTACATGTTGTGTCTTTAGTTCAGTCTACATGTTGTCTCTTTAGTTCAGTCTACATGTTGTGTCTTTAGTTCAGTCTACATGTTGTGTCTTTAGTTCAGTCTACATGTTGTGTCTTTAGTTCAGTCTACATGTTGTGTCTTTAGTACAGTCTACAGGTTGTGTATTCAGTTCAGTCTACATGTTGTGTCTTTAGTTCAGTCTACATGTTGGCTACAGGTTGTGTCTTTAGTTCAGTCTACAGGTTGTGTCTTTAGTTCAGTCTACAGGTTGTGTCTTTAGTTCAGTCTACACGTTGTGTCTTTAGTTCAGTCTACATGGTGTGTAGTTCAGTCTACATGTTGTGTCTTTAGTTCAGTCTACATGTTGTGTCTTTAGTACAGTCTACAGGTTGTGTCTTCAGTTCAGTCTACATGTTGTGTCTTTAGTTCAGTCTACATGTTGTCTACAGGTTGTGTCTTTAGTTCAGTCTACAGGTTGTGTCTTTAGTTCAGTCTACAGGTTGTGTCTTTAGTTCAGTCTACATGTTGTGTCTTTAGTTCAGTCTACATATTGTGTCTTTAGTTCAGTCTACATGTTGTGTCTTTAGTTCAGTCTACAGGTTGTGTCTTTAGTTCAGTCTACATGTTGTGTCTTTAGTTCAGTCTACATGTTGTGTCTTTAGTTCAGTCTGCAGGTTGTGTCTTTAGTTCAGTCTACATGTTGTGTCTTTAGTTCAGTCTACAGGTTGTGTCTTTAGTTCAGTCTACATGTTGTGTCTTTAGTTCAGTCTACAGGTTGTGTCTTTAGTTCAGTCTACATGTTGTGTAGTTCAGTCTACATGTTGTGTCTTTAGTTCAGTCTACATATTGTGTAGTTCAGTCTACATGTTGTGTCGTTAGTTCAGTCTACATTTAGTTCAGTCTACATGTTGTGTCTTTAGTTCAGTCTACAGGTTGTGTCTTTAGTTCAGTCTACATGTTGTGTCTTTAGTTCAGTCTACAGGTTGTGTCCTTAGTTCAGTCTACATGTTGTGTCTTTAGTTCAGTCTACATGTTGTGTCTTTAGTTCAGTCTACATGTTGTGTAGTTCAGTCTACATGGTGTGTAGTTCAGTCTACATGTTGTGTATTTAGTTCAGTCTACATGTTGTGTCTTTAGTTCAGTTTGTGTCTTTAGTTCAGTCTACATGTTGTGTCTTTCAGTCTACATGTTGTGTATTTCAGTCTACATGTTGTGTCTTTAGTTCAGTCTACATGTTGTGTCTTTAGTTCAGTCTACATGTTGTGTCTTTAGTTCAGTCTACAGGTTGTGTCTTTAGTTCAGGTTGTGTCTTTAGTTCAGTCTACAGGTTGTGTCTTTAGTTCAGCCTGTGGCTACAGGTTGTTCTACAGGTTGCTCTACACGTTGCTCTACATGTTGCTCTACATGTTGCTCTACATGTTGCTCTACAGGTTGCTCTACATGTTGCTCTACATGTTGTTCTACGGGTTTCTCTTCATGTTGCTCTACAGGTTGTTCTACAGGTTGCTCTACAGGTTGCTCTACAGGTTGTTCTACATGTTGCTCGACATGTTGCTCTACAGGTTGCTTCACCTCCACAAAGCACCTCTGGCTGGCAGGTCAGCTTGCCGTCTTTCTCCTTTACAGCGCTGGCCCTCATGTACTTCAACTAAAGACACAATATGTAGACTGAACTACACAACATTCAGTCTACATGTTGTGTAGTTCAGTCTACATGTTGTGTATTTAGTTCAGTCTACATGTTGTGTCTTTAGTTCAGTTTGTGTCTTTAGTTCAGTCTACATGTTGTGTCTTTCAGTCTACATGTTGTGTATTTAGTTCAGTCTACAGGTTGTGTCTTTAGTTCAGTCTACATGTTGTGTCTTTAGTTCAGTCTACATGTTGTGTATTTAGTTCAGTATACATGTTGTGTCTTTAGTTCAGTTTGTGTCTTTAGTTCAGTCTACATGTTGTGTCTTTCAGTCTACATGTTGTGTCTTTAGTTCAGTCTACATGTGGTGTCTTTAGTTCAGTCTACATGTTGTGTCTTTAGTTCAGTCTACAGGTTGTGTCTTTAGTTCGGTCTACATCTGGTGTCTTTAGTTCAGTCTACAGGTTGTGTCTTTAGTTCAGTCTACATGTTGTGTCTTTAGTTCAGTCTACATGTTGTGTCTTTAGTTCAGTCTACAGGTTGTGTCTTTAGTTCAGGTTGTGTCTTTAGTTCAGTCTACAGGTTGTGTCTTTAGTTCAGCCTGTGGCTACAGGTTGTTCTACAGGTTGCTCTACACGTTGCTCTACATGTTGCTCTACATGTTGCTCTACATGTTGCTCTACAGGTTGCTCTACATGTTGCTCTACATGTTGTTCTACAGGTTTCTCTTCATGTTGCTCTACAGGTTGTTCTACAGGTTGCTCTACAGGTTGCTCTACAGGTTGTTCTACATGTTGCTCGACATGTTGCTCTACAGGTTGCTTCACCTCCACAAAGCACCTCTGGCTGGCAGGTCAGCTTGCCGTCTTTCTCCTTTACAGCGCTGGCCCTCATGTACTTCAACTAAAGACACAATATGTAGACTGCACTACACAACATTCTGTCTACAGGTTGTGTAGTTCAGTCTACATGTTGTGTATTTAGTTCAGTCTACATGTTGTGTCTTTAGTTCAGTTTGTGTCTTTAGTTCAGTCTACATGTTGTGTCTTTCAGTCTACATGTTGTGTATTTAGTTCAGTCTACAGGTTGTGTCTTTAGTTCAGTCTACATGTTGTGTCTTTAGTTCAGTCTACATGTTGTGTATTTAGTTCAGTATACATGTTGTGTCTTTAGTTCAGTTTGTGTCTTTAGTTCAGTCTACATGTTGTGTCTTTCAGTCTACATGTTGTGTCTTTAGTTCAGTCTACATGTGGTGTCTTTAGTTCAGTCTACATGTTGTGTCTTTAGTTAAGTCTACAGGTTGTGTCTTTAGTTCGGTCTACATCTGGTGTCTTTAGTTCAGTCTACATGTTGTGTCTTTAGTACAGTCTACAGGTTGTGTCTTCAGTTCAGTCTACATGTTGTGTCTTTAGTTCAGTCTACATGTTGTCTACAGGTTGTGTCTTTAGTTCAGTCTACAGGTTGTGTCTTTAGTTCAGTCTACAGGTTGTGTCTTTAGTTCAGTCTACATGTTGTGTCTTTAGTTCAGTCTACATATTGTGTCTTTAGTTCAGTCTACATGTTGTGTCTTTAGTTCAGTCTACAGGTTGTGTCTTTAGTTCAGTCTACATGTTGTGTCTTTACTTCAGTCTACATGTTGTGTCTTTAGTTCAGTCTGCAGGTTGTGTCTTTAGTTCAGTCTACATGTTGTGTCTTTAGTTCAGTCTACAGGTTGTGTCTTTAGTTCAGTCTACATGTTGTGTCTTTAGTTCAGTCTACAGGTTGTGTCTTTAGTTCAGTCTACATGTTGTGTAGTTCAGTCTACATGTTGTGTCTTTAGTTCAGTCTACATATTGTGTAGTTCAGTCTACATGTTGTGTCGTTAGTTCAGTCTACATTTAGTTCAGTCTACATGTTGTGTCTTTAGTTCAGTCTACAGGTTGTGTCTTTAGTTCAGTCTACATGTTGTGTCTTTAGTTCAGTCTACAGGTTGTGTCCTTAGTTCAGTCTACATGTTGTGTCTTTAGTTCAGTCTACATGTTGTGTCTTTAGTTCAGTCTACATGTTGTGTAGTTCAGTCTACATGGTGTGTAGTTCAGTCTACATGTTGTGTATTTAGTTCAGTCTACATGTTGTGTCTTTAGTTCAGTTTGTGTCTTTAGTTCAGTCTACATGTTGTGTCTTTCAGTCTACATGTTGTGTATTTCAGTCTACATGTTGTGTCTTTAGTTCAGTCTACATGTTGTGTCTTTAGTTCAGTCTACATGTTGTGTCTTTAGTTCAGTCTACAGGTTGTGTCTTTAGTTCAGGTTGTGTCTTTAGTTCAGTCTACAGGTTGTGTCTTTAGTTCAGCCTGTGGCTACAGGTTGTTCTACAGGTTGCTCTACACGTTGCTCTACATGTTGCTCTACATGTTGCTCTACATGTTGCTCTACAGGTTGCTCTACATGTTGCTCTACATGTTGTTCTACAGGTTTCTCTTCATGTTGCTCTACAGGTTGTTCTACAGGTTGCTCTACAGGTTGCTCTACAGGTTGTTCTACATGTTGCTCGACATGTTGCTCTACAGGTTGCTTCACCTCCACAAAGCACCTCTGGCTGGCAGGTCAGCTTGCCGTCTTTCTCCTTTACAGCGCTGGCCCTCATGTACTTCAACTAAAGACACAATATGTAGACTGAACTACACAACATTCAGTCTACATGTTGTGTAGTTCAGTCTACATGTTGTGTATTTAGTTCAGTCTACATGTTGTGTCTTTAGTTCAGTTTGTGTCTTTAGTTCAGTCTACATGTTGTGTCTTTCAGTCTACATGTTGTGTATTTAGTTCAGTCTACAGGTTGTGTCTTTAGTTCAGTCTACATGTTGTGTCTTTAGTTCAGTCTACATGTTGTGTATTTAGTTCAGTATACATGTTGTGTCTTTAGTTCAGTTTGTGTCTTTAGTTCAGTCTACATGTTGTGTCTTTCAGTCTACATGTTGTGTCTTTAGTTCAGTCTACATGTGGTGTCTTTAGTTCAGTCTACATGTTGTGTCTTTAGTTCAGTCTACAGGTTGTGTCTTTAGTTCAGTCTACATGTTGTGTCTTTAGTTCAGTCTACAGGTTGTGTCCTTAGTTCAGTCTACATGTTGTGTCTTTAGTTCAGTCTACATGTTGTGTCTTTAGTTCAGTCTACATGTTGTGTAGTTCAGTCTACATGGTGTGTAGTTCAGTCTACATGTTGTGTATTTAGTTCAGTCTACATGTTGTGTCTTTAGTTCAGTTTGTGTCTTTAGTTCAGTCTACATGTTGTGTCTTTCAGTCTACATGTTGTGTATTTCAGTCTACATGTTGTGTCTTTAGTTCAGTCTACATGTTGTGTCTTTAGTTCAGTCTACAGGTTGTGTCTTTAGTTCAGGTTGTGTCTTTAGTTCAGTCTACAGGTTGTGTCTTTAGTTCAGCCTGTGGCTACAGGTTGTTCTACAGGTTGCTCTACACGTTGCTCTACATGTTGCTCTACATGTTGCTCTACATGTTGCTCTACAGGTTGCTCTACATGTTGCTCTACATGTTGTTCTACAGGTTTCTCTTCATGTTGCTCTACAGGTTGTTCTACAGGTTGCTCTACAGGTTGCTCTACAGGTTGTTCTACATGTTGCTCGACATGTTGCTCTACAGGTTGCTTCACCTCCACAAAGCACCTCTGGCTGGCAGGTCAGCTTGCCGTCTTTCTCCTTTACAGCGCTGGCCCTCATGTACTTCAACTAAAGACACAACATGTAGACTGAACTACACAACATTCAGTCTACATGTTGTGTAGTTCAGTCTACATGTTGTGTATTTAGTTCAGTCTATATGCTGTGTCTTTAGTTCAGTTTGTGTCTTTAGTTCAGTCTAGATGTTGTGTCTTTCAGTCTACATGTTGTGTATTTAGTTCAGTCTACAGGTTGTGACTTTAGTTCAGTCTACATGTTGTGTCTTTAGTTCAGTCTACATGTTGTGTATTTAGTTCAGTATACATGTTGTGTCTTTAGTTCAGTTTGTGTCTTTAGTTCAGTCTACATGTTGTGTCTTTCAGTCTACATGTTGTGTCTTTAGTTCAGTCTACATGTGGTGTCTTTAGTTCAGTCTACATGTTGTGTCTTTAGTTCAGTCTACAGGTTGTGTCTTTAGTTCGGTCTACATCTGGTGTCTTTAGTTCAGTCTACAGGTTGTGTCTTTAGTTCAGTCTACATGTTGTGTCTTTAGTTCAGTCTACATGTTGTGTCTTTAGTTCAGTCTACAGGTTGTGTCTTTAGTTCAGTCTACACGTTGTGTCTTTAGTTCAGTCTACATGTTGTGTCTTTAGTTCAGTCTACAGGTTGTGTCTTTAGTTCAGTCTACATGTTGTGTCTTTAGTTCAGTCTACATGTTGTCTCTTTAGTTCAGTCTACATGTTGTGTCTTTAGTTCAGTCTACATGTTGTGTCTTTAGTTCAGTCTACATGTTGTGTCTTTAGTTCAGTCTACATGTTGTGTCTTTAGTACAGTCTACAGGTTGTGTATTCAGTTCAGTCTACATGTTGTGTCTTTAGTTCAGTCTACATGTTGGCTACAGGTTGTGTCTTTAGTTCAGTCTACAGGTTGTGTCTTTAGTTCAGTCTACAGGTTGTGTCTTTAGTTCAGTCTACACGTTGTGTCTTTAGTTCAGTCTACATGGTGTGTAGTTCAGTCTACATGTTGTGTCTTTAGTTCAGTCTACATGTTGTGTCTTTAGTACAGTCTACAGGTTGTGTCTTCAGTTCAGTCTACATGTTGTGTCTTTAGTTCAGTCTACATGTTGTCTACAGGTTGTGTCTTTAGTTCAGTCTACAGGTTGTGTCTTTAGTTCAGTCTACAGGTTGTGTCTTTAGTTCAGTCTACATGTTGTGTCTTTAGTTCAGTCTACATATTGTGTCTTTAGTTCAGTCTACATGTTGTGTCTTTAGTTCAGTCTACAGGTTGTGTCTTTAGTTCAGTCTACATGTTGTGTCTTTAGTTCAGTCTACATGTTGTGTCTTTAGTTCAGTCTGCAGGTTGTGTCTTTAGTTCAGTCTACATGTTGTGTCTTTAGTTCAGTCTACAGGTTGTGTCTTTAGTTCAGTCTACATGTTGTGTCTTTAGTTCAGTCTACAGGTTGTGTCTTTAGTTCAGTCTACATGTTGTGTAGTTCAGTCTACATGTTGTGTCTTTAGTTCAGTCTACATATTGTGTAGTTCAGTCTACATGTTGTGTCGTTAGTTCAGTCTACATTTAGTTCAGTCTACATGTTGTGTCTTTAGTTCAGTCTACAGGTTGTGTCTTTAGTTCAGTCTACATGTTGTGTCTTTAGTTCAGTCTACAGGTTGTGTCCTTAGTTCAGTCTACATGTTGTGTCTTTAGTTCAGTCTACATGTTGTGTCTTTAGTTCAGTCTACATGTTGTGTAGTTCAGTCTACATGGTGTGTAGTTCAGTCTACATGTTGTGTATTTAGTTCAGTCTACATGTTGTGTCTTTAGTTCAGTTTGTGTCTTTAGTTCAGTCTACATGTTGTGTCTTTCAGTCTACATGTTGTGTATTTCAGTCTACATGTTGTGTCTTTAGTTCAGTCTACATGTTGTGTCTTTAGTTCAGTCTACATGTTGTGTCTTTAGTTCAGTCTACAGGTTGTGTCTTTAGTTCAGGTTGTGTCTTTAGTTCAGTCTACAGGTTGTGTCTTTAGTTCAGCCTGTGGCTACAGGTTGTTCTACAGGTTGCTCTACACGTTGCTCTACATGTTGCTCTACATGTTGCTCTACATGTTGCTCTACAGGTTGCTCTACATGTTGCTCTACATGTTGTTCTACGGGTTTCTCTTCATGTTGCTCTACAGGTTGTTCTACAGGTTGCTCTACAGGTTGCTCTACAGGTTGTTCTACATGTTGCTCGACATGTTGCTCTACAGGTTGCTTCACCTCCACAAAGCACCTCTGGCTGGCAGGTCAGCTTGCCGTCTTTCTCCTTTACAGCGCTGGCCCTCATGTACTTCAACTAAAGACACAATATGTAGACTGAACTACACAACATTCAGTCTACATGTTGTGTAGTTCAGTCTACATGTTGTGTATTTAGTTCAGTCTACATGTTGTGTCTTTAGTTCAGTTTGTGTCTTTAGTTCAGTCTACATGTTGTGTCTTTCAGTCTACATGTTGTGTATTTAGTTCAGTCTACAGGTTGTGTCTTTAGTTCAGTCTACATGTTGTGTCTTTAGTTCAGTCTACATGTTGTGTATTTAGTTCAGTATACATGTTGTGTCTTTAGTTCAGTTTGTGTCTTTAGTTCAGTCTACATGTTGTGTCTTTCAGTCTACATGTTGTGTCTTTAGTTCAGTCTACATGTGGTGTCTTTAGTTCAGTCTACATGTTGTGTCTTTAGTTCAGTCTACAGGTTGTGTCTTTAGTTCGGTCTACATCTGGTGTCTTTAGTTCAGTCTACAGGTTGTGTCTTTAGTTCAGTCTACATGTTGTGTCTTTAGTTCAGTCTACATGTTGTGTCTTTAGTTCAGTCTACAGGTTGTGTCTTTAGTTCAGGTTGTGTCTTTAGTTCAGTCTACAGGTTGTGTCTTTAGTTCAGCCTGTGGCTACAGGTTGTTCTACAGGTTGCTCTACACGTTGCTCTACATGTTGCTCTACATGTTGCTCTACATGTTGCTCTACAGGTTGCTCTACATGTTGCTCTACATGTTGTTCTACAGGTTTCTCTTCATGTTGCTCTACAGGTTGTTCTACAGGTTGCTCTACAGGTTGCTCTACAGGTTGTTCTACATGTTGCTCGACATGTTGCTCTACAGGTTGCTTCACCTCCACAAAGCACCTCTGGCTGGCAGGTCAGCTTGCCGTCTTTCTCCTTTACAGCGCTGGCCCTCATGTACTTCAACTAAAGACACAATATGTAGACTGCACTACACAACATTCTGTCTACAGGTTGTGTAGTTCAGTCTACATGTTGTGTATTTAGTTCAGTCTACATGTTGTGTCTTTAGTTCAGTTTGTGTCTTTAGTTCAGTCTACATGTTGTGTCTTTCAGTCTACATGTTGTGTATTTAGTTCAGTCTACAGGTTGTGTCTTTAGTTCAGTCTACATGTTGTGTCTTTAGTTCAGTCTACATGTTGTGTATTTAGTTCAGTATACATGTTGTGTCTTTAGTTCAGTTTGTGTCTTTAGTTCAGTCTACATGTTGTGTCTTTCAGTCTACATGTTGTGTCTTTAGTTCAGTCTACATGTGGTGTCTTTAGTTCAGTCTACATGTTGTGTCTTTAGTTAAGTCTACAGGTTGTGTCTTTAGTTCGGTCTACATCTGGTGTCTTTAGTTCAGTCTACATGTTGTGTCTTTAGTACAGTCTACAGGTTGTGTCTTCAGTTCAGTCTACATGTTGTGTCTTTAGTTCAGTCTACATGTTGTCTACAGGTTGTGTCTTTAGTTCAGTCTACAGGTTGTGTCTTTAGTTCAGTCTACAGGTTGTGTCTTTAGTTCAGTCTACATGTTGTGTCTTTAGTTCAGTCTACATATTGTGTCTTTAGTTCAGTCTACATGTTGTGTCTTTAGTTCAGTCTACAGGTTGTGTCTTTAGTTCAGTCTACATGTTGTGTCTTTAGTTCAGTCTACATGTTGTGTCTTTAGTTCAGTCTGCAGGTTGTGTCTTTAGTTCAGTCTACATGTTGTGTCTTTAGTTCAGTCTACAGGTTGTGTCTTTAGTTCAGTCTACATGTTGTGTCTTTAGTTCAGTCTACAGGTTGTGTCTTTAGTTCAGTCTACATGTTGTGTAGTTCAGTCTACATGTTGTGTCTTTAGTTCAGTCTACATATTGTGTAGTTCAGTCTACATGTTGTGTCGTTAGTTCAGTCTACATTTAGTTCAGTCTACATGTTGTGTCTTTAGTTCAGTCTACAGGTTGTGTCTTTAGTTCAGTCTACATGTTGTGTCTTTAGTTCAGTCTACAGGTTGTGTCCTTAGTTCAGTCTACATGTTGTGTCTTTAGTTCAGTCTACATGTTGTGTCTTTAGTTCAGTCTACATGTTGTGTAGTTCAGTCTACATGGTGTGTAGTTCAGTCTACATGTTGTGTATTTAGTTCAGTCTACATGTTGTGTCTTTAGTTCAGTTTGTGTCTTTAGTTCAGTCTACATGTTGTGTCTTTCAGTCTACATGTTGTGTATTTCAGTCTACATGTTGTGTCTTTAGTTCAGTCTACATGTTGTGTCTTTAGTTCAGTCTACATGTTGTGTCTTTAGTTCAGTCTACAGGTTGTGTCTTTAGTTCAGGTTGTGTCTTTAGTTCAGTCTACAGGTTGTGTCTTTAGTTCAGCCTGTGGCTACAGGTTGTTCTACAGGTTGCTCTACACGTTGCTCTACATGTTGCTCTACATGTTGCTCTACATGTTGCTCTACAGGTTGCTCTACATGTTGCTCTACATGTTGTTCTACAGGTTTCTCTTCATGTTGCTCTACAGGTTGTTCTACAGGTTGCTCTACAGGTTGCTCTACAGGTTGTTCTACATGTTGCTCGACATGTTGCTCTACAGGTTGCTTCACCTCCACAAAGCACCTCTGGCTGGCAGGTCAGCTTGCCGTCTTTCTCCTTTACAGCGCTGGCCCTCATGTACTTCAACTAAAGACACAATATGTAGACTGAACTACACAACATTCAGTCTACATGTTGTGTAGTTCAGTCTACATGTTGTGTATTTAGTTCAGTCTACATGTTGTGTCTTTAGTTCAGTTTGTGTCTTTAGTTCAGTCTACATGTTGTGTCTTTCAGTCTACATGTTGTGTATTTAGTTCAGTCTACAGGTTGTGTCTTTAGTTCAGTCTACAGGTTGTGTCTTTAGTTCAGTCTACATGTTGTGTCTTTAGTTCAGTCTACATGTTGTGTATTTAGTTCAGTATACATGTTGTGTCTTTAGTTCAGTTTGTGTCTTTAGTTCAGTCTACATGTTGTGTCTTTCAGTCTACATGTTGTCTCTTTAGTTCAGTCTACATGTTGTGTCTTTAGTTCAGTCTACATGTTGTGTCTTTAGTTCAGTCTACATGTTGTGTCTTTAGTTCAGTCTACATGTTGTGTCTTTAGTACAGTCTACAGGTTGTGTATTCAGTTCAGTCTACATGTTGTGTCTTTAGTTCAGTCTACATGTTGGCTACAGGTTGTGTCTTTAGTTCAGTCTACAGGTTGTGTCTTTAGTTCAGTCTACAGGTTGTGTCTTTAGTTCAGTCTACACGTTGTGTCTTTAGTTCAGTCTACATGGTGTGTAGTTCAGTCTACATGTTGTGTCTTTAGTTCAGTCTACATGTTGTGTCTTTAGTACAGTCTACAGGTTGTGTCTTCAGTTCAGTCTACATGTTGTGTCTTTAGTTCAGTCTACATGTTGTCTACAGGTTGTGTCTTTAGTTCAGTCTACAGGTTGTGTCTTTAGTTCAGTCTACAGGTTGTGTCTTTAGTTCAGTCTACATGTTGTGTCTTTAGTTCAGTCTACATATTGTGTCTTTAGTTCAGTCTACATGTTGTGTCTTTAGTTCAGTCTACAGGTTGTGTCTTTAGTTCAGTCTACATGTTGTGTCTTTAGTTCAGTCTACATGTTGTGTCTTTAGTTCAGTCTGCAGGTTGTGTCTTTAGTTCAGTCTACATGTTGTGTCTTTAGTTCAGTCTACAGGTTGTGTCTTTAGTTCAGTCTACATGTTGTGTCTTTAGTTCAGTCTACAGGTTGTGTCTTTAGTTCAGTCTACATGTTGTGTAGTTCAGTCTACATGTTGTGTCTTTAGTTCAGTCTACATATTGTGTAGTTCAGTCTACATGTTGTGTCGTTAGTTCAGTCTACATTTAGTTCAGTCTACATGTTGTGTCTTTAGTTCAGTCTACAGGTTGTGTCTTTAGTTCAGTCTACATGTTGTGTCTTTAGTTCAGTCTACAGGTTGTGTCCTTAGTTCAGTCTACATGTTGTGTCTTTAGTTCAGTCTACATGTTGTGTCTTTAGTTCAGTCTACATGTTGTGTAGTTCAGTCTACATGGTGTGTAGTTCAGTCTACATGTTGTGTATTTAGTTCAGTCTACATGTTGTGTCTTTAGTTCAGTTTGTGTCTTTAGTTCAGTCTACATGTTGTGTCTTTCAGTCTACATGTTGTGTATTTCAGTCTACATGTTGTGTCTTTAGTTCAGTCTACATGTTGTGTCTTTAGTTCAGTCTACATGTTGTGTCTTTAGTTCAGTCTACAGGTTGTGTCTTTAGTTCAGGTTGTGTCTTTAGTTCAGTCTACAGGTTGTGTCTTTAGTTCAGCCTGTGGCTACAGGTTGTTCTACAGGTTGCTCTACACGTTGCTCTACATGTTGCTCTACATGTTGCTCTACATGTTGCTCTACAGGTTGCTCTACATGTTGCTCTACATGTTGTTCTACAGGTTTCTCTTCATGTTGCTCTACAGGTTGTTCTACAGGTTGCTCTACAGGTTGCTCTACAGGTTGTTCTACATGTTGCTCGACATGTTGCTCTACAGGTTGCTTCACCTCCACAAAGCACCTCTGGCTGGCAGGTCAGCTTGCCGTCTTTCTCCTTTACAGCGCTGGCCCTCATGTACTTCAACTAAAGACACAATATGTAGACTGCACTACACAACATTCTGTCTACAGGTTGTGTAGTTTAGTCTACATGTTGTGTATTTAGTTCAGTCTACATGTTGTGTCTTTAGTTCAGTTTGTGTCTTTAGTTCAGTCTACATGTTGTGTCTTTCAGTCTACATGTTGTGTATTTAGTTCAGTCTACAGGTTGTGTCTTTAGTTCAGTCTACATGTTGTGTCTTTAGTTCAGTCTACATGTTGTGTATTTAGTTCAGTATACATGTTGTGTCTTTAGTTCAGTTTGTGTCTTTAGTTCAGTCTACATGTTGTGTCTTTCAGTCTACATGTTGTGTCTTTAGTTCAGTCTACATGTGGTGTCTTTAGTTCAGTCTACATGTTGTGTCTTTAGTTCAGTCTACAGGTTGTGTCTTTAGTTCGGTCTACATCTGGTGTCTTTAGTTCAGTCTACAGGTTGTGTCTTTAGTTCAGTCTACATGTTGTGTCTTTAGTTCAGTCTACATGTTGTGTCTTTAGTTCAGTCTACAGGTTGTGTCTTTAGTTCAGGTTGTGTCTTTAGTTCAGTCTACAGGTTGTGTCTTTAGTTCAGCCTGTGGCTACAGGTTGTTCTACAGGTTGCTCTACACGTTGCTCTACATGTTGCTCTACATGTTGCTCTACATGTTGCTCTACAGGTTGCTCTACATGTTGCTCTACATGTTGTTCTACAGGTTTCTCTTCATGTTGCTCTACAGGTTGTTCTACAGGTTGCTCTACAGGTTGCTCTACAGGTTGTTCTACATGTTGCTCGACATGTTGCTCTACAGGTTGCTTCACCTCCACAAAGCACCTCTGGCTGGCAGGTCAGCTTGCCGTCTTTCTCCTTTACAGCGCTGGCCCTCATGTACTTCAACTAAAGACACAATATGTAGACTGAACTACACAACATTCAGTCTACATGTTGTGTAGTTCAGTCTACATGTTGTGTATTTAGTTCAGTCTACATGTTGTGTCTTTAGTTCAGTTTGTGTCTTTAGTTCAGTCTACATGTTGTGTCTTTCAGTCTACATGTTGTGTATTTAGTTCAGTCTACAGGTTGTGTCTTTAGTTCAGTCTACATGTTGTGTATTTAGTTCAGTATACATGTTGTGTCTTTAGTTCAGTTTGTGTCTTTAGTTCAGTCTACATGTTGTGTCTTTCAGTCTACATGTTGTGTCTTTAGTTCAGTCTACATGTGGTGTCTTTAGTTCAGTCTACATGTTGTGTCTTTAGTTCAGTCTACAGGTTGTGTCTTTAGTTCGGTCTACATCTGGTGTCTTTAGTTCAGTCTACAGGTTGTGTCTTTAGTTCAGTCTACATGTTGTGTCTTTAGTTCAGTCTACATGTTGTGTCTTTAGTTCAGTCTACAGGTTGTGTCTTTAGTTCAGTCTACACGTTGTGTCTTTAGTTCAGTCTACATGTTGTGTCTTTAGTTCAGTCTACAGGTTGTGTCTTTAGTTCAGTCTACATGTTGTGTCTTTAGTTCAGTCTACATGTTGTCTCTTTAGTTCAGTCTACATGTTGTGTCTTTAGTTCAGTCTACATGTTGTGTCTTTAGTTCAGTCTACATGTTGTGTCTTTAGTTCAGTCTACATGTTGTGTCTTTAGTACAGTCTACAGGTTGTGTATTCAGTTCAGTCTACATGTTGTGTCTTTAGTTCAGTCTACATGTTGGCTACAGGTTGTGTCTTTAGTTCAGTCTACAGGTTGTGTCTTTAGTTCAGTCTACAGGTTGTGTCTTTAGTTCAGTCTACACGTTGTGTCTTTAGTTCAGTCTACATGGTGTGTAGTTCAGTCTACATGTTGTGTCTTTAGTTCAGTCTACATGTTGTGTCTTTAGTACAGTCTACAGGTTGTGTCTTCAGTTCAGTCTACATGTTGTGTCTTTAGTTCAGTCTACATGTTGTCTACAGGTTGTGTCTTTAGTTCAGTCTACAGGTTGTGTCTTTAGTTCAGTCTACAGGTTGTGTCTTTAGTTCAGTCTACATGTTGTGTCTTTAGTTCAGTCTACATATTGTGTCTTTAGTTCAGTCTACATGTTGTGTCTTTAGTTCAGTCTACAGGTTGTGTCTTTAGTTCAGTCTACATGTTGTGTCTTTAGTTCAGTCTACATGTTGTGTCTTTAGTTCAGTCTGCAGGTTGTGTCTTTAGTTCAGTCTACATGTTGTGTCTTTAGTTCAGTCTACAGGTTGTGTCTTTAGTTCAGTCTACATGTTGTGTCTTTAGTTCAGTCTACAGGTTGTGTCTTTAGTTCAGTCTACATGTTGTGTAGTTCAGTCTACATGTTGTGTCTTTAGTTCAGTCTACATATTGTGTAGTTCAGTCTACATGTTGTGTCGTTAGTTCAGTCTACATTTAGTTCAGTCTACATGTTGTGTCTTTAGTTCAGTCTACAGGTTGTGTCTTTAGTTCAGTCTACATGTTGTGTCTTTAGTTCAGTCTACAGGTTGTGTCCTTAGTTCAGTCTACATGTTGTGTCTTTAGTTCAGTCTACATGTTGTGTCTTTAGTTCAGTCTACATGTTGTGTAGTTCAGTCTACATGGTGTGTAGTTCAGTCTACATGTTGTGTATTTAGTTCAGTCTACATGTTGTGTCTTTAGTTCAGTTTGTGTCTTTAGTTCAGTCTACATGTTGTGTCTTTCAGTCTACATGTTGTGTATTTCAGTCTACATGTTGTGTCTTTAGTTCAGTCTACATGTTGTGTCTTTAGTTCAGTCTACATGTTGTGTCTTTAGTTCAGTCTACAGGTTGTGTCTTTAGTTCAGGTTGTGTCTTTAGTTCAGTCTACAGGTTGTGTCTTTAGTTCAGCCTGTGGCTACAGGTTGTTCTACAGGTTGCTCTACACGTTGCTCTACATGTTGCTCTACATGTTGCTCTACATGTTGCTCTACAGGTTGCTCTACATGTTGCTCTACATGTTGTTCTACGGGTTTCTCTTCATGTTGCTCTACAGGTTGTTCTACAGGTTGCTCTACAGGTTGCTCTACAGGTTGTTCTACATGTTGCTCGACATGTTGCTCTACAGGTTGCTTCACCTCCACAAAGCACCTCTGGCTGGCAGGTCAGCTTGCCGTCTTTCTCCTTTACAGCGCTGGCCCTCATGTACTTCAACTAAAGACACAATATGTAGACTGAACTACACAACATTCAGTCTACATGTTGTGTAGTTCAGTCTACATGTTGTGTATTTAGTTCAGTCTACATGTTGTGTCTTTAGTTCAGTTTGTGTCTTTAGTTCAGTCTACATGTTGTGTCTTTCAGTCTACATGTTGTGTATTTAGTTCAGTCTACAGGTTGTGTCTTTAGTTCAGTCTACATGTTGTGTCTTTAGTTCAGTCTACATGTTGTGTATTTAGTTCAGTATACATGTTGTGTCTTTAGTTCAGTTTGTGTCTTTAGTTCAGTCTACATGTTGTGTCTTTCAGTCTACATGTTGTGTCTTTAGTTCAGTCTACATGTGGTGTCTTTAGTTCAGTCTACATGTTGTGTCTTTAGTTCAGTCTACAGGTTGTGTCTTTAGTTCGGTCTACATCTGGTGTCTTTAGTTCAGTCTACAGGTTGTGTCTTTAGTTCAGTCTACATGTTGTGTCTTTAGTTCAGTCTACATGTTGTGTCTTTAGTTCAGTCTACAGGTTGTGTCTTTAGTTCAGGTTGTGTCTTTAGTTCAGTCTACAGGTTGTGTCTTTAGTTCAGCCTGTGGCTACAGGTTGTTCTACAGGTTGCTCTACACGTTGCTCTACATGTTGCTCTACATGTTGCTCTACATGTTGCTCTACAGGTTGCTCTACATGTTGCTCTACATGTTGTTCTACAGGTTTCTCTTCATGTTGCTCTACAGGTTGTTCTACAGGTTGCTCTACAGGTTGCTCTACAGGTTGTTCTACATGTTGCTCGACATGTTGCTCTACAGGTTGCTTCACCTCCACAAAGCACCTCTGGCTGGCAGGTCAGCTTGCCGTCTTTCTCCTTTACAGCGCTGGCCCTCATGTACTTCAACTAAAGACACAATATGTAGACTGCACTACACAACATTCTGTCTACAGGTTGTGTAGTTCAGTCTACATGTTGTGTATTTAGTTCAGTCTACATGTTGTGTCTTTAGTTCAGTTTGTGTCTTTAGTTCAGTCTACATGTTGTGTCTTTCAGTCTACATGTTGTGTATTTAGTTCAGTCTACAGGTTGTGTCTTTAGTTCAGTCTACATGTTGTGTCTTTAGTTCAGTCTACATGTTGTGTATTTAGTTCAGTATACATGTTGTGTCTTTAGTTCAGTTTGTGTCTTTAGTTCAGTCTACATGTTGTGTCTTTCAGTCTACATGTTGTGTCTTTAGTTCAGTCTACATGTGGTGTCTTTAGTTCAGTCTACATGTTGTGTCTTTAGTTAAGTCTACAGGTTGTGTCTTTAGTTCGGTCTACATCTGGTGTCTTTAGTTCAGTCTACATGTTGTGTCTTTAGTACAGTCTACAGGTTGTGTCTTCAGTTCAGTCTACATGTTGTGTCTTTAGTTCAGTCTACATGTTGTCTACAGGTTGTGTCTTTAGTTCAGTCTACAGGTTGTGTCTTTAGTTCAGTCTACAGGTTGTGTCTTTAGTTCAGTCTACATGTTGTGTCTTTAGTTCAGTCTACATATTGTGTCTTTAGTTCAGTCTACATGTTGTGTCTTTAGTTCAGTCTACAGGTTGTGTCTTTAGTTCAGTCTACATGTTGTGTCTTTAGTTCAGTCTACATGTTGTGTCTTTAGTTCAGTCTGCAGGTTGTGTCTTTAGTTCAGTCTACATGTTGTGTCTTTAGTTCAGTCTACAGGTTGTGTCTTTAGTTCAGTCTACATGTTGTGTCTTTAGTTCAGTCTACAGGTTGTGTCTTTAGTTCAGTCTACATGTTGTGTAGTTCAGTCTACATGTTGTGTCTTTAGTTCAGTCTACATATTGTGTAGTTCAGTCTACATGTTGTGTCGTTAGTTCAGTCTACATTTAGTTCAGTCTACATGTTGTGTCTTTAGTTCAGTCTACAGGTTGTGTCTTTAGTTCAGTCTACATGTTGTGTCTTTAGTTCAGTCTACAGGTTGTGTCCTTAGTTCAGTCTACATGTTGTGTCTTTAGTTCAGTCTACATGTTGTGTCTTTAGTTCAGTCTACATGTTGTGTAGTTCAGTCTACATGGTGTGTAGTTCAGTCTACATGTTGTGTATTTAGTTCAGTCTACATGTTGTGTCTTTAGTTCAGTTTGTGTCTTTAGTTCAGTCTACATGTTGTGTCTTTCAGTCTACATGTTGTGTATTTCAGTCTACATGTTGTGTCTTTAGTTCAGTCTACATGTTGTGTCTTTAGTTCAGTCTACATGTTGTGTCTTTAGTTCAGTCTACAGGTTGTGTCTTTAGTTCAGGTTGTGTCTTTAGTTCAGTCTACAGGTTGTGTCTTTAGTTCAGCCTGTGGCTACAGGTTGTTCTACAGGTTGCTCTACACGTTGCTCTACATGTTGCTCTACATGTTGCTCTACATGTTGCTCTACAGGTTGCTCTACATGTTGCTCTACATGTTGTTCTACAGGTTTCTCTTCATGTTGCTCTACAGGTTGTTCTACAGGTTGCTCTACAGGTTGCTCTACAGGTTGTTCTACATGTTGCTCGACATGTTGCTCTACAGGTTGCTTCACCTCCACAAAGCACCTCTGGCTGGCAGGTCAGCTTGCCGTCTTTCTCCTTTACAGCGCTGGCCCTCATGTACTTCAACTAAAGACACAATATGTAGACTGAACTACACAACATTCAGTCTACATGTTGTGTAGTTCAGTCTACATGTTGTGTATTTAGTTCAGTCTACATGTTGTGTCTTTAGTTCAGTTTGTGTCTTTAGTTCAGTCTACATGTTGTGTCTTTCAGTCTACATGTTGTGTATTTAGTTCAGTCTACAGGTTGTGTCTTTAGTTCAGTCTACATGTTGTGTCTTTAGTTCAGTCTACATGTTGTGTATTTAGTTCAGTATACATGTTGTGTCTTTAGTTCAGTTTGTGTCTTTAGTTCAGTCTACATGTTGTGTCTTTCAGTCTACATGTTGTGTCTTTAGTTCAGTCTACATGTGGTGTCTTTAGTTCAGTCTACATGTTGTGTCTTTAGTTCAGTCTACAGGTTGTGTCTTTAGTTCAGTCTACATGTTGTGTCTTTAGTTCAGTCTACAGGTTGTGTCCTTAGTTCAGTCTACATGTTGTGTCTTTAGTTCAGTCTACATGTTGTGTCTTTAGTTCAGTCTACATGTTGTGTAGTTCAGTCTACATGGTGTGTAGTTCAGTCTACATGTTGTGTATTTAGTTCAGTCTACATGTTGTGTCTTTAGTTCAGTTTGTGTCTTTAGTTCAGTCTACATGTTGTGTCTTTCAGTCTACATGTTGTGTATTTCAGTCTACATGTTGTGTCTTTAGTTCAGTCTACATGTTGTGTCTTTAGTTCAGTCTACAGGTTGTGTCTTTAGTTCAGGTTGTGTCTTTAGTTCAGTCTACAGGTTGTGTCTTTAGTTCAGCCTGTGGCTACAGGTTGTTCTACAGGTTGCTCTACACGTTGCTCTACATGTTGCTCTACATGTTGCTCTACATGTTGCTCTACAGGTTGCTCTACATGTTGCTCTACATGTTGTTCTACAGGTTTCTCTTCATGTTGCTCTACAGGTTGTTCTACAGGTTGCTCTACAGGTTGCTCTACAGGTTGTTCTACATGTTGCTCGACATGTTGCTCTACAGGTTGCTTCACCTCCACAAAGCACCTCTGGCTGGCAGGTCAGCTTGCCGTCTTTCTCCTTTACAGCGCTGGCCCTCATGTACTTCAACTAAAGACACAACATGTAGACTGAACTACACAACATTCAGTCTACATGTTGTGTAGTTCAGTCTACATGTTGTGTATTTAGTTCAGTCTATATGCTGTGTCTTTAGTTCAGTTTGTGTCTTTAGTTCAGTCTAGATGTTGTGTCTTTCAGTCTACATGTTGTGTATTTAGTTCAGTCTACAGGTTGTGACTTTAGTTCAGTCTACATGTTGTGTCTTTAGTTCAGTCTACATGTTGTGTATTTAGTTCAGTATACATGTTGTGTCTTTAGTTCAGTTTGTGTCTTTAGTTCAGTCTACATGTTGTGTCTTTCAGTCTACATGTTGTGTCTTTAGTTCAGTCTACATGTGGTGTCTTTAGTTCAGTCTACATGTTGTGTCTTTAGTTCAGTCTACAGGTTGTGTCTTTAGTTCGGTCTACATCTGGTGTCTTTAGTTCAGTCTACAGGTTGTGTCTTTAGTTCAGTCTACATGTTGTGTCTTTAGTTCAGTCTACATGTTGTGTCTTTAGTTCAGTCTACAGGTTGTGTCTTTAGTTCAGTCTACACGTTGTGTCTTTAGTTCAGTCTACATGTTGTGTCTTTAGTTCAGTCTACAGGTTGTGTCTTTAGTTCAGTCTACATGTTGTGTCTTTAGTTCAGTCTACATGTTGTCTCTTTAGTTCAGTCTACATGTTGTGTCTTTAGTTCAGTCTACATGTTGTGTCTTTAGTTCAGTCTACATGTTGTGTCTTTAGTTCAGTCTACATGTTGTGTCTTTAGTACAGTCTACAGGTTGTGTATTCAGTTCAGTCTACATGTTGTGTCTTTAGTTCAGTCTACATGTTGGCTACAGGTTGTGTCTTTAGTTCAGTCTACAGGTTGTGTCTTTAGTTCAGTCTACAGGTTGTGTCTTTAGTTCAGTCTACACGTTGTGTCTTTAGTTCAGTCTACATGGTGTGTAGTTCAGTCTACATGTTGTGTCTTTAGTTCAGTCTACATGTTGTGTCTTTAGTACAGTCTACAGGTTGTGTCTTCAGTTCAGTCTACATGTTGTGTCTTTAGTTCAGTCTACATGTTGTCTACAGGTTGTGTCTTTAGTTCAGTCTACAGGTTGTGTCTTTAGTTCAGTCTACAGGTTGTGTCTTTAGTTCAGTCTACATGTTGTGTCTTTAGTTCAGTCTACATATTGTGTCTTTAGTTCAGTCTACATGTTGTGTCTTTAGTTCAGTCTACAGGTTGTGTCTTTAGTTCAGTCTACATGTTGTGTCTTTAGTTCAGTCTACATGTTGTGTCTTTAGTTCAGTCTGCAGGTTGTGTCTTTAGTTCAGTCTACATGTTGTGTCTTTAGTTCAGTCTACAGGTTGTGTCTTTAGTTCAGTCTACATGTTGTGTCTTTAGTTCAGTCTACAGGTTGTGTCTTTAGTTCAGTCTACATGTTGTGTAGTTCAGTCTACATGTTGTGTCTTTAGTTCAGTCTACATATTGTGTAGTTCAGTCTACATGTTGTGTCGTTAGTTCAGTCTACATTTAGTTCAGTCTACATGTTGTGTCTTTAGTTCAGTCTACAGGTTGTGTCTTTAGTTCAGTCTACATGTTGTGTCTTTAGTTCAGTCTACAGGTTGTGTCCTTAGTTCAGTCTACATGTTGTGTCTTTAGTTCAGTCTACATGTTGTGTCTTTAGTTCAGTCTACATGTTGTGTAGTTCAGTCTACATGGTGTGTAGTTCAGTCTACATGTTGTGTATTTAGTTCAGTCTACATGTTGTGTCTTTAGTTCAGTTTGTGTCTTTAGTTCAGTCTACATGTTGTGTCTTTCAGTCTACATGTTGTGTATTTCAGTCTACATGTTGTGTCTTTAGTTCAGTCTACATGTTGTGTCTTTAGTTCAGTCTACATGTTGTGTCTTTAGTTCAGTCTACAGGTTGTGTCTTTAGTTCAGGTTGTGTCTTTAGTTCAGTCTACAGGTTGTGTCTTTAGTTCAGCCTGTGGCTACAGGTTGTTCTACAGGTTGCTCTACACGTTGCTCTACATGTTGCTCTACATGTTGCTCTACATGTTGCTCTACAGGTTGCTCTACATGTTGCTCTACATGTTGTTCTACGGGTTTCTCTTCATGTTGCTCTACAGGTTGTTCTACAGGTTGCTCTACAGGTTGCTCTACAGGTTGTTCTACATGTTGCTCGACATGTTGCTCTACAGGTTGCTTCACCTCCACAAAGCACCTCTGGCTGGCAGGTCAGCTTGCCGTCTTTCTCCTTTACAGCGCTGGCCCTCATGTACTTCAACTAAAGACACAATATGTAGACTGAACTACACAACATTCAGTCTACATGTTGTGTAGTTCAGTCTACATGTTGTGTATTTAGTTCAGTCTACATGTTGTGTCTTTAGTTCAGTTTGTGTCTTTAGTTCAGTCTACATGTTGTGTCTTTCAGTCTACATGTTGTGTATTTAGTTCAGTCTACAGGTTGTGTCTTTAGTTCAGTCTACATGTTGTGTCTTTAGTTCAGTCTACATGTTGTGTATTTAGTTCAGTATACATGTTGTGTCTTTAGTTCAGTTTGTGTCTTTAGTTCAGTCTACATGTTGTGTCTTTCAGTCTACATGTTGTGTCTTTAGTTCAGTCTACATGTGGTGTCTTTAGTTCAGTCTACATGTTGTGTCTTTAGTTCAGTCTACAGGTTGTGTCTTTAGTTCGGTCTACATCTGGTGTCTTTAGTTCAGTCTACAGGTTGTGTCTTTAGTTCAGTCTACATGTTGTGTCTTTAGTTCAGTCTACATGTTGTGTCTTTAGTTCAGTCTACAGGTTGTGTCTTTAGTTCAGGTTGTGTCTTTAGTTCAGTCTACAGGTTGTGTCTTTAGTTCAGCCTGTGGCTACAGGTTGTTCTACAGGTTGCTCTACACGTTGCTCTACATGTTGCTCTACATGTTGCTCTACATGTTGCTCTACAGGTTGCTCTACATGTTGCTCTACATGTTGTTCTACAGGTTTCTCTTCATGTTGCTCTACAGGTTGTTCTACAGGTTGCTCTACAGGTTGCTCTACAGGTTGTTCTACATGTTGCTCGACATGTTGCTCTACAGGTTGCTTCACCTCCACAAAGCACCTCTGGCTGGCAGGTCAGCTTGCCGTCTTTCTCCTTTACAGCGCTGGCCCTCATGTACTTCAACTAAAGACACAATATGTAGACTGCACTACACAACATTCTGTCTACAGGTTGTGTAGTTCAGTCTACATGTTGTGTATTTAGTTCAGTCTACATGTTGTGTCTTTAGTTCAGTTTGTGTCTTTAGTTCAGTCTACATGTTGTGTCTTTCAGTCTACATGTTGTGTATTTAGTTCAGTCTACAGGTTGTGTCTTTAGTTCAGTCTACATGTTGTGTCTTTAGTTCAGTCTACATGTTGTGTATTTAGTTCAGTCTACATGTTGTCTACAGGTTGTGTCTTTAGTTCAGTCTACAGGTTGTGTCTTTAGTTCAGTCTACAGGTTGTGTCTTTAGTTCAGTCTACATGTTGTGTCTTTAGTTCAGTCTACATATTGTGTCTTTAGTTCAGTCTACATGTTGTGTCTTTAGTTCAGTCTACAGGTTGTGTCTTTAGTTCAGTCTACATGTTGTGTCTTTAGTTCAGTCTACATGTTGTGTCTTTAGTTCAGTCTGCAGGTTGTGTCTTTAGTTCAGTCTACATGTTGTGTCTTTAGTTCAGTCTACAGGTTGTGTCTTTAGTTCAGTCTACATGTTGTGTCTTTAGTTCAGTCTACAGGTTGTGTCTTTAGTTCAGTCTACATGTTGTGTAGTTCAGTCTACATGTTGTGTCTTTAGTTCAGTCTACATATTGTGTAGTTCAGTCTACATGTTGTGTCGTTAGTTCAGTCTACATTTAGTTCAGTCTACATGTTGTGTCTTTAGTTCAGTCTACAGGTTGTGTCTTTAGTTCAGTCTACATGTTGTGTCTTTAGTTCAGTCTACAGGTTGTGTCCTTAGTTCAGTCTACATGTTGTGTCTTTAGTTCAGTCTACATGTTGTGTCTTTAGTTCAGTCTACATGTTGTGTAGTTCAGTCTACATGGTGTGTAGTTCAGTCTACATGTTGTGTATTTAGTTCAGTCTACATGTTGTGTCTTTAGTTCAGTTTGTGTCTTTAGTTCAGTCTACATGTTGTGTCTTTCAGTCTACATGTTGTGTATTTCAGTCTACATGTTGTGTCTTTAGTTCAGTCTACATGTTGTGTCTTTAGTTCAGTCTACATGTTGTGTCTTTAGTTCAGTCTACAGGTTGTGTCTTTAGTTCAGGTTGTGTCTTTAGTTCAGTCTACAGGTTGTGTCTTTAGTTCAGCCTGTGGCTACAGGTTGTTCTACAGGTTGCTCTACACGTTGCTCTACATGTTGCTCTACATGTTGCTCTACATGTTGCTCTACAGGTTGCTCTACATGTTGCTCTACATGTTGTTCTACAGGTTTCTCTTCATGTTGCTCTACAGGTTGTTCTACAGGTTGCTCTACAGGTTGCTCTACAGGTTGTTCTACATGTTGCTCGACATGTTGCTCTACAGGTTGCTTCACCTCCACAAAGCACCTCTGGCTGGCAGGTCAGCTTGCCGTCTTTCTCCTTTACAGCGCTGGCCCTCATGTACTTCAACTAAAGACACAATATGTAGACTGAACTACACAACATTCAGTCTACATGTTGTGTAGTTCAGTCTACATGTTGTGTATTTAGTTCAGTCTACATGTTGTGTCTTTAGTTCAGTTTGTGTCTTTAGTTCAGTCTACATGTTGTGTCTTTCAGTCTACATGTTGTGTATTTAGTTCAGTCTACAGGTTGTGTCTTTAGTTCAGTCTACAGGTTGTGTCTTTAGTTCAGTCTACATGTTGTGTCTTTAGTTCAGTCTACATGTTGTGTATTTAGTTCAGTATACATGTTGTGTCTTTAGTTCAGTTTGTGTCTTTAGTTCAGTCTACATGTTGTGTCTTTCAGTCTACATGTTGTCTCTTTAGTTCAGTCTACATGTTGTGTCTTTAGTTCAGTCTACATGTTGTGTCTTTAGTTCAGTCTACATGTTGTGTCTTTAGTTCAGTCTACATGTTGTGTCTTTAGTACAGTCTACAGGTTGTGTATTCAGTTCAGTCTACATGTTGTGTCTTTAGTTCAGTCTACATGTTGGCTACAGGTTGTGTCTTTAGTTCAGTCTACAGGTTGTGTCTTTAGTTCAGTCTACAGGTTGTGTCTTTAGTTCAGTCTACACGTTGTGTCTTTAGTTCAGTCTACATGGTGTGTAGTTCAGTCTACATGTTGTGTCTTTAGTTCAGTCTACATGTTGTGTCTTTAGTACAGTCTACAGGTTGTGTCTTCAGTTCAGTCTACATGTTGTGTCTTTAGTTCAGTCTACATGTTGTCTACAGGTTGTGTCTTTAGTTCAGTCTACAGGTTGTGTCTTTAGTTCAGTCTACAGGTTGTGTCTTTAGTTCAGTCTACATGTTGTGTCTTTAGTTCAGTCTACATATTGTGTCTTTAGTTCAGTCTACATGTTGTGTCTTTAGTTCAGTCTACAGGTTGTGTCTTTAGTTCAGTCTACATGTTGTGTCTTTAGTTCAGTCTACATGTTGTGTCTTTAGTTCAGTCTGCAGGTTGTGTCTTTAGTTCAGTCTACATGTTGTGTCTTTAGTTCAGTCTACAGGTTGTGTCTTTAGTTCAGTCTACATGTTGTGTCTTTAGTTCAGTCTACAGGTTGTGTCTTTAGTTCAGTCTACATGTTGTGTAGTTCAGTCTACATGTTGTGTCTTTAGTTCAGTCTACATATTGTGTAGTTCAGTCTACATGTTGTGTCGTTAGTTCAGTCTACATTTAGTTCAGTCTACATGTTGTGTCTTTAGTTCAGTCTACAGGTTGTGTCTTTAGTTCAGTCTACATGTTGTGTCTTTAGTTCAGTCTACAGGTTGTGTCCTTAGTTCAGTCTACATGTTGTGTCTTTAGTTCAGTCTACATGTTGTGTCTTTAGTTCAGTCTACATGTTGTGTAGTTCAGTCTACATGGTGTGTAGTTCAGTCTACATGTTGTGTATTTAGTTCAGTCTACATGTTGTGTCTTTAGTTCAGTTTGTGTCTTTAGTTCAGTCTACATGTTGTGTCTTTCAGTCTACATGTTGTGTATTTCAGTCTACATGTTGTGTCTTTAGTTCAGTCTACATGTTGTGTCTTTAGTTCAGTCTACATGTTGTGTCTTTAGTTCAGTCTACAGGTTGTGTCTTTAGTTCAGGTTGTGTCTTTAGTTCAGTCTACAGGTTGTGTCTTTAGTTCAGCCTGTGGCTACAGGTTGTTCTACAGGTTGCTCTACACGTTGCTCTACATGTTGCTCTACATGTTGCTCTACATGTTGCTCTACAGGTTGCTCTACATGTTGCTCTACATGTTGTTCTACAGGTTTCTCTTCATGTTGCTCTACAGGTTGTTCTACAGGTTGCTCTACAGGTTGCTCTACAGGTTGTTCTACATGTTGCTCGACATGTTGCTCTACAGGTTGCTTCACCTCCACAAAGCACCTCTGGCTGGCAGGTCAGCTTGCCGTCTTTCTCCTTTACAGCGCTGGCCCTCATGTACTTCAACTAAAGACACAATATGTAGACTGCACTACACAACATTCTGTCTACAGGTTGTGTAGTTCAGTCTACATGTTGTGTATTTAGTTCAGTCTACATGTTGTGTCTTTAGTTCAGTTTGTGTCTTTAGTTCAGTCTACATGTTGTGTCTTTCAGTCTACATGTTGTGTATTTAGTTCAGTCTACAGGTTGTGTCTTTAGTTCAGTCTACATGTTGTGTCTTTAGTTCAGTCTACATGTTGTGTATTTAGTTCAGTATACATGTTGTGTCTTTAGTTCAGTTTGTGTCTTTAGTTCAGTCTACATGTTGTGTCTTTCAGTCTACATGTTGTGTCTTTAGTTCAGTCTACATGTGGTGTCTTTAGTTCAGTCTACATGTTGTGTCTTTAGTTCAGTCTACAGGTTGTGTCTTTAGTTCGGTCTACATCTGGTGTCTTTAGTTCAGTCTACAGGTTGTGTCTTTAGTTCAGTCTACATGTTGTGTCTTTAGTTCAGTCTACATGTTGTGTCTTTAGTTCAGTCTACAGGTTGTGTCTTTAGTTCAGGTTGTGTCTTTAGTTCAGTCTACAGGTTGTGTCTTTAGTTCAGCCTGTGGCTACAGGTTGTTCTACAGGTTGCTCTACACGTTGCTCTACATGTTGCTCTACATGTTGCTCTACATGTTGCTCTACAGGTTGCTCTACATGTTGCTCTACATGTTGTTCTACAGGTTTCTCTTCATGTTGCTCTACAGGTTGTTCTACAGGTTGCTCTACAGGTTGCTCTACAGGTTGTTCTACATGTTGCTCGACATGTTGCTCTACAGGTTGCTTCACCTCCACAAAGCACCTCTGGCTGGCAGGTCAGCTTGCCGTCTTTCTCCTTTACAGCGCTGGCCCTCATGTACTTCAACTAAAGACACAATATGTAGACTGAACTACACAACATTCAGTCTACATGTTGTGTAGTTCAGTCTACATGTTGTGTATTTAGTTCAGTCTACATGTTGTGTCTTTAGTTCAGTTTGTGTCTTTAGTTCAGTCTACATGTTGTGTCTTTCAGTCTACATGTTGTGTATTTAGTTCAGTCTACAGGTTGTGTCTTTAGTTCAGTCTACAGGTTGTGTCTTTAGTTCAGTCTACATGTTGTGTCTTTAGTTCAGTCTACATGTTGTGTATTTAGTTCAGTATACATGTTGTGTCTTTAGTTCAGTTTGTGTCTTTAGTTCAGTCTACATGTTGTGTCTTTCAGTCTACATGTTGTCTCTTTAGTTCAGTCTACATGTTGTGTCTTTAGTTCAGTCTACATGTTGTGTCTTTAGTTCAGTCTACATGTTGTGTCTTTAGTTCAGTCTACATGTTGTGTCTTTAGTACAGTCTACAGGTTGTGTATTCAGTTCAGTCTACATGTTGTGTCTTTAGTTCAGTCTACATGTTGGCTACAGGTTGTGTCTTTAGTTCAGTCTACAGGTTGTGTCTTTAGTTCAGTCTACAGGTTGTGTCTTTAGTTCAGTCTACACGTTGTGTCTTTAGTTCAGTCTACATGGTGTGTAGTTCAGTCTACATGTTGTGTCTTTAGTTCAGTCTACATGTTGTGTCTTTAGTACAGTCTACAGGTTGTGTCTTCAGTTCAGTCTACATGTTGTGTCTTTAGTTCAGTCTACATGTTGTCTACAGGTTGTGTCTTTAGTTCAGTCTACAGGTTGTGTCTTTAGTTCAGTCTACAGGTTGTGTCTTTAGTTCAGTCTACATGTTGTGTCTTTAGTTCAGTCTACATATTGTGTCTTTAGTTCAGTCTACATGTTGTGTCTTTAGTTCAGTCTACAGGTTGTGTCTTTAGTTCAGTCTACATGTTGTGTCTTTAGTTCAGTCTACATGTTGTGTCTTTAGTTCAGTCTGCAGGTTGTGTCTTTAGTTCAGTCTACATGTTGTGTCTTTAGTTCAGTCTACAGGTTGTGTCTTTAGTTCAGTCTACATGTTGTGTCTTTAGTTCAGTCTACAGGTTGTGTCTTTAGTTCAGTCTACATGTTGTGTAGTTCAGTCTACATGTTGTGTCTTTAGTTCAGTCTACATATTGTGTAGTTCAGTCTACATGTTGTGTCGTTAGTTCAGTCTACATTTAGTTCAGTCTACATGTTGTGTCTTTAGTTCAGTCTACAGGTTGTGTCTTTAGTTCAGTCTACATGTTGTGTCTTTAGTTCAGTCTACAGGTTGTGTCCTTAGTTCAGTCTACATGTTGTGTCTTTAGTTCAGTCTACATGTTGTGTCTTTAGTTCAGTCTACATGTTGTGTAGTTCAGTCTACATGGTGTGTAGTTCAGTCTACATGTTGTGTATTTAGTTCAGTCTACATGTTGTGTCTTTAGTTCAGTTTGTGTCTTTAGTTCAGTCTACATGTTGTGTCTTTCAGTCTACATGTTGTGTATTTCAGTCTACATGTTGTGTCTTTAGTTCAGTCTACATGTTGTGTCTTTAGTTCAGTCTACATGTTGTGTCTTTAGTTCAGTCTACAGGTTGTGTCTTTAGTTCAGGTTGTGTCTTTAGTTCAGTCTACAGGTTGTGTCTTTAGTTCAGCCTGTGGCTACAGGTTGTTCTACAGGTTGCTCTACACGTTGCTCTACATGTTGCTCTACATGTTGCTCTACATGTTGCTCTACAGGTTGCTCTACATGTTGCTCTACATGTTGTTCTACAGGTTTCTCTTCATGTTGCTCTACAGGTTGTTCTACAGGTTGCTCTACAGGTTGCTCTACAGGTTGTTCTACATGTTGCTCGACATGTTGCTCTACAGGTTGCTTCACCTCCACAAAGCACCTCTGGCTGGCAGGTCAGCTTGCCGTCTTTCTCCTTTACAGCGCTGGCCCTCATGTACTTCAACTAAAGACACAATATGTAGACTGCACTACACAACATTCTGTCTACAGGTTGTGTAGTTCAGTCTACATGTTGTGTATTTAGTTCAGTCTACATGTTGTGTCTTTAGTTCAGTTTGTGTCTTTAGTTCAGTCTACATGTTGTGTCTTTCAGTCTACATGTTGTGTATTTAGTTCAGTCTACAGGTTGTGTCTTTAGTTCAGTCTACATGTTGTGTCTTTAGTTCAGTCTACATGTTGTGTATTTAGTTCAGTATACATGTTGTGTCTTTAGTTCAGTTTGTGTCTTTAGTTCAGTCTACATGTTGTGTCTTTCAGTCTACATGTTGTGTCTTTAGTTCAGTCTACATGTGGTGTCTTTAGTTCAGTCTACATGTTGTGTCTTTAGTTCAGTCTACAGGTTGTGTCTTTAGTTCGGTCTACATCTGGTGTCTTTAGTTCAGTCTACAGGTTGTGTCTTTAGTTCAGTCTACATGTTGTGTCTTTAGTTCAGTCTACATGTTGTGTCTTTAGTTCAGTCTACAGGTTGTGTCTTTAGTTCAGGTTGTGTCTTTAGTTCAGTCTACAGGTTGTGTCTTTAGTTCAGCCTGTGGCTACAGGTTGTTCTACAGGTTGCTCTACACGTTGCTCTACATGTTGCTCTACATGTTGCTCTACATGTTGCTCTACAGGTTGCTCTACATGTTGCTCTACATGTTGTTCTACAGGTTTCTCTTCATGTTGCTCTACAGGTTGTTCTACAGGTTGCTCTACAGGTTGCTCTACAGGTTGTTCTACATGTTGCTCGACATGTTGCTCTACAGGTTGCTTCACCTCCACAAAGCACCTCTGGCTGGCAGGTCAGCTTGCCGTCTTTCTCCTTTACAGCGCTGGCCCTCATGTACTTCAACTAAAGACACAATATGTAGACTGAACTACACAACATTCAGTCTACATGTTGTGTAGTTCAGTCTACATGTTGTGTATTTAGTTCAGTCTACATGTTGTGTCTTTAGTTCAGTTTGTGTCTTTAGTTCAGTCTACATGTTGTGTCTTTCAGTCTACATGTTGTGTATTTAGTTCAGTCTACAGGTTGTGTCTTTAGTTCAGTCTACATGTTGTGTCTTTAGTTCAGTCTACATGTTGTGTATTTAGTTCAGTATACATGTTGTGTCTTTAGTTCAGTTTGTGTCTTTAGTTCAGTCTACATGTTGTGTCTTTCAGTCTACATGTTGTGTCTTTAGTTCAGTCTACATGTGGTGTCTTTAGTTCAGTCTACATGTTGTGTCTTTAGTTCAGTCTACAGGTTGTGTCTTTAGTTCGGTCTACATCTGGTGTCTTTAGTTCAGTCTACAGGTTGTGTCTTTAGTTCAGTCTACATGTTGTGTCTTTAGTTCAGTCTACATGTTGTGTCTTTAGTTCAGTCTACAGGTTGTGTCTTTAGTTCAGTCTACACGTTGTGTCTTTAGTTCAGTCTACATGTTGTGTCTTTAGTTCAGTCTACAGGTTGTGTCTTTAGTTCAGTCTACATGTTGTGTCTTTAGTTCAGTCTACATGTTGTCTCTTTAGTTCAGTCTACATGTTGTGTCTTTAGTTCAGTCTACATGTTGTGTCTTTAGTTCAGTCTACATGTTGTGTCTTTAGTTCAGTCTACATGTTGTGTCTTTAGTACAGTCTACAGGTTGTGTATTCAGTTCAGTCTACATGTTGTGTCTTTAGTTCAGTCTACATGTTGGCTACAGGTTGTGTCTTTAGTTCAGTCTACAGGTTGTGTCTTTAGTTCAGTCTACAGGTTGTGTCTTTAGTTCAGTCTACACGTTGTGTCTTTAGTTCAGTCTACATGGTGTGTAGTTCAGTCTACATGTTGTGTCTTTAGTTCAGTCTACATGTTGTGTCTTTAGTACAGTCTACAGGTTGTGTCTTCAGTTCAGTCTACATGTTGTGTCTTTAGTTCAGTCTACATGTTGTCTACAGGTTGTGTCTTTAGTTCAGTCTACAGGTTGTGTCTTTAGTTCAGTCTACAGGTTGTGTCTTTAGTTCAGTCTACATGTTGTGTCTTTAGTTCAGTCTACATATTGTGTCTTTAGTTCAGTCTACATGTTGTGTCTTTAGTTCAGTCTACAGGTTGTGTCTTTAGTTCAGTCTACATGTTGTGTCTTTAGTTCAGTCTACATGTTGTGTCTTTAGTTCAGTCTGCAGGTTGTGTCTTTAGTTCAGTCTACATGTTGTGTCTTTAGTTCAGTCTACAGGTTGTGTCTTTAGTTCAGTCTACATGTTGTGTCTTTAGTTCAGTCTACAGGTTGTGTCTTTAGTTCAGTCTACATGTTGTGTAGTTCAGTCTACATGTTGTGTCTTTAGTTCAGTCTACATATTGTGTAGTTCAGTCTACATGTTGTGTCGTTAGTTCAGTCTACATTTAGTTCAGTCTACATGTTGTGTCTTTAGTTCAGTCTACAGGTTGTGTCTTTAGTTCAGTCTACATGTTGTGTCTTTAGTTCAGTCTACAGGTTGTGTCCTTAGTTCAGTCTACATGTTGTGTCTTTAGTTCAGTCTACATGTTGTGTCTTTAGTTCAGTCTACATGTTGTGTAGTTCAGTCTACATGGTGTGTAGTTCAGTCTACATGTTGTGTATTTAGTTCAGTCTACATGTTGTGTCTTTAGTTCAGTTTGTGTCTTTAGTTCAGTCTACATGTTGTGTCTTTCAGTCTACATGTTGTGTATTTCAGTCTACATGTTGTGTCTTTAGTTCAGTCTACATGTTGTGTCTTTAGTTCAGTCTACATGTTGTGTCTTTAGTTCAGTCTACAGGTTGTGTCTTTAGTTCAGGTTGTGTCTTTAGTTCAGTCTACAGGTTGTGTCTTTAGTTCAGCCTGTGGCTACAGGTTGTTCTACAGGTTGCTCTACACGTTGCTCTACATGTTGCTCTACATGTTGCTCTACATGTTGCTCTACAGGTTGCTCTACATGTTGCTCTACATGTTGTTCTACGGGTTTCTCTTCATGTTGCTCTACAGGTTGTTCTACAGGTTGCTCTACAGGTTGCTCTACAGGTTGTTCTACATGTTGCTCGACATGTTGCTCTACAGGTTGCTTCACCTCCACAAAGCACCTCTGGCTGGCAGGTCAGCTTGCCGTCTTTCTCCTTTACAGCGCTGGCCCTCATGTACTTCAACTAAAGACACAATATGTAGACTGAACTACACAACATTCAGTCTACATGTTGTGTAGTTCAGTCTACATGTTGTGTATTTAGTTCAGTCTACATGTTGTGTCTTTAGTTCAGTTTGTGTCTTTAGTTCAGTCTACATGTTGTGTCTTTCAGTCTACATGTTGTGTATTTAGTTCAGTCTACAGGTTGTGTCTTTAGTTCAGTCTACATGTTGTGTCTTTAGTTCAGTCTACATGTTGTGTATTTAGTTCAGTATACATGTTGTGTCTTTAGTTCAGTTTGTGTCTTTAGTTCAGTCTACATGTTGTGTCTTTCAGTCTACATGTTGTGTCTTTAGTTCAGTCTACATGTGGTGTCTTTAGTTCAGTCTACATGTTGTGTCTTTAGTTCAGTCTACAGGTTGTGTCTTTAGTTCGGTCTACATCTGGTGTCTTTAGTTCAGTCTACAGGTTGTGTCTTTAGTTCAGTCTACATGTTGTGTCTTTAGTTCAGTCTACATGTTGTGTCTTTAGTTCAGTCTACAGGTTGTGTCTTTAGTTCAGGTTGTGTCTTTAGTTCAGTCTACAGGTTGTGTCTTTAGTTCAGCCTGTGGCTACAGGTTGTTCTACAGGTTGCTCTACACGTTGCTCTACATGTTGCTCTACATGTTGCTCTACATGTTGCTCTACAGGTTGCTCTACATGTTGCTCTACATGTTGTTCTACAGGTTTCTCTTCATGTTGCTCTACAGGTTGTTCTACAGGTTGCTCTACAGGTTGCTCTACAGGTTGTTCTACATGTTGCTCGACATGTTGCTCTACAGGTTGCTTCACCTCCACAAAGCACCTCTGGCTGGCAGGTCAGCTTGCCGTCTTTCTCCTTTACAGCGCTGGCCCTCATGTACTTCAACTAAAGACACAATATGTAGACTGCACTACACAACATTCTGTCTACAGGTTGTGTAGTTCAGTCTACATGTTGTGTATTTAGTTCAGTCTACATGTTGTGTCTTTAGTTCAGTTTGTGTCTTTAGTTCAGTCTACATGTTGTGTCTTTCAGTCTACATGTTGTGTATTTAGTTCAGTCTACAGGTTGTGTCTTTAGTTCAGTCTACATGTTGTGTCTTTAGTTCAGTCTACATGTTGTGTATTTAGTTCAGTATACATGTTGTGTCTTTAGTTCAGTTTGTGTCTTTAGTTCAGTCTACATGTTGTGTCTTTCAGTCTACATGTTGTGTCTTTAGTTCAGTCTACATGTGGTGTCTTTAGTTCAGTCTACATGTTGTGTCTTTAGTTAAGTCTACAGGTTGTGTCTTTAGTTCGGTCTACATCTGGTGTCTTTAGTTCAGTCTACATGTTGTGTCTTTAGTACAGTCTACAGGTTGTGTCTTCAGTTCAGTCTACATGTTGTGTCTTTAGTTCAGTCTACATGTTGTCTACAGGTTGTGTCTTTAGTTCAGTCTACAGGTTGTGTCTTTAGTTCAGTCTACAGGTTGTGTCTTTAGTTCAGTCTACATGTTGTGTCTTTAGTTCAGTCTACATATTGTGTCTTTAGTTCAGTCTACATGTTGTGTCTTTAGTTCAGTCTACAGGTTGTGTCTTTAGTTCAGTCTACATGTTGTGTCTTTAGTTCAGTCTACATGTTGTGTCTTTAGTTCAGTCTGCAGGTTGTGTCTTTAGTTCAGTCTACATGTTGTGTCTTTAGTTCAGTCTACAGGTTGTGTCTTTAGTTCAGTCTACATGTTGTGTCTTTAGTTCAGTCTACAGGTTGTGTCTTTAGTTCAGTCTACATGTTGTGTAGTTCAGTCTACATGTTGTGTCTTTAGTTCAGTCTACATATTGTGTAGTTCAGTCTACATGTTGTGTCGTTAGTTCAGTCTACATTTAGTTCAGTCTACATGTTGTGTCTTTAGTTCAGTCTACAGGTTGTGTCTTTAGTTCAGTCTACATGTTGTGTCTTTAGTTCAGTCTACAGGTTGTGTCCTTAGTTCAGTCTACATGTTGTGTCTTTAGTTCAGTCTACATGTTGTGTCTTTAGTTCAGTCTACATGTTGTGTAGTTCAGTCTACATGGTGTGTAGTTCAGTCTACATGTTGTGTATTTAGTTCAGTCTACATGTTGTGTCTTTAGTTCAGTTTGTGTCTTTAGTTCAGTCTACATGTTGTGTCTTTCAGTCTACATGTTGTGTATTTCAGTCTACATGTTGTGTCTTTAGTTCAGTCTACATGTTGTGTCTTTAGTTCAGTCTACATGTTGTGTCTTTAGTTCAGTCTACAGGTTGTGTCTTTAGTTCAGGTTGTGTCTTTAGTTCAGTCTACAGGTTGTGTCTTTAGTTCAGCCTGTGGCTACAGGTTGTTCTACAGGTTGCTCTACACGTTGCTCTACATGTTGCTCTACATGTTGCTCTACATGTTGCTCTACAGGTTGCTCTACATGTTGCTCTACATGTTGTTCTACAGGTTTCTCTTCATGTTGCTCTACAGGTTGTTCTACAGGTTGCTCTACAGGTTGCTCTACAGGTTGTTCTACATGTTGCTCGACATGTTGCTCTACAGGTTGCTTCACCTCCACAAAGCACCTCTGGCTGGCAGGTCAGCTTGCCGTCTTTCTCCTTTACAGCGCTGGCCCTCATGTACTTCAACTAAAGACACAATATGTAGACTGAACTACACAACATTCAGTCTACATGTTGTGTAGTTCAGTCTACATGTTGTGTATTTAGTTCAGTCTACATGTTGTGTCTTTAGTTCAGTTTGTGTCTTTAGTTCAGTCTACATGTTGTGTCTTTCAGTCTACATGTTGTGTATTTAGTTCAGTCTACAGGTTGTGTCTTTAGTTCAGTCTACATGTTGTGTCTTTAGTTCAGTCTACATGTTGTGTATTTAGTTCAGTATACATGTTGTGTCTTTAGTTCAGTTTGTGTCTTTAGTTCAGTCTACATGTTGTGTCTTTCAGTCTACATGTTGTGTCTTTAGTTCAGTCTACATGTGGTGGCTTTAGTTCAGTCTACATGTTGTGTCTTTAGTTCAGTCTACAGGTTGTGTCTTTAGTTCAGTCTACATGTTGTGTCTTTAGTTCAGTCTACAGGTTGTGTCCTTAGTTCAGTCTACATGTTGTGTCTTTAGTTCAGTCTACATGTTGTGTCTTTAGTTCAGTCTACATGTTGTGTAGTTCAGTCTACATGGTGTGTAGTTCAGTCTACATGTTGTGTATTTAGTTCAGTCTACATGTTGTGTATTTAGTTCAGTATACATGTTGTGTCTTTAGTTCAGTTTGTGTCTTTAGTTCAGTCTACATGTTGTGTCTTTCAGTCTACATGTTGTGTCTTTAGTTCAGTCTACATGTGGTGTCTTTAGTTCAGTCTACATGTTGTGTCTTTAGTTCAGTCTACAGGTTGTGTCTTTAGTTCGGTCTACATCTGGTGTCTTTAGTTCAGTCTACAGGTTGTGTCTTTAGTTCAGTCTACATGTTGTGTCTTTAGTTCAGTCTACATGTTGTGTCTTTAGTTCAGTCTACAGGTTGTGTCTTTAGTTCAGTCTACACGTTGTGTCTTTAGTTCAGTCTACATGTTGTGTCTTTAGTTCAGTCTACAGGTTGTGTCTTTAGTTCAGTCTACATGTTGTGTCTTTAGTTCAGTCTACATGTTGTCTCTTTAGTTCAGTCTACATGTTGTGTCTTTAGTTCAGTCTACATGTTGTGTCTTTAGTTCAGTCTACATGTTGTGTCTTTAGTTCAGTCTACATGTTGTGTCTTTAGTACAGTCTACAGGTTGTGTATTCAGTTCAGTCTACATGTTGTGTCTTTAGTTCAGTCTACATGTTGGCTACAGGTTGTGTCTTTAGTTCAGTCTACAGGTTGTGTCTTTAGTTCAGTCTACAGGTTGTGTCTTTAGTTCAGTCTACACGTTGTGTCTTTAGTTCAGTCTACATGGTGTGTAGTTCAGTCTACATGTTGTGTCTTTAGTTCAGTCTACATGTTGTGTCTTTAGTACAGTCTACAGGTTGTGTCTTCAGTTCAGTCTACATGTTGTGTCTTTAGTTCAGTCTACATGTTGTCTACAGGTTGTGTCTTTAGTTCAGTCTACAGGTTGTGTCTTTAGTTCAGTCTACAGGTTGTGTCTTTAGTTCAGTCTACATGTTGTGTCTTTAGTTCAGTCTACATATTGTGTCTTTAGTTCAGTCTACATGTTGTGTCTTTAGTTCAGTCTACAGGTTGTGTCTTTAGTTCAGTCTACATGTTGTGTCTTTAGTTCAGTCTACATGTTGTGTCTTTAGTTCAGTCTGCAGGTTGTGTCTTTAGTTCAGTCTACATGTTGTGTCTTTAGTTCAGTCTACAGGTTGTGTCTTTAGTTCAGTCTACATGTTGTGTCTTTAGTTCAGTCTACAGGTTGTGTCTTTAGTTCAGTCTACATGTTGTGTAGTTCAGTCTACA
Organism: Notolepis coatsorum; assembly: GCF_963971535.1. Taxonomy (NCBI): domain Eukaryota; kingdom Metazoa; phylum Chordata; class Actinopteri; order Aulopiformes; family Paralepididae; genus Notolepis; species Notolepis coatsorum. Next base: position 213,948,825 of record NC_140167.1, read on the forward strand.
TGTTGTGTCTTTAGTTCAGTCTACATATTGTGTAGTTCAGTCTACATGTTGTGTCGTTAGTTCAGTCTACATTTAGTTCAGTCTACATGTTGTGTCTTTAGTTCAGTCTACAGGTTGTGTCTTTAGTTCAGTCTACATGTTGTGTCTTTAGTTCAGTCTACAGGTTGTGTCCTTAGTTCAGTCTACATGTTGTGTCTTTAGTTCAGTCTACATGTTGTGTCTTTAGTTCAGTCTACATGTTGTGTAGTTCAGTCTACATGGTGTGTAGTTCAGTCTACATGTTGTGTATTTAGTTCAGTCTACATGTTGTGTCTTTAGTTCAGTTTGTGTCTTTAGTTCAGTCTACATGTTGTGTCTTTCAGTCTACATGTTGTGTATTTCAGTCTACATGTTGTGTCTTTAGTTCAGTCTACATGTTGTGTCTTTAGTTCAGTCTACATGTTGTGTCTTTAGTTCAGTCTACAGGTTGTGTCTTTAGTTCAGGTTGTGTCTTTAGTTCAGTCTACAGGTTGTGTCTTTAGTTCAGCCTGTGGCTACAGGTTGTTCTACAGGTTGCTCTACACGTTGCTCTACATGTTGCTCTACATGTTGCTCTACATGTTGCTCTACAGGTTGCTCTACATGTTGCTCTACATGTTGTTCTACGGGTTTCTCTTCATGTTGCTCTACAGGTTGTTCTACAGGTTGCTCTACAGGTTGCTCTACAGGTTGTTCTACATGTTGCTCGACATGTTGCTCTACAGGTTGCTTCACCTCCACAAAGCACCTCTGGCTGGCAGGTCAGCTTGCCGTCTTTCTCCTTTACAGCGCTGGCCCTCATGTACTTCAACTAAAGACACAATATGTAGACTGAACTACACAACATTCAGTCTACATGTTGTGTAGTTCAGTCTACATGTTGTGTATTTAGTTCAGTCTACATGTTGTGTCTTTAGTTCAGTTTGTGTCTTTAGTTCAGTCTACATGTTGTGTCTTTCAGTCTACATGTTGTGTATTTAGTTCAGTCTACAGGTTGTGTCTTTAGTTCAGTCTACATGTTGTGTCTTTAGTTCAGTCTACATGTTGTGTATTTAGTTCAGTATACATGTTGTGTCTTTAGTTCAGTTTGTGTCTTTAGTTCAGTCTACATGTTGTGTCTTTCAGTCTACATGTTGTGTCTTTAGTTCAGTCTACATGTGGTGTCTTTAGTTCAGTCTACATGTTGTGTCTTTAGTTCAGTCTACAGGTTGTGTCTTTAGTTCGGTCTACATCTGGTGTCTTTAGTTCAGTCTACAGGTTGTGTCTTTAGTTCAGTCTACATGTTGTGTCTTTAGTTCAGTCTACATGTTGTGTCTTTAGTTCAGTCTACAGGTTGTGTCTTTAGTTCAGGTTGTGTCTTTAGTTCAGTCTACAGGTTGTGTCTTTAGTTCAGCCTGTGGCTACAGGTTGTTCTACAGGTTGCTCTACACGTTGCTCTACATGTTGCTCTACATGTTGCTCTACATGTTGCTCTACAGGTTGCTCTACATGTTGCTCTACATGTTGTTCTACAGGTTTCTCTTCATGTTGCTCTACAGGTTGTTCTACAGGTTGCTCTACAGGTTGCTCTACAGGTTGTTCTACATGTTGCTCGACATGTTGCTCTACAGGTTGCTTCACCTCCACAAAGCACCTCTGGCTGGCAGGTCAGCTTGCCGTCTTTCTCCTTTACAGCGCTGGCCCTCATGTACTTCAACTAAAGACACAATATGTAGACTGCACTACACAACATTCTGTCTACAGGTTGTGTAGTTCAGTCTACATGTTGTGTATTTAGTTCAGTCTACATGTTGTGTCTTTAGTTCAGTTTGTGTCTTTAGTTCAGTCTACATGTTGTGTCTTTCAGTCTACATGTTGTGTATTTAGTTCAGTCTACAGGTTGTGTCTTTAGTTCAGTCTACATGTTGTGTCTTTAGTTCAGTCTACATGTTGTGTATTTAGTTCAGTATACATGTTGTGTCTTTAGTTCAGTTTGTGTCTTTAGTTCAGTCTACATGTTGTGTCTTTCAGTCTACATGTTGTGTCTTTAGTTCAGTCTACATGTGGTGTCTTTAGTTCAGTCTACATGTTGTGTCTTTAGTTAAGTCTACAGGTTGTGTCTTTAGTTCGGTCTACATCTGGTGTCTTTAGTTCAGTCTACATGTTGTGTCTTTAGTACAGTCTACAGGTTGTGTCTTCAGTTCAGTCTACATGTTGTGTCTTTAGTTCAGTCTACATGTTGTCTACAGGTTGTGTCTTTAGTTCAGTCTACAGGTTGTGTCTTTAGTTCAGTCTACAGGTTGTGTCTTTAGTTCAGTCTACATGTTGTGTCTTTAGTTCAGTCTACATATTGTGTCTTTAGTTCAGTCTACATGTTGTGTCTTTAGTTCAGTCTACAGGTTGTGTCTTTAGTTCAGTCTACATGTTGTGTCTTTAGTTCAGTCTACATGTTGTGTCTTTAGTTCAGTCTGCAGGTTGTGTCTTTAGTTCAGTCTACATGTTGTGTCTTTAGTTCAGTCTACAGGTTGTGTCTTTAGTTCAGTCTACATGTTGTGTCTTTAGTTCAGTCTACAGGTTGTGTCTTTAGTTCAGTCTACATGTTGTGTAGTTCAGTCTACATGTTGTGTCTTTAGTTCAGTCTACATATTGTGTAGTTCAGTCTACATGTTGTGTCGTTAGTTCAGTCTACATTTAGTTCAGTCTACATGTTGTGTCTTTAGTTCAGTCTACAGGTTGTGTCTTTAGTTCAGTCTACATGTTGTGTCTTTAGTTCAGTCTACAGGTTGTGTCCTTAGTTCAGTCTACATGTTGTGTCTTTAGTTCAGTCTACATGTTGTGTCTTTAGTTCAGTCTACATGTTGTGTAGTTCAGTCTACATGGTGTGTAGTTCAGTCTACATGTTGTGTATTTAGTTCAGTCTACATGTTGTGTCTTTAGTTCAGTTTGTGTCTTTAGTTCAGTCTACATGTTGTGTCTTTCAGTCTACATGTTGTGTATTTCAGTCTACATGTTGTGTCTTTAGTTCAGTCTACATGTTGTGTCTTTAGTTCAGTCTACATGTTGTGTCTTTAGTTCAGTCTACAGGTTGTGTCTTTAGTTCAGGTTGTGTCTTTAGTTCAGTCTACAGGTTGTGTCTTTAGTTCAGCCTGTGGCTACAGGTTGTTCTACAGGTTGCTCTACACGTTGCTCTACATGTTGCTCTACATGTTGCTCTACATGTTGCTCTACAGGTTGCTCTACATGTTGCTCTACATGTTGTTCTACAGGTTTCTCTTCATGTTGCTCTACAGGTTGTTCTACAGGTTGCTCTACAGGTTGCTCTACAGGTTGTTCTACATGTTGCTCGACATGTTGCTCTACAGGTTGCTTCACCTCCACAAAGCACCTCTGGCTGGCAGGTCAGCTTGCCGTCTTTCTCCTTTACAGCGCTGGCCCTCATGTACTTCAACTAAAGACACAATATGTAGACTGAACTACACAACATTCAGTCTACATGTTGTGTAGTTCAGTCTACATGTTGTGTATTTAGTTCAGTCTACATGTTGTGTCTTTAGTTCAGTTTGTGTCTTTAGTTCAGTCTACATGTTGTGTCTTTCAGTCTACATGTTGTGTATTTAGTTCAGTCTACAGGTTGTGTCTTTAGTTCAGTCTACAGGTTGTGTCTTTAGTTCAGTCTACATGTTGTGTCTTTAGTTCAGTCTACATGTTGTGTATTTAGTTCAGTATACATGTTGTGTCTTTAGTTCAGTTTGTGTCTTTAGTTCAGTCTACATGTTGTGTCTTTCAGTCTACATGTTGTCTCTTTAGTTCAGTCTACATGTTGTGTCTTTAGTTCAGTCTACATGTTGTGTCTTTAGTTCAGTCTACATGTTGTGTCTTTAGTTCAGTCTACATGTTGTGTCTTTAGTACAGTCTACAGGTTGTGTATTCAGTTCAGTCTACATGTTGTGTCTTTAGTTCAGTCTACATGTTGGCTACAGGTTGTGTCTTTAGTTCAGTCTACAGGTTGTGTCTTTAGTTCAGTCTACAGGTTGTGTCTTTAGTTCAGTCTACACGTTGTGTCTTTAGTTCAGTCTACATGGTGTGTAGTTCAGTCTACATGTTGTGTCTTTAGTTCAGTCTACATGTTGTGTCTTTAGTACAGTCTACAGGTTGTGTCTTCAGTTCAGTCTACATGTTGTGTCTTTAGTTCAGTCTACATGTTGTCTACAGGTTGTGTCTTTAGTTCAGTCTACAGGTTGTGTCTTTAGTTCAGTCTACAGGTTGTGTCTTTAGTTCAGTCTACATGTTGTGTCTTTAGTTCAGTCTACATATTGTGTCTTTAGTTCAGTCTACATGTTGTGTCTTTAGTTCAGTCTACAGGTTGTGTCTTTAGTTCAGTCTACATGTTGTGTCTTTAGTTCAGTCTACATGTTGTGTCTTTAGTTCAGTCTGCAGGTTGTGTCTTTAGTTCAGTCTACATGTTGTGTCTTTAGTTCAGTCTACAGGTTGTGTCTTTAGTTCAGTCTACATGTTGTGTCTTTAGTTCAGTCTACAGGTTGTGTCTTTAGTTCAGTCTACATGTTGTGTAGTTCAGTCTACATGTTGTGTCTTTAGTTCAGTCTACATATTGTGTAGTTCAGTCTACATGTTGTGTCGTTAGTTCAGTCTACATTTAGTTCAGTCTACATGTTGTGTCTTTAGTTCAGTCTACAGGTTGTGTCTTTAGTTCAGTCTACATGTTGTGTCTTTAGTTCAGTCTACAGGTTGTGTCCTTAGTTCAGTCTACATGTTGTGTCTTTAGTTCAGTCTACATGTTGTGTCTTTAGTTCAGTCTACATGTTGTGTAGTTCAGTCTACATGGTGTGTAGTTCAGTCTACATGTTGTGTATTTAGTTCAGTCTACATGTTGTGTCTTTAGTTCAGTTTGTGTCTTTAGTTCAGTCTACATGTTGTGTCTTTCAGTCTACATGTTGTGTATTTCAGTCTACATGTTGTGTCTTTAGTTCAGTCTACATGTTGTGTCTTTAGTTCAGTCTACATGTTGTGTCTTTAGTTCAGTCTACAGGTTGTGTCTTTAGTTCAGGTTGTGTCTTTAGTTCAGTCTACAGGTTGTGTCTTTAGTTCAGCCTGTGGCTACAGGTTGTTCTACAGGTTGCTCTACACGTTGCTCTACATGTTGCTCTACATGTTGCTCTACATGTTGCTCTACAGGTTGCTCTACATGTTGCTCTACATGTTGTTCTACAGGTTTCTCTTCATGTTGCTCTACAGGTTGTTCTACAGGTTGCTCTACAGGTTGCTCTACAGGTTGTTCTACATGTTGCTCGACATGTTGCTCTACAGGTTGCTTCACCTCCACAAAGCACCTCTGGCTGGCAGGTCAGCTTGCCGTCTTTCTCCTTTACAGCGCTGGCCCTCATGTACTTCAACTAAAGACACAATATGTAGACTGCACTACACAACATTCTGTCTACAGGTTGTGTAGTTTAGTCTACATGTTGTGTATTTAGTTCAGTCTACATGTTGTGTCTTTAGTTCAGTTTGTGTCTTTAGTTCAGTCTACATGTTGTGTCTTTCAGTCTACATGTTGTGTATTTAGTTCAGTCTACAGGTTGTGTCTTTAGTTCAGTCTACATGTTGTGTCTTTAGTTCAGTCTACATGTTGTGTATTTAGTTCAGTATACATGTTGTGTCTTTAGTTCAGTTTGTGTCTTTAGTTCAGTCTACATGTTGTGTCTTTCAGTCTACATGTTGTGTCTTTAGTTCAGTCTACATGTGGTGTCTTTAGTTCAGTCTACATGTTGTGTCTTTAGTTCAGTCTACAGGTTGTGTCTTTAGTTCGGTCTACATCTGGTGTCTTTAGTTCAGTCTACAGGTTGTGTCTTTAGTTCAGTCTACATGTTGTGTCTTTAGTTCAGTCTACATGTTGTGTCTTTAGTTCAGTCTACAGGTTGTGTCTTTAGTTCAGGTTGTGTCTTTAGTTCAGTCTACAGGTTGTGTCTTTAGTTCAGCCTGTGGCTACAGGTTGTTCTACAGGTTGCTCTACACGTTGCTCTACATGTTGCTCTACATGTTGCTCTACATGTTGCTCTACAGGTTGCTCTACATGTTGCTCTACATGTTGTTCTACAGGTTTCTCTTCATGTTGCTCTACAGGTTGTTCTACAGGTTGCTCTACAGGTTGCTCTACAGGTTGTTCTACATGTTGCTCGACATGTTGCTCTACAGGTTGCTTCACCTCCACAAAGCACCTCTGGCTGGCAGGTCAGCTTGCCGTCTTTCTCCTTTACAGCGCTGGCCCTCATGTACTTCAACTAAAGACACAATATGTAGACTGAACTACACAACATTCAGTCTACATGTTGTGTAGTTCAGTCTACATGTTGTGTATTTAGTTCAGTCTACATGTTGTGTCTTTAGTTCAGTTTGTGTCTTTAGTTCAGTCTACATGTTGTGTCTTTCAGTCTACATGTTGTGTATTTAGTTCAGTCTACAGGTTGTGTCTTTAGTTCAGTCTACATGTTGTGTATTTAGTTCAGTATACATGTTGTGTCTTTAGTTCAGTTTGTGTCTTTAGTTCAGTCTACATGTTGTGTCTTTCAGTCTACATGTTGTGTCTTTAGTTCAGTCTACATGTGGTGTCTTTAGTTCAGTCTACATGTTGTGTCTTTAGTTCAGTCTACAGGTTGTGTCTTTAGTTCGGTCTACATCTGGTGTCTTTAGTTCAGTCTACAGGTTGTGTCTTTAGTTCAGTCTACATGTTGTGTCTTTAGTTCAGTCTACATGTTGTGTCTTTAGTTCAGTCTACAGGTTGTGTCTTTAGTTCAGTCTACACGTTGTGTCTTTAGTTCAGTCTACATGTTGTGTCTTTAGTTCAGTCTACAGGTTGTGTCTTTAGTTCAGTCTACATGTTGTGTCTTTAGTTCAGTCTACATGTTGTCTCTTTAGTTCAGTCTACATGTTGTGTCTTTAGTTCAGTCTACATGTTGTGTCTTTAGTTCAGTCTACATGTTGTGTCTTTAGTTCAGTCTACATGTTGTGTCTTTAGTACAGTCTACAGGTTGTGTATTCAGTTCAGTCTACATGTTGTGTCTTTAGTTCAGTCTACATGTTGGCTACAGGTTGTGTCTTTAGTTCAGTCTACAGGTTGTGTCTTTAGTTCAGTCTACAGGTTGTGTCTTTAGTTCAGTCTACACGTTGTGTCTTTAGTTCAGTCTACATGGTGTGTAGTTCAGTCTACATGTTGTGTCTTTAGTTCAGTCTACATGTTGTGTCTTTAGTACAGTCTACAGGTTGTGTCTTCAGTTCAGTCTACATGTTGTGTCTTTAGTTCAGTCTACATGTTGTCTACAGGTTGTGTCTTTAGTTCAGTCTACAGGTTGTGTCTTTAGTTCAGTCTACAGGTTGTGTCTTTAGTTCAGTCTACATGTTGTGTCTTTAGTTCAGTCTACATATTGTGTCTTTAGTTCAGTCTACATGTTGTGTCTTTAGTTCAGTCTACAGGTTGTGTCTTTAGTTCAGTCTACATGTTGTGTCTTTAGTTCAGTCTACATGTTGTGTCTTTAGTTCAGTCTGCAGGTTGTGTCTTTAGTTCAGTCTACATGTTGTGTCTTTAGTTCAGTCTACAGGTTGTGTCTTTAGTTCAGTCTACATGTTGTGTCTTTAGTTCAGTCTACAGGTTGTGTCTTTAGTTCAGTCTACATGTTGTGTAGTTCAGTCTACATGTTGTGTCTTTAGTTCAGTCTACATATTGTGTAGTTCAGTCTACATGTTGTGTCGTTAGTTCAGTCTACATTTAGTTCAGTCTACATGTTGTGTCTTTAGTTCAGTCTACAGGTTGTGTCTTTAGTTCAGTCTACATGTTGTGTCTTTAGTTCAGTCTACAGGTTGTGTCCTTAGTTCAGTCTACATGTTGTGTCTTTAGTTCAGTCTACATGTTGTGTCTTTAGTTCAGTCTACATGTTGTGTAGTTCAGTCTACATGGTGTGTAGTTCAGTCTACATGTTGTGTATTTAGTTCAGTCTACATGTTGTGTCTTTAGTTCAGTTTGTGTCTTTAGTTCAGTCTACATGTTGTGTCTTTCAGTCTACATGTTGTGTATTTCAGTCTACATGTTGTGTCTTTAGTTCAGTCTACATGTTGTGTCTTTAGTTCAGTCTACATGTTGTGTCTTTAGTTCAGTCTACAGGTTGTGTCTTTAGTTCAGGTTGTGTCTTTAGTTCAGTCTACAGGTTGTGTCTTTAGTTCAGCCTGTGGCTACAGGTTGTTCTACAGGTTGCTCTACACGTTGCTCTACATGTTGCTCTACATGTTGCTCTACATGTTGCTCTACAGGTTGCTCTACATGTTGCTCTACATGTTGTTCTACGGGTTTCTCTTCATGTTGCTCTACAGGTTGTTCTACAGGTTGCTCTACAGGTTGCTCTACAGGTTGTTCTACATGTTGCTCGACATGTTGCTCTACAGGTTGCTTCACCTCCACAAAGCACCTCTGGCTGGCAGGTCAGCTTGCCGTCTTTCTCCTTTACAGCGCTGGCCCTCATGTACTTCAACTAAAGACACAATATGTAGACTGAACTACACAACATTCAGTCTACATGTTGTGTAGTTCAGTCTACATGTTGTGTATTTAGTTCAGTCTACATGTTGTGTCTTTAGTTCAGTTTGTGTCTTTAGTTCAGTCTACATGTTGTGTCTTTCAGTCTACATGTTGTGTATTTAGTTCAGTCTACAGGTTGTGTCTTTAGTTCAGTCTACATGTTGTGTCTTTAGTTCAGTCTACATGTTGTGTATTTAGTTCAGTATACATGTTGTGTCTTTAGTTCAGTTTGTGTCTTTAGTTCAGTCTACATGTTGTGTCTTTCAGTCTACATGTTGTGTCTTTAGTTCAGTCTACATGTGGTGTCTTTAGTTCAGTCTACATGTTGTGTCTTTAGTTCAGTCTACAGGTTGTGTCTTTAGTTCGGTCTACATCTGGTGTCTTTAGTTCAGTCTACAGGTTGTGTCTTTAGTTCAGTCTACATGTTGTGTCTTTAGTTCAGTCTACATGTTGTGTCTTTAGTTCAGTCTACAGGTTGTGTCTTTAGTTCAGGTTGTGTCTTTAGTTCAGTCTACAGGTTGTGTCTTTAGTTCAGCCTGTGGCTACAGGTTGTTCTACAGGTTGCTCTACACGTTGCTCTACATGTTGCTCTACATGTTGCTCTACATGTTGCTCTACAGGTTGCTCTACATGTTGCTCTACATGTTGTTCTACAGGTTTCTCTTCATGTTGCTCTACAGGTTGTTCTACAGGTTGCTCTACAGGTTGCTCTACAGGTTGTTCTACATGTTGCTCGACATGTTGCTCTACAGGTTGCTTCACCTCCACAAAGCACCTCTGGCTGGCAGGTCAGCTTGCCGTCTTTCTCCTTTACAGCGCTGGCCCTCATGTACTTCAACTAAAGACACAATATGTAGACTGCACTACACAACATTCTGTCTACAGGTTGTGTAGTTCAGTCTACATGTTGTGTATTTAGTTCAGTCTACATGTTGTGTCTTTAGTTCAGTTTGTGTCTTTAGTTCAGTCTACATGTTGTGTCTTTCAGTCTACATGTTGTGTATTTAGTTCAGTCTACAGGTTGTGTCTTTAGTTCAGTCTACATGTTGTGTCTTTAGTTCAGTCTACATGTTGTGTATTTAGTTCAGTATACATGTTGTGTCTTTAGTTCAGTTTGTGTCTTTAGTTCAGTCTACATGTTGTGTCTTTCAGTCTACATGTTGTGTCTTTAGTTCAGTCTACATGTGGTGTCTTTAGTTCAGTCTACATGTTGTGTCTTTAGTTAAGTCTACAGGTTGTGTCTTTAGTTCGGTCTACATCTGGTGTCTTTAGTTCAGTCTACATGTTGTGTCTTTAGTACAGTCTACAGGTTGTGTCTTCAGTTCAGTCTACATGTTGTGTCTTTAGTTCAGTCTACATGTTGTCTACAGGTTGTGTCTTTAGTTCAGTCTACAGGTTGTGTCTTTAGTTCAGTCTACAGGTTGTGTCTTTAGTTCAGTCTACATGTTGTGTCTTTAGTTCAGTCTACATATTGTGTCTTTAGTTCAGTCTACATGTTGTGTCTTTAGTTCAGTCTACAGGTTGTGTCTTTAGTTCAGTCTACATGTTGTGTCTTTAGTTCAGTCTACATGTTGTGTCTTTAGTTCAGTCTGCAGGTTGTGTCTTTAGTTCAGTCTACATGTTGTGTCTTTAGTTCAGTCTACAGGTTGTGTCTTTAGTTCAGTCTACATGTTGTGTCTTTAGTTCAGTCTACAGGTTGTGTCTTTAGTTCAGTCTACATGTTGTGTAGTTCAGTCTACATGTTGTGTCTTTAGTTCAGTCTACATATTGTGTAGTTCAGTCTACATGTTGTGTCGTTAGTTCAGTCTACATTTAGTTCAGTCTACATGTTGTGTCTTTAGTTCAGTCTACAGGTTGTGTCTTTAGTTCAGTCTACATGTTGTGTCTTTAGTTCAGTCTACAGGTTGTGTCCTTAGTTCAGTCTACATGTTGTGTCTTTAGTTCAGTCTACATGTTGTGTCTTTAGTTCAGTCTACATGTTGTGTAGTTCAGTCTACATGGTGTGTAGTTCAGTCTACATGTTGTGTATTTAGTTCAGTCTACATGTTGTGTCTTTAGTTCAGTTTGTGTCTTTAGTTCAGTCTACATGTTGTGTCTTTCAGTCTACATGTTGTGTATTTCAGTCTACATGTTGTGTCTTTAGTTCAGTCTACATGTTGTGTCTTTAGTTCAGTCTACATGTTGTGTCTTTAGTTCAGTCTACAGGTTGTGTCTTTAGTTCAGGTTGTGTCTTTAGTTCAGTCTACAGGTTGTGTCTTTAGTTCAGCCTGTGGCTACAGGTTGTTCTACAGGTTGCTCTACACGTTGCTCTACATGTTGCTCTACATGTTGCTCTACATGTTGCTCTACAGGTTGCTCTACATGTTGCTCTACATGTTGTTCTACAGGTTTCTCTTCATGTTGCTCTACAGGTTGTTCTACAGGTTGCTCTACAGGTTGCTCTACAGGTTGTTCTACATGTTGCTCGACATGTTGCTCTACAGGTTGCTTCACCTCCACAAAGCACCTCTGGCTGGCAGGTCAGCTTGCCGTCTTTCTCCTTTACAGCGCTGGCCCTCATGTACTTCAACTAAAGACACAATATGTAGACTGAACTACACAACATTCAGTCTACATGTTGTGTAGTTCAGTCTACATGTTGTGTATTTAGTTCAGTCTACATGTTGTGTCTTTAGTTCAGTTTGTGTCTTTAGTTCAGTCTACATGTTGTGTCTTTCAGTCTACATGTTGTGTATTTAGTTCAGTCTACAGGTTGTGTCTTTAGTTCAGTCTACATGTTGTGTCTTTAGTTCAGTCTACATGTTGTGTATTTAGTTCAGTATACATGTTGTGTCTTTAGTTCAGTTTGTGTCTTTAGTTCAGTCTACATGTTGTGTCTTTCAGTCTACATGTTGTGTCTTTAGTTCAGTCTACATGTGGTGTCTTTAGTTCAGTCTACATGTTGTGTCTTTAGTTCAGTCTACAGGTTGTGTCTTTAGTTCAGTCTACATGTTGTGTCTTTAGTTCAGTCTACAGGTTGTGTCCTTAGTTCAGTCTACATGTTGTGTCTTTAGTTCAGTCTACATGTTGTGTCTTTAGTTCAGTCTACATGTTGTGTAGTTCAGTCTACATGGTGTGTAGTTCAGTCTACATGTTGTGTATTTAGTTCAGTCTACATGTTGTGTCTTTAGTTCAGTTTGTGTCTTTAGTTCAGTCTACATGTTGTGTCTTTCAGTCTACATGTTGTGTATTTCAGTCTACATGTTGTGTCTTTAGTTCAGTCTACATGTTGTGTCTTTAGTTCAGTCTACAGGTTGTGTCTTTAGTTCAGGTTGTGTCTTTAGTTCAGTCTACAGGTTGTGTCTTTAGTTCAGCCTGTGGCTACAGGTTGTTCTACAGGTTGCTCTACACGTTGCTCTACATGTTGCTCTACATGTTGCTCTACATGTTGCTCTACAGGTTGCTCTACATGTTGCTCTACATGTTGTTCTACAGGTTTCTCTTCATGTTGCTCTACAGGTTGTTCTACAGGTTGCTCTACAGGTTGCTCTACAGGTTGTTCTACATGTTGCTCGACATGTTGCTCTACAGGTTGCTTCACCTCCACAAAGCACCTCTGGCTGGCAGGTCAGCTTGCCGTCTTTCTCCTTTACAGCGCTGGCCCTCATGTACTTCAACTAAAGACACAACATGTAGACTGAACTACACAACATTCAGTCTACATGTTGTGTAGTTCAGTCTACATGTTGTGTATTTAGTTCAGTCTATATGCTGTGTCTTTAGTTCAGTTTGTGTCTTTAGTTCAGTCTAGATGTTGTGTCTTTCAGTCTACATGTTGTGTATTTAGTTCAGTCTACAGGTTGTGACTTTAGTTCAGTCTACATGTTGTGTCTTTAGTTCAGTCTACATGTTGTGTATTTAGTTCAGTATACATGTTGTGTCTTTAGTTCAGTTTGTGTCTTTAGTTCAGTCTACATGTTGTGTCTTTCAGTCTACATGTTGTGTCTTTAGTTCAGTCTACATGTGGTGTCTTTAGTTCAGTCTACATGTTGTGTCTTTAGTTCAGTCTACAGGTTGTGTCTTTAGTTCGGTCTACATCTGGTGTCTTTAGTTCAGTCTACAGGTTGTGTCTTTAGTTCAGTCTACATGTTGTGTCTTTAGTTCAGTCTACATGTTGTGTCTTTAGTTCAGTCTACAGGTTGTGTCTTTAGTTCAGTCTACACGTTGTGTCTTTAGTTCAGTCTACATGTTGTGTCTTTAGTTCAGTCTACAGGTTGTGTCTTTAGTTCAGTCTACATGTTGTGTCTTTAGTTCAGTCTACATGTTGTCTCTTTAGTTCAGTCTACATGTTGTGTCTTTAGTTCAGTCTACATGTTGTGTCTTTAGTTCAGTCTACATGTTGTGTCTTTAGTTCAGTCTACATGTTGTGTCTTTAGTACAGTCTACAGGTTGTGTATTCAGTTCAGTCTACATGTTGTGTCTTTAGTTCAGTCTACATGTTGGCTACAGGTTGTGTCTTTAGTTCAGTCTACAGGTTGTGTCTTTAGTTCAGTCTACAGGTTGTGTCTTTAGTTCAGTCTACACGTTGTGTCTTTAGTTCAGTCTACATGGTGTGTAGTTCAGTCTACATGTTGTGTCTTTAGTTCAGTCTACATGTTGTGTCTTTAGTACAGTCTACAGGTTGTGTCTTCAGTTCAGTCTACATGTTGTGTCTTTAGTTCAGTCTACATGTTGTCTACAGGTTGTGTCTTTAGTTCAGTCTACAGGTTGTGTCTTTAGTTCAGTCTACAGGTTGTGTCTTTAGTTCAGTCTACATGTTGTGTCTTTAGTTCAGTCTACATATTGTGTCTTTAGTTCAGTCTACATGTTGTGTCTTTAGTTCAGTCTACAGGTTGTGTCTTTAGTTCAGTCTACATGTTGTGTCTTTAGTTCAGTCTACATGTTGTGTCTTTAGTTCAGTCTGCAGGTTGTGTCTTTAGTTCAGTCTACATGTTGTGTCTTTAGTTCAGTCTACAGGTTGTGTCTTTAGTTCAGTCTACATGTTGTGTCTTTAGTTCAGTCTACAGGTTGTGTCTTTAGTTCAGTCTACATGTTGTGTAGTTCAGTCTACATGTTGTGTCTTTAGTTCAGTCTACATATTGTGTAGTTCAGTCTACATGTTGTGTCGTTAGTTCAGTCTACATTTAGTTCAGTCTACATGTTGTGTCTTTAGTTCAGTCTACAGGTTGTGTCTTTAGTTCAGTCTACATGTTGTGTCTTTAGTTCAGTCTACAGGTTGTGTCCTTAGTTCAGTCTACATGTTGTGTCTTTAGTTCAGTCTACATGTTGTGTCTTTAGTTCAGTCTACATGTTGTGTAGTTCAGTCTACATGGTGTGTAGTTCAGTCTACATGTTGTGTATTTAGTTCAGTCTACATGTTGTGTCTTTAGTTCAGTTTGTGTCTTTAGTTCAGTCTACATGTTGTGTCTTTCAGTCTACATGTTGTGTATTTCAGTCTACATGTTGTGTCTTTAGTTCAGTCTACATGTTGTGTCTTTAGTTCAGTCTACATGTTGTGTCTTTAGTTCAGTCTACAGGTTGTGTCTTTAGTTCAGGTTGTGTCTTTAGTTCAGTCTACAGGTTGTGTCTTTAGTTCAGCCTGTGGCTACAGGTTGTTCTACAGGTTGCTCTACACGTTGCTCTACATGTTGCTCTACATGTTGCTCTACATGTTGCTCTACAGGTTGCTCTACATGTTGCTCTACATGTTGTTCTACGGGTTTCTCTTCATGTTGCTCTACAGGTTGTTCTACAGGTTGCTCTACAGGTTGCTCTACAGGTTGTTCTACATGTTGCTCGACATGTTGCTCTACAGGTTGCTTCACCTCCACAAAGCACCTCTGGCTGGCAGGTCAGCTTGCCGTCTTTCTCCTTTACAGCGCTGGCCCTCATGTACTTCAACTAAAGACACAATATGTAGACTGAACTACACAACATTCAGTCTACATGTTGTGTAGTTCAGTCTACATGTTGTGTATTTAGTTCAGTCTACATGTTGTGTCTTTAGTTCAGTTTGTGTCTTTAGTTCAGTCTACATGTTGTGTCTTTCAGTCTACATGTTGTGTATTTAGTTCAGTCTACAGGTTGTGTCTTTAGTTCAGTCTACATGTTGTGTCTTTAGTTCAGTCTACATGTTGTGTATTTAGTTCAGTATACATGTTGTGTCTTTAGTTCAGTTTGTGTCTTTAGTTCAGTCTACATGTTGTGTCTTTCAGTCTACATGTTGTGTCTTTAGTTCAGTCTACATGTGGTGTCTTTAGTTCAGTCTACATGTTGTGTCTTTAGTTCAGTCTACAGGTTGTGTCTTTAGTTCGGTCTACATCTGGTGTCTTTAGTTCAGTCTACAGGTTGTGTCTTTAGTTCAGTCTACATGTTGTGTCTTTAGTTCAGTCTACATGTTGTGTCTTTAGTTCAGTCTACAGGTTGTGTCTTTAGTTCAGGTTGTGTCTTTAGTTCAGTCTACAGGTTGTGTCTTTAGTTCAGCCTGTGGCTACAGGTTGTTCTACAGGTTGCTCTACACGTTGCTCTACATGTTGCTCTACATGTTGCTCTACATGTTGCTCTACAGGTTGCTCTACATGTTGCTCTACATGTTGTTCTACAGGTTTCTCTTCATGTTGCTCTACAGGTTGTTCTACAGGTTGCTCTACAGGTTGCTCTACAGGTTGTTCTACATGTTGCTCGACATGTTGCTCTACAGGTTGCTTCACCTCCACAAAGCACCTCTGGCTGGCAGGTCAGCTTGCCGTCTTTCTCCTTTACAGCGCTGGCCCTCATGTACTTCAACTAAAGACACAATATGTAGACTGCACTACACAACATTCTGTCTACAGGTTGTGTAGTTCAGTCTACATGTTGTGTATTTAGTTCAGTCTACATGTTGTGTCTTTAGTTCAGTTTGTGTCTTTAGTTCAGTCTACATGTTGTGTCTTTCAGTCTACATGTTGTGTATTTAGTTCAGTCTACAGGTTGTGTCTTTAGTTCAGTCTACATGTTGTGTCTTTAGTTCAGTCTACATGTTGTGTATTTAGTTCAGTCTACATGTTGTCTACAGGTTGTGTCTTTAGTTCAGTCTACAGGTTGTGTCTTTAGTTCAGTCTACAGGTTGTGTCTTTAGTTCAGTCTACATGTTGTGTCTTTAGTTCAGTCTACATATTGTGTCTTTAGTTCAGTCTACATGTTGTGTCTTTAGTTCAGTCTACAGGTTGTGTCTTTAGTTCAGTCTACATGTTGTGTCTTTAGTTCAGTCTACATGTTGTGTCTTTAGTTCAGTCTGCAGGTTGTGTCTTTAGTTCAGTCTACATGTTGTGTCTTTAGTTCAGTCTACAGGTTGTGTCTTTAGTTCAGTCTACATGTTGTGTCTTTAGTTCAGTCTACAGGTTGTGTCTTTAGTTCAGTCTACATGTTGTGTAGTTCAGTCTACATGTTGTGTCTTTAGTTCAGTCTACATATTGTGTAGTTCAGTCTACATGTTGTGTCGTTAGTTCAGTCTACATTTAGTTCAGTCTACATGTTGTGTCTTTAGTTCAGTCTACAGGTTGTGTCTTTAGTTCAGTCTACATGTTGTGTCTTTAGTTCAGTCTACAGGTTGTGTCCTTAGTTCAGTCTACATGTTGTGTCTTTAGTTCAGTCTACATGTTGTGTCTTTAGTTCAGTCTACATGTTGTGTAGTTCAGTCTACATGGTGTGTAGTTCAGTCTACATGTTGTGTATTTAGTTCAGTCTACATGTTGTGTCTTTAGTTCAGTTTGTGTCTTTAGTTCAGTCTACATGTTGTGTCTTTCAGTCTACATGTTGTGTATTTCAGTCTACATGTTGTGTCTTTAGTTCAGTCTACATGTTGTGTCTTTAGTTCAGTCTACATGTTGTGTCTTTAGTTCAGTCTACAGGTTGTGTCTTTAGTTCAGGTTGTGTCTTTAGTTCAGTCTACAGGTTGTGTCTTTAGTTCAGCCTGTGGCTACAGGTTGTTCTACAGGTTGCTCTACACGTTGCTCTACATGTTGCTCTACATGTTGCTCTACATGTTGCTCTACAGGTTGCTCTACATGTTGCTCTACATGTTGTTCTACAGGTTTCTCTTCATGTTGCTCTACAGGTTGTTCTACAGGTTGCTCTACAGGTTGCTCTACAGGTTGTTCTACATGTTGCTCGACATGTTGCTCTACAGGTTGCTTCACCTCCACAAAGCACCTCTGGCTGGCAGGTCAGCTTGCCGTCTTTCTCCTTTACAGCGCTGGCCCTCATGTACTTCAACTAAAGACACAATATGTAGACTGAACTACACAACATTCAGTCTACATGTTGTGTAGTTCAGTCTACATGTTGTGTATTTAGTTCAGTCTACATGTTGTGTCTTTAGTTCAGTTTGTGTCTTTAGTTCAGTCTACATGTTGTGTCTTTCAGTCTACATGTTGTGTATTTAGTTCAGTCTACAGGTTGTGTCTTTAGTTCAGTCTACAGGTTGTGTCTTTAGTTCAGTCTACATGTTGTGTCTTTAGTTCAGTCTACATGTTGTGTATTTAGTTCAGTATACATGTTGTGTCTTTAGTTCAGTTTGTGTCTTTAGTTCAGTCTACATGTTGTGTCTTTCAGTCTACATGTTGTCTCTTTAGTTCAGTCTACATGTTGTGTCTTTAGTTCAGTCTACATGTTGTGTCTTTAGTTCAGTCTACATGTTGTGTCTTTAGTTCAGTCTACATGTTGTGTCTTTAGTACAGTCTACAGGTTGTGTATTCAGTTCAGTCTACATGTTGTGTCTTTAGTTCAGTCTACATGTTGGCTACAGGTTGTGTCTTTAGTTCAGTCTACAGGTTGTGTCTTTAGTTCAGTCTACAGGTTGTGTCTTTAGTTCAGTCTACACGTTGTGTCTTTAGTTCAGTCTACATGGTGTGTAGTTCAGTCTACATGTTGTGTCTTTAGTTCAGTCTACATGTTGTGTCTTTAGTACAGTCTACAGGTTGTGTCTTCAGTTCAGTCTACATGTTGTGTCTTTAGTTCAGTCTACATGTTGTCTACAGGTTGTGTCTTTAGTTCAGTCTACAGGTTGTGTCTTTAGTTCAGTCTACAGGTTGTGTCTTTAGTTCAGTCTACATGTTGTGTCTTTAGTTCAGTCTACATATTGTGTCTTTAGTTCAGTCTACATGTTGTGTCTTTAGTTCAGTCTACAGGTTGTGTCTTTAGTTCAGTCTACATGTTGTGTCTTTAGTTCAGTCTACATGTTGTGTCTTTAGTTCAGTCTGCAGGTTGTGTCTTTAGTTCAGTCTACATGTTGTGTCTTTAGTTCAGTCTACAGGTTGTGTCTTTAGTTCAGTCTACATGTTGTGTCTTTAGTTCAGTCTACAGGTTGTGTCTTTAGTTCAGTCTACATGTTGTGTAGTTCAGTCTACATGTTGTGTCTTTAGTTCAGTCTACATATTGTGTAGTTCAGTCTACATGTTGTGTCGTTAGTTCAGTCTACATTTAGTTCAGTCTACATGTTGTGTCTTTAGTTCAGTCTACAGGTTGTGTCTTTAGTTCAGTCTACATGTTGTGTCTTTAGTTCAGTCTACAGGTTGTGTCCTTAGTTCAGTCTACATGTTGTGTCTTTAGTTCAGTCTACATGTTGTGTCTTTAGTTCAGTCTACATGTTGTGTAGTTCAGTCTACATGGTGTGTAGTTCAGTCTACATGTTGTGTATTTAGTTCAGTCTACATGTTGTGTCTTTAGTTCAGTTTGTGTCTTTAGTTCAGTCTACATGTTGTGTCTTTCAGTCTACATGTTGTGTATTTCAGTCTACATGTTGTGTCTTTAGTTCAGTCTACATGTTGTGTCTTTAGTTCAGTCTACATGTTGTGTCTTTAGTTCAGTCTACAGGTTGTGTCTTTAGTTCAGGTTGTGTCTTTAGTTCAGTCTACAGGTTGTGTCTTTAGTTCAGCCTGTGGCTACAGGTTGTTCTACAGGTTGCTCTACACGTTGCTCTACATGTTGCTCTACATGTTGCTCTACATGTTGCTCTACAGGTTGCTCTACATGTTGCTCTACATGTTGTTCTACAGGTTTCTCTTCATGTTGCTCTACAGGTTGTTCTACAGGTTGCTCTACAGGTTGCTCTACAGGTTGTTCTACATGTTGCTCGACATGTTGCTCTACAGGTTGCTTCACCTCCACAAAGCACCTCTGGCTGGCAGGTCAGCTTGCCGTCTTTCTCCTTTACAGCGCTGGCCCTCATGTACTTCAACTAAAGACACAATATGTAGACTGCACTACACAACATTCTGTCTACAGGTTGTGTAGTTCAGTCTACATGTTGTGTATTTAGTTCAGTCTACATGTTGTGTCTTTAGTTCAGTTTGTGTCTTTAGTTCAGTCTACATGTTGTGTCTTTCAGTCTACATGTTGTGTATTTAGTTCAGTCTACAGGTTGTGTCTTTAGTTCAGTCTACATGTTGTGTCTTTAGTTCAGTCTACATGTTGTGTATTTAGTTCAGTATACATGTTGTGTCTTTAGTTCAGTTTGTGTCTTTAGTTCAGTCTACATGTTGTGTCTTTCAGTCTACATGTTGTGTCTTTAGTTCAGTCTACATGTGGTGTCTTTAGTTCAGTCTACATGTTGTGTCTTTAGTTCAGTCTACAGGTTGTGTCTTTAGTTCGGTCTACATCTGGTGTCTTTAGTTCAGTCTACAGGTTGTGTCTTTAGTTCAGTCTACATGTTGTGTCTTTAGTTCAGTCTACATGTTGTGTCTTTAGTTCAGTCTACAGGTTGTGTCTTTAGTTCAGGTTGTGTCTTTAGTTCAGTCTACAGGTTGTGTCTTTAGTTCAGCCTGTGGCTACAGGTTGTTCTACAGGTTGCTCTACACGTTGCTCTACATGTTGCTCTACATGTTGCTCTACATGTTGCTCTACAGGTTGCTCTACATGTTGCTCTACATGTTGTTCTACAGGTTTCTCTTCATGTTGCTCTACAGGTTGTTCTACAGGTTGCTCTACAGGTTGCTCTACAGGTTGTTCTACATGTTGCTCGACATGTTGCTCTACAGGTTGCTTCACCTCCACAAAGCACCTCTGGCTGGCAGGTCAGCTTGCCGTCTTTCTCCTTTACAGCGCTGGCCCTCATGTACTTCAACTAAAGACACAATATGTAGACTGAACTACACAACATTCAGTCTACATGTTGTGTAGTTCAGTCTACATGTTGTGTATTTAGTTCAGTCTACATGTTGTGTCTTTAGTTCAGTTTGTGTCTTTAGTTCAGTCTACATGTTGTGTCTTTCAGTCTACATGTTGTGTATTTAGTTCAGTCTACAGGTTGTGTCTTTAGTTCAGTCTACAGGTTGTGTCTTTAGTTCAGTCTACATGTTGTGTCTTTAGTTCAGTCTACATGTTGTGTATTTAGTTCAGTATACATGTTGTGTCTTTAGTTCAGTTTGTGTCTTTAGTTCAGTCTACATGTTGTGTCTTTCAGTCTACATGTTGTCTCTTTAGTTCAGTCTACATGTTGTGTCTTTAGTTCAGTCTACATGTTGTGTCTTTAGTTCAGTCTACATGTTGTGTCTTTAGTTCAGTCTACATGTTGTGTCTTTAGTACAGTCTACAGGTTGTGTATTCAGTTCAGTCTACATGTTGTGTCTTTAGTTCAGTCTACATGTTGGCTACAGGTTGTGTCTTTAGTTCAGTCTACAGGTTGTGTCTTTAGTTCAGTCTACAGGTTGTGTCTTTAGTTCAGTCTACACGTTGTGTCTTTAGTTCAGTCTACATGGTGTGTAGTTCAGTCTACATGTTGTGTCTTTAGTTCAGTCTACATGTTGTGTCTTTAGTACAGTCTACAGGTTGTGTCTTCAGTTCAGTCTACATGTTGTGTCTTTAGTTCAGTCTACATGTTGTCTACAGGTTGTGTCTTTAGTTCAGTCTACAGGTTGTGTCTTTAGTTCAGTCTACAGGTTGTGTCTTTAGTTCAGTCTACATGTTGTGTCTTTAGTTCAGTCTACATATTGTGTCTTTAGTTCAGTCTACATGTTGTGTCTTTAGTTCAGTCTACAGGTTGTGTCTTTAGTTCAGTCTACATGTTGTGTCTTTAGTTCAGTCTACATGTTGTGTCTTTAGTTCAGTCTGCAGGTTGTGTCTTTAGTTCAGTCTACATGTTGTGTCTTTAGTTCAGTCTACAGGTTGTGTCTTTAGTTCAGTCTACATGTTGTGTCTTTAGTTCAGTCTACAGGTTGTGTCTTTAGTTCAGTCTACATGTTGTGTAGTTCAGTCTACATGTTGTGTCTTTAGTTCAGTCTACATATTGTGTAGTTCAGTCTACATGTTGTGTCGTTAGTTCAGTCTACATTTAGTTCAGTCTACATGTTGTGTCTTTAGTTCAGTCTACAGGTTGTGTCTTTAGTTCAGTCTACATGTTGTGTCTTTAGTTCAGTCTACAGGTTGTGTCCTTAGTTCAGTCTACATGTTGTGTCTTTAGTTCAGTCTACATGTTGTGTCTTTAGTTCAGTCTACATGTTGTGTAGTTCAGTCTACATGGTGTGTAGTTCAGTCTACATGTTGTGTATTTAGTTCAGTCTACATGTTGTGTCTTTAGTTCAGTTTGTGTCTTTAGTTCAGTCTACATGTTGTGTCTTTCAGTCTACATGTTGTGTATTTCAGTCTACATGTTGTGTCTTTAGTTCAGTCTACATGTTGTGTCTTTAGTTCAGTCTACATGTTGTGTCTTTAGTTCAGTCTACAGGTTGTGTCTTTAGTTCAGGTTGTGTCTTTAGTTCAGTCTACAGGTTGTGTCTTTAGTTCAGCCTGTGGCTACAGGTTGTTCTACAGGTTGCTCTACACGTTGCTCTACATGTTGCTCTACATGTTGCTCTACATGTTGCTCTACAGGTTGCTCTACATGTTGCTCTACATGTTGTTCTACAGGTTTCTCTTCATGTTGCTCTACAGGTTGTTCTACAGGTTGCTCTACAGGTTGCTCTACAGGTTGTTCTACATGTTGCTCGACATGTTGCTCTACAGGTTGCTTCACCTCCACAAAGCACCTCTGGCTGGCAGGTCAGCTTGCCGTCTTTCTCCTTTACAGCGCTGGCCCTCATGTACTTCAACTAAAGACACAATATGTAGACTGCACTACACAACATTCTGTCTACAGGTTGTGTAGTTCAGTCTACATGTTGTGTATTTAGTTCAGTCTACATGTTGTGTCTTTAGTTCAGTTTGTGTCTTTAGTTCAGTCTACATGTTGTGTCTTTCAGTCTACATGTTGTGTATTTAGTTCAGTCTACAGGTTGTGTCTTTAGTTCAGTCTACATGTTGTGTCTTTAGTTCAGTCTACATGTTGTGTATTTAGTTCAGTATACATGTTGTGTCTTTAGTTCAGTTTGTGTCTTTAGTTCAGTCTACATGTTGTGTCTTTCAGTCTACATGTTGTGTCTTTAGTTCAGTCTACATGTGGTGTCTTTAGTTCAGTCTACATGTTGTGTCTTTAGTTCAGTCTACAGGTTGTGTCTTTAGTTCGGTCTACATCTGGTGTCTTTAGTTCAGTCTACAGGTTGTGTCTTTAGTTCAGTCTACATGTTGTGTCTTTAGTTCAGTCTACATGTTGTGTCTTTAGTTCAGTCTACAGGTTGTGTCTTTAGTTCAGGTTGTGTCTTTAGTTCAGTCTACAGGTTGTGTCTTTAGTTCAGCCTGTGGCTACAGGTTGTTCTACAGGTTGCTCTACACGTTGCTCTACATGTTGCTCTACATGTTGCTCTACATGTTGCTCTACAGGTTGCTCTACATGTTGCTCTACATGTTGTTCTACAGGTTTCTCTTCATGTTGCTCTACAGGTTGTTCTACAGGTTGCTCTACAGGTTGCTCTACAGGTTGTTCTACATGTTGCTCGACATGTTGCTCTACAGGTTGCTTCACCTCCACAAAGCACCTCTGGCTGGCAGGTCAGCTTGCCGTCTTTCTCCTTTACAGCGCTGGCCCTCATGTACTTCAACTAAAGACACAATATGTAGACTGAACTACACAACATTCAGTCTACATGTTGTGTAGTTCAGTCTACATGTTGTGTATTTAGTTCAGTCTACATGTTGTGTCTTTAGTTCAGTTTGTGTCTTTAGTTCAGTCTACATGTTGTGTCTTTCAGTCTACATGTTGTGTATTTAGTTCAGTCTACAGGTTGTGTCTTTAGTTCAGTCTACATGTTGTGTCTTTAGTTCAGTCTACATGTTGTGTATTTAGTTCAGTATACATGTTGTGTCTTTAGTTCAGTTTGTGTCTTTAGTTCAGTCTACATGTTGTGTCTTTCAGTCTACATGTTGTGTCTTTAGTTCAGTCTACATGTGGTGTCTTTAGTTCAGTCTACATGTTGTGTCTTTAGTTCAGTCTACAGGTTGTGTCTTTAGTTCGGTCTACATCTGGTGTCTTTAGTTCAGTCTACAGGTTGTGTCTTTAGTTCAGTCTACATGTTGTGTCTTTAGTTCAGTCTACATGTTGTGTCTTTAGTTCAGTCTACAGGTTGTGTCTTTAGTTCAGTCTACACGTTGTGTCTTTAGTTCAGTCTACATGTTGTGTCTTTAGTTCAGTCTACAGGTTGTGTCTTTAGTTCAGTCTACATGTTGTGTCTTTAGTTCAGTCTACATGTTGTCTCTTTAGTTCAGTCTACATGTTGTGTCTTTAGTTCAGTCTACATGTTGTGTCTTTAGTTCAGTCTACATGTTGTGTCTTTAGTTCAGTCTACATGTTGTGTCTTTAGTACAGTCTACAGGTTGTGTATTCAGTTCAGTCTACATGTTGTGTCTTTAGTTCAGTCTACATGTTGGCTACAGGTTGTGTCTTTAGTTCAGTCTACAGGTTGTGTCTTTAGTTCAGTCTACAGGTTGTGTCTTTAGTTCAGTCTACACGTTGTGTCTTTAGTTCAGTCTACATGGTGTGTAGTTCAGTCTACATGTTGTGTCTTTAGTTCAGTCTACATGTTGTGTCTTTAGTACAGTCTACAGGTTGTGTCTTCAGTTCAGTCTACATGTTGTGTCTTTAGTTCAGTCTACATGTTGTCTACAGGTTGTGTCTTTAGTTCAGTCTACAGGTTGTGTCTTTAGTTCAGTCTACAGGTTGTGTCTTTAGTTCAGTCTACATGTTGTGTCTTTAGTTCAGTCTACATATTGTGTCTTTAGTTCAGTCTACATGTTGTGTCTTTAGTTCAGTCTACAGGTTGTGTCTTTAGTTCAGTCTACATGTTGTGTCTTTAGTTCAGTCTACATGTTGTGTCTTTAGTTCAGTCTGCAGGTTGTGTCTTTAGTTCAGTCTACATGTTGTGTCTTTAGTTCAGTCTACAGGTTGTGTCTTTAGTTCAGTCTACATGTTGTGTCTTTAGTTCAGTCTACAGGTTGTGTCTTTAGTTCAGTCTACATGTTGTGTAGTTCAGTCTACATGTTGTGTCTTTAGTTCAGTCTACATATTGTGTAGTTCAGTCTACATGTTGTGTCGTTAGTTCAGTCTACATTTAGTTCAGTCTACATGTTGTGTCTTTAGTTCAGTCTACAGGTTGTGTCTTTAGTTCAGTCTACATGTTGTGTCTTTAGTTCAGTCTACAGGTTGTGTCCTTAGTTCAGTCTACATGTTGTGTCTTTAGTTCAGTCTACATGTTGTGTCTTTAGTTCAGTCTACATGTTGTGTAGTTCAGTCTACATGGTGTGTAGTTCAGTCTACATGTTGTGTATTTAGTTCAGTCTACATGTTGTGTCTTTAGTTCAGTTTGTGTCTTTAGTTCAGTCTACATGTTGTGTCTTTCAGTCTACATGTTGTGTATTTCAGTCTACATGTTGTGTCTTTAGTTCAGTCTACATGTTGTGTCTTTAGTTCAGTCTACATGTTGTGTCTTTAGTTCAGTCTACAGGTTGTGTCTTTAGTTCAGGTTGTGTCTTTAGTTCAGTCTACAGGTTGTGTCTTTAGTTCAGCCTGTGGCTACAGGTTGTTCTACAGGTTGCTCTACACGTTGCTCTACATGTTGCTCTACATGTTGCTCTACATGTTGCTCTACAGGTTGCTCTACATGTTGCTCTACATGTTGTTCTACGGGTTTCTCTTCATGTTGCTCTACAGGTTGTTCTACAGGTTGCTCTACAGGTTGCTCTACAGGTTGTTCTACATGTTGCTCGACATGTTGCTCTACAGGTTGCTTCACCTCCACAAAGCACCTCTGGCTGGCAGGTCAGCTTGCCGTCTTTCTCCTTTACAGCGCTGGCCCTCATGTACTTCAACTAAAGACACAATATGTAGACTGAACTACACAACATTCAGTCTACATGTTGTGTAGTTCAGTCTACATGTTGTGTATTTAGTTCAGTCTACATGTTGTGTCTTTAGTTCAGTTTGTGTCTTTAGTTCAGTCTACATGTTGTGTCTTTCAGTCTACATGTTGTGTATTTAGTTCAGTCTACAGGTTGTGTCTTTAGTTCAGTCTACATGTTGTGTCTTTAGTTCAGTCTACATGTTGTGTATTTAGTTCAGTATACATGTTGTGTCTTTAGTTCAGTTTGTGTCTTTAGTTCAGTCTACATGTTGTGTCTTTCAGTCTACATGTTGTGTCTTTAGTTCAGTCTACATGTGGTGTCTTTAGTTCAGTCTACATGTTGTGTCTTTAGTTCAGTCTACAGGTTGTGTCTTTAGTTCGGTCTACATCTGGTGTCTTTAGTTCAGTCTACAGGTTGTGTCTTTAGTTCAGTCTACATGTTGTGTCTTTAGTTCAGTCTACATGTTGTGTCTTTAGTTCAGTCTACAGGTTGTGTCTTTAGTTCAGGTTGTGTCTTTAGTTCAGTCTACAGGTTGTGTCTTTAGTTCAGCCTGTGGCTACAGGTTGTTCTACAGGTTGCTCTACACGTTGCTCTACATGTTGCTCTACATGTTGCTCTACATGTTGCTCTACAGGTTGCTCTACATGTTGCTCTACATGTTGTTCTACAGGTTTCTCTTCATGTTGCTCTACAGGTTGTTCTACAGGTTGCTCTACAGGTTGCTCTACAGGTTGTTCTACATGTTGCTCGACATGTTGCTCTACAGGTTGCTTCACCTCCACAAAGCACCTCTGGCTGGCAGGTCAGCTTGCCGTCTTTCTCCTTTACAGCGCTGGCCCTCATGTACTTCAACTAAAGACACAATATGTAGACTGCACTACACAACATTCTGTCTACAGGTTGTGTAGTTCAGTCTACATGTTGTGTATTTAGTTCAGTCTACATGTTGTGTCTTTAGTTCAGTTTGTGTCTTTAGTTCAGTCTACATGTTGTGTCTTTCAGTCTACATGTTGTGTATTTAGTTCAGTCTACAGGTTGTGTCTTTAGTTCAGTCTACATGTTGTGTCTTTAGTTCAGTCTACATGTTGTGTATTTAGTTCAGTATACATGTTGTGTCTTTAGTTCAGTTTGTGTCTTTAGTTCAGTCTACATGTTGTGTCTTTCAGTCTACATGTTGTGTCTTTAGTTCAGTCTACATGTGGTGTCTTTAGTTCAGTCTACATGTTGTGTCTTTAGTTAAGTCTACAGGTTGTGTCTTTAGTTCGGTCTACATCTGGTGTCTTTAGTTCAGTCTACATGTTGTGTCTTTAGTACAGTCTACAGGTTGTGTCTTCAGTTCAGTCTACATGTTGTGTCTTTAGTTCAGTCTACATGTTGTCTACAGGTTGTGTCTTTAGTTCAGTCTACAGGTTGTGTCTTTAGTTCAGTCTACAGGTTGTGTCTTTAGTTCAGTCTACATGTTGTGTCTTTAGTTCAGTCTACATATTGTGTCTTTAGTTCAGTCTACATGTTGTGTCTTTAGTTCAGTCTACAGGTTGTGTCTTTAGTTCAGTCTACATGTTGTGTCTTTAGTTCAGTCTACATGTTGTGTCTTTAGTTCAGTCTGCAGGTTGTGTCTTTAGTTCAGTCTACATGTTGTGTCTTTAGTTCAGTCTACAGGTTGTGTCTTTAGTTCAGTCTACATGTTGTGTCTTTAGTTCAGTCTACAGGTTGTGTCTTTAGTTCAGTCTACATGTTGTGTAGTTCAGTCTACATGTTGTGTCTTTAGTTCAGTCTACATATTGTGTAGTTCAGTCTACATGTTGTGTCGTTAGTTCAGTCTACATTTAGTTCAGTCTACATGTTGTGTCTTTAGTTCAGTCTACAGGTTGTGTCTTTAGTTCAGTCTACATGTTGTGTCTTTAGTTCAGTCTACAGGTTGTGTCCTTAGTTCAGTCTACATGTTGTGTCTTTAGTTCAGTCTACATGTTGTGTCTTTAGTTCAGTCTACATGTTGTGTAGTTCAGTCTACATGGTGTGTAGTTCAGTCTACATGTTGTGTATTTAGTTCAGTCTACATGTTGTGTCTTTAGTTCAGTTTGTGTCTTTAGTTCAGTCTACATGTTGTGTCTTTCAGTCTACATGTTGTGTATTTCAGTCTACATGTTGTGTCTTTAGTTCAGTCTACATGTTGTGTCTTTAGTTCAGTCTACATGTTGTGTCTTTAGTTCAGTCTACAGGTTGTGTCTTTAGTTCAGGTTGTGTCTTTAGTTCAGTCTACAGGTTGTGTCTTTAGTTCAGCCTGTGGCTACAGGTTGTTCTACAGGTTGCTCTACACGTTGCTCTACATGTTGCTCTACATGTTGCTCTACATGTTGCTCTACAGGTTGCTCTACATGTTGCTCTACATGTTGTTCTACAGGTTTCTCTTCATGTTGCTCTACAGGTTGTTCTACAGGTTGCTCTACAGGTTGCTCTACAGGTTGTTCTACATGTTGCTCGACATGTTGCTCTACAGGTTGCTTCACCTCCACAAAGCACCTCTGGCTGGCAGGTCAGCTTGCCGTCTTTCTCCTTTACAGCGCTGGCCCTCATGTACTTCAACTAAAGACACAATATGTAGACTGAACTACACAACATTCAGTCTACATGTTGTGTAGTTCAGTCTACATGTTGTGTATTTAGTTCAGTCTACATGTTGTGTCTTTAGTTCAGTTTGTGTCTTTAGTTCAGTCTACATGTTGTGTCTTTCAGTCTACATGTTGTGTATTTAGTTCAGTCTACAGGTTGTGTCTTTAGTTCAGTCTACATGTTGTGTCTTTAGTTCAGTCTACATGTTGTGTATTTAGTTCAGTATACATGTTGTGTCTTTAGTTCAGTTTGTGTCTTTAGTTCAGTCTACATGTTGTGTCTTTCAGTCTACATGTTGTGTCTTTAGTTCAGTCTACATGTGGTGTCTTTAGTTCAGTCTACATGTTGTGTCTTTAGTTCAGTCTACAGGTTGTGTCTTTAGTTCAGTCTACATGTTGTGTCTTTAGTTCAGTCTACAGGTTGTGTCCTTAGTTCAGTCTACATGTTGTGTCTTTAGTTCAGTCTACATGTTGTGTCTTTAGTTCAGTCTACATGTTGTGTAGTTCAGTCTACATGGTGTGTAGTTCAGTCTACATGTTGTGTATTTAGTTCAGTCTACATGTTGTGTCTTTAGTTCAGTTTGTGTCTTTAGTTCAGTCTACATGTTGTGTCTTTCAGTCTACATGTTGTGTATTTCAGTCTACATGTTGTGTCTTTAGTTCAGTCTACATGTTGTGTCTTTAGTTCAGTCTACAGGTTGTGTCTTTAGTTCAGGTTGTGTCTTTAGTTCAGTCTACAGGTTGTGTCTTTAGTTCAGCCTGTGGCTACAGGTTGTTCTACAGGTTGCTCTACACGTTGCTCTACATGTTGCTCTACATGTTGCTCTACATGTTGCTCTACAGGTTGCTCTACATGTTGCTCTACATGTTGTTCTACAGGTTTCTCTTCATGTTGCTCTACAGGTTGTTCTACAGGTTGCTCTACAGGTTGCTCTACAGGTTGTTCTACATGTTGCTCGACATGTTGCTCTACAGGTTGCTTCACCTCCACAAAGCACCTCTGGCTGGCAGGTCAGCTTGCCGTCTTTCTCCTTTACAGCGCTGGCCCTCATGTACTTCAACTAAAGACACAACATGTAGACTGAACTACACAACATTCAGTCTACATGTTGTGTAGTTCAGTCTACATGTTGTGTATTTAGTTCAGTCTATATGCTGTGTCTTTAGTTCAGTTTGTGT
The DNA here is from genome assembly GCF_963971535.1 of Notolepis coatsorum. Classification (NCBI taxonomy): domain Eukaryota; kingdom Metazoa; phylum Chordata; class Actinopteri; order Aulopiformes; family Paralepididae; genus Notolepis; species Notolepis coatsorum. The sequence goes on from NC_140167.1 coordinate 213,977,454, forward strand.
CTTTAGTTCAGTCTAGATGTTGTGTCTTTCAGTCTACATGTTGTGTATTTAGTTCAGTCTACAGGTTGTGACTTTAGTTCAGTCTACATGTTGTGTCTTTAGTTCAGTCTACATGTTGTGTATTTAGTTCAGTATACATGTTGTGTCTTTAGTTCAGTTTGTGTCTTTAGTTCAGTCTACATGTTGTGTCTTTCAGTCTACATGTTGTGTCTTTAGTTCAGTCTACATGTGGTGTCTTTAGTTCAGTCTACATGTTGTGTCTTTAGTTCAGTCTACAGGTTGTGTCTTTAGTTCGGTCTACATCTGGTGTCTTTAGTTCAGTCTACAGGTTGTGTCTTTAGTTCAGTCTACATGTTGTGTCTTTAGTTCAGTCTACATGTTGTGTCTTTAGTTCAGTCTACAGGTTGTGTCTTTAGTTCAGTCTACACGTTGTGTCTTTAGTTCAGTCTACATGTTGTGTCTTTAGTTCAGTCTACAGGTTGTGTCTTTAGTTCAGTCTACATGTTGTGTCTTTAGTTCAGTCTACATGTTGTCTCTTTAGTTCAGTCTACATGTTGTGTCTTTAGTTCAGTCTACATGTTGTGTCTTTAGTTCAGTCTACATGTTGTGTCTTTAGTTCAGTCTACATGTTGTGTCTTTAGTACAGTCTACAGGTTGTGTATTCAGTTCAGTCTACATGTTGTGTCTTTAGTTCAGTCTACATGTTGGCTACAGGTTGTGTCTTTAGTTCAGTCTACAGGTTGTGTCTTTAGTTCAGTCTACAGGTTGTGTCTTTAGTTCAGTCTACACGTTGTGTCTTTAGTTCAGTCTACATGGTGTGTAGTTCAGTCTACATGTTGTGTCTTTAGTTCAGTCTACATGTTGTGTCTTTAGTACAGTCTACAGGTTGTGTCTTCAGTTCAGTCTACATGTTGTGTCTTTAGTTCAGTCTACATGTTGTCTACAGGTTGTGTCTTTAGTTCAGTCTACAGGTTGTGTCTTTAGTTCAGTCTACAGGTTGTGTCTTTAGTTCAGTCTACATGTTGTGTCTTTAGTTCAGTCTACATATTGTGTCTTTAGTTCAGTCTACATGTTGTGTCTTTAGTTCAGTCTACAGGTTGTGTCTTTAGTTCAGTCTACATGTTGTGTCTTTAGTTCAGTCTACATGTTGTGTCTTTAGTTCAGTCTGCAGGTTGTGTCTTTAGTTCAGTCTACATGTTGTGTCTTTAGTTCAGTCTACAGGTTGTGTCTTTAGTTCAGTCTACATGTTGTGTCTTTAGTTCAGTCTACAGGTTGTGTCTTTAGTTCAGTCTACATGTTGTGTAGTTCAGTCTACATGTTGTGTCTTTAGTTCAGTCTACATATTGTGTAGTTCAGTCTACATGTTGTGTCGTTAGTTCAGTCTACATTTAGTTCAGTCTACATGTTGTGTCTTTAGTTCAGTCTACAGGTTGTGTCTTTAGTTCAGTCTACATGTTGTGTCTTTAGTTCAGTCTACAGGTTGTGTCCTTAGTTCAGTCTACATGTTGTGTCTTTAGTTCAGTCTACATGTTGTGTCTTTAGTTCAGTCTACATGTTGTGTAGTTCAGTCTACATGGTGTGTAGTTCAGTCTACATGTTGTGTATTTAGTTCAGTCTACATGTTGTGTCTTTAGTTCAGTTTGTGTCTTTAGTTCAGTCTACATGTTGTGTCTTTCAGTCTACATGTTGTGTATTTCAGTCTACATGTTGTGTCTTTAGTTCAGTCTACATGTTGTGTCTTTAGTTCAGTCTACATGTTGTGTCTTTAGTTCAGTCTACAGGTTGTGTCTTTAGTTCAGGTTGTGTCTTTAGTTCAGTCTACAGGTTGTGTCTTTAGTTCAGCCTGTGGCTACAGGTTGTTCTACAGGTTGCTCTACACGTTGCTCTACATGTTGCTCTACATGTTGCTCTACATGTTGCTCTACAGGTTGCTCTACATGTTGCTCTACATGTTGTTCTACGGGTTTCTCTTCATGTTGCTCTACAGGTTGTTCTACAGGTTGCTCTACAGGTTGCTCTACAGGTTGTTCTACATGTTGCTCGACATGTTGCTCTACAGGTTGCTTCACCTCCACAAAGCACCTCTGGCTGGCAGGTCAGCTTGCCGTCTTTCTCCTTTACAGCGCTGGCCCTCATGTACTTCAACTAAAGACACAATATGTAGACTGAACTACACAACATTCAGTCTACATGTTGTGTAGTTCAGTCTACATGTTGTGTATTTAGTTCAGTCTACATGTTGTGTCTTTAGTTCAGTTTGTGTCTTTAGTTCAGTCTACATGTTGTGTCTTTCAGTCTACATGTTGTGTATTTAGTTCAGTCTACAGGTTGTGTCTTTAGTTCAGTCTACATGTTGTGTCTTTAGTTCAGTCTACATGTTGTGTATTTAGTTCAGTATACATGTTGTGTCTTTAGTTCAGTTTGTGTCTTTAGTTCAGTCTACATGTTGTGTCTTTCAGTCTACATGTTGTGTCTTTAGTTCAGTCTACATGTGGTGTCTTTAGTTCAGTCTACATGTTGTGTCTTTAGTTCAGTCTACAGGTTGTGTCTTTAGTTCGGTCTACATCTGGTGTCTTTAGTTCAGTCTACAGGTTGTGTCTTTAGTTCAGTCTACATGTTGTGTCTTTAGTTCAGTCTACATGTTGTGTCTTTAGTTCAGTCTACAGGTTGTGTCTTTAGTTCAGGTTGTGTCTTTAGTTCAGTCTACAGGTTGTGTCTTTAGTTCAGCCTGTGGCTACAGGTTGTTCTACAGGTTGCTCTACACGTTGCTCTACATGTTGCTCTACATGTTGCTCTACATGTTGCTCTACAGGTTGCTCTACATGTTGCTCTACATGTTGTTCTACAGGTTTCTCTTCATGTTGCTCTACAGGTTGTTCTACAGGTTGCTCTACAGGTTGCTCTACAGGTTGTTCTACATGTTGCTCGACATGTTGCTCTACAGGTTGCTTCACCTCCACAAAGCACCTCTGGCTGGCAGGTCAGCTTGCCGTCTTTCTCCTTTACAGCGCTGGCCCTCATGTACTTCAACTAAAGACACAATATGTAGACTGCACTACACAACATTCTGTCTACAGGTTGTGTAGTTCAGTCTACATGTTGTGTATTTAGTTCAGTCTACATGTTGTGTCTTTAGTTCAGTTTGTGTCTTTAGTTCAGTCTACATGTTGTGTCTTTCAGTCTACATGTTGTGTATTTAGTTCAGTCTACAGGTTGTGTCTTTAGTTCAGTCTACATGTTGTGTCTTTAGTTCAGTCTACATGTTGTGTATTTAGTTCAGTATACATGTTGTGTCTTTAGTTCAGTTTGTGTCTTTAGTTCAGTCTACATGTTGTGTCTTTCAGTCTACATGTTGTGTCTTTAGTTCAGTCTACATGTGGTGTCTTTAGTTCAGTCTACATGTTGTGTCTTTAGTTAAGTCTACAGGTTGTGTCTTTAGTTCGGTCTACATCTGGTGTCTTTAGTTCAGTCTACATGTTGTGTCTTTAGTACAGTCTACAGGTTGTGTCTTCAGTTCAGTCTACATGTTGTGTCTTTAGTTCAGTCTACATGTTGTCTACAGGTTGTGTCTTTAGTTCAGTCTACAGGTTGTGTCTTTAGTTCAGTCTACAGGTTGTGTCTTTAGTTCAGTCTACATGTTGTGTCTTTAGTTCAGTCTACATATTGTGTCTTTAGTTCAGTCTACATGTTGTGTCTTTAGTTCAGTCTACAGGTTGTGTCTTTAGTTCAGTCTACATGTTGTGTCTTTAGTTCAGTCTACATGTTGTGTCTTTAGTTCAGTCTGCAGGTTGTGTCTTTAGTTCAGTCTACATGTTGTGTCTTTAGTTCAGTCTACAGGTTGTGTCTTTAGTTCAGTCTACATGTTGTGTCTTTAGTTCAGTCTACAGGTTGTGTCTTTAGTTCAGTCTACATGTTGTGTAGTTCAGTCTACATGTTGTGTCTTTAGTTCAGTCTACATATTGTGTAGTTCAGTCTACATGTTGTGTCGTTAGTTCAGTCTACATTTAGTTCAGTCTACATGTTGTGTCTTTAGTTCAGTCTACAGGTTGTGTCTTTAGTTCAGTCTACATGTTGTGTCTTTAGTTCAGTCTACAGGTTGTGTCCTTAGTTCAGTCTACATGTTGTGTCTTTAGTTCAGTCTACATGTTGTGTCTTTAGTTCAGTCTACATGTTGTGTAGTTCAGTCTACATGGTGTGTAGTTCAGTCTACATGTTGTGTATTTAGTTCAGTCTACATGTTGTGTCTTTAGTTCAGTTTGTGTCTTTAGTTCAGTCTACATGTTGTGTCTTTCAGTCTACATGTTGTGTATTTCAGTCTACATGTTGTGTCTTTAGTTCAGTCTACATGTTGTGTCTTTAGTTCAGTCTACATGTTGTGTCTTTAGTTCAGTCTACAGGTTGTGTCTTTAGTTCAGGTTGTGTCTTTAGTTCAGTCTACAGGTTGTGTCTTTAGTTCAGCCTGTGGCTACAGGTTGTTCTACAGGTTGCTCTACACGTTGCTCTACATGTTGCTCTACATGTTGCTCTACATGTTGCTCTACAGGTTGCTCTACATGTTGCTCTACATGTTGTTCTACAGGTTTCTCTTCATGTTGCTCTACAGGTTGTTCTACAGGTTGCTCTACAGGTTGCTCTACAGGTTGTTCTACATGTTGCTCGACATGTTGCTCTACAGGTTGCTTCACCTCCACAAAGCACCTCTGGCTGGCAGGTCAGCTTGCCGTCTTTCTCCTTTACAGCGCTGGCCCTCATGTACTTCAACTAAAGACACAATATGTAGACTGAACTACACAACATTCAGTCTACATGTTGTGTAGTTCAGTCTACATGTTGTGTATTTAGTTCAGTCTACATGTTGTGTCTTTAGTTCAGTTTGTGTCTTTAGTTCAGTCTACATGTTGTGTCTTTCAGTCTACATGTTGTGTATTTAGTTCAGTCTACAGGTTGTGTCTTTAGTTCAGTCTACAGGTTGTGTCTTTAGTTCAGTCTACATGTTGTGTCTTTAGTTCAGTCTACATGTTGTGTATTTAGTTCAGTATACATGTTGTGTCTTTAGTTCAGTTTGTGTCTTTAGTTCAGTCTACATGTTGTGTCTTTCAGTCTACATGTTGTCTCTTTAGTTCAGTCTACATGTTGTGTCTTTAGTTCAGTCTACATGTTGTGTCTTTAGTTCAGTCTACATGTTGTGTCTTTAGTTCAGTCTACATGTTGTGTCTTTAGTACAGTCTACAGGTTGTGTATTCAGTTCAGTCTACATGTTGTGTCTTTAGTTCAGTCTACATGTTGGCTACAGGTTGTGTCTTTAGTTCAGTCTACAGGTTGTGTCTTTAGTTCAGTCTACAGGTTGTGTCTTTAGTTCAGTCTACACGTTGTGTCTTTAGTTCAGTCTACATGGTGTGTAGTTCAGTCTACATGTTGTGTCTTTAGTTCAGTCTACATGTTGTGTCTTTAGTACAGTCTACAGGTTGTGTCTTCAGTTCAGTCTACATGTTGTGTCTTTAGTTCAGTCTACATGTTGTCTACAGGTTGTGTCTTTAGTTCAGTCTACAGGTTGTGTCTTTAGTTCAGTCTACAGGTTGTGTCTTTAGTTCAGTCTACATGTTGTGTCTTTAGTTCAGTCTACATATTGTGTCTTTAGTTCAGTCTACATGTTGTGTCTTTAGTTCAGTCTACAGGTTGTGTCTTTAGTTCAGTCTACATGTTGTGTCTTTAGTTCAGTCTACATGTTGTGTCTTTAGTTCAGTCTGCAGGTTGTGTCTTTAGTTCAGTCTACATGTTGTGTCTTTAGTTCAGTCTACAGGTTGTGTCTTTAGTTCAGTCTACATGTTGTGTCTTTAGTTCAGTCTACAGGTTGTGTCTTTAGTTCAGTCTACATGTTGTGTAGTTCAGTCTACATGTTGTGTCTTTAGTTCAGTCTACATATTGTGTAGTTCAGTCTACATGTTGTGTCGTTAGTTCAGTCTACATTTAGTTCAGTCTACATGTTGTGTCTTTAGTTCAGTCTACAGGTTGTGTCTTTAGTTCAGTCTACATGTTGTGTCTTTAGTTCAGTCTACAGGTTGTGTCCTTAGTTCAGTCTACATGTTGTGTCTTTAGTTCAGTCTACATGTTGTGTCTTTAGTTCAGTCTACATGTTGTGTAGTTCAGTCTACATGGTGTGTAGTTCAGTCTACATGTTGTGTATTTAGTTCAGTCTACATGTTGTGTCTTTAGTTCAGTTTGTGTCTTTAGTTCAGTCTACATGTTGTGTCTTTCAGTCTACATGTTGTGTATTTCAGTCTACATGTTGTGTCTTTAGTTCAGTCTACATGTTGTGTCTTTAGTTCAGTCTACATGTTGTGTCTTTAGTTCAGTCTACAGGTTGTGTCTTTAGTTCAGGTTGTGTCTTTAGTTCAGTCTACAGGTTGTGTCTTTAGTTCAGCCTGTGGCTACAGGTTGTTCTACAGGTTGCTCTACACGTTGCTCTACATGTTGCTCTACATGTTGCTCTACATGTTGCTCTACAGGTTGCTCTACATGTTGCTCTACATGTTGTTCTACAGGTTTCTCTTCATGTTGCTCTACAGGTTGTTCTACAGGTTGCTCTACAGGTTGCTCTACAGGTTGTTCTACATGTTGCTCGACATGTTGCTCTACAGGTTGCTTCACCTCCACAAAGCACCTCTGGCTGGCAGGTCAGCTTGCCGTCTTTCTCCTTTACAGCGCTGGCCCTCATGTACTTCAACTAAAGACACAATATGTAGACTGCACTACACAACATTCTGTCTACAGGTTGTGTAGTTCAGTCTACATGTTGTGTATTTAGTTCAGTCTACATGTTGTGTCTTTAGTTCAGTTTGTGTCTTTAGTTCAGTCTACATGTTGTGTCTTTCAGTCTACATGTTGTGTATTTAGTTCAGTCTACAGGTTGTGTCTTTAGTTCAGTCTACATGTTGTGTCTTTAGTTCAGTCTACATGTTGTGTATTTAGTTCAGTATACATGTTGTGTCTTTAGTTCAGTTTGTGTCTTTAGTTCAGTCTACATGTTGTGTCTTTCAGTCTACATGTTGTGTCTTTAGTTCAGTCTACATGTGGTGTCTTTAGTTCAGTCTACATGTTGTGTCTTTAGTTCAGTCTACAGGTTGTGTCTTTAGTTCGGTCTACATCTGGTGTCTTTAGTTCAGTCTACAGGTTGTGTCTTTAGTTCAGTCTACATGTTGTGTCTTTAGTTCAGTCTACATGTTGTGTCTTTAGTTCAGTCTACAGGTTGTGTCTTTAGTTCAGGTTGTGTCTTTAGTTCAGTCTACAGGTTGTGTCTTTAGTTCAGCCTGTGGCTACAGGTTGTTCTACAGGTTGCTCTACACGTTGCTCTACATGTTGCTCTACATGTTGCTCTACATGTTGCTCTACAGGTTGCTCTACATGTTGCTCTACATGTTGTTCTACAGGTTTCTCTTCATGTTGCTCTACAGGTTGTTCTACAGGTTGCTCTACAGGTTGCTCTACAGGTTGTTCTACATGTTGCTCGACATGTTGCTCTACAGGTTGCTTCACCTCCACAAAGCACCTCTGGCTGGCAGGTCAGCTTGCCGTCTTTCTCCTTTACAGCGCTGGCCCTCATGTACTTCAACTAAAGACACAATATGTAGACTGCACTACACAACATTCTGTCTACAGGTTGTGTAGTTCAGTCTACATGTTGTGTATTTAGTTCAGTCTACATGTTGTGTCTTTAGTTCAGTTTGTGTCTTTAGTTCAGTCTACATGTTGTGTCTTTCAGTCTACATGTTGTGTATTTAGTTCAGTCTACAGGTTGTGTCTTTAGTTCAGTCTACATGTTGTGTCTTTAGTTCAGTCTACATGTTGTGTATTTAGTTCAGTATACATGTTGTGTCTTTAGTTCAGTTTGTGTCTTTAGTTCAGTCTACATGTTGTGTCTTTCAGTCTACATGTTGTGTCTTTAGTTCAGTCTACATGTGGTGTCTTTAGTTCAGTCTACATGTTGTGTCTTTAGTTAAGTCTACAGGTTGTGTCTTTAGTTCGGTCTACATCTGGTGTCTTTAGTTCAGTCTACATGTTGTGTCTTTAGTACAGTCTACAGGTTGTGTCTTCAGTTCAGTCTACATGTTGTGTCTTTAGTTCAGTCTACATGTTGTCTACAGGTTGTGTCTTTAGTTCAGTCTACAGGTTGTGTCTTTAGTTCAGTCTACAGGTTGTGTCTTTAGTTCAGTCTACATGTTGTGTCTTTAGTTCAGTCTACATATTGTGTCTTTAGTTCAGTCTACATGTTGTGTCTTTAGTTCAGTCTACAGGTTGTGTCTTTAGTTCAGTCTACATGTTGTGTCTTTAGTTCAGTCTACATGTTGTGTCTTTAGTTCAGTCTGCAGGTTGTGTCTTTAGTTCAGTCTACATGTTGTGTCTTTAGTTCAGTCTACAGGTTGTGTCTTTAGTTCAGTCTACATGTTGTGTCTTTAGTTCAGTCTACAGGTTGTGTCTTTAGTTCAGTCTACATGTTGTGTAGTTCAGTCTACATGTTGTGTCTTTAGTTCAGTCTACATATTGTGTAGTTCAGTCTACATGTTGTGTCGTTAGTTCAGTCTACATTTAGTTCAGTCTACATGTTGTGTCTTTAGTTCAGTCTACAGGTTGTGTCTTTAGTTCAGTCTACATGTTGTGTCTTTAGTTCAGTCTACAGGTTGTGTCCTTAGTTCAGTCTACATGTTGTGTCTTTAGTTCAGTCTACATGTTGTGTCTTTAGTTCAGTCTACATGTTGTGTAGTTCAGTCTACATGGTGTGTAGTTCAGTCTACATGTTGTGTATTTAGTTCAGTCTACATGTTGTGTCTTTAGTTCAGTTTGTGTCTTTAGTTCAGTCTACATGTTGTGTCTTTCAGTCTACATGTTGTGTATTTCAGTCTACATGTTGTGTCTTTAGTTCAGTCTACATGTTGTGTCTTTAGTTCAGTCTACATGTTGTGTCTTTAGTTCAGTCTACAGGTTGTGTCTTTAGTTCAGGTTGTGTCTTTAGTTCAGTCTACAGGTTGTGTCTTTAGTTCAGCCTGTGGCTACAGGTTGTTCTACAGGTTGCTCTACACGTTGCTCTACATGTTGCTCTACATGTTGCTCTACATGTTGCTCTACAGGTTGCTCTACATGTTGCTCTACATGTTGTTCTACAGGTTTCTCTTCATGTTGCTCTACAGGTTGTTCTACAGGTTGCTCTACAGGTTGCTCTACAGGTTGTTCTACATGTTGCTCGACATGTTGCTCTACAGGTTGCTTCACCTCCACAAAGCACCTCTGGCTGGCAGGTCAGCTTGCCGTCTTTCTCCTTTACAGCGCTGGCCCTCATGTACTTCAACTAAAGACACAATATGTAGACTGAACTACACAACATTCAGTCTACATGTTGTGTAGTTCAGTCTACATGTTGTGTATTTAGTTCAGTCTACATGTTGTGTCTTTAGTTCAGTTTGTGTCTTTAGTTCAGTCTACATGTTGTGTCTTTCAGTCTACATGTTGTGTATTTAGTTCAGTCTACAGGTTGTGTCTTTAGTTCAGTCTACATGTTGTGTCTTTAGTTCAGTCTACATGTTGTGTATTTAGTTCAGTATACATGTTGTGTCTTTAGTTCAGTTTGTGTCTTTAGTTCAGTCTACATGTTGTGTCTTTCAGTCTACATGTTGTGTCTTTAGTTCAGTCTACATGTGGTGTCTTTAGTTCAGTCTACATGTTGTGTCTTTAGTTCAGTCTACAGGTTGTGTCTTTAGTTCGGTCTACATCTGGTGTCTTTAGTTCAGTCTACAGGTTGTGTCTTTAGTTCAGTCTACATGTTGTGTCTTTAGTTCAGTCTACATGTTGTGTAGTTCAGTCTACAGGTTGTGTCTTTAGTTCAGTCTACATGTTGTGCCTTTAGTTCAGTCTACATGTTGTGTAGTTCAGTCTACATGTTGTGTCTTTAGTTCAGTCTACATGTTGTGTCTTTAGTACAGTCTACAGGTTGTGTCTTCAGTTCAGTCTACATGTTGTGTCTTTAGTTCAGTCTACATGTTGTCTACAGGTTGTGTCTTTAGTTCAGTCTACAGGTTGTGTCTTTAGTTCAGTCTACAGGTTGTGTCTTTAGTTCAGTCTACATGTTGTGTCTTTAGTTCAGTCTACATATTGTGTCTTTAGTTCAGTCTACATGTTGTGTCTTTAGTTCAGTCTACAGGTTGTGTCTTTAGTTCAGTCTACATGTTGTGTCTTTAGTTCAGTCTACATGTTGTGTCTTTAGTTCAGTCTGCAGGTTGTGTCTTTAGTTCAGTCTACATGTTGTGTCTTTAGTTCAGTCTACAGGTTGTGTCTTTAGTTCAGTCTACATGTTGTGTCTTTAGTTCAGTCTACAGGTTGTGTCTTTAGTTCAGTCTACATGTTGTGTAGTTCAGTCTACATGTTGTGTCTTTAGTTCAGTCTACATATTGTGTAGTTCAGTCTACATGTTGTGTCGTTAGTTCAGTCTACATTTAGTTCAGTCTACATGTTGTGTCTTTAGTTCAGTCTACAGGTTGTGTCTTTAGTTCAGTCTACATGTTGTGTCTTTAGTTCAGTCTACAGGTTGTGTCCTTAGTTCAGTCTACATGTTGTGTCTTTAGTTCAGTCTACATGTTGTGTCTTTAGTTCAGTCTACATGTTGTGTAGTTCAGTCTACATGGTGTGTAGTTCAGTCTACATGTTGTGTATTTAGTTCAGTCTACATGTTGTGTCTTTAGTTCAGTTTGTGTCTTTAGTTCAGTCTACATGTTGTGTCTTTCAGTCTACATGTTGTGTATTTCAGTCTACATGTTGTGTCTTTAGTTCAGTCTACATGTTGTGTCTTTAGTTCAGTCTACATGTTGTGTCTTTAGTTCAGTCTACAGGTTGTGTCTTTAGTTCAGGTTGTGTCTTTAGTTCAGTCTACAGGTTGTGTCTTTAGTTCAGCCTGTGGCTACAGGTTGTTCTACAGGTTGCTCTACACGTTGCTCTACATGTTGCTCTACATGTTGCTCTACATGTTGCTCTACAGGTTGCTCTACATGTTGCTCTACATGTTGTTCTACGGGTTTCTCTTCATGTTGCTCTACAGGTTGTTCTACAGGTTGCTCTACAGGTTGCTCTACAGGTTGTTCTACATGTTGCTCGACATGTTGCTCTACAGGTTGCTTCACCTCCACAAAGCACCTCTGGCTGGCAGGTCAGCTTGCCGTCTTTCTCCTTTACAGCGCTGGCCCTCATGTACTTCAACTAAAGACACAATATGTAGACTGAACTACACAACATTCAGTCTACATGTTGTGTAGTTCAGTCTACATGTTGTGTATTTAGTTCAGTCTACATGTTGTGTCTTTAGTTCAGTTTGTGTCTTTAGTTCAGTCTACATGTTGTGTCTTTCAGTCTACATGTTGTGTATTTAGTTCAGTCTACAGGTTGTGTCTTTAGTTCAGTCTACATGTTGTGTCTTTAGTTCAGTCTACATGTTGTGTATTTAGTTCAGTATACATGTTGTGTCTTTAGTTCAGTTTGTGTCTTTAGTTCAGTCTACATGTTGTGTCTTTCAGTCTACATGTTGTGTCTTTAGTTCAGTCTACATGTGGTGTCTTTAGTTCAGTCTACATGTTGTGTCTTTAGTTCAGTCTACAGGTTGTGTCTTTAGTTCGGTCTACATCTGGTGTCTTTAGTTCAGTCTACAGGTTGTGTCTTTAGTTCAGTCTACATGTTGTGTCTTTAGTTCAGTCTACATGTTGTGTCTTTAGTTCAGTCTACAGGTTGTGTCTTTAGTTCAGGTTGTGTCTTTAGTTCAGTCTACAGGTTGTGTCTTTAGTTCAGCCTGTGGCTACAGGTTGTTCTACAGGTTGCTCTACACGTTGCTCTACATGTTGCTCTACATGTTGCTCTACATGTTGCTCTACAGGTTGCTCTACATGTTGCTCTACATGTTGTTCTACAGGTTTCTCTTCATGTTGCTCTACAGGTTGTTCTACAGGTTGCTCTACAGGTTGCTCTACAGGTTGTTCTACATGTTGCTCGACATGTTGCTCTACAGGTTGCTTCACCTCCACAAAGCACCTCTGGCTGGCAGGTCAGCTTGCCGTCTTTCTCCTTTACAGCGCTGGCCCTCATGTACTTCAACTAAAGACACAATATGTAGACTGCACTACACAACATTCTGTCTACAGGTTGTGTAGTTCAGTCTACATGTTGTGTATTTAGTTCAGTCTACATGTTGTGTCTTTAGTTCAGTTTGTGTCTTTAGTTCAGTCTACATGTTGTGTCTTTCAGTCTACATGTTGTGTATTTAGTTCAGTCTACAGGTTGTGTCTTTAGTTCAGTCTACATGTTGTGTCTTTAGTTCAGTCTACATGTTGTGTATTTAGTTCAGTATACATGTTGTGTCTTTAGTTCAGTTTGTGTCTTTAGTTCAGTCTACATGTTGTGTCTTTCAGTCTACATGTTGTGTCTTTAGTTCAGTCTACATGTGGTGTCTTTAGTTCAGTCTACATGTTGTGTCTTTAGTTAAGTCTACAGGTTGTGTCTTTAGTTCGGTCTACATCTGGTGTCTTTAGTTCAGTCTACATGTTGTGTCTTTAGTACAGTCTACAGGTTGTGTCTTCAGTTCAGTCTACATGTTGTGTCTTTAGTTCAGTCTACATGTTGTCTACAGGTTGTGTCTTTAGTTCAGTCTACAGGTTGTGTCTTTAGTTCAGTCTACAGGTTGTGTCTTTAGTTCAGTCTACATGTTGTGTCTTTAGTTCAGTCTACATATTGTGTCTTTAGTTCAGTCTACATGGTGTGTCTTTAGTTCAGTCTACAGGTTGTGTCTTTAGTTCAGTCTACATGTTGTGTCTTTAGTTCAGTCTACATGTTGTGTCTTTAGTTCAGTCTGCAGGTTGTGTCTTTAGTTCAGTCTACATGTTGTGTCTTTAGTTCAGTCTACAGGTTGTGTCTTTAGTTCAGTCTACATGTTGTGTCTTTAGTTCAGTCTACAGGTTGTGTCTTTAGTTCAGTCTACATGTTGTGTAGTTCAGTCTACATGTTGTGTCTTTAGTTCAGTCTACATATTGTGTAGTTCAGTCTACATGTTGTGTCGTTAGTTCAGTCTACATTTAGTTCAGTCTACATGTTGTGTCTTTAGTTCAGTCTACAGGTTGTGTCTTTAGTTCAGTCTACATGTTGTGTCTTTAGTTCAGTCTACAGGTTGTGTCCTTAGTTCAGTCTACATGTTGTGTCTTTAGTTCAGTCTACATGTTGTGTCTTTAGTTCAGTCTACATGTTGTGTAGTTCAGTCTACATGGTGTGTAGTTCAGTCTACATGTTGTGTATTTAGTTCAGTCTACATGTTGTGTCTTTAGTTCAGTTTGTGTCTTTAGTTCAGTCTACATGTTGTGTCTTTCAGTCTACATGTTGTGTATTTCAGTCTACATGTTGTGTCTTTAGTTCAGTCTACATGTTGTGTCTTTAGTTCAGTCTACATGTTGTGTCTTTAGTTCAGTCTACAGGTTGTGTCTTTAGTTCAGGTTGTGTCTTTAGTTCAGTCTACAGGTTGTGTCTTTAGTTCAGCCTGTGGCTACAGGTTGTTCTACAGGTTGCTCTACACGTTGCTCTACATGTTGCTCTACATGTTGCTCTACATGTTGCTCTACAGGTTGCTCTACATGTTGCTCTACATGTTGTTCTACAGGTTTCTCTTCATGTTGCTCTACAGGTTGTTCTACAGGTTGCTCTACAGGTTGCTCTACAGGTTGTTCTACATGTTGCTCGACATGTTGCTCTACAGGTTGCTTCACCTCCACAAAGCACCTCTGGCTGGCAGGTCAGCTTGCCGTCTTTCTCCTTTACAGCGCTGGCCCTCATGTACTTCAACTAAAGACACAATATGTAGACTGAACTACACAACATTCAGTCTACATGTTGTGTAGTTCAGTCTACATGTTGTGTATTTAGTTCAGTCTACATGTTGTGTCTTTAGTTCAGTTTGTGTCTTTAGTTCAGTCTACATGTTGTGTCTTTCAGTCTACATGTTGTGTATTTAGTTCAGTCTACAGGTTGTGTCTTTAGTTCAGTCTACATGTTGTGTCTTTAGTTCAGTCTACATGTTGTGTATTTAGTTCAGTATACATGTTGTGTCTTTAGTTCAGTTTGTGTCTTTAGTTCAGTCTACATGTTGTGTCTTTCAGTCTACATGTTGTGTCTTTAGTTCAGTCTACATGTGGTGTCTTTAGTTCAGTCTACATGTTGTGTCTTTAGTTCAGTCTACAGGTTGTGTCTTTAGTTCGGTCTACATCTGGTGTCTTTAGTTCAGTCTACAGGTTGTGTCTTTAGTTCAGTCTACATGTTGTGTCTTTAGTTCAGTCTACATGTTGTGTCTTTAGTTCAGTCTACAGGTTGTGTCTTTAGTTCAGTCTACACGTTGTGTCTTTAGTTCAGTCTACATGTTGTGTCTTTAGTTCAGTCTACAGGTTGTGTCTTTAGTTCAGTCTACATGTTGTGTCTTTAGTTCAGTCTACATGTTGTCTCTTTAGTTCAGTCTACATGTTGTGTCTTTAGTTCAGTCTACATGTTGTGTCTTTAGTTCAGTCTACATGTTGTGTCTTTAGTTCAGTCTACATGTTGTGTCTTTAGTACAGTCTACAGGTTGTGTATTCAGTTCAGTCTACATGTTGTGTCTTTAGTTCAGTCTACATGTTGGCTACAGGTTGTGTCTTTAGTTCAGTCTACAGGTTGTGTCTTTAGTTCAGTCTACAGGTTGTGTCTTTAGTTCAGTCTACACGTTGTGTCTTTAGTTCAGTCTACATGGTGTGTAGTTCAGTCTACATGTTGTGTCTTTAGTTCAGTCTACATGTTGTGTCTTTAGTACAGTCTACAGGTTGTGTCTTCAGTTCAGTCTACATGTTGTGTCTTTCAGTCTACATGTTGTGTATTTAGTTCAGTCTACAGGTTGTGTCTTTAGTTCAGTCTACATGTTGTGTCTTTAGTTCAGTCTACATGTTGTGTATTTAGTTCAGTATACATGTTGTGTCTTTAGTTCAGTTTGTGTCTTTAGTTCAGTCTACATGTTGTGTCTTTCAGTCTACATGTTGTGTCTTTAGTTCAGTCTACATGTGGTGTCTTTAGTTCAGTCTACATGTTGTGTCTTTAGTTAAGTCTACAGGTTGTGTCTTTAGTTCGGTCTACATCTGGTGTCTTTAGTTCAGTCTACATGTTGTGTCTTTAGTACAGTCTACAGGTTGTGTCTTCAGTTCAGTCTACATGTTGTGTCTTTAGTTCAGTCTACATGTTGTCTACAGGTTGTGTCTTTAGTTCAGTCTACAGGTTGTGTCTTTAGTTCAGTCTACAGGTTGTGTCTTTAGTTCAGTCTACATGTTGTGTCTTTAGTTCAGTCTACATATTGTGTCTTTAGTTCAGTCTACATGTTGTGTCTTTAGTTCAGTCTACAGGTTGTGTCTTTAGTTCAGTCTACATGTTGTGTCTTTAGTTCAGTCTACATGTTGTGTCTTTAGTTCAGTCTGCAGGTTGTGTCTTTAGTTCAGTCTACATGTTGTGTCTTTAGTTCAGTCTACAGGTTGTGTCTTTAGTTCAGTCTACATGTTGTGTCTTTAGTTCAGTCTACAGGTTGTGTCTTTAGTTCAGTCTACATGTTGTGTAGTTCAGTCTACATGTTGTGTCTTTAGTTCAGTCTACATATTGTGTAGTTCAGTCTACATGTTGTGTCGTTAGTTCAGTCTACATTTAGTTCAGTCTACATGTTGTGTCTTTAGTTCAGTCTACAGGTTGTGTCTTTAGTTCAGTCTACATGTTGTGTCTTTAGTTCAGTCTACAGGTTGTGTCCTTAGTTCAGTCTACATGTTGTGTCTTTAGTTCAGTCTACATGTTGTGTCTTTAGTTCAGTCTACATGTTGTGTAGTTCAGTCTACATGGTGTGTAGTTCAGTCTACATGTTGTGTATTTAGTTCAGTCTACATGTTGTGTCTTTAGTTCAGTTTGTGTCTTTAGTTCAGTCTACATGTTGTGTCTTTCAGTCTACATGTTGTGTATTTCAGTCTACATGTTGTGTCTTTAGTTCAGTCTACATGTTGTGTCTTTAGTTCAGTCTACATGTTGTGTCTTTAGTTCAGTCTACAGGTTGTGTCTTTAGTTCAGGTTGTGTCTTTAGTTCAGTCTACAGGTTGTGTCTTTAGTTCAGCCTGTGGCTACAGGTTGTTCTACAGGTTGCTCTACACGTTGCTCTACATGTTGCTCTACATGTTGCTCTACATGTTGCTCTACAGGTTGCTCTACATGTTGCTCTACATGTTGTTCTACAGGTTTCTCTTCATGTTGCTCTACAGGTTGTTCTACAGGTTGCTCTACAGGTTGCTCTACAGGTTGTTCTACATGTTGCTCGACATGTTGCTCTACAGGTTGCTTCACCTCCACAAAGCACCTCTGGCTGGCAGGTCAGCTTGCCGTCTTTCTCCTTTACAGCGCTGGCCCTCATGTACTTCAACTAAAGACACAATATGTAGACTGAACTACACAACATTCAGTCTACATGTTGTGTAGTTCAGTCTACATGTTGTGTATTTAGTTCAGTCTACATGTTGTGTCTTTAGTTCAGTTTGTGTCTTTAGTTCAGTCTACATGTTGTGTCTTTCAGTCTACATGTTGTGTATTTAGTTCAGTCTACAGGTTGTGTCTTTAGTTCAGTCTACATGTTGTGTCTTTAGTTCAGTCTACATGTTGTGTATTTAGTTCAGTATACATGTTGTGTCTTTAGTTCAGTTTGTGTCTTTAGTTCAGTCTACATGTTGTGTCTTTCAGTCTACATGTTGTGTCTTTAGTTCAGTCTACATGTGGTGTCTTTAGTTCAGTCTACATGTTGTGTCTTTAGTTCAGTCTACAGGTTGTGTCTTTAGTTCGGTCTACATCTGGTGTCTTTAGTTCAGTCTACAGGTTGTGTCTTTAGTTCAGTCTACATGTTGTGTCTTTAGTTCAGTCTACATGTTGTGTCTTTAGTTCAGTCTACAGGTTGTGTCTTTAGTTCAGTCTACACGTTGTGTCTTTAGTTCAGTCTACATGTTGTGTCTTTAGTTCAGTCTACAGGTTGTGTCTTTAGTTCAGTCTACATGTTGTGTCTTTAGTTCAGTCTACATGTTGTCTCTTTAGTTCAGTCTACATGTTGTGTCTTTAGTTCAGTCTACATGTTGTGTCTTTAGTTCAGTCTACATGTTGTGTCTTTAGTTCAGTCTACATGTTGTGTCTTTAGTACAGTCTACAGGTTGTGTATTCAGTTCAGTCTACATGTTGTGTCTTTAGTTCAGTCTACATGTTGGCTACAGGTTGTGTCTTTAGTTCAGTCTACAGGTTGTGTCTTTAGTTCAGTCTACAGGTTGTGTCTTTAGTTCAGTCTACACGTTGTGTCTTTAGTTCAGTCTACATGGTGTGTAGTTCAGTCTACATGTTGTGTCTTTAGTTCAGTCTACATGTTGTGTCTTTAGTACAGTCTACAGGTTGTGTCTTCAGTTCAGTCTACATGTTGTGTCTTTAGTTCAGTCTACATGTTGTCTACAGGTTGTGTCTTTAGTTCAGTCTACAGGTTGTGTCTTTAGTTCAGTCTACAGGTTGTGTCTTTAGTTCAGTCTACATGTTGTGTCTTTAGTTCAGTCTACATATTGTGTCTTTAGTTCAGTCTACATGTTGTGTCTTTAGTTCAGTCTACAGGTTGTGTCTTTAGTTCAGTCTACATGTTGTGTCTTTAGTTCAGTCTACATGTTGTGTCTTTAGTTCAGTCTGCAGGTTGTGTCTTTAGTTCAGTCTACATGTTGTGTCTTTAGTTCAGTCTACAGGTTGTGTCTTTAGTTCAGTCTACATGTTGTGTCTTTAGTTCAGTCTACAGGTTGTGTCTTTAGTTCAGTCTACATGTTGTGTAGTTCAGTCTACATGTTGTGTCTTTAGTTCAGTCTACATATTGTGTAGTTCAGTCTACATGTTGTGTCGTTAGTTCAGTCTACATTTAGTTCAGTCTACATGTTGTGTCTTTAGTTCAGTCTACAGGTTGTGTCTTTAGTTCAGTCTACATGTTGTGTCTTTAGTTCAGTCTACAGGTTGTGTCCTTAGTTCAGTCTACATGTTGTGTCTTTAGTTCAGTCTACATGTTGTGTCTTTAGTTCAGTCTACATGTTGTGTAGTTCAGTCTACATGGTGTGTAGTTCAGTCTACATGTTGTGTATTTAGTTCAGTCTACATGTTGTGTCTTTAGTTCAGTTTGTGTCTTTAGTTCAGTCTACATGTTGTGTCTTTCAGTCTACATGTTGTGTATTTCAGTCTACATGTTGTGTCTTTAGTTCAGTCTACATGTTGTGTCTTTAGTTCAGTCTACATGTTGTGTCTTTAGTTCAGTCTACAGGTTGTGTCTTTAGTTCAGGTTGTGTCTTTAGTTCAGTCTACAGGTTGTGTCTTTAGTTCAGCCTGTGGCTACAGGTTGTTCTACAGGTTGCTCTACACGTTGCTCTACATGTTGCTCTACATGTTGCTCTACATGTTGCTCTACAGGTTGCTCTACATGTTGCTCTACATGTTGTTCTACGGGTTTCTCTTCATGTTGCTCTACAGGTTGTTCTACAGGTTGCTCTACAGGTTGCTCTACAGGTTGTTCTACATGTTGCTCGACATGTTGCTCTACAGGTTGCTTCACCTCCACAAAGCACCTCTGGCTGGCAGGTCAGCTTGCCGTCTTTCTCCTTTACAGCGCTGGCCCTCATGTACTTCAACTAAAGACACAATATGTAGACTGAACTACACAACATTCAGTCTACATGTTGTGTAGTTCAGTCTACATGTTGTGTATTTAGTTCAGTCTACATGTTGTGTCTTTAGTTCAGTTTGTGTCTTTAGTTCAGTCTACATGTTGTGTCTTTCAGTCTACATGTTGTGTATTTAGTTCAGTCTACAGGTTGTGTCTTTAGTTCAGTCTACATGTTGTGTCTTTAGTTCAGTCTACATGTTGTGTATTTAGTTCAGTATACATGTTGTGTCTTTAGTTCAGTTTGTGTCTTTAGTTCAGTCTACATGTTGTGTCTTTCAGTCTACATGTTGTGTCTTTAGTTCAGTCTACATGTGGTGTCTTTAGTTCAGTCTACATGTTGTGTCTTTAGTTCAGTCTACAGGTTGTGTCTTTAGTTCGGTCTACATCTGGTGTCTTTAGTTCAGTCTACAGGTTGTGTCTTTAGTTCAGTCTACATGTTGTGTCTTTAGTTCAGTCTACATGTTGTGTCTTTAGTTCAGTCTACAGGTTGTGTCTTTAGTTCAGGTTGTGTCTTTAGTTCAGTCTACAGGTTGTGTCTTTAGTTCAGCCTGTGGCTACAGGTTGTTCTACAGGTTGCTCTACACGTTGCTCTACATGTTGCTCTACATGTTGCTCTACATGTTGCTCTACAGGTTGCTCTACATGTTGCTCTACATGTTGTTCTACAGGTTTCTCTTCATGTTGCTCTACAGGTTGTTCTACAGGTTGCTCTACAGGTTGCTCTACAGGTTGTTCTACATGTTGCTCGACATGTTGCTCTACAGGTTGCTTCACCTCCACAAAGCACCTCTGGCTGGCAGGTCAGCTTGCCGTCTTTCTCCTTTACAGCGCTGGCCCTCATGTACTTCAACTAAAGACACAATATGTAGACTGCACTACACAACATTCTGTCTACAGGTTGTGTAGTTCAGTCTACATGTTGTGTATTTAGTTCAGTCTACATGTTGTGTCTTTAGTTCAGTTTGTGTCTTTAGTTCAGTCTACATGTTGTGTCTTTCAGTCTACATGTTGTGTATTTAGTTCAGTCTACAGGTTGTGTCTTTAGTTCAGTCTACATGTTGTGTCTTTAGTTCAGTCTACATGTTGTGTATTTAGTTCAGTATACATGTTGTGTCTTTAGTTCAGTTTGTGTCTTTAGTTCAGTCTACATGTTGTGTCTTTCAGTCTACATGTTGTGTCTTTAGTTCAGTCTACATGTGGTGTCTTTAGTTCAGTCTACATGTTGTGTCTTTAGTTAAGTCTACAGGTTGTGTCTTTAGTTCGGTCTACATCTGGTGTCTTTAGTTCAGTCTACATGTTGTGTCTTTAGTACAGTCTACAGGTTGTGTCTTCAGTTCAGTCTACATGTTGTGTCTTTAGTTCAGTCTACATGTTGTCTACAGGTTGTGTCTTTAGTTCAGTCTACAGGTTGTGTCTTTAGTTCAGTCTACAGGTTGTGTCTTTAGTTCAGTCTACATGTTGTGTCTTTAGTTCAGTCTACATATTGTGTCTTTAGTTCAGTCTACATGTTGTGTCTTTAGTTCAGTCTACAGGTTGTGTCTTTAGTTCAGTCTACATGTTGTGTCTTTAGTTCAGTCTACATGTTGTGTCTTTAGTTCAGTCTGCAGGTTGTGTCTTTAGTTCAGTCTACATGTTGTGTCTTTAGTTCAGTCTACAGGTTGTGTCTTTAGTTCAGTCTACATGTTGTGTCTTTAGTTCAGTCTACAGGTTGTGTCTTTAGTTCAGTCTACATGTTGTGTAGTTCAGTCTACATGTTGTGTCTTTAGTTCAGTCTACATATTGTGTAGTTCAGTCTACATGTTGTGTCGTTAGTTCAGTCTACATTTAGTTCAGTCTACATGTTGTGTCTTTAGTTCAGTCTACAGGTTGTGTCTTTAGTTCAGTCTACATGTTGTGTCTTTAGTTCAGTCTACAGGTTGTGTCCTTAGTTCAGTCTACATGTTGTGTCTTTAGTTCAGTCTACATGTTGTGTCTTTAGTTCAGTCTACATGTTGTGTAGTTCAGTCTACATGGTGTGTAGTTCAGTCTACATGTTGTGTATTTAGTTCAGTCTACATGTTGTGTCTTTAGTTCAGTTTGTGTCTTTAGTTCAGTCTACATGTTGTGTCTTTCAGTCTACATGTTGTGTATTTCAGTCTACATGTTGTGTCTTTAGTTCAGTCTACATGTTGTGTCTTTAGTTCAGTCTACATGTTGTGTCTTTAGTTCAGTCTACAGGTTGTGTCTTTAGTTCAGGTTGTGTCTTTAGTTCAGTCTACAGGTTGTGTCTTTAGTTCAGCCTGTGGCTACAGGTTGTTCTACAGGTTGCTCTACACGTTGCTCTACATGTTGCTCTACATGTTGCTCTACATGTTGCTCTACAGGTTGCTCTACATGTTGCTCTACATGTTGTTCTACAGGTTTCTCTTCATGTTGCTCTACAGGTTGTTCTACAGGTTGCTCTACAGGTTGCTCTACAGGTTGTTCTACATGTTGCTCGACATGTTGCTCTACAGGTTGCTTCACCTCCACAAAGCACCTCTGGCTGGCAGGTCAGCTTGCCGTCTTTCTCCTTTACAGCGCTGGCCCTCATGTACTTCAACTAAAGACACAATATGTAGACTGAACTACACAACATTCAGTCTACATGTTGTGTAGTTCAGTCTACATGTTGTGTATTTAGTTCAGTCTACATGTTGTGTCTTTAGTTCAGTTTGTGTCTTTAGTTCAGTCTACATGTTGTGTCTTTCAGTCTACATGTTGTGTATTTAGTTCAGTCTACAGGTTGTGTCTTTAGTTCAGTCTACATGTTGTGTCTTTAGTTCAGTCTACATGTTGTGTATTTAGTTCAGTATACATGTTGTGTCTTTAGTTCAGTTTGTGTCTTTAGTTCAGTCTACATGTTGTGTCTTTCAGTCTACATGTTGTGTCTTTAGTTCAGTCTACATGTGGTGTCTTTAGTTCAGTCTACATGTTGTGTCTTTAGTTCAGTCTACAGGTTGTGTCTTTAGTTCGGTCTACATCTGGTGTCTTTAGTTCAGTCTACAGGTTGTGTCTTTAGTTCAGTCTACATGTTGTGTCTTTAGTTCAGTCTACATGTTGTGTCTTTAGTTCAGTCTACAGGTTGTGTCTTTAGTTCAGTCTACACGTTGTGTCTTTAGTTCAGTCTACATGTTGTGTCTTTAGTTCAGTCTACAGGTTGTGTCTTTAGTTCAGTCTACATGTTGTGTCTTTAGTTCAGTCTACATGTTGTCTCTTTAGTTCAGTCTACATGTTGTGTCTTTAGTTCAGTCTACATGTTGTGTCTTTAGTTCAGTCTACATGTTGTGTCTTTAGTTCAGTCTACATGTTGTGTCTTTAGTACAGTCTACAGGTTGTGTATTCAGTTCAGTCTACATGTTGTGTCTTTAGTTCAGTCTACATGTTGGCTACAGGTTGTGTCTTTAGTTCAGTCTACAGGTTGTGTCTTTAGTTCAGTCTACAGGTTGTGTCTTTAGTTCAGTCTACACGTTGTGTCTTTAGTTCAGTCTACATGGTGTGTAGTTCAGTCTACATGTTGTGTCTTTAGTTCAGTCTACATGTTGTGTCTTTAGTACAGTCTACAGGTTGTGTCTTCAGTTCAGTCTACATGTTGTGTCTTTAGTTCAGTCTACATGTTGTCTACAGGTTGTGTCTTTAGTTCAGTCTACAGGTTGTGTCTTTAGTTCAGTCTACAGGTTGTGTCTTTAGTTCAGTCTACATGTTGTGTCTTTAGTTCAGTCTACATATTGTGTCTTTAGTTCAGTCTACATGTTGTGTCTTTAGTTCAGTCTACAGGTTGTGTCTTTAGTTCAGTCTACATGTTGTGTCTTTAGTTCAGTCTACATGTTGTGTCTTTAGTTCAGTCTGCAGGTTGTGTCTTTAGTTCAGTCTACATGTTGTGTCTTTAGTTCAGTCTACAGGTTGTGTCTTTAGTTCAGTCTACATGTTGTGTCTTTAGTTCAGTCTACAGGTTGTGTCTTTAGTTCAGTCTACATGTTGTGTAGTTCAGTCTACATGTTGTGTCTTTAGTTCAGTCTACATATTGTGTAGTTCAGTCTACATGTTGTGTCGTTAGTTCAGTCTACATTTAGTTCAGTCTACATGTTGTGTCTTTAGTTCAGTCTACAGGTTGTGTCTTTAGTTCAGTCTACATGTTGTGTCTTTAGTTCAGTCTACAGGTTGTGTCCTTAGTTCAGTCTACATGTTGTGTCTTTAGTTCAGTCTACATGTTGTGTCTTTAGTTCAGTCTACATGTTGTGTAGTTCAGTCTACATGGTGTGTAGTTCAGTCTACATGTTGTGTATTTAGTTCAGTCTACATGTTGTGTCTTTAGTTCAGTTTGTGTCTTTAGTTCAGTCTACATGTTGTGTCTTTCAGTCTACATGTTGTGTATTTCAGTCTACATGTTGTGTCTTTAGTTCAGTCTACATGTTGTGTCTTTAGTTCAGTCTACATGTTGTGTCTTTAGTTCAGTCTACAGGTTGTGTCTTTAGTTCAGGTTGTGTCTTTAGTTCAGTCTACAGGTTGTGTCTTTAGTTCAGCCTGTGGCTACAGGTTGTTCTACAGGTTGCTCTACACGTTGCTCTACATGTTGCTCTACATGTTGCTCTACATGTTGCTCTACAGGTTGCTCTACATGTTGCTCTACATGTTGTTCTACGGGTTTCTCTTCATGTTGCTCTACAGGTTGTTCTACAGGTTGCTCTACAGGTTGCTCTACAGGTTGTTCTACATGTTGCTCGACATGTTGCTCTACAGGTTGCTTCACCTCCACAAAGCACCTCTGGCTGGCAGGTCAGCTTGCCGTCTTTCTCCTTTACAGCGCTGGCCCTCATGTACTTCAACTAAAGACACAATATGTAGACTGAACTACACAACATTCAGTCTACATGTTGTGTAGTTCAGTCTACATGTTGTGTATTTAGTTCAGTCTACATGTTGTGTCTTTAGTTCAGTTTGTGTCTTTAGTTCAGTCTACATGTTGTGTCTTTCAGTCTACATGTTGTGTATTTAGTTCAGTCTACAGGTTGTGTCTTTAGTTCAGTCTACATGTTGTGTCTTTAGTTCAGTCTACATGTTGTGTATTTAGTTCAGTATACATGTTGTGTCTTTAGTTCAGTTTGTGTCTTTAGTTCAGTCTACATGTTGTGTCTTTCAGTCTACATGTTGTGTCTTTAGTTCAGTCTACATGTGGTGTCTTTAGTTCAGTCTACATGTTGTGTCTTTAGTTCAGTCTACAGGTTGTGTCTTTAGTTCGGTCTACATCTGGTGTCTTTAGTTCAGTCTACAGGTTGTGTCTTTAGTTCAGTCTACATGTTGTGTCTTTAGTTCAGTCTACATGTTGTGTCTTTAGTTCAGTCTACAGGTTGTGTCTTTAGTTCAGGTTTTGTCTTTAGTTCAGTCTACAGGTTGTGTCTTTAGTTCAGCCTGTGGCTACAGGTTGTTCTACAGGTTGCTCTACACGTTGCTCTACATGTTGCTCTACATGTTGCTCTACATGTTGCTCTACAGGTTGCTCTACATGTTGCTCTACATGTTGTTCTACAGGTTTCTCTTCATGTTGCTCTACAGGTTGTTCTACAGGTTGCTCTACAGGTTGCTCTACAGGTTGTTCTACATGTTGCTCGACATGTTGCTCTACAGGTTGCTTCACCTCCACAAAGCACCTCTGGCTGGCAGGTCAGCTTGCCGTCTTTCTCCTTTACAGCGCTGGCCCTCATGTACTTCAACTAAAGACACAATATGTAGACTGCACTACACAACATTCAGTCTACATGTTGTGTAGTTCAGTCTACATGTTGTGTATTTAGTTCAGTCTACATGTTGTGTCTTTAGTTCAGTTTGTGTCTTTAGTTCAGTCTACATGTTGTGTCTTTCAGTCTACATGTTGTGTATTTAGTTCAGTCTACAGGTTGTGTCTTTAGTTCAGTCTACATGTTGTGTCTTTAGTTCAGTCTACATGTTGTGTATTTAGTTCAGTATACATGTTGTGTCTTTAGTTCAGTTTGTGTCTTTAGTTCAGTCTACATGTTGTGTCTTTCAGTCTACATGTTGTGTCTTTAGTTCAGTCTACATGTGGTGTCTTTAGTTCAGTCTACATGTTGTGTCTTTAGTTAAGTCTACAGGTTGTGTCTTTAGTTCGGTCTACATCTGGTGTCTTTAGTTCAGTCTACATGTTGTGTCTTTAGTACAGTCTACAGGTTGTGTCTTCAGTTCAGTCTACATGTTGTGTCTTTAGTTCAGTCTACATGTTGTCTACAGGTTGTGTCTTTAGTTCAGTCTACAGGTTGTGTCTTTAGTTCAGTCTACAGGTTGTGTCTTTAGTTCAGTCTACATGTTGTGTCTTTAGTTCAGTCTACATATTGTGTCTTTAGTTCAGTCTACATGTTGTGTCTTTAGTTCAGTCTACAGGTTGTGTCTTTAGTTCAGTCTACATGTTGTGTCTTTAGTTCAGTCTACATGTTGTGTCTTTAGTTCAGTCTGCAGGTTGTGTCTTTAGTTCAGTCTACATGTTGCGTCTTTAGTTCAGTCTACAGGTTGTGTCTTTAGTTCAGTCTACATGTTGTGTCTTTAGTTCAGTCTACATGTTGTGTCTTTAGTTCAGTCTACATGTTGTGTAGTTCAGTCTACATGTTGTGTCTTTAGTTCAGTCTACATATTGTGTAGTTCAGTCTACATGTTGTGTCGTTAGTTCAGTCTACATTTAGTTCAGTCTACATGTTGTGTCTTTAGTTCAGTCTACAGGTTGTGTCTTTAGTTCAGTCTACATGTTGTGTCTTTAGTTCAGTCTACAGGTTGTGTCCTTAGTTCAGTCTACATGTTGTGTCTTTAGTTCAGTCTACATGTTGTGTCTTTAGTTCAGTCTACATGTTGTGTAGTTCAGTCTACATGGTGTGTAGTTCAGTCTACATGTTGTGTATTTAGTTCAGTCTACATGTTGTGTCTTTAGTTCAGTTTGTGTCTTTAGTTCAGTCTACATGTTGTGTCTTTCAGTCTACATGTTGTGTATTTCAGTCTACATGTTGTGTCTTTAGTTCAGTCTACATGTTGTGTCTTTAGTTCAGTCTACATGTTGTGTCTTTAGTTCAGTCTACAGGTTGTGTCTTTAGTTCAGGTTGTGTCTTTAGTTCAGTCTACAGGTTGTGTCTTTAGTTCAGCCTGTGGCTACAGGTTGTTCTACAGGTTGCTCTACACGTTGCTCTACATGTTGCTCTACATGTTGCTCTACATGTTGCTCTACAGGTTGCTCTACATGTTGCTCTACATGTTGTTCTACAGGTTTCTCTTCATGTTGCTCTACAGGTTGTTCTACAGGTTGCTCTACAGGTTGCTCTACAGGTTGTTCTACATGTTGCTCGACATGTTGCTCTACAGGTTGCTTCACCTCCACAAAGCACCTCTGGCTGGCAGGTCAGCTTGCCGTCTTTCTCCTTTACAGCGCTGGCCCTCATGTACTTCAACTAAAGACACAATATGTAGACTGAACTACACAACATTCAGTCTACATGTTGTGTAGTTCAGTCTACATGTTGTGTATTTAGTTCAGTCTACATGTTGTGTCTTTAGTTCAGTTTGTGTCTTTAGTTCAGTCTACATGTTGTGTCTTTCAGTCTACATGTTGTGTATTTAGTTCAGTCTACAGGTTGTGTCTTTAGTTCAGTCTACATGTTGTGTCTTTAGTTCAGTCTACATGTTGTGTATTTAGTTCAGTATACATGTTGTGTCTTTAGTTCAGTTTGTGTCTTTAGTTCAGTCTACATGTTGTGTCTTTCAGTCTACATGTTGTGTCTTTAGTTCAGTCTACATGTGGTGTCTTTAGTTCAGTCTACATGTTGTGTCTTTAGTTCAGTCTACAGGTTGTGTCTTTAGTTCGGTCTACATCTGGTGTCTTTAGTTCAGTCTACAGGTTGTGTCTTTAGTTCAGTCTACATGTTGTGTCTTTAGTTCAGTCTACAGGTTGTGTCTTTAGTTCAGTCTACATGTTGTGTCTTTAGTTCAGTCTACATGTTGTGTAGTTCAGTCTACAGGTTGTGTCTTTAGTTCAGTCTACATGTTGTGCCTTTAGTTCAGTCTACATGTTGTGTAGTTCAGTCTACATGTTGTGTATTTAGTTCAGTCTACATGTTGTGTCTTTAGTTCAGTATACAGGTTGTGTCTTCAGTTCAGTCTACATGTTGTGTCTTTAGTTCAGTCTACATGTTGTCTACAGGTTGTGTCTTTAGTTCAGTCTACATGTTGTGTCTTTAGTTCAGTCTACATGTTCTGTAGTTCAGTCTACATGTTGTGTATTTAGTTCAGTCTACATGTTGTGTCTTTAGTTCAGTTTGTGTCTTTAGTTCAGTCTACATGTTGTGTCTTTAGTTCAGTCTACATGTTGTGTCTTTATTTCCGTCTACATGTTGTGTCTTTAGTTCAGTCTACATGTTGTGTATTTAGTTCAGTCTACAGGTTGTGTCTTTAGTTCAGTCTACATGTTGTGTCTTTAGTTCAGTCTACATGTTGTGTATTTAGTTCAGTATACATGTTGTGTCTTTAGTTCAGTTTGTGTCTTTAGTTCAGTCTACATGTTGTGTCTTTCAGTCTACATGTTGTGTCTTTAGTTCAGTCTACATGTGGTGTCTTTAGTTCAGTCTACATGTTGTGTCTTTAGTTCAGTCTACAGGTTGTGTCTTTAGTTCGGTCTACATCTGGTGTCTTTAGTTCAGTCTACAGGTTGTGTCTTTAGTTCAGTCTACATGTTGTGTCTTTAGTTCAGTCTACAGGTTGTGTCTTTAGTTCAGTCTACATGTTGTGTCTTTAGTTCAGTCTACATGTTGTGTAGTTCAGTCTACAGGTTGTGTCTTTAGTTCAGTCTACATGTTGTGCCTTTAGTTCAGTCTACATGTTGTGTAGTTCAGTCTACATGTTGTGTCTTTAGTTCAGTCTACATGTTGTGTCTTTAGTTCAGTATACAGGTTGTGTCTTCAGTTCAGTCTACATGTTGTGTCTTTAGTTCAGTCTACATGTTGTCTACAGGTTGTGTCTTTAGTTCAGTCTACATGTTGTGTCTTTAGTTCAGTCTACATGTTCTGTAGTTCAGTCTACATGTTGTGTCTTTAGTTCAGTTTGTGTCTTTAGTTCAGTCTACATGTTGTGTCTTTAGTTCAGTCTACATGTTGTGTCTTTATTTCCGTCTACATGTTGTGTCTTTAGTTCAGTCTACATGGTGTGTCTTTAGTTCAGTCTACATGTTGTGTCTTTAGTTCAGTCTACAGGTTGTCTCTTTAGTTCAGTCTACAGGTTGTGTCTTTAGTTCAGTCTACATGTTGTGTCTTTAGTTCAGTCTACATGTTGTGTCTTTAGTTCAGTCTACATGTTGTGTCTTTAGTTCAGTCTACATGTTGTGTCTTTAGTTCAGTCTACATGTTGTGTCTTTAGTTCAGTCTACAGGTTGTGTCTTTAGTTCAGGTTGTGTCTTTAGTTCAGTCTACAGGTTGTGTCTTTAGTTCAGCCTGTGGCTACAGGTTGTTCTACAGGTTGCTCTACACGTTGCTCTACATGTTGCTCTACATGTTGCTCTACATGTTGCTCTACAGGTTGCTCTACAGGTTGTTCTACATGTTGCTCGACATGTTGCTCTACAGGTTGCTTCACCTCCACAAAGCACCTCTGGCTGGCAGGTCAGCTTGCCGTCTTTCTCCTTTACAGCGCTGGCCCTCATGTACTTCAACTAAAGACACAATATGTAGACTGAACTACACAACATTCAGTCTACATGTTGTGTAGTTCAGTCTACATGTTGTGTATTTAGTTCAGTCTACATGTTGTGTCTTTAGTTCAGTTTGTGTCTTTAGTTCAGTCTACATGTTGTGTCTTTCAGTCTACATGTTGTGTATTTAGTTCAGTCTACAGGTTGTGTCTTTAGTTCAGTCTACAGGTTGTCTCTTTAGTTCAGTCTACAGGTTGTGTCTTTAGTTCAGTCTACATGTTGTGTATTTAGTTCAGTCTACAGGTTGTGTCTTTAGTTCAGTCTACATGTTGTGTCTTTAGTTCAGTCTACATGTTGTGTATTTAGTTCAGTATACATGTTGTGTCTTTAGTTCAGTTTGTGTCTTTAGTTCAGTCTACATGTTGTGTCTTTCAGTCTACATGTTGTGTCTTTAGTTCAGTCTACATGTGGTGTCTTTAGTTCAGTCTACATGTTGTGTCTTTAGTTCAGTCTACAGGTTGTGTCTTTAGTTCGGTCTACATCTGGTGTCTTTAGTTCAGTCTACAGGTTGTGTCTTTAGTTCAGTCTACATGTTGTGTCTTTAGTTCAGTCTACATGTTGTGTAGTTCAGTCTACAGGTTGTGTCTTTAGTTCAGTCTACATGTTGTGCCTTTAGTTCAGTCTACATGTTGTGTAGTTCAGTCTACATGTTGTGTCTTTAGTTCAGTCTACATGTTGTGTCTTTAGTTCAGTATACAGGTTGTGTCTTCAGTTCAGTCTACATGTTGTGTTTTTAGTTCAGTCTACATGTTGTCTACAGGTTGTGTCTTTAGTTCAGTCTACATGTTGTGTCTTTAGTTCAGTCTACATGTTATGTAGTTCAGTCTACATGTTGTGTATTTAGTTCAGTCTACATGTTGTGTCTTTAGTTCAGTTTGTGTCTTTAGTTCAGTCTACATGTTGTGTCTTTAGTTCAGTCTACATGTTGTGTCTTTATTTCCGTCTACATGTTGTGTCTTTAGTTCAGTCTACATGTTGTGTCTTTAGTTCAGTCTACATGGTGTGTCTTTAGTTCAGTCTACATGTTGTGTCTTTAGTTCAGTCTACAGGTTGTCTCTTTAGTTCAGTCTACAGGTTGTGTCTTTAGTTCAGTCTACATGTTGTGTATTTAGTTCAGTCTACATGTTGTGTCTTTAGTTCAGTCTACATGTTGTGTCTTTAGTTCAGTCTACATGTTGTGTCTTTAGTTCAGTCTACATGTTGTGTCTTTAGTCCAGTCTACATGTTGTGTATTTAGTCCAGTCTACATGTTGCGTCTTTAGTTCAGTCTACATGTTGTGTCTTTAGTTCAGTCTACATGTTGTGTCTTTAGTTCAGTCTACATGTTGTGTCTTTAGTTCAGTCTACAGGTTGTGTCTTTAGTTCAGTCTACATGTTGTGTCTTTAGTTCAGTCTACAGGTTGTGTCCTTAGTTCAGTCTACATGTTGTGTCTTTAGTTCAGTCTACATGTTGTGTCTTTAGTTCAGTCTACATGTTGTGTAGTTCAGTCTACATGGTGTGTAGTTCAGTCTACATGTTGTGTATTTAGTTCAGTCTACATGTTGTGTCTTTAGTTCAGTTTGTGTCTTTAGTTCAGTCTACATGTTGTGTATTTCAGTCTACATGTTGTGTCTTTAGTTCAGTCTACATGTTGTGTCTTTAGTTCAGTCTACATGTTGTGTCTTTAGTTCAGTCTACAGGTTGTGTCTTTAGTTCAGGTTGTGTCTTTAGTTCAGTCTACAGGTTGTGTCTTTAGTTCAGCCTGTGGCTACAGGTTGTTCTACAGGTTGCTCTACACGTTGCTCTACATGTTGCTCTACATGTTGCTCTACATGTTGCTCTACAGGTTGCTCTACATGTTGCTCTACATGTTGTTCTACAGGTTTCTCTTCATGTTGCTCTACAGGTTGTTCTACAGGTTGCTCTACAGGTTGCTCTACAGGTTGTTCTACATGTTGCTCGACATGTTGCTCTACAGGTTGCTTCACCTCCACAAAGCACCTCTGGCTGGCAGGTCAGCTTGCCGTCTTTCTCCTTTACAGCGCTGGCCCTCATGTACTTCAACTAAAGACACAATATGTAGACTGAACTACACAACATTCAGTCTACATGTTGTGTAGTTCAGTCTACATGTTGTGTATTTAGTTCAGTCTACATGTTGTGTCTTTAGTTCAGTTTGTGTCTTTAGTTCAGTCTACATGTTGTGTCTTTCAGTCTACATGTTGTGTATTTAGTTCAGTCTACAGGTTGTGTCTTTAGTTCAGTCTACATGTTGTGTCTTTAGTTCAGTCTACATGTTGTGTATTTAGTTCAGTATACATGTTGTGTCTTTAGTTCAGTTTGTGTCTTTAGTTCAGTCTACATGTTGTGTCTTTCAGTCTACATGTTGTGTCTTTAGTTCAGTCTACATGTGGTGTCTTTAGTTCAGTCTACATGTTGTGTCTTTAGTTCAGTCTACAGGTTGTGTCTTTAGTTCGGTCTACATCTGGTGTCTTTAGTTCAGTCTACAGGTTGTGTCTTTAGTTCAGTCTACATGTTGTGTCTTTAGTTCAGTCTACATGTTGTGTAGTTCAGTCTACAGGTTGTGTCTTTAGTTCAGTCTACATGTTGTGCCTTTAGTTCAGTCTACATGTTGTGTAGTTCAGTCTACATGTTGTGTCTTTAGTTCAGTCTACATGTTGTGTCTTTAGTACAGTCTACAGGTTGTGTCTTCAGTTCAGTCTACATGTTGTGTCTTTAGTTCAGTCTACATGTTGTCTACAGGTTGTGTCTTTAGTTCAGTCTACAGGTTGTGTCTTTAGTTCAGTCTACAGGTTGTGTCTTTAGTTCAGTCTACATGTTGTGTCTTTAGTTCAGTCTACATATTGTGTCTTTAGTTCAGTCTACATGTTGTGTCTTTAGTTCAGTCTACAGGTTGTGTCTTTAGTTCAGTCTACATGTTGTGTCTTTAGTTCAGTCTACATGTTGTGTCTTTAGTTCAGTCTGCAGGTTGTGTCTTTAGTTCAGTCTACATGTTGTGTCTTTAGTTCAGTCTACAGGTTGTGTCTTTAGTTCAGTCTACATGTTGTGTCTTTAGTTCAGTCTACAGGTTGTGTCTTTAGTTCAGTCTACATGTTGTGTAGTTCAGTCTACATGTTGTGTCTTTAGTTCAGTCTACATATTGTGTAGTTCAGTCTACATGTTGTGTCGTTAGTTCAGTCTACATTTAGTTCAGTCTACATGTTGTGTCTTTAGTTCAGTCTACAGGTTGTGTCTTTAGTTCAGTCTACATGTTGTGTCTTTAGTTCAGTCTACAGGTTGTGTCCTTAGTTCAGTCTACATGTTGTGTCTTTAGTTCAGTCTACATGTTGTGTCTTTAGTTCAGTCTACATGTTGTGTAGTTCAGTCTACATGGTGTGTAGTTCAGTCTACATGTTGTGTATTTAGTTCAGTCTACATGTTGTGTCTTTAGTTCAGTTTGTGTCTTTAGTTCAGTCTACATGTTGTGTCTTTCAGTCTACATGTTGTGTATTTCAGTCTACATGTTGTGTCTTTAGTTCAGTCTACATGTTGTGTCTTTAGTTCAGTCTACATGTTGTGTCTTTAGTTCAGTCTACAGGTTGTGTCTTTAGTTCAGGTTGTGTCTTTAGTTCAGTCTACAGGTTGTGTCTTTAGTTCAGCCTGTGGCTACAGGTTGTTCTACAGGTTGCTCTACACGTTGCTCTACATGTTGCTCTACATGTTGCTCTACATGTTGCTCTACAGGTTGCTCTACATGTTGCTCTACATGTTGTTCTACGGGTTTCTCTTCATGTTGCTCTACAGGTTGTTCTACAGGTTGCTCTACAGGTTGCTCTACAGGTTGTTCTACATGTTGCTCGACATGTTGCTCTACAGGTTGCTTCACCTCCACAAAGCACCTCTGGCTGGCAGGTCAGCTTGCCGTCTTTCTCCTTTACAGCGCTGGCCCTCATGTACTTCAACTAAAGACACAATATGTAGACTGAACTACACAACATTCAGTCTACATGTTGTGTAGTTCAGTCTACATGTTGTGTATTTAGTTCAGTCTACATGTTGTGTCTTTAGTTCAGTTTGTGTCTTTAGTTCAGTCTACATGTTGTGTCTTTCAGTCTACATGTTGTGTATTTAGTTCAGTCTACAGGTTGTGTCTTTAGTTCAGTCTACATGTTGTGTCTTTAGTTCAGTCTACATGTTGTGTATTTAGTTCAGTATACATGTTGTGTCTTTAGTTCAGTTTGTGTCTTTAGTTCAGTCTACATGTTGTGTCTTTCAGTCTACATGTTGTGTCTTTAGTTCAGTCTACATGTGGTGTCTTTAGTTCAGTCTACATGTTGTGTCTTTAGTTCAGTCTACAGGTTGTGTCTTTAGTTCGGTCTACATCTGGTGTCTTTAGTTCAGTCTACAGGTTGTGTCTTTAGTTCAGTCTACATGTTGTGTCTTTAGTTCAGTCTACATGTTGTGTCTTTAGTTCAGTCTACAGGTTGTGTCTTTAGTTCAGGTTGTGTCTTTAGTTCAGTCTACAGGTTGTGTCTTTAGTTCAGCCTGTGGCTACAGGTTGTTCTACAGGTTGCTCTACACGTTGCTCTACATGTTGCTCTACATGTTGCTCTACATGTTGCTCTACAGGTTGCTCTACATGTTGCTCTACATGTTGTTCTACAGGTTTCTCTTCATGTTGCTCTACAGGTTGTTCTACAGGTTGCTCTACAGGTTGCTCTACAGGTTGTTCTACATGTTGCTCGACATGTTGCTCTACAGGTTGCTTCACCTCCACAAAGCACCTCTGGCTGGCAGGTCAGCTTGCCGTCTTTCTCCTTTACAGCGCTGGCCCTCATGTACTTCAACTAAAGACACAATATGTAGACTGCACTACACAACATTCTGTCTACAGGTTGTGTAGTTCAGTCTACATGTTGTGTATTTAGTTCAGTCTACATGTTGTGTCTTTAGTTCAGTTTGTGTCTTTAGTTCAGTCTACATGTTGTGTCTTTCAGTCTACATGTTGTGTATTTAGTTCAGTCTACAGGTTGTGTCTTTAGTTCAGTCTACATGTTGTGTCTTTAGTTCAGTCTACATGTTGTGTATTTAGTTCAGTATACATGTTGTGTCTTTAGTTCAGTTTGTGTCTTTAGTTCAGTCTACATGTTGTGTCTTTCAGTCTACATGTTGTGTCTTTAGTTCAGTCTACATGTGGTGTCTTTAGTTCAGTCTACATGTTGTGTCTTTAGTTAAGTCTACAGGTTGTGTCTTTAGTTCGGTCTACATCTGGTGTCTTTAGTTCAGTCTACATGTTGTGTCTTTAGTACAGTCTACAGGTTGTGTCTTCAGTTCAGTCTACATGTTGTGTCTTTAGTTCAGTCTACATGTTGTCTACAGGTTGTGTCTTTAGTTCAGTCTACAGGTTGTGTCTTTAGTTCAGTCTACAGGTTGTGTCTTTAGTTCAGTCTACATGTTGTGTCTTTAGTTCAGTCTACATATTGTGTCTTTAGTTCAGTCTACATGGTGTGTCTTTAGTTCAGTCTACAGGTTGTGTCTTTAGTTCAGTCTACATGTTGTGTCTTTAGTTCAGTCTACATGTTGTGTCTTTAGTTCAGTCTGCAGGTTGTGTCTTTAGTTCAGTCTACATGTTGTGTCTTTAGTTCAGTCTACAGGTTGTGTCTTTAGTTCAGTCTACATGTTGTGTCTTTAGTTCAGTCTACAGGTTGTGTCTTTAGTTCAGTCTACATGTTGTGTAGTTCAGTCTACATGTTGTGTCTTTAGTTCAGTCTACATATTGTGTAGTTCAGTCTACATGTTGTGTCGTTAGTTCAGTCTACATTTAGTTCAGTCTACATGTTGTGTCTTTAGTTCAGTCTACAGGTTGTGTCTTTAGTTCAGTCTACATGTTGTGTCTTTAGTTCAGTCTACAGGTTGTGTCCTTAGTTCAGTCTACATGTTGTGTCTTTAGTTCAGTCTACATGTTGTGTCTTTAGTTCAGTCTACATGTTGTGTAGTTCAGTCTACATGGTGTGTAGTTCAGTCTACATGTTGTGTATTTAGTTCAGTCTACATGTTGTGTCTTTAGTTCAGTTTGTGTCTTTAGTTCAGTCTACATGTTGTGTCTTTCAGTCTACATGTTGTGTATTTCAGTCTACATGTTGTGTCTTTAGTTCAGTCTACATGTTGTGTCTTTAGTTCAGTCTACATGTTGTGTCTTTAGTTCAGTCTACAGGTTGTGTCTTTAGTTCAGGTTGTGTCTTTAGTTCAGTCTACAGGTTGTGTCTTTAGTTCAGCCTGTGGCTACAGGTTGTTCTACAGGTTGCTCTACACGTTGCTCTACATGTTGCTCTACATGTTGCTCTACATGTTGCTCTACAGGTTGCTCTACATGTTGCTCTACATGTTGTTCTACAGGTTTCTCTTCATGTTGCTCTACAGGTTGTTCTACAGGTTGCTCTACAGGTTGCTCTACAGGTTGTTCTACATGTTGCTCGACATGTTGCTCTACAGGTTGCTTCACCTCCACAAAGCACCTCTGGCTGGCAGGTCAGCTTGCCGTCTTTCTCCTTTACAGCGCTGGCCCTCATGTACTTCAACTAAAGACACAATATGTAGACTGAACTACACAACATTCAGTCTACATGTTGTGTAGTTCAGTCTACATGTTGTGTATTTAGTTCAGTCTACATGTTGTGTCTTTAGTTCAGTTTGTGTCTTTAGTTCAGTCTACATGTTGTGTCTTTCAGTCTACATGTTGTGTATTTAGTTCAGTCTACAGGTTGTGTCTTTAGTTCAGTCTACATGTTGTGTCTTTAGTTCAGTCTACATGTTGTGTATTTAGTTCAGTATACATGTTGTGTCTTTAGTTCAGTTTGTGTCTTTAGTTCAGTCTACATGTTGTGTCTTTCAGTCTACATGTTGTGTCTTTAGTTCAGTCTACATGTGGTGTCTTTAGTTCAGTCTACATGTTGTGTCTTTAGTTCAGTCTACAGGTTGTGTCTTTAGTTCGGTCTACATCTGGTGTCTTTAGTTCAGTCTACAGGTTGTGTCTTTAGTTCAGTCTACATGTTGTGTCTTTAGTTCAGTCTACATGTTGTGTCTTTAGTTCAGTCTACAGGTTGTGTCTTTAGTTCAGTCTACACGTTGTGTCTTTAGTTCAGTCTACATGTTGTGTCTTTAGTTCAGTCTACAGGTTGTGTCTTTAGTTCAGTCTACATGTTGTGTCTTTAGTTCAGTCTACATGTTGTCTCTTTAGTTCAGTCTACATGTTGTGTCTTTAGTTCAGTCTACATGTTGTGTCTTTAGTTCAGTCTACATGTTGTGTCTTTAGTTCAGTCTACATGTTGTGTCTTTAGTACAGTCTACAGGTTGTGTATTCAGTTCAGTCTACATGTTGTGTCTTTAGTTCAGTCTACATGTTGGCTACAGGTTGTGTCTTTAGTTCAGTCTACAGGTTGTGTCTTTAGTTCAGTCTACAGGTTGTGTCTTTAGTTCAGTCTACACGTTGTGTCTTTAGTTCAGTCTACATGGTGTGTAGTTCAGTCTACATGTTGTGTCTTTAGTTCAGTCTACATGTTGTGTCTTTAGTACAGTCTACAGGTTGTGTCTTCAGTTCAGTCTACATGTTGTGTCTTTCAGTCTACATGTTGTGTATTTAGTTCAGTCTACAGGTTGTGTCTTTAGTTCAGTCTACATGTTGTGTCTTTAGTTCAGTCTACATGTTGTGTATTTAGTTCAGTATACATGTTGTGTCTTTAGTTCAGTTTGTGTCTTTAGTTCAGTCTACATGTTGTGTCTTTCAGTCTACATGTTGTGTCTTTAGTTCAGTCTACATGTGGTGTCTTTAGTTCAGTCTACATGTTGTGTCTTTAGTTAAGTCTACAGGTTGTGTCTTTAGTTCGGTCTACATCTGGTGTCTTTAGTTCAGTCTACATGTTGTGTCTTTAGTACAGTCTACAGGTTGTGTCTTCAGTTCAGTCTACATGTTGTGTCTTTAGTTCAGTCTACATGTTGTCTACAGGTTGTGTCTTTAGTTCAGTCTACAGGTTGTGTCTTTAGTTCAGTCTACAGGTTGTGTCTTTAGTTCAGTCTACATGTTGTGTCTTTAGTTCAGTCTACAGGTTGTGTCTTTAGTTCGGTCTACATCTGGTGTCTTTAGTTCAGTCTACAGGTTGTGTCTTTAGTTCAGTCTACATGTTGTGTCTTTAGTTCAGTCTACATGTTGTGTCTTTAGTTCAGTCTACAGGTTGTGTCTTTAGTTCAGTCTACACGTTGTGTCTTTAGTTCAGTCTACATGTGGTGTCTTTAGTTCAGTCTACATGTTGTGTCTTTAGTTAAGTCTACAGGTTGTGTCTTTAGTTCGGTCTACATCTGGTGTCTTTAGTTCAGTCTACATGTTGTGTCTTTAGTACAGTCTACAGGTTGTGTCTTCAGTTCAGTCTACATGTTGTGTCTTTAGTTCAGTCTACATGTTGTCTACAGGTTGTGTCTTTAGTTCAGTCTACAGGTTGTGTCTTTAGTTCAGTCTACAGGTTGTGTCTTTAGTTCAGTCTACATGTTGTGTCTTTAGTTCAGTCTACAGGTTGTGTCTTTAGTTCGGTCTACATCTGGTGTCTTTAGTTCAGTCTACAGGTTGTGTCTTTAGTTCAGTCTACATGTTGTGTCTTTAGTTCAGTCTACATGTTGTGTCTTTAGTTCAGTCTACAGGTTGTGTCTTTAGTTCAGTCTACACGTTGTGTCTTTAGTTCAGTCTACATGTGGTGTCTTTAGTTCAGTCTACATGTTGTGTCTTTAGTTAAGTCTACAGGTTGTGTCTTTAGTTCGGTCTACATCTGGTGTCTTTAGTTCAGTCTACATGTTGTGTCTTTAGTACAGTCTACAGGTTGTGTCTTCAGTTCAGTCTACATGTTGTGTCTTTAGTTCAGTCTACATGTTGTCTACAGGTTGTGTCTTTAGTTCAGTCTACAGGTTGTGTCTTTAGTTCAGTCTACAGGTTGTGTCTTTAGTTCAGTCTACATGTTGTGTCTTTAGTTCAGTCTACAGGTTGTGTCTTTAGTTCAGTCTACATGTTGTGTAGTTCAGTCTACATGTTGTGTCTTTAGTTCAGTCTACATATTGTGTAGTTCAGTCTACATGTTGTGTCGTTAGTTCAGTCTACATTTAGTTCAGTCTACATGTTGTGTCTTTAGTTCAGTCTACAGGTTGTGTCTTTAGTTCAGTCTACATGTTGTGTCTTTAGTTCAGTCTACAGGTTGTGTCCTTAGTTCAGTCTACATGTTGTGTCTTTAGTTCAGTCTACATGTTGTGTCTTTAGTTCAGTCTACATGTTGTGTAGTTCAGTCTACATGGTGTGTAGTTCAGTCTACATGTTGTGTATTTAGTTCAGTCTACATGTTGTGTCTTTAGTTCAGTTTGTGTCTTTAGTTCAGTCTACATGTTGTGTCTTTCAGTCTACATGTTGTGTATTTCAGTCTACATGTTGTGTCTTTAGTTCAGTCTACATGTTGTGTCTTTAGTTCAGTCTACATGTTGTGTCTTTAGTTCAGTCTACAGGTTGTGTCTTTAGTTCAGGTTGTGTCTTTAGTTCAGTCTACAGGTTGTGTCTTTAGTTCAGCCTGTGGCTACAGGTTGTTCTACAGGTTGCTCTACACGTTGCTCTACATGTTGCTCTACATGTTGCTCTACATGTTGCTCTACAGGTTGCTCTACATGTTGCTCTACATGTTGTTCTACAGGTTTCTCTTCATGTTGCTCTACAGGTTGTTCTACAGGTTGCTCTACAGGTTGCTCTACAGGTTGTTCTACATGTTGCTCGACATGTTGCTCTACAGGTTGCTTCACCTCCACAAAGCACCTCTGGCTGGCAGGTCAGCTTGCCGTCTTTCTCCTTTACAGCGCTGGCCCTCATGTACTTCAACTAAAGACACAATATGTAGACTGAACTACACAACATTCAGTCTACATGTTGTGTAGTTCAGTCTACATGTTGTGTATTTAGTTCAGTCTACATGTTGTGTCTTTAGTTCAGTTTGTGTCTTTAGTTCAGTCTACATGTTGTGTCTTTCAGTCTACATGTTGTGTATTTAGTTCAGTCTACAGGTTGTGTCTTTAGTTCAGTCTACATGTTGTGTCTTTAGTTCAGTCTACATGTTGTGTATTTAGTTCAGTATACATGTTGTGTCTTTAGTTCAGTTTGTGTCTTTAGTTCAGTCTACATGTTGTGTCTTTCAGTCTACATGTTGTGTCTTTAGTTCAGTCTACATGTGGTGTCTTTAGTTCAGTCTACATGTTGTGTCTTTAGTTCAGTCTACAGGTTGTGTCTTTAGTTCGGTCTACATCTGGTGTCTTTAGTTCAGTCTACAGGTTGTGTCTTTAGTTCAGTCTACATGTTGTGTCTTTAGTTCAGTCTACATGTTGTGTCTTTAGTTCAGTCTACAGGTTGTGTCTTTAGTTCAGTCTACACGTTGTGTCTTTAGTTCAGTCTACATGTTGTGTCTTTAGTTCAGTCTACAGGTTGTGTCTTTAGTTCAGTCTACATGTTGTGTCTTTAGTTCAGTCTACATGTTGTCTCTTTAGTTCAGTCTACATGTTGTGTCTTTAGTTCAGTCTACATGTTGTGTCTTTAGTTCAGTCTACATGTTGTGTCTTTAGTTCAGTCTACATGTTGTGTCTTTAGTACAGTCTACAGGTTGTGTATTCAGTTCAGTCTACATGTTGTGTCTTTAGTTCAGTCTACATGTTGGCTACAGGTTGTGTCTTTAGTTCAGTCTACAGGTTGTGTCTTTAGTTCAGTCTACAGGTTGTGTCTTTAGTTCAGTCTACACGTTGTGTCTTTAGTTCAGTCTACATGGTGTGTAGTTCAGTCTACATGTTGTGTCTTTAGTTCAGTCTACATGTTGTGTCTTTAGTACAGTCTACAGGTTGTGTCTTCAGTTCAGTCTACATGTTGTGTCTTTAGTTCAGTCTACATGTTGTCTACAGGTTGTGTCTTTAGTTCAGTCTACAGGTTGTGTCTTTAGTTCAGTCTACAGGTTGTGTCTTTAGTTCAGTCTACATGTTGTGTCTTTAGTTCAGTCTACATATTGTGTCTTTAGTTCAGTCTACATGTTGTGTCTTTAGTTCAGTCTACAGGTTGTGTCTTTAGTTCAGTCTACATGTTGTGTCTTTAGTTCAGTCTACATGTTGTGTCTTTAGTTCAGTCTGCAGGTTGTGTCTTTAGTTCAGTCTACATGTTGTGTCTTTAGTTCAGTCTACAGGTTGTGTCTTTAGTTCAGTCTACATGTTGTGTCTTTAGTTCAGTCTACAGGTTGTGTCTTTAGTTCAGTCTACATGTTGTGTAGTTCAGTCTACATGTTGTGTCTTTAGTTCAGTCTACATATTGTGTAGTTCAGTCTACATGTTGTGTCGTTAGTTCAGTCTACATTTAGTTCAGTCTACATGTTGTGTCTTTAGTTCAGTCTACAGGTTGTGTCTTTAGTTCAGTCTACATGTTGTGTCTTTAGTTCAGTCTACAGGTTGTGTCCTTAGTTCAGTCTACATGTTGTGTCTTTAGTTCAGTCTACATGTTGTGTCTTTAGTTCAGTCTACATGTTGTGTAGTTCAGTCTACATGGTGTGTAGTTCAGTCTACATGTTGTGTATTTAGTTCAGTCTACATGTTGTGTCTTTAGTTCAGTTTGTGTCTTTAGTTCAGTCTACATGTTGTGTCTTTCAGTCTACATGTTGTGTATTTCAGTCTACATGTTGTGTCTTTAGTTCAGTCTACATGTTGTGTCTTTAGTTCAGTCTACATGTTGTGTCTTTAGTTCAGTCTACAGGTTGTGTCTTTAGTTCAGGTTGTGTCTTTAGTTCAGTCTACAGGTTGTGTCTTTAGTTCAGCCTGTGGCTACAGGTTGTTCTACAGGTTGCTCTACACGTTGCTCTACATGTTGCTCTACATGTTGCTCTACATGTTGCTCTACAGGTTGCTCTACATGTTGCTCTACATGTTGTTCTACGGGTTTCTCTTCATGTTGCTCTACAGGTTGTTCTACAGGTTGCTCTACAGGTTGCTCTACAGGTTGTTCTACATGTTGCTCGACATGTTGCTCTACAGGTTGCTTCACCTCCACAAAGCACCTCTGGCTGGCAGGTCAGCTTGCCGTCTTTCTCCTTTACAGCGCTGGCCCTCATGTACTTCAACTAAAGACACAATATGTAGACTGAACTACACAACATTCAGTCTACATGTTGTGTAGTTCAGTCTACATGTTGTGTATTTAGTTCAGTCTACATGTTGTGTCTTTAGTTCAGTTTGTGTCTTTAGTTCAGTCTACATGTTGTGTCTTTCAGTCTACATGTTGTGTATTTAGTTCAGTCTACAGGTTGTGTCTTTAGTTCAGTCTACATGTTGTGTCTTTAGTTCAGTCTACATGTTGTGTATTTAGTTCAGTATACATGTTGTGTCTTTAGTTCAGTTTGTGTCTTTAGTTCAGTCTACATGTTGTGTCTTTCAGTCTACATGTTGTGTCTTTAGTTCAGTCTACATGTGGTGTCTTTAGTTCAGTCTACATGTTGTGTCTTTAGTTCAGTCTACAGGTTGTGTCTTTAGTTCGGTCTACATCTGGTGTCTTTAGTTCAGTCTACAGGTTGTGTCTTTAGTTCAGTCTACATGTTGTGTCTTTAGTTCAGTCTACATGTTGTGTCTTTAGTTCAGTCTACAGGTTGTGTCTTTAGTTCAGGTTGTGTCTTTAGTTCAGTCTACAGGTTGTGTCTTTAGTTCAGCCTGTGGCTACAGGTTGTTCTACAGGTTGCTCTACACGTTGCTCTACATGTTGCTCTACATGTTGCTCTACATGTTGCTCTACAGGTTGCTCTACATGTTGCTCTACATGTTGTTCTACAGGTTTCTCTTCATGTTGCTCTACAGGTTGTTCTACAGGTTGCTCTACAGGTTGCTCTACAGGTTGTTCTACATGTTGCTCGACATGTTGCTCTACAGGTTGCTTCACCTCCACAAAGCACCTCTGGCTGGCAGGTCAGCTTGCCGTCTTTCTCCTTTACAGCGCTGGCCCTCATGTACTTCAACTAAAGACACAATATGTAGACTGCACTACACAACATTCTGTCTACAGGTTGTGTAGTTCAGTCTACATGTTGTGTATTTAGTTCAGTCTACATGTTGTGTCTTTAGTTCAGTTTGTGTCTTTAGTTCAGTCTACATGTTGTGTCTTTCAGTCTACATGTTGTGTATTTAGTTCAGTCTACAGGTTGTGTCTTTAGTTCAGTCTACATGTTGTGTCTTTAGTTCAGTCTACATGTTGTGTATTTAGTTCAGTATACATGTTGTGTCTTTAGTTCAGTTTGTGTCTTTAGTTCAGTCTACATGTTGTGTCTTTCAGTCTACATGTTGTGTCTTTAGTTCAGTCTACATGTGGTGTCTTTAGTTCAGTCTACATGTTGTGTCTTTAGTTAAGTCTACAGGTTGTGTCTTTAGTTCGGTCTACATCTGGTGTCTTTAGTTCAGTCTACATGTTGTGTCTTTAGTACAGTCTACAGGTTGTGTCTTCAGTTCAGTCTACATGTTGTGTCTTTAGTTCAGTCTACATGTTGTCTACAGGTTGTGTCTTTAGTTCAGTCTACAGGTTGTGTCTTTAGTTCAGTCTACAGGTTGTGTCTTTAGTTCAGTCTACATGTTGTGTCTTTAGTTCAGTCTACATATTGTGTCTTTAGTTCAGTCTACATGTTGTGTCTTTAGTTCAGTCTACATGTTGTGTCTTTAGTTCAGTCTACATGTTGTGTCTTTAGTTCAGTCTGCAGGTTGTGTCTTTAGTTCAGTCTAC
This sequence comes from Notolepis coatsorum, assembly GCF_963971535.1. Lineage (NCBI taxonomy): Eukaryota > Metazoa > Chordata > Actinopteri > Aulopiformes > Paralepididae > Notolepis > Notolepis coatsorum. Next base: position 214,019,758 of record NC_140167.1, read on the forward strand.
ATGTTGTGTCTTTAGTTCAGTCTACAGGTTGTGTCTTTAGTTCAGTCTACATGTTGTGTCTTTAGTTCAGTCTACAGGTTGTGTCTTTAGTTCAGTCTACATGTTGTGTAGTTCAGTCTACATGTTGTGTCTTTAGTTCAGTCTACATATTGTGTAGTTCAGTCTACATGTTGTGTCGTTAGTTCAGTCTACATTTAGTTCAGTCTACATGTTGTGTCTTTAGTTCAGTCTACAGGTTGTGTCTTTAGTTCAGTCTACATGTTGTGTCTTTAGTTCAGTCTACAGGTTGTGTCCTTAGTTCAGTCTACATGTTGTGTCTTTAGTTCAGTCTACATGTTGTGTCTTTAGTTCAGTCTACATGTTGTGTAGTTCAGTCTACATGGTGTGTAGTTCAGTCTACATGTTGTGTATTTAGTTCAGTCTACATGTTGTGTCTTTAGTTCAGTTTGTGTCTTTAGTTCAGTCTACATGTTGTGTCTTTCAGTCTACATGTTGTGTATTTCAGTCTACATGTTGTGTCTTTAGTTCAGTCTACATGTTGTGTCTTTAGTTCAGTCTACATGTTGTGTCTTTAGTTCAGTCTACAGGTTGTGTCTTTAGTTCAGGTTGTGTCTTTAGTTCAGTCTACAGGTTGTGTCTTTAGTTCAGCCTGTGGCTACAGGTTGTTCTACAGGTTGCTCTACACGTTGCTCTACATGTTGCTCTACATGTTGCTCTACATGTTGCTCTACAGGTTGCTCTACATGTTGCTCTACATGTTGTTCTACAGGTTTCTCTTCATGTTGCTCTACAGGTTGTTCTACAGGTTGCTCTACAGGTTGCTCTACAGGTTGTTCTACATGTTGCTCGACATGTTGCTCTACAGGTTGCTTCACCTCCACAAAGCACCTCTGGCTGGCAGGTCAGCTTGCCGTCTTTCTCCTTTACAGCGCTGGCCCTCATGTACTTCAACTAAAGACACAATATGTAGACTGAACTACACAACATTCAGTCTACATGTTGTGTAGTTCAGTCTACATGTTGTGTATTTAGTTCAGTCTACATGTTGTGTCTTTAGTTCAGTTTGTGTCTTTAGTTCAGTCTACATGTTGTGTCTTTCAGTCTACATGTTGTGTATTTAGTTCAGTCTACAGGTTGTGTCTTTAGTTCAGTCTACATGTTGTGTCTTTAGTTCAGTCTACATGTTGTGTATTTAGTTCAGTATACATGTTGTGTCTTTAGTTCAGTTTGTGTCTTTAGTTCAGTCTACATGTTGTGTCTTTCAGTCTACATGTTGTGTCTTTAGTTCAGTCTACATGTGGTGTCTTTAGTTCAGTCTACATGTTGTGTCTTTAGTTCAGTCTACAGGTTGTGTCTTTAGTTCGGTCTACATCTGGTGTCTTTAGTTCAGTCTACAGGTTGTGTCTTTAGTTCAGTCTACATGTTGTGTCTTTAGTTCAGTCTACATGTTGTGTCTTTAGTTCAGTCTACAGGTTGTGTCTTTAGTTCAGTCTACACGTTGTGTCTTTAGTTCAGTCTACATGTTGTGTCTTTAGTTCAGTCTACAGGTTGTGTCTTTAGTTCAGTCTACATGTTGTGTCTTTAGTTCAGTCTACATGTTGTCTCTTTAGTTCAGTCTACATGTTGTGTCTTTAGTTCAGTCTACATGTTGTGTCTTTAGTTCAGTCTACATGTTGTGTCTTTAGTTCAGTCTACATGTTGTGTCTTTAGTACAGTCTACAGGTTGTGTATTCAGTTCAGTCTACATGTTGTGTCTTTAGTTCAGTCTACATGTTGGCTACAGGTTGTGTCTTTAGTTCAGTCTACAGGTTGTGTCTTTAGTTCAGTCTACAGGTTGTGTCTTTAGTTCAGTCTACACGTTGTGTCTTTAGTTCAGTCTACATGGTGTGTAGTTCAGTCTACATGTTGTGTCTTTAGTTCAGTCTACATGTTGTGTCTTTAGTACAGTCTACAGGTTGTGTCTTCAGTTCAGTCTACATGTTGTGTCTTTAGTTCAGTCTACATGTTGTCTACAGGTTGTGTCTTTAGTTCAGTCTACAGGTTGTGTCTTTAGTTCAGTCTACAGGTTGTGTCTTTAGTTCAGTCTACATGTTGTGTCTTTAGTTCAGTCTACATATTGTGTCTTTAGTTCAGTCTACATGTTGTGTCTTTAGTTCAGTCTACAGGTTGTGTCTTTAGTTCAGTCTACATGTTGTGTCTTTAGTTCAGTCTACATGTTGTGTCTTTAGTTCAGTCTGCAGGTTGTGTCTTTAGTTCAGTCTACATGTTGTGTCTTTAGTTCAGTCTACAGGTTGTGTCTTTAGTTCAGTCTACATGTTGTGTCTTTAGTTCAGTCTACAGGTTGTGTCTTTAGTTCAGTCTACATGTTGTGTAGTTCAGTCTACATGTTGTGTCTTTAGTTCAGTCTACATATTGTGTAGTTCAGTCTACATGTTGTGTCGTTAGTTCAGTCTACATTTAGTTCAGTCTACATGTTGTGTCTTTAGTTCAGTCTACAGGTTGTGTCTTTAGTTCAGTCTACATGTTGTGTCTTTAGTTCAGTCTACAGGTTGTGTCCTTAGTTCAGTCTACATGTTGTGTCTTTAGTTCAGTCTACATGTTGTGTCTTTAGTTCAGTCTACATGTTGTGTAGTTCAGTCTACATGGTGTGTAGTTCAGTCTACATGTTGTGTATTTAGTTCAGTCTACATGTTGTGTCTTTAGTTCAGTTTGTGTCTTTAGTTCAGTCTACATGTTGTGTCTTTCAGTCTACATGTTGTGTATTTCAGTCTACATGTTGTGTCTTTAGTTCAGTCTACATGTTGTGTCTTTAGTTCAGTCTACATGTTGTGTCTTTAGTTCAGTCTACAGGTTGTGTCTTTAGTTCAGGTTGTGTCTTTAGTTCAGTCTACAGGTTGTGTCTTTAGTTCAGCCTGTGGCTACAGGTTGTTCTACAGGTTGCTCTACACGTTGCTCTACATGTTGCTCTACATGTTGCTCTACATGTTGCTCTACAGGTTGCTCTACATGTTGCTCTACATGTTGTTCTACGGGTTTCTCTTCATGTTGCTCTACAGGTTGTTCTACAGGTTGCTCTACAGGTTGCTCTACAGGTTGTTCTACATGTTGCTCGACATGTTGCTCTACAGGTTGCTTCACCTCCACAAAGCACCTCTGGCTGGCAGGTCAGCTTGCCGTCTTTCTCCTTTACAGCGCTGGCCCTCATGTACTTCAACTAAAGACACAATATGTAGACTGAACTACACAACATTCAGTCTACATGTTGTGTAGTTCAGTCTACATGTTGTGTATTTAGTTCAGTCTACATGTTGTGTCTTTAGTTCAGTTTGTGTCTTTAGTTCAGTCTACATGTTGTGTCTTTCAGTCTACATGTTGTGTATTTAGTTCAGTCTACAGGTTGTGTCTTTAGTTCAGTCTACATGTTGTGTCTTTAGTTCAGTCTACATGTTGTGTATTTAGTTCAGTATACATGTTGTGTCTTTAGTTCAGTTTGTGTCTTTAGTTCAGTCTACATGTTGTGTCTTTCAGTCTACATGTTGTGTCTTTAGTTCAGTCTACATGTGGTGTCTTTAGTTCAGTCTACATGTTGTGTCTTTAGTTCAGTCTACAGGTTGTGTCTTTAGTTCGGTCTACATCTGGTGTCTTTAGTTCAGTCTACAGGTTGTGTCTTTAGTTCAGTCTACATGTTGTGTCTTTAGTTCAGTCTACATGTTGTGTCTTTAGTTCAGTCTACAGGTTGTGTCTTTAGTTCAGGTTTTGTCTTTAGTTCAGTCTACAGGTTGTGTCTTTAGTTCAGCCTGTGGCTACAGGTTGTTCTACAGGTTGCTCTACACGTTGCTCTACATGTTGCTCTACATGTTGCTCTACATGTTGCTCTACAGGTTGCTCTACATGTTGCTCTACATGTTGTTCTACAGGTTTCTCTTCATGTTGCTCTACAGGTTGTTCTACAGGTTGCTCTACAGGTTGCTCTACAGGTTGTTCTACATGTTGCTCGACATGTTGCTCTACAGGTTGCTTCACCTCCACAAAGCACCTCTGGCTGGCAGGTCAGCTTGCCGTCTTTCTCCTTTACAGCGCTGGCCCTCATGTACTTCAACTAAAGACACAATATGTAGACTGCACTACACAACATTCAGTCTACATGTTGTGTAGTTCAGTCTACATGTTGTGTATTTAGTTCAGTCTACATGTTGTGTCTTTAGTTCAGTTTGTGTCTTTAGTTCAGTCTACATGTTGTGTCTTTCAGTCTACATGTTGTGTATTTAGTTCAGTCTACAGGTTGTGTCTTTAGTTCAGTCTACATGTTGTGTCTTTAGTTCAGTCTACATGTTGTGTATTTAGTTCAGTATACATGTTGTGTCTTTAGTTCAGTTTGTGTCTTTAGTTCAGTCTACATGTTGTGTCTTTCAGTCTACATGTTGTGTCTTTAGTTCAGTCTACATGTGGTGTCTTTAGTTCAGTCTACATGTTGTGTCTTTAGTTAAGTCTACAGGTTGTGTCTTTAGTTCGGTCTACATCTGGTGTCTTTAGTTCAGTCTACATGTTGTGTCTTTAGTACAGTCTACAGGTTGTGTCTTCAGTTCAGTCTACATGTTGTGTCTTTAGTTCAGTCTACATGTTGTCTACAGGTTGTGTCTTTAGTTCAGTCTACAGGTTGTGTCTTTAGTTCAGTCTACAGGTTGTGTCTTTAGTTCAGTCTACATGTTGTGTCTTTAGTTCAGTCTACATATTGTGTCTTTAGTTCAGTCTACATGTTGTGTCTTTAGTTCAGTCTACAGGTTGTGTCTTTAGTTCAGTCTACATGTTGTGTCTTTAGTTCAGTCTACATGTTGTGTCTTTAGTTCAGTCTGCAGGTTGTGTCTTTAGTTCAGTCTACATGTTGTGTCTTTAGTTCAGTCTACAGGTTGTGTCTTTAGTTCAGTCTACATGTTGTGTCTTTAGTTCAGTCTACATGTTGTGTCTTTAGTTCAGTCTACATGTTGTGTAGTTCAGTCTACATGTTGTGTCTTTAGTTCAGTCTACATATTGTGTAGTTCAGTCTACATGTTGTGTCGTTAGTTCAGTCTACATTTAGTTCAGTCTACATGTTGTGTCTTTAGTTCAGTCTACAGGTTGTGTCTTTAGTTCAGTCTACATGTTGTGTCTTTAGTTCAGTCTACAGGTTGTGTCCTTAGTTCAGTCTACATGTTGTGTCTTTAGTTCAGTCTACATGTTGTGTCTTTAGTTCAGTCTACATGTTGTGTAGTTCAGTCTACATGGTGTGTAGTTCAGTCTACATGTTGTGTATTTAGTTCAGTCTACATGTTGTGTCTTTAGTTCAGTTTGTGTCTTTAGTTCAGTCTACATGTTGTGTCTTTCAGTCTACATGTTGTGTATTTCAGTCTACATGTTGTGTCTTTAGTTCAGTCTACATGTTGTGTCTTTAGTTCAGTCTACATGTTGTGTCTTTAGTTCAGTCTACAGGTTGTGTCTTTAGTTCAGGTTGTGTCTTTAGTTCAGTCTACAGGTTGTGTCTTTAGTTCAGCCTGTGGCTACAGGTTGTTCTACAGGTTGCTCTACACGTTGCTCTACATGTTGCTCTACATGTTGCTCTACATGTTGCTCTACAGGTTGCTCTACATGTTGCTCTACATGTTGTTCTACAGGTTTCTCTTCATGTTGCTCTACAGGTTGTTCTACAGGTTGCTCTACAGGTTGCTCTACAGGTTGTTCTACATGTTGCTCGACATGTTGCTCTACAGGTTGCTTCACCTCCACAAAGCACCTCTGGCTGGCAGGTCAGCTTGCCGTCTTTCTCCTTTACAGCGCTGGCCCTCATGTACTTCAACTAAAGACACAATATGTAGACTGAACTACACAACATTCAGTCTACATGTTGTGTAGTTCAGTCTACATGTTGTGTATTTAGTTCAGTCTACATGTTGTGTCTTTAGTTCAGTTTGTGTCTTTAGTTCAGTCTACATGTTGTGTCTTTCAGTCTACATGTTGTGTATTTAGTTCAGTCTACAGGTTGTGTCTTTAGTTCAGTCTACATGTTGTGTCTTTAGTTCAGTCTACATGTTGTGTATTTAGTTCAGTATACATGTTGTGTCTTTAGTTCAGTTTGTGTCTTTAGTTCAGTCTACATGTTGTGTCTTTCAGTCTACATGTTGTGTCTTTAGTTCAGTCTACATGTGGTGTCTTTAGTTCAGTCTACATGTTGTGTCTTTAGTTCAGTCTACAGGTTGTGTCTTTAGTTCGGTCTACATCTGGTGTCTTTAGTTCAGTCTACAGGTTGTGTCTTTAGTTCAGTCTACATGTTGTGTCTTTAGTTCAGTCTACAGGTTGTGTCTTTAGTTCAGTCTACATGTTGTGTCTTTAGTTCAGTCTACATGTTGTGTAGTTCAGTCTACAGGTTGTGTCTTTAGTTCAGTCTACATGTTGTGCCTTTAGTTCAGTCTACATGTTGTGTAGTTCAGTCTACATGTTGTGTATTTAGTTCAGTCTACATGTTGTGTCTTTAGTTCAGTATACAGGTTGTGTCTTCAGTTCAGTCTACATGTTGTGTCTTTAGTTCAGTCTACATGTTGTCTACAGGTTGTGTCTTTAGTTCAGTCTACATGTTGTGTCTTTAGTTCAGTCTACATGTTCTGTAGTTCAGTCTACATGTTGTGTATTTAGTTCAGTCTACATGTTGTGTCTTTAGTTCAGTTTGTGTCTTTAGTTCAGTCTACATGTTGTGTCTTTAGTTCAGTCTACATGTTGTGTCTTTATTTCCGTCTACATGTTGTGTCTTTAGTTCAGTCTACATGTTGTGTATTTAGTTCAGTCTACAGGTTGTGTCTTTAGTTCAGTCTACATGTTGTGTCTTTAGTTCAGTCTACATGTTGTGTATTTAGTTCAGTATACATGTTGTGTCTTTAGTTCAGTTTGTGTCTTTAGTTCAGTCTACATGTTGTGTCTTTCAGTCTACATGTTGTGTCTTTAGTTCAGTCTACATGTGGTGTCTTTAGTTCAGTCTACATGTTGTGTCTTTAGTTCAGTCTACAGGTTGTGTCTTTAGTTCGGTCTACATCTGGTGTCTTTAGTTCAGTCTACAGGTTGTGTCTTTAGTTCAGTCTACATGTTGTGTCTTTAGTTCAGTCTACAGGTTGTGTCTTTAGTTCAGTCTACATGTTGTGTCTTTAGTTCAGTCTACATGTTGTGTAGTTCAGTCTACAGGTTGTGTCTTTAGTTCAGTCTACATGTTGTGCCTTTAGTTCAGTCTACATGTTGTGTAGTTCAGTCTACATGTTGTGTCTTTAGTTCAGTCTACATGTTGTGTCTTTAGTTCAGTATACAGGTTGTGTCTTCAGTTCAGTCTACATGTTGTGTCTTTAGTTCAGTCTACATGTTGTCTACAGGTTGTGTCTTTAGTTCAGTCTACATGTTGTGTCTTTAGTTCAGTCTACATGTTCTGTAGTTCAGTCTACATGTTGTGTCTTTAGTTCAGTTTGTGTCTTTAGTTCAGTCTACATGTTGTGTCTTTAGTTCAGTCTACATGTTGTGTCTTTATTTCCGTCTACATGTTGTGTCTTTAGTTCAGTCTACATGGTGTGTCTTTAGTTCAGTCTACATGTTGTGTCTTTAGTTCAGTCTACAGGTTGTCTCTTTAGTTCAGTCTACAGGTTGTGTCTTTAGTTCAGTCTACATGTTGTGTCTTTAGTTCAGTCTACATGTTGTGTCTTTAGTTCAGTCTACATGTTGTGTCTTTAGTTCAGTCTACATGTTGTGTCTTTAGTTCAGTCTACATGTTGTGTCTTTAGTTCAGTCTACAGGTTGTGTCTTTAGTTCAGGTTGTGTCTTTAGTTCAGTCTACAGGTTGTGTCTTTAGTTCAGCCTGTGGCTACAGGTTGTTCTACAGGTTGCTCTACACGTTGCTCTACATGTTGCTCTACATGTTGCTCTACATGTTGCTCTACAGGTTGCTCTACAGGTTGTTCTACATGTTGCTCGACATGTTGCTCTACAGGTTGCTTCACCTCCACAAAGCACCTCTGGCTGGCAGGTCAGCTTGCCGTCTTTCTCCTTTACAGCGCTGGCCCTCATGTACTTCAACTAAAGACACAATATGTAGACTGAACTACACAACATTCAGTCTACATGTTGTGTAGTTCAGTCTACATGTTGTGTATTTAGTTCAGTCTACATGTTGTGTCTTTAGTTCAGTTTGTGTCTTTAGTTCAGTCTACATGTTGTGTCTTTCAGTCTACATGTTGTGTATTTAGTTCAGTCTACAGGTTGTGTCTTTAGTTCAGTCTACAGGTTGTCTCTTTAGTTCAGTCTACAGGTTGTGTCTTTAGTTCAGTCTACATGTTGTGTATTTAGTTCAGTCTACAGGTTGTGTCTTTAGTTCAGTCTACATGTTGTGTCTTTAGTTCAGTCTACATGTTGTGTATTTAGTTCAGTATACATGTTGTGTCTTTAGTTCAGTTTGTGTCTTTAGTTCAGTCTACATGTTGTGTCTTTCAGTCTACATGTTGTGTCTTTAGTTCAGTCTACATGTGGTGTCTTTAGTTCAGTCTACATGTTGTGTCTTTAGTTCAGTCTACAGGTTGTGTCTTTAGTTCGGTCTACATCTGGTGTCTTTAGTTCAGTCTACAGGTTGTGTCTTTAGTTCAGTCTACATGTTGTGTCTTTAGTTCAGTCTACATGTTGTGTAGTTCAGTCTACAGGTTGTGTCTTTAGTTCAGTCTACATGTTGTGCCTTTAGTTCAGTCTACATGTTGTGTAGTTCAGTCTACATGTTGTGTCTTTAGTTCAGTCTACATGTTGTGTCTTTAGTTCAGTATACAGGTTGTGTCTTCAGTTCAGTCTACATGTTGTGTTTTTAGTTCAGTCTACATGTTGTCTACAGGTTGTGTCTTTAGTTCAGTCTACATGTTGTGTCTTTAGTTCAGTCTACATGTTATGTAGTTCAGTCTACATGTTGTGTATTTAGTTCAGTCTACATGTTGTGTCTTTAGTTCAGTTTGTGTCTTTAGTTCAGTCTACATGTTGTGTCTTTAGTTCAGTCTACATGTTGTGTCTTTATTTCCGTCTACATGTTGTGTCTTTAGTTCAGTCTACATGTTGTGTCTTTAGTTCAGTCTACATGGTGTGTCTTTAGTTCAGTCTACATGTTGTGTCTTTAGTTCAGTCTACAGGTTGTCTCTTTAGTTCAGTCTACAGGTTGTGTCTTTAGTTCAGTCTACATGTTGTGTATTTAGTTCAGTCTACATGTTGTGTCTTTAGTTCAGTCTACATGTTGTGTCTTTAGTTCAGTCTACATGTTGTGTCTTTAGTTCAGTCTACATGTTGTGTCTTTAGTCCAGTCTACATGTTGTGTATTTAGTCCAGTCTACATGTTGCGTCTTTAGTTCAGTCTACATGTTGTGTCTTTAGTTCAGTCTACATGTTGTGTCTTTAGTTCAGTCTACATGTTGTGTCTTTAGTTCAGTCTACAGGTTGTGTCTTTAGTTCAGTCTACATGTTGTGTCTTTAGTTCAGTCTACAGGTTGTGTCCTTAGTTCAGTCTACATGTTGTGTCTTTAGTTCAGTCTACATGTTGTGTCTTTAGTTCAGTCTACATGTTGTGTAGTTCAGTCTACATGGTGTGTAGTTCAGTCTACATGTTGTGTATTTAGTTCAGTCTACATGTTGTGTCTTTAGTTCAGTTTGTGTCTTTAGTTCAGTCTACATGTTGTGTATTTCAGTCTACATGTTGTGTCTTTAGTTCAGTCTACATGTTGTGTCTTTAGTTCAGTCTACATGTTGTGTCTTTAGTTCAGTCTACAGGTTGTGTCTTTAGTTCAGGTTGTGTCTTTAGTTCAGTCTACAGGTTGTGTCTTTAGTTCAGCCTGTGGCTACAGGTTGTTCTACAGGTTGCTCTACACGTTGCTCTACATGTTGCTCTACATGTTGCTCTACATGTTGCTCTACAGGTTGCTCTACATGTTGCTCTACATGTTGTTCTACAGGTTTCTCTTCATGTTGCTCTACAGGTTGTTCTACAGGTTGCTCTACAGGTTGCTCTACAGGTTGTTCTACATGTTGCTCGACATGTTGCTCTACAGGTTGCTTCACCTCCACAAAGCACCTCTGGCTGGCAGGTCAGCTTGCCGTCTTTCTCCTTTACAGCGCTGGCCCTCATGTACTTCAACTAAAGACACAATATGTAGACTGAACTACACAACATTCAGTCTACATGTTGTGTAGTTCAGTCTACATGTTGTGTATTTAGTTCAGTCTACATGTTGTGTCTTTAGTTCAGTTTGTGTCTTTAGTTCAGTCTACATGTTGTGTCTTTCAGTCTACATGTTGTGTATTTAGTTCAGTCTACAGGTTGTGTCTTTAGTTCAGTCTACATGTTGTGTCTTTAGTTCAGTCTACATGTTGTGTATTTAGTTCAGTATACATGTTGTGTCTTTAGTTCAGTTTGTGTCTTTAGTTCAGTCTACATGTTGTGTCTTTCAGTCTACATGTTGTGTCTTTAGTTCAGTCTACATGTGGTGTCTTTAGTTCAGTCTACATGTTGTGTCTTTAGTTAAGTCTACAGGTTGTGTCTTTAGTTCGGTCTACATCTGGTGTCTTTAGTTCAGTCTACATGTTGTGTCTTTAGTACAGTCTACAGGTTGTGTCTTCAGTTCAGTCTACATGTTGTGTCTTTAGTTCAGTCTACATGTTGTCTACAGGTTGTGTCTTTAGTTCAGTCTACAGGTTGTGTCTTTAGTTCAGTCTACAGGTTGTGTCTTTAGTTCAGTCTACATGTTGTGTCTTTAGTTCAGTCTACATATTGTGTCTTTAGTTCAGTCTACATGTTGTGTCTTTAGTTCAGTCTACAGGTTGTGTCTTTAGTTCAGTCTACATGTTGTGTCTTTAGTTCAGTCTACATGTTGTGTCTTTAGTTCAGTCTGCAGGTTGTGTCTTTAGTTCAGTCTACATGTTGTGTCTTTAGTTCAGTCTACAGGTTGTGTCTTTAGTTCAGTCTACATGTTGTGTCTTTAGTTCAGTCTACAGGTTGTGTCTTTAGTTCAGTCTACATGTTGTGTAGTTCAGTCTACATGTTGTGTCTTTAGTTCAGTCTACATATTGTGTAGTTCAGTCTACATGTTGTGTCGTTAGTTCAGTCTACATTTAGTTCAGTCTACATGTTGTGTCTTTAGTTCAGTCTACAGGTTGTGTCTTTAGTTCAGTCTACATGTTGTGTCTTTAGCTCAGTCTACAGGTTGTGTCCTTAGTTCAGTCTACATGTTGTGTCTTTAGTTCAGTCTACATGTTGTGTCTTTAGTTCAGTCTACATGTTGTGTAGTTCAGTCTACATGGTGTGTAGTTCAGTCTACATGTTGTGTATTTAGTTCAGTCTACATGTTGTGTCTTTAGTTCAGTTTGTGTCTTTAGTTCAGTCTACATGTTGTGTCTTTCAGTCTACATGTTGTGTATTTCAGTCTACATGTTGTGTCTTTAGTTCAGTCTACATGTTGTGTCTTTAGTTCAGTCTACATGTTGTGTCTTTAGTTCAGTCTACAGGTTGTGTCTTTAGTTCAGTCTACATGTTGTGTCTTTAGTTCAGTCTACAGGTTGTGTCTTTAGTTCAGTCTACATGTTGTGTCTTTAGTTCAGTCTACATGTTGTGTAGTTCAGTCTACAGGTTGTGTCTTTAGTTCAGTCTACATGTTGTGCCTTTAGTTCAGTCTACATGTTGTGTAGTTCAGTCTACATGTTGTGTCTTTAGTTCAGTCTACATGTTGTGTCTTTAGTTCAGTATACAGGTTGTGTCTTCAGTTCAGTCTACATGTTGTGTCTTTAGTTCAGTCTACATGTTGTCTACAGGTTGTGTCTTTAGTTCAGTCTACATGTTGTGTCTTTAGTTCAGTCTACATGTTCTGTAGTTCAGTCTACATGTTGTGTCTTTAGTTCAGTTTGTGTCTTTAGTTCAGTCTACATGTTGTGTCTTTAGTTCAGTCTACATGTTGTGTCTTTATTTCCGTCTACATGTTGTGTCTTTAGTTCAGTCTACATGTTGTGTCTTTAGTTCAGTCTACATGGTGTGTCTTTAGTTCAGTCTACATGTTGTGTCTTTAGTTCAGTCTACAGGTTGTCTCTTTAGTTCAGTCTACAGGTTGTGTCTTTAGTTCAGTCTACATGTTGTGTCTTTAGTTCAGTCTACATGTTGTGTCTTTAGTTCAGTCTACATGTTGTGTCTTTAGTTCAGTCTACATGTTGTGTCTTTAGTTCAGTCTACATGTTGTGTCTTTAGTTCAGTCTACAGGTTGTGTCTTTAGTTCAGGTTGTGTCTTTAGTTCAGTCTACAGGTTGTGTCTTTAGTTCAGCCTGTGGCTACAGGTTGTTCTACAGGTTGCTCTACACGTTGCTCTACATGTTGCTCTACATGTTGCTCTACATGTTGCTCTACAGGTTGCTCTACAGGTTGTTCTACATGTTGCTCGACATGTTGCTCTACAGGTTGCTTCACCTCCACAAAGCACCTCTGGCTGGCAGGTCAGCTTGCCGTCTTTCTCCTTTACAGCGCTGGCCCTCATGTACTTCAACTAAAGACACAATATGTAGACTGAACTACACAACATTCAGTCTACATGTTGTGTAGTTCAGTCTACATGTTGTGTATTTAGTTCAGTCTACATGTTGTGTCTTTAGTTCAGTTTGTGTCTTTAGTTCAGTCTACATGTTGTGTCTTTCAGTCTACATGTTGTGTATTTAGTTCAGTCTACAGGTTGTGTCTTTAGTTCAGTCTACAGGTTGTCTCTTTAGTTCAGTCTACAGGTTGTGTCTTTAGTTCAGTCTACATGTTGTGTATTTAGTTCAGTCTACAGGTTGTGTCTTTAGTTCAGTCTACATGTTGTGTCTTTAGTTCAGTCTACATGTTGTGTATTTAGTTCAGTATACATGTTGTGTCTTTAGTTCAGTTTGTGTCTTTAGTTCAGTCTACATGTTGTGTCTTTCAGTCTACATGTTGTGTCTTTAGTTCAGTCTACATGTGGTGTCTTTAGTTCAGTCTACATGTTGTGTCTTTAGTTCAGTCTACAGGTTGTGTCTTTAGTTCGGTCTACATCTGGTGTCTTTAGTTCAGTCTACAGGTTGTGTCTTTAGTTCAGTCTACATGTTGTGTCTTTAGTTCAGTCTACATGTTGTGTAGTTCAGTCTACAGGTTGTGTCTTTAGTTCAGTCTACATGTTGTGCCTTTAGTTCAGTCTACATGTTGTGTAGTTCAGTCTACATGTTGTGTCTTTAGTTCAGTCTACATGTTGTGTCTTTAGTTCAGTATACAGGTTGTGTCTTCAGTTCAGTCTACATGTTGTGTCTTTAGTTCAGTCTACATGTTGTCTACAGGTTGTGTCTTTAGTTCAGTCTACATGTTGTGTCTTTAGTTCAGTCTACATGTTCTGTAGTTCAGTCTACATGTTGTGTATTTAGTTCAGTCTACATGTTGTGTCTTTAGTTCAGTTTGTGTCTTTAGTTCAGTCTACATGTTGTGTCTTTAGTTCAGTCTACATGTTGTGTCTTTATTTCCGTCTACATGTTGTGTCTTTAGTTCAGTCTACATGTTGTGTCTTTAGTTCAGTCTACATGGTGTGTCTTTAGTTCAGTCTACATGTTGTGTCTTTAGTTCAGTCTACAGGTTGTCTCTTTAGTTCAGTCTACAGGTTGTGTCTTTAGTTCAGTCTACATGTTGTGTATTTAGTTCAGTCTACATGTTGTGTCTTTAGTTCAGTCTACATGTTGTGTCTTTAGTTCAGTCTACATGTTGTGTCTTTAGTTCAGTCTACATGTTGTGTCTTTAGTCCAGTCTACATGTTGTGTATTTAGTCCAGTCTACATGTTGCGTCTTTAGTTCAGTCTACATGTTGTGTCTTTAGTTCAGTCTACATGTTGTGTCTTTAGTTCAGTCTACATGTTGTGTCTTTAGTTCAGTCTACAGGTTGTGTCTTTAGTTCAGTCTACATGTTGTGTCTTTAGTTCAGTCTACAGGTTGTGTCCTTAGTTCAGTCTACATGTTGTGTCTTTAGTTCAGTCTACATGTTGTGTCTTTAGTTCAGTCTACATGTTGTGTAGTTCAGTCTACATGGTGTGTAGTTCAGTCTACATGTTGTGTATTTAGTTCAGTCTACATGTTGTGTCTTTAGTTCAGTTTGTGTCTTTAGTTCAGTCTACATGTTGTGTATTTCAGTCTACATGTTGTGTCTTTAGTTCAGTCTACATGTTGTGTCTTTAGTTCAGTCTACATGTTGTGTCTTTAGTTCAGTCTACAGGTTGTGTCTTTAGTTCAGGTTGTGTCTTTAGTTCAGTCTACAGGTTGTGTCTTTAGTTCAGCCTGTGGCTACAGGTTGTTCTACAGGTTGCTCTACACGTTGCTCTACATGTTGCTCTACATGTTGCTCTACATGTTGCTCTACATGTTGCTCTACATGTTGCTCTACATGTTGCTCTACAGGTTGCTCTACATGTTGCTCTACATGTTGTTCTACAGGTTTCTCTTCATGTTGCTCTACAGGTTGTTCTACAGGTTGCTCTACAGGTTGCTCTACAGGTTGTTCTACATGTTGCTCGACATGTTGCTCTACAGGTTGCTTCACCTCCACAAAGCACCTCTGGCTGGCAGGTCAGCTTGCCGTCTTTCTCCTTTACAGCGCTGGCCCTCATGTACTTCAACTAAAGACACAATATGTAGACTGAACTACACAACATTCAGTCTACATGTTGTGTAGTTCAGTCTACATGTTGTGTATTTAGTTCAGTCTACATGTTGTGTCTTTAGTTCAGTTTGTGTCTTTAGTTCAGTCTACATGTTGTGTCTTTCAGTCTACATGTTGTGTATTTAGTTCAGTCTACAGGTTGTGTCTTTAGTTCAGTCTACATGTTGTGTCTTTAGTTCAGTCTACATGTTGTGTATTTAGTTCAGTATACATGTTGTGTCTTTAGTTCAGTTTGTGTCTTTAGTTCAGTCTACATGTTGTGTCTTTCAGTCTACATGTTGTGTCTTTAGTTCAGTCTACATGTGGTGTCTTTAGTTCAGTCTACATGTTGTGTCTTTAGTTAAGTCTACAGGTTGTGTCTTTAGTTCGGTCTACATCTGGTGTCTTTAGTTCAGTCTACATGTTGTGTCTTTAGTACAGTCTACAGGTTGTGTCTTCAGTTCAGTCTACATGTTGTGTCTTTAGTTCAGTCTACATGTTGTCTACAGGTTGTGTCTTTAGTTCAGTCTACAGGTTGTGTCTTTAGTTCAGTCTACAGGTTGTGTCTTTAGTTCAGTCTACATGTTGTGTCTTTAGTTCAGTCTACATATTGTGTCTTTAGTTCAGTCTACATGTTGTGTCTTTAGTTCAGTCTACAGGTTGTGTCTTTAGTTCAGTCTACATGTTGTGTCTTTAGTTCAGTCTACATGTTGTGTCTTTAGTTCAGTCTGCAGGTTGTGTCTTTAGTTCAGTCTACATGTTGTGTCTTTAGTTCAGTCTACAGGTTGTGTCTTTAGTTCAGTCTACATGTTGTGTCTTTAGTTCAGTCTACAGGTTGTGTCTTTAGTTCAGTCTACATGTTGTGTAGTTCAGTCTACATGTTGTGTCTTTAGTTCAGTCTACATATTGTGTAGTTCAGTCTACATGTTGTGTCGTTAGTTCAGTCTACATTTAGTTCAGTCTACATGTTGTGTCTTTAGTTCAGTCTACAGGTTGTGTCTTTAGTTCAGTCTACATGTTGTGTCTTTAGTTCAGTCTACAGGTTGTGTCCTTAGTTCAGTCTACATGTTGTGTCTTTAGTTCAGTCTACATGTTGTGTCTTTAGTTCAGTCTACATGTTGTGTAGTTCAGTCTACATGGTGTGTAGTTCAGTCTACATGTTGTGTATTTAGTTCAGTCTACATGTTGTGTCTTTAGTTCAGTTTGTGTCTTTAGTTCAGTCTACATGTTGTGTCTTTCAGTCTACATGTTGTGTATTTCAGTCTACATGTTGTGTCTTTAGTTCAGTCTACATGTTGTGTCTTTAGTTCAGTCTACATGTTGTGTCTTTAGTTCAGTCTACAGGTTGTGTCTTTAGTTCAGTCTACATGTTGTGTCTTTAGTTCAGTCTACAGGTTGTGTCTTTAGTTCAGTCTACATGTTGTGTCTTTAGTTCAGTCTACATGTTGTGTAGTTCAGTCTACAGGTTGTGTCTTTAGTTCAGTCTACATGTTGTGCCTTTAGTTCAGTCTACATGTTGTGTAGTTCAGTCTACATGTTGTGTCTTTAGTTCAGTCTACATGTTGTGTCTTTAGTTCAGTATACAGGTTGTGTCTTCAGTTCAGTCTACATGTTGTGTCTTTAGTTCAGTCTACATGTTGTCTACAGGTTGTGTCTTTAGTTCAGTCTACATGTTGTGTCTTTAGTTCAGTCTACATGTTCTGTAGTTCAGTCTACATGTTGTGTCTTTAGTTCAGTTTGTGTCTTTAGTTCAGTCTACATGTTGTGTCTTTAGTTCAGTCTACATGTTGTGTCTTTATTTCCGTCTACATGTTGTGTCTTTAGTTCAGTCTACATGTTGTGTCTTTAGTTCAGTCTACATGGTGTGTCTTTAGTTCAGTCTACATGTTGTGTCTTTAGTTCAGTCTACAGGTTGTCTCTTTAGTTCAGTCTACAGGTTGTGTCTTTAGTTCAGTCTACATGTTGTGTCTTTAGTTCAGTCTACATGTTGTGTCTTTAGTTCAGTCTACATGTTGTGTCTTTAGTTCAGTCTACATGTTGTGTCTTTAGTTCAGTCTACATGTTGTGTCTTTAGTTCAGTCTACAGGTTGTGTCTTTAGTTCAGGTTGTGTCTTTAGTTCAGTCTACAGGTTGTGTCTTTAGTTCAGCCTGTGGCTACAGGTTGTTCTACAGGTTGCTCTACACGTTGCTCTACATGTTGCTCTACATGTTGCTCTACATGTTGCTCTACAGGTTGCTCTACAGGTTGTTCTACATGTTGCTCGACATGTTGCTCTACAGGTTGCTTCACCTCCACAAAGCACCTCTGGCTGGCAGGTCAGCTTGCCGTCTTTCTCCTTTACAGCGCTGGCCCTCATGTACTTCAACTAAAGACACAATATGTAGACTGAACTACACAACATTCAGTCTACATGTTGTGTAGTTCGGTCTACATGTTGTGTATTTAGTTCAGTCTACATGTTGTGTCTTTAGTTCAGTTTGTGTCTTTAGTTCAGTCTACATGTTGTGTCTTTCAGTCTACATGTTGTGTATTTAGTTCAGTCTACAGGTTGTGTCTTTAGTTCAGTCTACAGGTTGTCTCTTTAGTTCAGTCTACAGGTTGTGTCTTTAGTTCAGTCTACATGTTGTGTATTTAGTTCAGTCTACAGGTTGTGTCTTTAGTTCAGTCTACATGTTGTGTCTTTAGTTCAGTCTACATGTTGTGTATTTAGTTCAGTATACATGTTGTGTCTTTAGTTCAGTTTGTGTCTTTAGTTCAGTCTACATGTTGTGTCTTTCAGTCTACATGTTGTGTCTTTAGTTCAGTCTACATGTGGTGTCTTTAGTTCAGTCTACATGTTGTGTCTTTAGTTCAGTCTACAGGTTGTGTCTTTAGTTCGGTCTACATCTGGTGTCTTTAGTTCAGTCTACAGGTTGTGTCTTTAGTTCAGTCTACATGTTGTGTCTTTAGTTCAGTCTACATGTTGTGTAGTTCAGTCTACAGGTTGTGTCTTTAGTTCAGTCTACATGTTGTGCCTTTAGTTCAGTCTACATGTTGTGTAGTTCAGTCTACATGTTGTGTCTTTAGTTCAGTCTACATGTTGTGTCTTTAGTTCAGTATACAGGTTGTGTCTTCAGTTCAGTCTACATGTTGTGTCTTTAGTTCAGTCTACATGTTGTCTACAGGTTGTGTCTTTAGTTCAGTCTACATGTTGTGTCTTTAGTTCAGTCTACATGTTCTGTAGTTCAGTCTACATGTTGTGTATTTAGTTCAGTCTACATGTTGTGTCTTTAGTTCAGTTTGTGTCTTTAGTTCAGTCTACATGTTGTGTCTTTAGTTCAGTCTACATGTTGTGTCTTTATTTCCGTCTACATGTTGTGTCTTTAGTTCAGTCTACATGTTGTGTCTTTAGTTCAGTCTACATGGTGTGTCTTTAGTTCAGTCTACATGTTGTGTCTTTAGTTCAGTCTACAGGTTGTCTCTTTAGTTCAGTCTACAGGTTGTGTCTTTAGTTCAGTCTACATGTTGTGTATTTAGTTCAGTCTACATGTTGTGTCTTTAGTTCAGTCTACATGTTGTGTCTTTAGTTCAGTCTACATGTTGTGTCTTTAGTTCAGTCTACATGTTGTGTCTTTAGTCCAGTCTACATGTTGTGTATTTAGTCCAGTCTACATGTTGCGTCTTTAGTTCAGTCTACATGTTGTGTCTTTAGTTCAGTCTACATGTTGTGTCTTTAGTTCAGTCTACATGTTGTGTCTTTAGTTCAGTCTACAGGTTGTGTCTTTAGTTCAGTCTACATGTTGTGTCTTTAGTTCAGTCTACAGGTTGTGTCCTTAGTTCAGTCTACATGTTGTGTCTTTAGTTCAGTCTACATGTTGTGTCTTTAGTTCAGTCTACATGTTGTGTAGTTCAGTCTACATGGTGTGTAGTTCAGTCTACATGTTGTGTATTTAGTTCAGTCTACATGTTGTGTCTTTAGTTCAGTTTGTGTCTTTAGTTCAGTCTACATGTTGTGTATTTCAGTCTACATGTTGTGTCTTTAGTTCAGTCTACATGTTGTGTCTTTAGTTCAGTCTACATGTTGTGTCTTTAGTTCAGTCTACAGGTTGTGTCTTTAGTTCAGGTTGTGTCTTTAGTTCAGTCTACAGGTTGTGTCTTTAGTTCAGCCTGTGGCTACAGGTTGTTCTACAGGTTGCTCTACACGTTGCTCTACATGTTGCTCTACATGTTGCTCTACATGTTGCTCTACAGGTTGCTCTACATGTTGCTCTACATGTTGTTCTACAGGTTTCTCTTCATGTTGCTCTACAGGTTGTTCTACAGGTTGCTCTACAGGTTGCTCTACAGGTTGTTCTACATGTTGCTCGACATGTTGCTCTACAGGTTGCTTCACCTCCACAAAGCACCTCTGGCTGGCAGGTCAGCTTGCCGTCTTTCTCCTTTACAGCGCTGGCCCTCATGTACTTCAACTAAAGACACAATATGTAGACTGAACTACACAACATTCAGTCTACATGTTGTGTAGTTCAGTCTACATGTTGTGTATTTAGTTCAGTCTACATGTTGTGTCTTTAGTTCAGTTTGTGTCTTTAGTTCAGTCTACATGTTGTGTCTTTCAGTCTACATGTTGTGTATTTAGTTCAGTCTACAGGTTGTGTCTTTAGTTCAGTCTACATGTTGTGTCTTTAGTTCAGTCTACATGTTGTGTATTTAGTTCAGTATACATGTTGTGTCTTTAGTTCAGTTTGTGTCTTTAGTTCAGTCTACATGTTGTGTCTTTCAGTCTACATGTTGTGTCTTTAGTTCAGTCTACATGTGGTGTCTTTAGTTCAGTCTACATGTTGTGTCTTTAGTTAAGTCTACAGGTTGTGTCTTTAGTTCGGTCTACATCTGGTGTCTTTAGTTCAGTCTACATGTTGTGTCTTTAGTACAGTCTACAGGTTGTGTCTTCAGTTCAGTCTACATGTTGTGTCTTTAGTTCAGTCTACATGTTGTCTACAGGTTGTGTCTTTAGTTCAGTCTACAGGTTGTGTCTTTAGTTCAGTCTACAGGTTGTGTCTTTAGTTCAGTCTACATGTTGTGTCTTTAGTTCAGTCTACATATTGTGTCTTTAGTTCAGTCTACATGTTGTGTCTTTAGTTCAGTCTACAGGTTGTGTCTTTAGTTCAGTCTACATGTTGTGTCTTTAGTTCAGTCTACATGTTGTGTCTTTAGTTCAGTCTGCAGGTTGTGTCTTTAGTTCAGTCTACATGTTGTGTCTTTAGTTCAGTCTGCAGGTTGTGTCTTTAGTTCAGTCTACATGTTGTGTCTTTAGTTCAGTCTACAGGTTGTGTCTTTAGTTCAGTCTACATGTTGTGTAGTTCAGTCTACATGTTGTGTCTTTAGTTCAGTCTACATATTGTGTAGTTCAGTCTACATGTTGTGTCGTTAGTTCAGTCTACATTTAGTTCAGTCTACATGTTGTGTCTTTAGTTCAGTCTACAGGTTGTGTCTTTAGTTCAGTCTACATGTTGTGTCTTTAGTTCAGTCTACAGGTTGTGTCCTTAGTTCAGTCTACATGTTGTGTCTTTAGTTCAGTCTACATGTTGTGTCTTTAGTTCAGTCTACATGTTGTGTAGTTCAGTCTACATGTTGTGTATTTAGTTCAGTCTACATGTTGTGTCTTTAGTTCAGTTTGTGTCTTTAGTTCAGTCTACATGTTGTGTCTTTCAGTCTACATGTTGTGTATTTCAGTCTACATGTTGTGTCTTTAGTTCAGTCTACATGTTGTGTCTTTAGTTCAGTCTACATGTTGTGTCTTTAGTTCAGTCTACAGGTTGTGTCTTTAGTTCAGGTTGTGTCTTTAGTTCAGTCTACAGGTTGGGTCTTTAGTTCAGCCTGTGGCTACAGGTTGCTATACAGGTTGCTCTACACGTTGCTCTACATGTTGCTCTACATGTTGCTCTACATGTTGCTCTACAGGTTGCTCTACATGTTGCTCTACATGTTGTTCTACAGGTTTCTCTTCATGTTGCTCTACAGGTTGTTCTACAGGTTGCTCTACAGGTTGCTCTACAGGTTGTTCTACATGTTGCTCGACATGTTGCTCTACAGGTTGCTTCACCTCCACAAAGCACCTCTGGCTGGCAGGTCAGCTTGCCGTCTTTCTCCTTTACAGCGCTGGCCCTCATGTACTTCAACTAAAGACACAATATGTAGACTGAACTACACAACATTCAGTCTACATGTTGTGTAGTTCAGTCTACATGTTGTGTATTTAGTTCAGTCTACATGTTGTGTCTTTAGTTCAGTTTGTGTCTTTAGTTCAGTCTACATGTTGTGTCTTTCAGTCTACATGTTGTGTATTTAGTTCAGTCTACATGTTGTGTCTTTAGTTCAGTATACAGGTTGTGTCTTCAGTTCAGTCTACATGTTGTGTCTTTAGTTCAGTCTACATGTTGTCTACAGGTTGTGTCTTTAGTTCAGTCTACATGTTGTGTCTTTAGTTCAGTCTACATGTTCTGTAGTTCAGTCTACATGTTGTGTCTTTAGTTCAGTTTGTGTCTTTAGTTCAGTCTACATGTTGTGTCTTTAGTTCAGTCTACATGTTGTGTCTTTATTTCCGTCTACATGTTGTGTCTTTAGTTCAGTCTACATGTTGTGTCTTTAGTTCAGTCTACATGGTGTGTCTTTAGTTCAGTCTACATGTTGTGTCTTTAGTTCAGTCTACAGGTTGTCTCTTTAGTTCAGTCTACAGGTTGTGTCTTTAGTTCAGTCTACATGTTGTGTCTTTAGTTCAGTCTACATGTTGTGTCTTTAGTTCAGTCTACATGTTGTGTCTTTAGTTCAGTCTACATGTTGTGTCTTTAGTTCAGTCTACATGTTGTGTCTTTAGTTCAGTCTACAGGTTGTGTCTTTAGTTCAGGTTGTGTCTTTAGTTCAGTCTACAGGTTGTGTCTTTAGTTCAGCCTGTGGCTACAGGTTGTTCTACAGGTTGCTCTACACGTTGCTCTACATGTTGCTCTACATGTTGCTCTACATGTTGCTCTACAGGTTGCTCTACAGGTTGTTCTACATGTTGCTCGACATGTTGCTCTACAGGTTGCTTCACCTCCACAAAGCACCTCTGGCTGGCAGGTCAGCTTGCCGTCTTTCTCCTTTACAGCGCTGGCCCTCATGTACTTCAACTAAAGACACAATATGTAGACTGAACTACACAACATTCAGTCTACATGTTGTGTAGTTCGGTCTACATGTTGTGTATTTAGTTCAGTCTACATGTTGTGTCTTTAGTTCAGTTTGTGTCTTTAGTTCAGTCTACATGTTGTGTCTTTCAGTCTACATGTTGTGTATTTAGTTCAGTCTACAGGTTGTGTCTTTAGTTCAGTCTACAGGTTGTCTCTTTAGTTCAGTCTACAGGTTGTGTCTTTAGTTCAGTCTACATGTTGTGTATTTAGTTCAGTCTACAGGTTGTGTCTTTAGTTCAGTCTACATGTTGTGTCTTTAGTTCAGTCTACATGTTGTGTATTTAGTTCAGTATACATGTTGTGTCTTTAGTTCAGTTTGTGTCTTTAGTTCAGTCTACATGTTGTGTCTTTCAGTCTACATGTTGTGTCTTTAGTTCAGTCTACATGTGGTGTCTTTAGTTCAGTCTACATGTTGTGTCTTTAGTTCAGTCTACAGGTTGTGTCTTTAGTTCGGTCTACATCTGGTGTCTTTAGTTCAGTCTACAGGTTGTGTCTTTAGTTCAGTCTACATGTTGTGTCTTTAGTTCAGTCTACATGTTGTGTAGTTCAGTCTACAGGTTGTGTCTTTAGTTCAGTCTACATGTTGTGCCTTTAGTTCAGTCTACATGTTGTGTAGTTCAGTCTACATGTTGTGTCTTTAGTTCAGTCTACATGTTGTGTCTTTAGTTCAGTATACAGGTTGTGTCTTCAGTTCAGTCTACATGTTGTGTCTTTAGTTCAGTCTACATGTTGTCTACAGGTTGTGTCTTTAGTTCAGTCTACATGTTGTGTCTTTAGTTCAGTCTACATGTTCTGTAGTTCAGTCTACATGTTGTGTATTTAGTTCAGTCTACATGTTGTGTCTTTAGTTCAGTTTGTGTCTTTAGTTCAGTCTACATGTTGTGTCTTTAGTTCAGTCTACATGTTGTGTCTTTATTTCCGTCTACATGTTGTGTCTTTAGTTCAGTCTACATGTTGTGTCTTTAGTTCAGTCTACATGGTGTGTCTTTAGTTCAGTCTACATGTTGTGTCTTTAGTTCAGTCTACAGGTTGTCTCTTTAGTTCAGTCTACAGGTTGTGTCTTTAGTTCAGTCTACATGTTGTGTATTTAGTTCAGTCTACATGTTGTGTCTTTAGTTCAGTCTACATGTTGTGTCTTTAGTTCAGTCTACATGTTGTGTCTTTAGTTCAGTCTACATGTTGTGTCTTTAGTCCAGTCTACATGTTGTGTATTTAGTCCAGTCTACATGTTGCGTCTTTAGTTCAGTCTACATGTTGTGTCTTTAGTTCAGTCTACATGTTGTGTCTTTAGTTCAGTCTACATGTTGTGTCTTTAGTTCAGTCTACAGGTTGTGTCTTTAGTTCAGTCTACATGTTGTGTCTTTAGTTCAGTCTACAGGTTGTGTCCTTAGTTCAGTCTACATGTTGTGTCTTTAGTTCAGTCTACATGTTGTGTCTTTAGTTCAGTCTACATGTTGTGTAGTTCAGTCTACATGGTGTGTAGTTCAGTCTACATGTTGTGTATTTAGTTCAGTCTACATGTTGTGTCTTTAGTTCAGTTTGTGTCTTTAGTTCAGTCTACATGTTGTGTATTTCAGTCTACATGTTGTGTCTTTAGTTCAGTCTACATGTTGTGTCTTTAGTTCAGTCTACATGTTGTGTCTTTAGTTCAGTCTACAGGTTGTGTCTTTAGTTCAGGTTGTGTCTTTAGTTCAGTCTACAGGTTGTGTCTTTAGTTCAGCCTGTGGCTACAGGTTGTTCTACAGGTTGCTCTACACGTTGCTCTACATGTTGCTCTACATGTTGCTCTACATGTTGCTCTACAGGTTGCTCTACATGTTGCTCTACATGTTGTTCTACAGGTTTCTCTTCATGTTG
Source organism: Notolepis coatsorum (assembly GCF_963971535.1). Lineage (NCBI taxonomy): Eukaryota > Metazoa > Chordata > Actinopteri > Aulopiformes > Paralepididae > Notolepis > Notolepis coatsorum. The sequence continues at coordinate 214,043,514 of NC_140167.1, forward strand.
CTCTACAGGTTGTTCTACAGGTTGCTCTACAGGTTGCTCTACAGGTTGTTCTACATGTTGCTCGACATGTTGCTCTACAGGTTGCTTCACCTCCACAAAGCACCTCTGGCTGGCAGGTCAGCTTGCCGTCTTTCTCCTTTACAGCGCTGGCCCTCATGTACTTCAACTAAAGACACAATATGTAGACTGAACTACACAACATTCAGTCTACATGTTGTGTAGTTCAGTCTACATGTTGTGTATTTAGTTCAGTCTACATGTTGTGTCTTTAGTTCAGTTTGTGTCTTTAGTTCAGTCTACATGTTGTGTCTTTCAGTCTACATGTTGTGTATTTAGTTCAGTCTACAGGTTGTGTCTTTAGTTCAGTCTACATGTTGTGTCTTTAGTTCAGTCTACATGTTGTGTATTTAGTTCAGTATACATGTTGTGTCTTTAGTTCAGTTTGTGTCTTTAGTTCAGTCTACATGTTGTGTCTTTCAGTCTACATGTTGTGTCTTTAGTTCAGTCTACATGTGGTGTCTTTAGTTCAGTCTACATGTTGTGTCTTTAGTTAAGTCTACAGGTTGTGTCTTTAGTTCGGTCTACATCTGGTGTCTTTAGTTCAGTCTACATGTTGTGTCTTTAGTACAGTCTACAGGTTGTGTCTTCAGTTCAGTCTACATGTTGTGTCTTTAGTTCAGTCTACATGTTGTCTACAGGTTGTGTCTTTAGTTCAGTCTACAGGTTGTGTCTTTAGTTCAGTCTACAGGTTGTGTCTTTAGTTCAGTCTACATGTTGTGTCTTTAGTTCAGTCTACATATTGTGTCTTTAGTTCAGTCTACATGTTGTGTCTTTAGTTCAGTCTACAGGTTGTGTCTTTAGTTCAGTCTACATGTTGTGTCTTTAGTTCAGTCTACATGTTGTGTCTTTAGTTCAGTCTGCAGGTTGTGTCTTTAGTTCAGTCTACATGTTGTGTCTTTAGTTCAGTCTGCAGGTTGTGTCTTTAGTTCAGTCTACATGTTGTGTCTTTAGTTCAGTCTACAGGTTGTGTCTTTAGTTCAGTCTACATGTTGTGTAGTTCAGTCTACATGTTGTGTCTTTAGTTCAGTCTACATATTGTGTAGTTCAGTCTACATGTTGTGTCGTTAGTTCAGTCTACATTTAGTTCAGTCTACATGTTGTGTCTTTAGTTCAGTCTACAGGTTGTGTCTTTAGTTCAGTCTACATGTTGTGTCTTTAGTTCAGTCTACAGGTTGTGTCCTTAGTTCAGTCTACATGTTGTGTCTTTAGTTCAGTCTACATGTTGTGTCTTTAGTTCAGTCTACATGTTGTGTAGTTCAGTCTACATGTTGTGTATTTAGTTCAGTCTACATGTTGTGTCTTTAGTTCAGTTTGTGTCTTTAGTTCAGTCTACATGTTGTGTCTTTCAGTCTACATGTTGTGTATTTCAGTCTACATGTTGTGTCTTTAGTTCAGTCTACATGTTGTGTCTTTAGTTCAGTCTACATGTTGTGTCTTTAGTTCAGTCTACAGGTTGTGTCTTTAGTTCAGGTTGTGTCTTTAGTTCAGTCTACAGGTTGGGTCTTTAGTTCAGCCTGTGGCTACAGGTTGCTATACAGGTTGCTCTACACGTTGCTCTACATGTTGCTCTACATGTTGCTCTACATGTTGCTCTACAGGTTGCTCTACATGTTGCTCTACATGTTGTTCTACAGGTTTCTCTTCATGTTGCTCTACAGGTTGTTCTACAGGTTGCTCTACAGGTTGCTCTACAGGTTGTTCTACATGTTGCTCGACATGTTGCTCTACAGGTTGCTTCACCTCCACAAAGCACCTCTGGCTGGCAGGTCAGCTTGCCGTCTTTCTCCTTTACAGCGCTGGCCCTCATGTACTTCAACTAAAGACACAATATGTAGACTGAACTACACAACATTCAGTCTACATGTTGTGTAGTTCAGTCTACATGTTGTGTATTTAGTTCAGTCTACATGTTGTGTCTTTAGTTCAGTTTGTGTCTTTAGTTCAGTCTACATGTTGTGTCTTTCAGTCTACATGTTGTGTATTTAGTTCAGTCTACAGGTTGTGTCTTTAGTTCAGTCTACATGTTGTGTCTTTAGTTCAGTCTACATGTTGTGTATTTAGTTCAGTATACATGTTGTGTCTTTAGTTCAGTTTGTGTCTTTAGTTCAGTCTACATGTTGTGTCTTTCAGTCTACATGTTGTGTCTTTAGTTCAGTCTACATGTGGTGTCTTTAGTTCAGTCTACATGTTGTGTCTTTAGTTCAGTCTACAGGTTGTGTCTTTAGTTCGGTCTACATCTGGTGTCTTTAGTTCAGTCTACAGGTTGTGTCTTTAGTTCAGTCTACATGTTGTGTCTTTAGTTCAGTCTACAGGTTGTGTCTTTAGTTCAGTCTACATGTTGTGTCTTTAGTTCAGTCTACATGTTGTGTAGTTCAGTCTACAGGTTGTGTCTTTAGTTCAGTCTACATGTTGTGCCTTTAGTTCAGTCTACATGTTGTGTAGTTCAGTCTACATGTTGTGTCTTTAGTTCAGTCTACATGTTGTGTCTTTAGTTCAGTATACAGGTTGTGTCTTCAGTTCAGTCTACATGTTGTGTCTTTAGTTCAGTCTACATGTTGTCTACAGGTTGTGTCTTTAGTTCAGTCTACATGTTGTGTCTTTAGTTCAGTCTACATGTTCTGTAGTTCAGTCTACATGTTGTGTATTTAGTTCAGTCTACATGTTGTGTCTTTAGTTCAGTTTGTGTCTTTAGTTCAGTCTACATGTTGTGTCTTTAGTTCAGTCTACATGTTGTGTCTTTATTTCCGTCTACATGTTGTGTCTTTAGTTCAGTCTACATGTTGTGTATTTAGTTCAGTCTACAGGTTGTGTCTTTAGTTCAGTCTACATGTTGTGTCTTTAGTTCAGTCTACATGTTGTGTATTTAGTTCAGTATACATGTTGTGTCTTTAGTTCAGTTTGTGTCTTTAGTTCAGTCTACATGTTGTGTCTTTCAGTCTACATGTTGTGTCTTTAGTTCAGTCTACATGTGGTGTCTACATGTTGTGTCTTTAGTTCAGTCTACAGGTTGTGTCTTTAGTTCGGTCTACATCTGGTGTCTTTAGTTCAGTCTACAGGTTGTGTCTTTAGTTCAGTCTACATGTTGTGTATTTAGTTCAGTCTACAGGTTGTGTCTTTAGTTCAGTCTACATGTTGTGTCTTTAGTTCAGTCTACATGTTGTGTAGTTCAGTCTACAGGTTGTGTCTTTAGTTCAGTCTACATGTTGTGCCTTTAGTTCAGTCTACATGTTGTGTAGTTCAGTCTACATGTTGTGTCTTTAGTTCAGTCTACATGTTGTGTCTTTAGTTCAGTATACAGGTTGTGTCTTCAGTTCAGTCTACATGTTGTGTCTTTAGTTCAGTCTACATGTTGTCTACAGGTTGTGTCTTTAGTTCAGTCTACATGTTGTGTCTTTAGTTCAGTCTACATGTTCTGTAGTTCAGTCTACATGTTGTGTCTTTAGTTCAGTTTGTGTCTTTAGTTCAGTCTACATGTTGTGTCTTTAGTTCAGTCTACATGTTGTGTCTTTATTTCCGTCTACATGTTGTGTCTTTAGTTCAGTCTACATGTTGTGTCTTTAGTTCAGTCTACATGGTGTGTCTTTAGTTCAGTCTACATGTTGTGTCTTTAGTTCAGTCTACAGGTTGTCTCTTTAGTTCAGTCTACAGGTTGTGTCTTTAGTTCAGTCTACATGTTGTGTCTTTAGTTCAGTCTACATGTTGTGTCTTTAGTTCAGTCTACATGTTGTGTCTTTAGTTCAGTCTACATGTTGTGTCTTTAGTTCAGTCTACATGTTGTGTCTTTAGTTCAGTCTACAGGTTGTGTCTTTAGTTCAGGTTGTGTCTTTAGTTCAGTCTACAGGTTGTGTCTTTAGTTCAGCCTGTGGCTACAGGTTGTTCTACAGGTTGCTCTACACGTTGCTCTACATGTTGCTCTACATGTTGCTCTACAGGTTGCTCTACAGGTTGTTCTACATGTTGCTCGACATGTTGCTCTACAGGTTGCTTCACCTCCACAAAGCACCTCTGGCTGGCAGGTCAGCTTGCCGTCTTTCTCCTTTACAGCGCTGGCCCTCATGTACTTCAACTAAAGACACAATATGTAGACTGAACTACACAACATTCAGTCTACATGTTGTGTAGTTCAGTCTACATGTTGTGTATTTAGTTCAGTCTACATGTTGTGTCTTTAGTTCAGTTTGTGTCTTTAGTTCAGTCTACATGGTTTGTCTTTCAGTCTACATGTTGTGTCTTTAGTTCAGTCTACAGGTTGTGTCTTTAGTTCAGTCTACATGTTGTGTCTTTAGTTCAGTCTACATGTTGTCTCTTTAGTTCAGTCTACATGTTGTGTCTTTAGTTCAGTCTACATGTTGTGCCTTAGTTCAGTCTACATGTTGTGTCTTTAGTTCAGTCTACATGTTGTGTATTTAGTCCAGTCTACATGTTGCGTCTTTAGTCCAATCTACATGTTGTGTCTTTAGTTCACTCTACATGTTGTGTCTTTAGTACAGTCTACAGGTTGTGTCTTCAGTTCAGTCTACATGTTGTGTCTTTAGTTCAGTCTACATGTTGTCTACAGGTTGTGTCTTTAGTTCAGTCTACATGCTGTGTCTTTAGTTCAGTCTACATGTTGTGTCTTTAGTTCAGTCTACAGGTTGTGTCTTTAGTTCAGTCTACATGTTGTGGGTTGTGTCTTTAGTTCAGTCTACATGTTGTGTAGTTCAGTCTACATGTTGTGTCTTTAGTTCAGTCTACATGTTGTGTAGTTCAGTCTACATGTTGTGTCTTTAGTTCAGTCTACATGTTGTGTCTTTAGTTCAGTCTACAGGTTGTGTCTTTAGTTCAGGTTGTGTCTTTAGTTCAGTCTACAGGTTGTGTCTTTAGTTCAGCCTGTGGCTACAGGTTGTTCTACAGGTTGCTCTACACGTTGCTCTACATGTTGCTATACATGTTGCTCTACATGTTGCTCTACATGTTGCTCTACATGTTGCTCTACATGTTGTTCTACAGGTTTCTCTTCATGTTGCTCTACAGGTTGTTCTACAGGTTGCTCTACAGGTTGCTCTACAGGTTGTTCTACATGTTGCTCGACATGTTGCTCTACAGGTTGCTTCACCTCCACAAAGCACCTCTGGCTGGCAGGTCAGCTTGCCGTCTTTCTCCTTTACAGCGCTGGCCCTCATGTACTTCAACTAAAGACACAACATGTAGACTGAACTACACAACATTCAGTCTACATGTTGTGTAGTTCAGTCTACATGTTGTGTATTTAGTTCAGTCTACATGTTGTGTCTTTAGTTCAGTTTGTGTCTTTAGTTCAGTCTACATGTTGTGTCTTTAGTTCAGTCTACATGTTGTGTCTTTAGTTCAGTCTACAGGTTGTGGCTTTAGTTCCGTCTACATGTTGTGTCTTTAGTTCAGTCTACAGGTTGTGTCTTTTGTTCAGTCTACATGTTGTGTCTTTAGTTCAGTCTACATGTTGTGTCTTTAGTTCAGTCTACAGGATGTGTCTTTAGTTCAGTCTAGATGTTGTGTCTTTAGTTCAGTCTACATGTTGTGTCTTTAGTTCAGTCCACATGTTGTGTCTTTAGTTCGGTCTACATGTTGTGTATTTAGTTCAGTCTACAGGTTGTGTCTTTAGTTCAGTCTACATGTTGTGTCTTTAGTTCAGTCTACATGTTGTGTCTTTAGTTCAGTCTACAGGTTGTGTCTTTAGTTCAGTCTACATGTTGTGTCTTTAGTTCAGTCTACATGTTGTGTTTTTAGTCCAGTCTACATGTTGCGTCTTTAGTCCAATCTACATGTTGTGTCTTTAGTCCAATCTACATGTTGTGTCTTTAGTTCAGTCTACATGTTGTGTCTTTAGTTCAGTCTACATGTTGTGTATTTAGTTCAGTCTACAGGTTGTGTCTTCAGTTCAGTCTACATGTTATGTCTTTAGTTCAGTCTACATGTTGTCTACAGGTTGTGTCTTTAGTTCAGTCTACATGTTGTGTCTTTAGTTCAGTCTACAGGTTGTGTCTTTAGTTCAGTCTACATGTTGTGTCTTTAGTTCAGTCTACATGTTGTGTTTTTAGTCCAGTCTACATGTTGCGTCTTTAGTCCAATCTACATGTTGTGTCTTTAGTTCAGTCTACATGTTGTGTCTTTAGTTCAGTCTACATGTTGTGTATTTAGTTCAGTCTACATGTTGTCTACATGTTGTGTCTTTAGTTCAGTCTACATGTTGTCTACAGGTTGTGTCTTTAGTTCAGTCTACATGTTGTGTCTTTAGTTCAGTCTACATGTTCTGTAGTTCAGTCTACATGTTGTGTATTTAGTTCAGTCTACATGTTGTGTCTTTAGTTCAGTTTGTGTCTTTAGTTCAGTCTACATGTTGTGTCTTTAGTTCAGTCTACATGTTGTGTCTTTATTTCCGTCTACATGTTGTGTCTTTAGTTCAGTCTACATGTTGTGTATTTAGTTCAGTCTACAGGTTGTGTCTTTAGTTCAGTCTACATGTTGTGTCTTTAGTTCAGTCTACATGTTGTGTATTTAGTTCAGTATACATGTTGTGTCTTTAGTTCAGTTTGTGTCTTTAGTTCAGTCTACATGTTGTGTCTTTCAGTCTACATGTTGTGTCTTTAGTTCAGTCTACATGTGGTGTCTACATGTTGTGTCTTTAGTTCAGTCTACAGGTTGTGTCTTTAGTTCGGTCTACATCTGGTGTCTTTAGTTCAGTCTACAGGTTGTGTCTTTAGTTCAGTCTACATGTTGTGTCTTTAGTTCAGTCTACAGGTTGTGTCTTTAGTTCAGTCTACATGTTGTGTCTTTAGTTCAGTCTACATGTTGTGTAGTTCAGTCTACAGGTTGTGTCTTTAGTTCAGTCTACATGTTGTGCCTTTAGTTCAGTCTACATGTTGTGTAGTTCAGTCTACATGTTGTGTCTTTAGTTCAGTCTACATGTTGTGTCTTTAGTTCAGTATACAGGTTGTGTCTTCAGTTCAGTCTACATGTTGTGTCTTTAGTTCAGTCTACATGTTGTCTACAGGTTGTGTCTTTAGTTCAGTCTACATGTTGTGTCTTTAGTTCAGTCTACATGTTCTGTAGTTCAGTCTACATGTTGTGTCTTTAGTTCAGTTTGTGTCTTTAGTTCAGTCTACATGTTGTGTCTTTAGTTCAGTCTACATGTTGTGTCTTTATTTCCGTCTACATGTTGTGTCTTTAGTTCAGTCTACATGTTGTGTCTTTAGTTCAGTCTACATGGTGTGTCTTTAGTTCAGTCTACATGTTGTGTCTTTAGTTCAGTCTACAGGTTGTCTCTTTAGTTCAGTCTACAGGTTGTGTCTTTAGTTCAGTCTACATGTTGTGTCTTTAGTTCAGTCTACATGTTGTGTCTTTAGTTCAGTCTACATGTTGTGTCTTTAGTTCAGTCTACATGTTGTGTCTTTAGTTCAGTCTACATGTTGTGTCTTTAGTTCAGTCTACAGGTTGTGTCTTTAGTTCAGGTTGTGTCTTTAGTTCAGTCTACAGGTTGTGTCTTTAGTTCAGCCTGTGGCTACAGGTTGTTCTACAGGTTGCTCTACACGTTGCTCTACATGTTGCTCTACATGTTGCTCTACAGGTTGCTCTACAGGTTGTTCTACATGTTGCTCGACATGTTGCTCTACAGGTTGCTTCACCTCCACAAAGCACCTCTGGCTGGCAGGTCAGCTTGCCGTCTTTCTCCTTTACAGCGCTGGCCCTCATGTACTTCAACTAAAGACACAATATGTAGACTGAACTACACAACATTCAGTCTACATGTTGTGTAGTTCAGTCTACATGTTGTGTATTTAGTTCAGTCTACATGTTGTGTCTTTAGTTCAGTTTGTGTCTTTAGTTCAGTCTACATGGTTTGTCTTTCAGTCTACATGTTGTGTCTTTAGTTCAGTCTACAGGTTGTGTCTTTAGTTCAGTCTACATGTTGTGTCTTTAGTTCAGTCTACATGTTGTCTCTTTAGTTCAGTCTACATGTTGTGTCTTTAGTTCAGTCTACATGTTGTGCCTTAGTTCAGTCTACATGTTGTGTCTTTAGTTCAGTCTACATGTTGTGTATTTAGTCCAGTCTACATGTTGCGTCTTTAGTCCAATCTACATGTTGTGTCTTTAGTTCACTCTACATGTTGTGTCTTTAGTACAGTCTACAGGTTGTGTCTTCAGTTCAGTCTACATGTTGTGTCTTTAGTTCAGTCTACATGTTGTCTACAGGTTGTGTCTTTAGTTCAGTCTACATGCTGTGTCTTTAGTTCAGTCTACATGTTGTGTCTTTAGTTCAGTCTACAGGTTGTGTCTTTAGTTCAGTCTACATGTTGTGGGTTGTGTCTTTAGTTCAGTCTACATGTTGTGTAGTTCAGTCTACATGTTGTGTCTTTAGTTCAGTCTACATGTTGTGTAGTTCAGTCTACATGTTGTGTCTTTAGTTCAGTCTACATGTTGTGTCTTTAGTTCAGTCTACAGGTTGTGTCTTTAGTTCAGGTTGTGTCTTTAGTTCAGTCTACAGGTTGTGTCTTTAGTTCAGCCTGTGGCTACAGGTTGTTCTACAGGTTGCTCTACACGTTGCTCTACATGTTGCTATACATGTTGCTCTACATGTTGCTCTACATGTTGCTCTACATGTTGCTCTACATGTTGTTCTACAGGTTTCTCTTCATGTTGCTCTACAGGTTGTTCTACAGGTTGCTCTACAGGTTGCTCTACAGGTTGTTCTACATGTTGCTCGACATGTTGCTCTACAGGTTGCTTCACCTCCACAAAGCACCTCTGGCTGGCAGGTCAGCTTGCCGTCTTTCTCCTTTACAGCGCTGGCCCTCATGTACTTCAACTAAAGACACAACATGTAGACTGAACTACACAACATTCAGTCTACATGTTGTGTAGTTCAGTCTACATGTTGTGTCTTTAGTTCAGTTTGTGTCTTTAGTTCAGTCTACATGTTGTGTCTTTAGTTCAGTCTACATGTTGTGTCTTTAGTTCAGTCTACAGGTTGTGGCTTTAGTTCCGTCTACATGTTGTGTCTTTAGTTCAGTCTACAGGTTGTGTCTTTTGTTCAGTCTACATGTTGTGTCTTTAGTTCAGTCTACATGTTGTGTCTTTAGTTCAGTCTACAGGATGTGTCTTTAGTTCAGTCTAGATGTTGTGTCTTTAGTTCAGTCTACATGTTGTGTCTTTAGTTCAGTCCACATGTTGTGTCTTTAGTTCGGTCTACATGTTGTGTATTTAGTTCAGTCTACAGGTTGTGTCTTTAGTTCAGTCTACATGTTGTGTCTTTAGTTCAGTCTACATGTTGTGTCTTTAGTTCAGTCTACAGGTTGTGTCTTTAGTTCAGTCTACATGTTGTGTCTTTAGTTCAGTCTACATGTTGTGTTTTTAGTCCAGTCTACATGTTGCGTCTTTAGTCCAATCTACATGTTGTGTCTTTAGTCCAATCTACATGTTGTGTCTTTAGTTCAGTCTACATGTTGTGTCTTTAGTTCAGTCTACATGTTGTGTATTTAGTTCAGTCTACAGGTTGTGTCTTCAGTTCAGTCTACATGTTATGTCTTTAGTTCAGTCTACATGTTGTCTACAGGTTGTGTCTTTAGTTCAGTCTACATGTTGTGTCTTTAGTTCAGTCTACAGGTTGTGTCTTTAGTTCAGTCTACATGTTGTGTCTTTAGTTCAGTCTACATGTTGTGTTTTTAGTCCAGTCTACATGTTGCGTCTTTAGTCCAATCTACATGTTGTGTCTTTAGTTCAGTCTACATGTTGTGTCTTTAGTTCAGTCTACATGTTGTGTATTTAGTTCAGTCTACATGTTGTCTACAGGTTGTGTCTTTAGTTCAGTCTACAGGTTGTGTCTTTAGTTCAGTCTACAGGTTGTGTCTTTAGTTCAGTCTACATGTTGTGTCTTTAGTTCAGTCTACATATTGTGTCTTTAGTTCAGTCTACATGTTGTGTCTTTAGTTCAGTCTACAGGTGGTGTCTTTAGTTCAGTCTACACATTGTGTATTTAGTTCAGTCTACATGTTGTGTCTTTAGTTCAGTCTACAGGTTGTGTCTTTAGTTCAGTCTACATGTTGTGTCTTTAGTTCAGTCTACATGTTGTGTCTTTAGTTCAGTCTACAGGTTGTGTCTTTAGTTCAGTCTACATGTTGTGTCTTTAGTTCAGTCTACAGGTTGTGTCTTTAGTTCAGTCTACATGTTGTGTCTTTAGTTCAGTCTACATGTTGTGTAGTTCAGTCTACATGTTGTGTAGTTCAGTCTACATGTTGTGTATTTAGTTCAGTCTACATGTTGTGTCTTTAGTTCAGTTTGTGTCTTTAGTTCAGTCTACATGTTGTGTCTTTCAGTCTACATGTTGTGTCTTTAGTTCAGTCTACATGTGGTGTCTTTAGTTCAGTCTACATGTTGTGTCTTTAGTTCAGTCGACAGGTTGTGTCTTTAGTTCAGTCTACATGTTGTGTCTTTAGTTCAGTCTACATGGTGTGTAGTTCAGTCTACATGTTGTGTCTTTAGTTCAGTCTACATGTTGTGTCTTTAGTTCAGTCTACATGTTGTGTAGTTCAGTCTACATGTTGTGTCTTTAGTTCAGTCTACAGGTTGTGTCTTTAGTTCAGGTTGTGTCTTTAGTTCAGTCTACAGGTTGTGTCTTTAGTTCAGCCTGTGGCTACAGGTTGTTCTACAGGTTGCTCTACACGTTGCTCTACATGTTGATCTACATGTTGCTCTACATGTTGCTCTACATGTTGCTCTACATGTTGCTCTACATGTTGTTCTACAGGTTTCTCTTCATGTTGCTCTACAGGTTGTTCTACAGGTTGCTCTACAGGTTGCTCTACAGGTTGTTCTACATGTTGCTCGACATGTTGCTCTACATGTTGCTTCACCTCCACAAAGCACCTCTGGCTGGCAGGTCAGCTTGCCGTCTTTCTCCTTTACAGCGCTGGCCCTCATGTACTTCAGCTTCACCAGGTCCTCGCCCACCTGGTGTACCCCCTGAGGAGAATGTTCAGCACCGTTAGAGATGTGAGGAGAATGTTCAGCACCGTTAGAGATGTGAGGAGAATGTTCAGCACCGTTAGAGATGTGAGGAGAATGTTTAGCACTGTTAGAGATGTGAGGAGAATGTTCAGCACTGTTAGAGATGTGAGGAGAATGTTCAGCACCGTTAGCGATGTGAGGAGAATGTTCAGCACTGTTAGAGCTGTCCCCCCTCAGCCCCCTGAGGAGAATGTTCAGCACTGTTAGAGATGTGAGGAGAATGTTCAGCACCGTTAGAGATGTGAGGAGAATGTTCAGCACCATTAGAGATGTGAGGAGAATGTTCAGCACCGTTAGAGATGTGAGGAGAATGTTCAGCACCGTTAGAGATGTGAGGAGAATGTTCAGCACCGTTAGAGATGTGAGGAGAATGTGCAGCACCGTTAGAGATGTGAGGAGAATGTTCAGCACCGTTAGAGATGTGAGGAGAATGTTCAGCACCGTAAGAGATGTGAGGAGAATGTTCAGCACCGTTAGAGATGTGAGGAGAATGTTCAGCACTGTTAGAGATGGCATTGCTAACAAAGGCTAACCATTTTTGCTTCCAATATCTAAAAACAAATAATAATAATAATAATAATAATAATAATAATAATAATAATAATAATAATAATAATAATAATAATAATAATAATAATAATAATAATAATAATAATAATAATAATAATAATAATAATAATAATAATAATAATAATAATAATAATAATAATAATAATAATAATAATAATAATAATAATAATAATAATAATAATAATAATATTAATAATAATAATATGAATAATAATAATAATAATTGTAACTGAGGGGTACAATTCCCTGACTGTATTAAAGAGTATGATATATTAAACCAATACTAGTTATGTACTTTAATTACTGGCCATACAGTACATGAATATATATGGTGAACACCCACACAAGAATACGGCATTGACACATAAAGTTCTATTTGGAGGGTATTTATTATTATTAAGCAACGTTAGGTTACAGATTGAGAATTAGGCTCGCGCTTGTATGGCGAAGAACACACGTAAAGTCAGTCAAGAGCGTAAGTCAATGAGAATAGTATGAATACTAGGATGGGTCTAAACTGACGCCACCTGTGGTATAGCAATTACATAGGGCACACTAGTACCAGCTGGAGACACTGGGGGGTTCCCTCCGGGTGTAAGGCCGGCAGGGGTAGAGGAATGTTCGGGTACAAAGTCTGGGTCAACGAGGAATAACGAGGCTCCAGATACAGGAGCCAGTGCATGTACTCCCTTGATCAGCAGACAAAGCAACAGCTATAATCCAGTATGCTCGACAGCATGGAAGACAGCTAGCCAGCCTCTTCCTAGAGGCGGGCTCGAGTGATGATCCTCACGGGGGGTAGATCCCAAACGACAGTGGGATCGACGGTTCTCTGCTCCAGCGGTCACGGTCCCAAAGCAATATAATCCAACCAGAAATGGTTCTGCAGTCGCCGGTGTAGGTTCTCCGATGTACATATCCAACGGTTCTCGTCTAGGACTCCTCGGGTGGGGGCACGAGTTTAGGCCGCCCAGCCTGGATAAGTGCACTAGCTATATACACAACGAACCGGTGGTAATGCTGGTCACTGAAGAACTGTAGCCGCACGATACACTATAAATGATAGACTATTACTTCACATTAGATTAAGTCGCACTCAACGTTACTGCGTTAAACTCTGACACTTTAGCAATCTATTCGCACGCGGTTCTCAATACTCTATTTAGAGGCAAAGTTGCTAACTTCACTGGACGTTGACTCGTGGTGAAGGCTTCAAGGTTTTGGTAAGACAAGTGCTGCTGTGTACACCTGCGCCGTATTTATACGTAAGGTGAATTATCTAGTGCCAACCTCAGTTCTGTCTCGTATTACTGCGCAGACTCTGGACATGTTGAGACATGCCCGGAGTTGCCTTTGAACTTGCCGTTGGGGGCTTGGTCGTTGGCGCCTAGGGGTCGCTGTCCAATAGGAGAGCGAATATTACTCTGGTTTGTACCCAGGTAAAGGGATATTCCGTGTATATATACAAAGAATATACAAGGGATATCAAACGATATACAAATATTATACAAGGGATATCGAGCAATAAATATATATATTCGGTTTAATCTGAACCTTTGTAACAATAATAATAATAATAATAATAATAATAATAATAATAATAATAATAATAATAATAATAATAATAATAATAATAATAATAATAATAATAATAATAATAATAATAATAATAATAATAATAATAATAATAATAATAATAATAATAATAATAATAATAATAATAATAATAATAATAATAATAATAATAATAATAATAATAATAATAATAATAATAATAATAATAATAATAATAATAATAATAATAATAATAATAATAATAATAATAATAATAATAATAATAATAATAATAATAATAATAATAATAATAATAATAATAATAATCATCATCAAAACACTGGTGGACATTTTGGGTCGATGTAAAATATTTCCAACAGGTATCAAATCAGATGGGCTTCTTGAAGTCTGTAACATTTTACTTTAATATAGTAAGTTGGGTATGAAACAAGAAAAATATATATTTTTAAATGTTTATGATTGAATCCAACCTATTGATTTGATTGAAGTGAATGTGATTTGACCAAAACATGTTTCTTCACAGATCCACCGAAGGTGGCGTGGTTCAGGAAAAGATGGACTTTATTAAAAAGATCTTTAAATATTTCACTCTCTGAGGTCAGAGCTCCCATGCATGGGAGAACAATAGGCTCGTCTGCATGGGCGAACAATAGGCTCTAATAGGTGTGAAAACATCCTCATCTCGGTAGAGAGGATTTTTCATAAATGGCGAAAATGTTGCGTGATTCAGAATTAGGTAAACAAATATTATATTCGCAATTTCTAATGCTTTGAAATGTTCTCTATCTGTTTCCTTATTTGCTAAATGTAATATTTATTTCATCTATTTCATCACTCAAATCTGTTTAGACTAATTATTGTTGTTATTATTATTACTTTGATTATTGTTTTTATTATTATTATCTTAATATTATGAAAATTGTTTTATGAACTTATTTCACTTTACTTTTGTTTTTGTGTTTTTTTTAATCCACTGATTTAATGAGTTGAGGCCCTGTATATGTAGCCGGTTCAACGCTGAACCTGCCACTACTTCGACCATGCCTTGAGTGGGAGTCGAACCCCGGGCGTCCGCACTGGGGCCAGCATCGCAAACCGCTGCGCCAAGAAAGGAATTCCCTCCTAAGCGCTCAGTTTGGATGCCTCTGGGGAGTGAGTTTTTACTTCTATGTGCCGTAGTCACACTATCGCGGCACATATCCGTTACATTTAGGCCCATCTGGGTCTCTTGCCTCTACTCAGCACCTTTATACACTTTCTGTCATGGTCAATGTTTTTACTGTTTTGCTGAAATGGTGCGAAATAAAGGCTCTCCTTGGTCAAGAGCAGGGGTCTCAAACTCAATTTACCTGGGGGCCGCTGGAGGTAGAGTCTGGGTGAGGCTGGGCCGCATCAAATATTCCACAAAAAAAGGGTTTCAAGTATTCCAAAAATGTATTAATACATCAACAAACTACCCCTTTGCCTCATCATAAAACCTCAAAAACACCAGCAACTGAGCATTCTCAGTGGTGTCAGTGGACTCATCCACAGCTATGGAAATGCACTGTGCATTCTTTTTATTCTATCACAGCCAGTATTTCAGTTATTCTGGTTGCTGTGCTATCAGAGGAGGATTTGCTTTTGTTTGCCTTCAAACATGGTCTCCATCACTTCAGTCATACATTATTTTATTATTTATGCATCAGAGAATGGCTTCTTGTGTTTAGCCAACACCCATGCCACTGAGTGAGCAGTGACACTTGGTTGCTTTTTATCGTTGTGACATGAATGAATGAATGAATGAATGAATGAATGAATGAATGAATGAATGAATGAATGAATGAATGAATGAATGAATGAATGAATGAAAACTTTATTTAACAGATTGCAGAAAGGGTACAATACAGTACGGCTCAATACACACAATTGTTAAGGGGATGCAGACCTGAGAAAGACGTTTGTCTTGTTTCCATCAGGGTCCCCCATTTTCAATTCATATAGACATTTATGCCATACACAACATACATGACATTTATGGCATAGGGACATATAGGTATTTAGTACTGATACATTTGTGACATAAACGGTATTCAAATATACAGTACTGTTACCCCTAGATCCTGACAGAGTATATACATATGATGGGGAGGGGACTGTACATTAGGAGGGGGTGGGTGGGTGGGAGAGAAATATACATACGGCGGGGAGGGAATATATACATGCGGTGGGGAGGAGACTGTCTATTAGGAGGTGGTGGGGGTTTTGGGCATTTACGGTGGCCAGTTTCGAATTGCAGCCTCCCGTAGGTGCTCTTTAAGAGCGGTTTTGAATGTGGGTAGGGATTCACATTCCTTTACAGCTTTGGGTAGGGCGTTCCACATTGATGTGGCATAATTGCGAAACGTATTTAGTCCCTTGTTTGAGCCGAATCTGGGTTTAACATGATTTGTTGAGCTTCCTCTGGTGTAGTGGTTGTGGTATTCACTGACCTTTGGGAAGTATTTTGACATGCACATGCAGGGCCGCCTCAGGGGGTGTGCGGTCGCACAGGGCCTCGAGGGAAGGGGCCTCGCACAATTTATTTTTTTTCTTTTTTTTGTTTTTGCGAGGCCCCCCTTCCCGCGAGGCCCTTTTTCATCACAGACATAAAATCTAGTTTTGCTTATATGCTTATATATTTCACATTAGACACGTTTGTAGAATGTGTCTGACTTGTTCCTGGCTCTGCGGCTCCGCAGCAGACATACTCACTATTGGAGCTCTGGGGCTCTGCAGCAGACATACTATTGGTTTCAACGAAGGGAGGGGTTACATCATGTGTACGCCGGCGTTCGTCAGCTGCGTTTCACTATTTCGCGCACGCAGCTTTGGAGGTTATGCTTAATTATGCCAGCCAAGACGAAGAGGACGGTCATTCGGCAGATGGACTGAAGATGAAAGTTGTTACATGTTAGACAGTTCAGTCAGGCTAGCCATGTCGGCTTAGCTAAAGGCAGGGACAGCTAGTTAGCTTTAGCTATGTTATAATATCGAGTGCTAACGTGTGGTTCAGTCGGGATAGCCATGATGATGTCGGCTAGTAGCTAGCTTAGCTAAAGGCTAACTAGCGTTAGCTAACCTAGAGAGAGCGCATGCAGCATTGTTATGCCAAGATGAAGAGGACGGTCATTCGGCAGATGACCATCCTCTTGGACGTTTGGTGAGTTTTTAATGCACTCTATTCTATTCCCGCCGTGGATATATCTCTCTCTCTCTCTCTCTCGGGAGCCAAACGGGCCAGCTAGCTGTTGTAGCTAATGTTATATTGAGCCAAAGCGGGCCGGCTAGCTAACGTAGCTAACGTTATATTGAGCCAAACGGGCTGGCTAGCTGTTGTAGTAGCTAACGGTGTGTGGCCTGGTGTCAGTACCTGGCTACTCTATTTGCAGTTAGCCTATTTAGCTGATGTCGGCCATTGGCTCCTTGCTACTTTGTTTTCTCTGGTATAGACCCTCTGCTCTTTGGATTTAAGTGTTGATCTTTGTCCTTTTGGATCTATGTATATTCATGTTGCCTTTGTGAAGTTATCTTTTCCTTCTGTTTTGTTCTTCCATTAAAAGTTGAATATCCTTTAGGGGCTCATCTTTGCTTATCTCTCTCATACATGCTCTCTCTCTAACACACACACACACACAGACATGCTCTCTCTCTCTAACACACAAACACACATGCTCTCTCTCTCTCTCTTTCTAACACACACAGACATGCTCTATATCTCTCTCAAACACACAAAATGACATGCTCTCTCTCTATATATTTCTCTCTCTTTCTAACACACATATACATGCTCTCTCTCTAACACACACACACACAAACAGACATGCTCTCTCTCTATCTCTCTCTTTCTAACACACACAGACATGCTCTATCTATCTCTCTCTTCAATTCAAATGGGCTTTATTTCACATTCTTGTATTTCTTCCAGTAGGTATGGGAGTTTTGAGTTATTGTCGATGTTTTCAAAGTCTCTTTGGGTGTTTGCAATTTGTGGGAAGTATGTCTTGGTATAGTGGGCAGGTTGTTAAGAAGTGGAGCTCGGTTTCCACCTCATCTTGTGTGCAGTGGGTCTGTCTTCGCTTGGGAGCCAGGTCTGCCTATGGCGGCCTTTCTCGATGGCTAGGCTGTGCTCGCTGAGTCTGTACCTAGTCAAGGATCTTCTTAGTATTGGGTCAGTCACAGTGCTCAGGTATTCTGCCACTGTGTACTCTCTGTTTAGGGCCAAATAGCATTTAAATTTGCTCTGGTTTTGGGTTGTTTCTTTCCAATGTGTCTCTCTCTCTCTCTCTCTCTGGCCTTGCTCTGGTGGAGGGTCAGGGGCATTGCCGGGTCTGTGCAGCGATAACACTGTATATTGACTGTAGAACGGGAGCTCTCTCTCGCTCTCTCTCTTGCTATATGTTGACTGTATCATGCCCAGTTTCGGGCAGCGCTATTATTTAAGAATATGTTGACTATGAAAATAAATAAAATAATAAATAAAAATTATATATATATATATATACATTTTTTTTTTACCTTTTAGGGGGGGGGGGGGGGGGGCTCGCGTTTAAATCTCCCACAGGGCCTCGCATTTCTCCCAGGCGGCCCTGTGTACATGGGTACCTTCGTCGTATAGTGTATCTTGTAGACCAGGCCCATTGCAAGTTGCTGTACTCTGTCGTCTACTCTAAGCCATCCTAGGTTGTTAAAGTGGGCAGGGGTGAGGTGGGTTCTGGGGGTAAGGTCAAGTAGTAGTCTGACCAGTTTGTTTTGTGATGTTTGTAATTTTGTTTTAAGCGCCTTTGAGGTGCTTTGGTACCATGAGGTGCATGCATAGTCGTAGTACCCTTGAATGAGTGCTCCTGCCAGAGTCTTCAGGGTATTCTTGTTTACCAGAGAGGAGATCCGGTACAAGAATCTAGTTCATTGGTTGACTTTTTTTATTACATTGGATGCCATTTTGTCACAGGAAAGATTTGCCTCTAGGATGGAACCCAGGTAGGTAATTTCGTCTTTCCCTGTGATAGATTTAATTCATTGATGTCTAGTAATATTCAATGTCAATATCTTATATATATCTATGCACCTATTGTCTCCCCCATGATGCAAGCTATAGCCTGGGCGTCTCTCAGTCTGACCTGCTGACCTCTGGCTGGAGGCTCCTTCCACACACAGGGCCCCCTGTACATCTCACGCACACGCACACACACTCACGTGCACACGCACACACACTCACGTACACACGCGCACACCCAGCTATCCGCCCATGAGTTATGGAGATGTTGTTCGAGAATAGGGGTCTTCTCCATCTCCATCTATTAGCCCCCCTTCTGAACAAGCACACACACAGCCCAGCAAGCA
Source organism: Notolepis coatsorum (assembly GCF_963971535.1). Lineage (NCBI taxonomy): Eukaryota > Metazoa > Chordata > Actinopteri > Aulopiformes > Paralepididae > Notolepis > Notolepis coatsorum. Next base: position 214,062,099 of record NC_140167.1, read on the forward strand.
CACACCACACACACACAAACTACACACACAGAAACATATACACACATACACCCCTCCCCTCTTCCTCTGTATAAATGGCATGTAGTGTGATGAATTCTGCCCTTCTTCTACTGGTGGCGATGAGCGGAGCCCGTGCAGGCTGCAGGAGTGGTGACTGTTCTTCTTCTCTGTGAATAAAAGCTCCGTTTGAAATACTCCGTGTTCCGCTTCGTCTTTCGGTCGACTGGTCCACACCCATATCAATTAAGAATTCACGAGGGACAGGAAATCCCTAACACTTGTGACAATATTGTCACCCACTGCAACTGAGAAGCCGTCGGTCTTGCTGAGTTTGTTATTTGAACCGAAGAGAATGGACTCTGTTTTACCCATGTGTAATGATAGTTTGTTATCAGCGAGCCATATGCAGATTTTGCCTAGTTCCGAGCTGAGGGTTTTTTCAACCTGCAACTTGTTCTTGTCAGAGACCAGCAAGGCTGAGTCGTCCGCAAACAGGAACAAGTTGCAGTCACAGGCTGACGACATGTCATTTGCATAAATTAAAAAACATAACTTTAACAATAATTCTGCTTGCAGCTTGATATGATGATTTCATTCCATTTATATTTGTGGTTCTTACTGCTGAAAGGTTGCATCAAAATAACTGTTTTGTTTCGTATTGGCGTTTCAAATTTCATTTCAAATTGCCACTCTTCACAAGAGCTACCGTTTCTTGGCACATTGTACTGGTTGGAGGGAGGATGAACTCATATTTTTCAGTCCATTCACCTTTGAATTGCAGCGATTTTCACTGTTGACTTTTATTTTACTGGCCATCTTTGAACATGCCATATTTTTCTACTAGCTGCCTGCTGGTAAAAATGATGCTACTCGCTACAGTACCTGCAGATTAGACTACCTGTAAATGCGCTGTCAACTCTCGCTCTGACTCCGACCCGTTGAAAGACAACACGCATTCCGTGAAGACCCGCCCTACTCTGCTCTGATTCGCAGACTGTGGGATGCTGACGGGACGCTGAATATGATTGGACCAAAGCAGTAGACAGACACAGACAGTTGGAGCAGTGCAGAGGAGATAGCAGAGAATTTCGAGGATACCTGCTATACGCAGTGATGACAGGATATATTTCCTTCTACTTGGTATCACTCCGGAATCGCGTTTCAACCACTAACGTTGCTGCCATGAGCCTGCGCTATGGTAGCCTACAAGTGATAAAATAAATAAAACGGCCAACTCGCGCAACGACTCGGCAACAAGTTGCGTGCGGCGGCGCGGGCCGCATTAACACTACACTTTGATGTCAAGTAGGGGGCCGCAAAATATCATCCAGCGGGCCGCAATTGGCCCGTGGCCCGCGAGAGAGAGATCAGCCCGCAACACACCCCTCCTCCGCTCCTATCCCTTATCGCGTGTCACACGCTGAATTACGAGCCCCCCAGCCCGGCCCGGCTCTACGCTGAGCTCCCTGTAGATTTCCCTGTATGCGGAAGTGCGCTGGTGGTCAAGCTGAATCTACCGGGAGATCGAGTAGTGCTCGCCCGCAGAGATATAATAATAATAATCAGTGCTTACTAACGTTAGCGTCTCCGCTATTTCTGACCGAATTAGTAAACTTTTTTTTTTATAACGGCAGATTCTTATTCACAGGAACTTTGTGCAGTTTTCACACGCTGCAATATAGAGATATGATAAATATGCGCTTTTCTGCTTTTTTTCCCCATAAAAACGGACTTACTATCAAACAAACACGAATATAAGTGGTTAACATTCAGAACTATTTGTAATCTGTCATCGATATATTGAGGTTCTTAATGTTAATCATGAGATTTTTTTTTAAATAGTAAACAGTTAAAATTATATGACTTTGAACGTGATCCATACTTTCATCGCCTAAGCTCCCTGAGCTCCACCAGTGCTAGGGAGGCACAAGGGTGAACTGTTTTTAATTGTTGTACGGCGACCTTGAGTGTCCTGAAAGGCGCCTTATAAATAAAATGCATTATTATTATTATAAAGAAATAAGAAAGAAAGAAATAATACGACTTGTAAATGGATTAATTATTGTTAACTTGTCCCGCTGTATGATTTCCCTTGATGTCTAAAGAACTACACTTGAATAGGGGAGGGGCTGAGTACTTTCACTCTCCCTTTGTGTGTGTGTGTGTGTTTGTGTGTGTATGTGTGTGCATGTGCGTGTGTGTGTGTGTGTGTGTGTGTGTGTGTGTGTGTGTGTGTGTGTGTGTGTGTGTGTGTGTGTGTGTGTGTGTGTGTGTGTGTGTGTGTGTGTGTGCGTGTGTGAGTGAGTGTGTACGTGTGTGTGCGTGCACAGTGCATAATATCTCCGGGAATCCACGGATGGTCACAGAAAAGTTACCATACCGCTGCGTCGGAAGCTCTGATGGAGTCATGCTTGGTTTTAAATTGGTCAGGAGACTCATTATGACAAACGCCTCCTTTTTTTTTTATCTACTTTTTCTCCCCATTTTTCTATTTTTCTCCCGTCCCCAATTTCGCGTTGTCCAATTCTACCCTCCCCTGTCTCGAACGCTGTTAGGCCATGCCTCCCACAAGCCGGCTGCAATGTGGACGAAGTCTTGCATCACGTGTCCCCTCCGGTACTCGAGGAGGCAGCCGTCACATCTTTTCACCTGCACAGCGCGATCTCTCAGCGGCGAGGGCCTGCGTGGGAGGGACACTCCGCCCTCGTCGCTACCTGATTCTACTGCTCAGGTGCACCAACCGACCTGTAGGAGTCGCTGTCCACAACGTCCGATCCCCACCCACCAGCTTCCCACCCCCTAATACTGCCAATTGTATTAGTATGAACGACCAGCCAAGCTGGTAGCAACGCCGAGAGCTGGGCTCGAACCCAGCATATCCTGCGTTGGTGGCAAGCACCTTGCCCACTGCGCCACGTAGCCGCCCTGACAAACGCCTCCTTATGATCGTGTCTCTAAAAATGAAAGATCGAGCTTGGTCTACTTGTTTAGGGATAAAGCTTATGTGCTGCTTGTCCAAAGGAGATTCCACCCGAAGTTGTTATAAGCATGATTCATAAGACATAGATTGAAAAGTATCTCCCTGATTTGTACAAGTGGTGGCTTATTTTTAAGGTATGAACCAGTACTTTCATATTATGTAAAATAAAGAATTGAAAATCCCCCTAACGGGCCCATAATTGGAGGGTTACGGTGAAAAACCAATTCCTGAATTAAGAGAATTGAGCCAAACACTGTTTCATAAATCATACCTTATTGGCAGATGGCAAGGGAAGAGCAAATCTTCTGTATGATGGCATAGAGTAGGCCTTGTTGGACTCCCCACCGCCCCCAACCAGTTTGTCCAGATAGAACATATCGTAAAGACTGTTGTCATCGTAGGCGATGACATCGAAGACCACGTGGCCATCCTCTTCAAACGCATTCACATGATGGTACACGACCATCGCTCCGGTGTAGTACTTTGTCCCAACCTCTTTCCCCGTCTTTCTGTCGACCAGGTGGATCAGAGTCTGTTCATGGAGTAAACACAGAAAACAGCAGAGAAATTGCTCTCATTGCCATGTGCGATTTCAACTCACAAATAAAATACAAGATCAAAAATACTTCCTGTTGCCTGAAACATATTCCCATTTCCCACATGCTCATCCTTGTGCATCTGTAACTGTCTGCGCCAAAGCACAGGCTGATTGACCCTATAGTTCGCAAGATATTGTTCCTCATTCTCGAACAGACTTACGAGAAAGGTTACAAGCTAATTTTATCGTTACTCCACTTACAAGGCTCAATACACACAATGTTAAGGAGCTGCAGACCAGAGAAACACTTTCGTCTTGTTTACATCAGGGTACCCCATTTTCAATTCATAATGACATTTATGACATACACGACATACAGTACTGTTACATTTATGACATACAAGATATACAAATATACAGTACTGTTTAACAGAGATCCTAAAAGAAAATATATACATTTGAGGGGGACGTATACATTCGATATCGTATACAACAATATTGTCACAAGGAAAGATGAAATTACCTACGTGGGTTCCATCCTAGAGGCAAATATTTCCTGTGACTAAATGGCATCCAATGTAATAAAAAAAAGTCAAGCAACAAACAAGATATTTGTACATGATCTCCTCTCTGGTAAATAAGAATACCTTGAAGACTCTAACAGGAGCACTCATTCAAGTGTTCTACGACTATGCTTGCACCTCATGGTACCAAAGCACCTCAAAGTCAGACTACTGCTTGACCTTACTCCTAGAACCTACCTCACCCCTGCCCATTTTGACAACTAGAGTAGACGACAGAGTACAGCAACTTGCAATGGGCCTGGTCTACAAGATACACTACACCACACTACCTGTCGAAATACACAAGTTAATTCGTGTGGACATGACCTAAGAATGAGTGGCGCTCTTCATTCATGGGATCGCAGCTGTGATAATTTTGGCCATTTACGAGCACCTTTCCATGCATTCAGGTATCCGGAGGAGGACTTTCATAAGTTTCCTCTTACAAACTTCTTACAAGGCTATTTACGAGGAAATGTATGAGAATGTTCGAGAATGAGGTCCATTGTGTGGATTCACCCACCCACATGCAGACGCTACCAATTCATAATGTCCATAAATATATAAATTTATAATAGGCTATATAACTGTGAAAAAAAAGACTGAAAACGTTCACAAAATATACGGAAACATAATCACTATATGAAATACATTAAATAGAATGAATAAAATCAGGACAGTAAGAATGTGTTGGTAAATCACATTCTCTTCAGGGAAGTACTTCAGGCAGCTCGCCCAGTTGACGCCCCTCATGTATGCGGTGGCCATCTTGAGGATGTCCAGTTTGAACGGCTGTTCGACAAAGATGAAGTAGTTGTCGGTCATGCCGAAACTGTGGTAGTAGCTGGGGCTGAGCAGGGAGTGGCAGGGCACGGTGCAGACCACCTCCACACTCCTCCACTCCTCAGGGCCGTCGCCCCGGCACCTGAGGAAAGAGCGGACGAGAAGTGAAATTGTAACAGTCACAAATGTGCCTCCTATATTTTTGTGTTATTATTTAGTTGCAATGCCATGTTTTGGTCACTAAGTGGTGCTCCATCTTTGTACATGTTTGTAGCAACAGGTCTATATTGAACCAGTGACTCACTTAACCTGTTAAGCCCTAGCCCTATTTTCAGAGAATCTACCTAAAATACATACCTAAGTAAATGGAAGATCTACAGGGCCATTTGCATGTTCCTGGTATCTAGGGACATCTGTAGATCTCAGGGAATGTATTCAAAGTGTAATATTGTGTCTGTTACTAGGCTTATGTGCTATAAGCAAGGCAGAGAGATGTTCTCCGTTTCGGTTGGTGTTATTGTGGTATGTGAAGGGTGCCTCTTCTGGTCCAAGCCTTGCATTGAAGTCCCCCAGGATTAGCCTGAAGTTGTGGGCTGGCACATGGTAGATAGCTGTGCTTAGGTTGTCGTAGAACTTCTCCACATCCTGGACTGGTGCTGCGTTGGTGGGAGAGTACACACTCTTGATAGTTGTTACCGGGTTCCCCTTGAAGTCAGTGACAAGAATCCTGTTGGTGTGCTGTTGCGCCCTCCGGAGAGCTTTTCATGCCCACCATGAGCCCCACGCCACCAGTGGCCACCTGGGCATCATTCCGCCATGCAGACGAGGTGATGAATGTACACCCCCCCCCCCTCTCCTATGCTCCTGTACTCCCAGGATATCCATTCCCCTTTCCTCAACCATACCAAAGAAATGTGAATTTATTGATCTAAAGATCCAGTTGGGGCCCTCCTCAATGGTTGTAACAGGTGACTATACAGCTGTAGACTATATCAACGATGATGATAAGAGAAATACTAAGATACATAGCTACCCTGATGGAACTGTTCCAATCATCTGAAAACACAGCAGCCAAGAAATGAATTATTCATGTAGGAGCCAAATCGACACTCTGAGAAATAGATGTCCATAGATACCAAGAACATGCAAGAACATGGACCTTGTAGAAGTGGAGCAATCTTCCATTTACTTGGGTATGTACTTTTAGGCGAATTTTCTGAAAACATGGCTAGGGTTTAAGAGGTTGAGTAAATAAAGAAATGTAACTGTCAATATTTCAATAATCAGAATCATAGTCAATAATCAGTGGCAAAAAGACAAAAGCCAGTTGCAGTCAGTCCAATCCAAGTAAGAAATTAACAACTGTAAACACAATTTAAATGGACAGAGAATAAAACATAATAACAATAACTAACTTTTCAGTGTAGGTACTTTCACTGGAGGTGGCATATATCCTACTTTACACGAAGCAACACGGCATGAAGTCAAAGCAGTAAAGGGCTAATTATGTGAAGCCGGTGGTAATAAAGTATAACCAAAAGATTATAAAATTGATAAACCTGGAGCGGCAGGGACTTTGAACAGCACGTATTTTGTCTTGCCCCTCTCTGCTATAGTGGTGCCCATGTTGTAGGTGTTGCCGTCTTGGTCGTAGTGTGGATGTGACGTCACCACGTTCACCGCCAGGTACTTGAGGTAGTCCACCTGTAGGTCACAGAGACTCATAAAGGAATGAAGGACGGACGGACAGACAGACAGACAGACAGACAGACAGACAGACAGACAGACAGACAGACAGACAGACAGACAGACAGACAGACAGACAGACAGACAGACAGACAGACAGACAGACAGACAGACAGACAGACAGACAGACAGACAGACAGACAGACAGACAGACAGACAGACAGACAGACAGACAGACAGACAGACAGACAGACAGACAGACAGACAGACAGACAGACAGACAGACAGACAGACAGACAGACAGACAGACAGACAGACAGACAGACAGACAGACAGACAGACAGACAGACAGACAGACAGACAGACAGACAGACAGACAGACAGACAGGCAGACAGACAGACAGACAGACAGACAGACAGACAGACAGACAGACAGACAGACAGACAGACAGACAGACAGACAGACAGACAGACAGACAGACAGACAGACAGACAGACAGACAGACAGACAGACAGACAGACAGACAGACAGACAGACAGACAGACAGACAGACAGACAGACAGACAGACAGACAGACAGACAGACAGACAGACAGACAGACAGACAGACAGACAGACATACAGACAGACAGACAGACAGACAGACAGACAGACAGACAGACAGACAGACAGACAGACAGACAGACAGACAGACAGACAGACAGACAGACAGACAGACAGACAGACAGACAGACAGACAGACAGACAGACAGACAGACAGACAGACAGACAGACAGACAGACAGACAGACAGACAGACAGACAGACAGACAGACAGACAGACAGACAGACAGACAGACAGACAGACAGACAGACAGACAGACAGACAGACAGACAGACAGACAGACAGACAGACAGACAGACAGACAGACAGACAGACAGACAGACAGACAGACAGACAGACAGACAGACAGACAGACAGACAGACAGACAGACAGACAGACAGACAGACAGACAGACATACAGACAGACAGACAGACAGACAGACAGACAGACAGACAGACAGACAGACAGACAGACAGACAGACAGACAGACAGACAGACAGACAGACAGACAGACAGACAGACAGACAGACAGACAGACAGACAGACAGACAGACAGACAGACAGACAGACAGACAGACAGACAGACAGACAGACAGACAGACAGACAGACAGACAGACAGACAGACAGACAGACAGACAGACAGACAGACAGACAGACCGTCCAGCCTCTGGGTCAGATGGCATCCCTGGAGAGATTCCTAATTATCCTAAAAGGACTGAGGCTGCGGTTACATTAAAGGGAAACAACAACGTTTCATTTTCACTTTTCTGAACGGTGCATTTATGCAGGCAGGTTAGACGTTGTTTGTCTCCTGTATGCGCTGGAGGTATTTGTCGTGTGCACAAGCCAGACAGAGAGAGAGAGCACAGAGCGCGCATGTGCATTATGATGAATTGAACATGGGGGACCCTGATGTAAACAAGACGAAAGTCTTACTCTGGTCTGCATCCCCTTAACAATTGTGTGTATTGAGCCATACTGTATTGTACCAATTCTGCAATCTGTTAATTACATTTTCAATCAATCAATGAATCATGTGTGTGCGTCGCGAGTGCCTTTTACACACACTCCTCGTTCAGACAGATAGAGAGATCACTTTTTTCTCCCGCTCCAATACGCAGGTGCGTGGGCTCACGCTGTCATACAGCGCGATAAAAGGACATATAATAAAAATACTATCAGGTAAATAAACAGTGTAAAGATATATCTCTTATATATATCTGTCACATTTAACCGTGGAAAGAGAGAGCGGGCGTGCTCTGATGGACGACATTGAACAAGTGTACGCTGCTCGACAAGTTTTTAAATGACATTTTATGGACGTCTGGAGTTGAAGCACGTTGGGCGTGAATGACTCCGTATACCGGCTCGCTTTGTTTACATGCCACCGTTCCAAGGGAGTTTTGACAACGAAAACCCCCTTTGAGCGTTGCCGCTAGGAAGACGAAAATGCCAGCTAAAACGGCATTGCCTTTTAACTTGGACATAATAATTCGAAAATGAAATGTTGTGGGCGGCTAAGTGGTGCAGTGCTAGCAGAGAGACAGAAGACACATTACTAGCAGAGAGAGAGACAGAAGACACATTACTAGCAGAGAGAGACAGAAGACACATTACTAGCAGAGAGAGACAGACGACACATTACTAGCAGAGAGAGACAGAAGACACATTACTAGCTGAGAGAGACAGAAGACACATTACTAGCTGAGAGAGACAGAAGACACATTACTAGCAGAGAGAGACAGAAGACACATTACTAGCAGAGAGAGACAGAAGACACATTACTAGCAGAGAGAGACAGAAGACACATTACTAGCAGAGAGACAGAAGACACATTACTAGCAGAGAGAGACAGAAGACACATTACTAGCAGAGAGACATAATACACATTACTAGCAGAGAGACAGAAGACACATTACTAGCAGAGAGAGACAGAAGACACATTACTAGCAGAGAGAGACAGAAGACACATTACTAGAAGAGAGAGACAGAAGACACATTACTAGCAGAGAGAGACAGAAGACACGTTACTAGCAGAGAGAGACAGAAGACACATTACTAGCAGAGAGAGACAGAAGACACATTACTAGCAGAGAGAGACAGAAGACACATTACTAGCAGAGAGAGACATAATACACATTACTAGCAGAGAGAGACAGAAGACACATTACTAGCAGAGAGAGACAGAAGACACATTACTAGCAGAGAGAGACAGAAGACACATTACTAGCAGAACGAGACAGAAGACACATTACTAGCTGAGAGACAGAAGACACACTACTAGCAGAGAGACAGAAGACACATTACTAGCAGAGAGACAGAAGACACATTACTAGCAGAGAGACAGAAGACACATTACTAGCAGAGAGACAGAAGACACATTACTAGCAGAGAGAGACAGAATACACATTACTAGCAGAGAGAGACAGAAGACACATTACTAGCAGAGAGACAGAAGACACATTACTAGCAGAGAGAGACAGAAGACACATTACTAGCAGAGAGAGACAGAAGACACATTACTAGCTGAGAGAGACAGAAGACACATTACTAGCAGAGAGAGACAGCAGACACATTACTAGCAGAGAGATACAGAAGACACATTACTAGCAGATAGAGACAGAAGACACATTACTAGCAGATAGAGACAGAAGACACATTACTAGCAGAGAGAGACAGAAGACACATTACTAGCAGAGAGAGACAGAATACACATTACTAGCAGAGAGAGACAGAAGACACATTACTAGATGAGAGACAGAAGACACATTACTAGCAGAAAGAGACAGAACACACATTACTAGCAGAGAGAGACAGAAGACACATTACTAGCTGAGAGACAGAAGACACATTACTAGCAGAGAGAGACAGAAGACACATTACTAGCAGAGAGAGACAGAAGACACATTACTAGCAGAGAGAGAGACATAAGACACATTACTAGCTGAGAGAGACAGAAGACACATTACTAGCAGAGAGAGACAGAAGACACACTACTAGCAGAGAGACAGAAGACACATTACTAGCAGAGAGAGAGAGACAGAAGACACATTACTAGCAGAGAGAGACAGAAGACACATTACTAGCAGAGAGAGAGAGAGAAGACACATTACTAGCTGAGAGAGACAGAAGACACACTACTAGCAGAGAGAGAGAGACAGAAGACACATTACTAGCAGAGAGAGACAGAAGACACATTACTAGCAGAGAGACAGAAGACACATTACTAGCAGAGAGACAGAAGACACATTACTAGCAGAGAGACAGAAGACACATTACTAGCAGAGAGAGACAGAAGACACATTACTAGCAGAGAGAGACATAAGACACATTACTAGCAGAGATAGACAGAAGACACATTACTAGCAGAGAGACAGTAGACACATTACAAGCAGAGAGAGACACAGAAGACACATTACTAGCTGAGAGACAGAAGACACACTACTAGCAGAGAGACAGAAGACACATTACTAGCAGAGAGACAGAAGACACATTACTAGCAGAGAGACAGAAGACACATTACTAGCAGAGAGACAGAAGACACATTACTAGCAGAGAGAGACAGAAGACACATTACTAGCAGAGAGAGACAGAATACACATTACTAGCAGAGAGACAGAAGACACATTACTAGCAGAGAGAGACAGAATACACATTACTAGCAGAGAGAGACAGAAGACACATTACTAGCAGAGAGAGACAGAAGACACATTACTAGCAGAGAGAGACAGAAGACACATTACTAGCAGAGAGAGACATAAGACACATTACTAGATGAGAGACAGAAGACACATTACTAGCAGAAAGAGACAGAAAACACATTACTAGCAGAGAGAGACAGAAGACACATTACTAGCAGAGAGACAGAAGACACATTACTAGCAGAAAGAGACAGAAGACACATTACTAGCAGAGAGAGACAGAAGACACATTACTAGCAGAGAGAGATACAGAAGACACATTACTAGCTGAGAGAGACAGAAGACACATTACTAGCAGAGAGAGACAGAAGACACACTACTAGCAGAGAGACAGAAGACACATTACTAGCAGAGAGAGAGACAGAAGACACATTACTAGCAGAGAGAGAGAGACAGAAGACACATTACTAGCTGAGAGAGACAGAATACACATTACTAGCAGAGAGAGACAGAAGACACATTACTAGCAGAGAGACAGAAGACACATTACTAGCAGAGAGACAGAAGACACATTACTTGCAGAGAGAGACAGAAGACACATTACTAGCAGAGAGAGACAGAAGACACATTACTAGCAGAGAGAGAGACAGAAGACACATTACTAGCAGAGAGAGACAGAAGACACATTACTAGCAGAGAGATAGACAGAAGACACATTACTAGCAGAGAGAGACAGAAGACACATTACTAGCAGAGAGAGACAGAAGACACATTACTAGCTGAGAGAGACAGAAGACACACTGCTAGCAGAGAGAGAGACAGAAGACACATTACTAGCAGAGAGAGACAGAAGACACACTACTAGCAGAGAGAGAGACATAAGACACATTACTAGCAGAGAGACAGAAGACACATTACTAGCAGATAGAGACAGAAGACACATTACTAGCAGAGAGAGACAGAAGACACATTACTAGCAGAGAGAGACATAAGACACATTACTAGCAGAGAGAGAGAAGACACATTACTAGCAGAGAGACAGAATACACATTACTAGCAGAGAGACAGAAGACACATTACTAGCAGAGAGACAGAATACACATTACTAGCAGAGAGACAGAAGACACATTACTAGCAGAGAGTCAGAAGACACACTACTAGCAGAGAGAGACAGAAGACACATTACTAGCTGAGAGACAGAATACACATTACTAGCAGAGAGAGACAGAAGACACATTACTAGCAGAGAGAGACAGAAGACACATTACTAGCAGATAGAGACAGAAGACACATTACTAGCAGAGAGATACAGAAGACACATTACTAGCAGAGAGAGACAGAAGACACATTACTAGCAGAGAGAGAGACAGAAGATACATTACTAGCAGAGAGAGACAGAAGACACATTACTAGCAGAGAGAGACAGAAGACACATTACTAGCAGAGAGAGACAGAAGACACATTACCAGATGATAGACAGAAGACACATTACTAGCAGAAAGAGACAGAAAACACATTACTAGCAGAGAGAGACAGAAGACACATTACTAGCTGAGCGACAGAAGACACATTACTAGCAGAGAGAGACAGAAGACACATTACTAGCAGAGAGAGACAGAAGACACATTACTAGCTGAGAGAGACAGAAGACACACTACTAGCAGAGAGAGAGAGACAGAAGACACATTACTAGCAGAAAGAGACAGAAGACACACTACTAGCAGAGAGAGAAGACACATTACTAGCAGAGAGACAGAAGACACATTACTAGCAGAGAGAGACATAAGACACATTACTAGCAGAGAGAGACAGAAGACACATTACTAGCAGAGAGAGACAGAAGACACATTACTAGCAGATAGAGAAGACACATTACTAGCAGAGAGACAGAAGACACATTACTAGCTGAGAGAGACAGAAGACACACTACTAGCAGAGAGAGAGAGACAGAAGACACATTACTAGCAGAGAGAGACAGAAGACACATTACTAGCAGAGAGACAGAAGACACATTACTAGCAGAGAGACAGAAGACACATTACTAGCAGAGAGACAGAAGACACATTACTAGCAGAGAGAGACAGAAGACACATTACTAGCAGAGAGAGACATAAGACACATTACTAGCAGAGATAGACAGAAGACACATTACTAGCAGAGAGACAGTAGACACATTACAAGCAGAGAGAGACACAGAAGACACATTACTAGCTGAGAGACAGAAGACACACTACTAGCAGAGAGACAGAAGACACATTACTAGCAGAGAGACAGAAGACACATTACTAGCAGAGAGACAGAAGACACATTACTAGCAGAGAGACAGAAGACACATTACTAGCAGAGAGAGACAGAAGACACATTACTAGCAGAGAGAGACAGAATACACATTACTAGCAGAGAGACAGAAGACACATTACTAGCAGAGAGAGACAGAATACACATTACTAGCAGAGAGAGACAGAAGACACATTACTAGCAGAGAGAGACAGAAGACACATTACTAGCAGAGAGAGACAGAAGACACATTACTAGCAGAGAGAGACATAAGACACATTACTAGATGAGAGACAGAAGACACATTACTAGCAGAAAGAGACAGAAAACACATTACTAGCAGAGAGAGACAGAAGACACATTACTAGCAGAGAGACAGAAGACACATTACTAGCAGAAAGAGACAGAAGACACATTACTAGCAGAGAGAGACAGAAGACACATTACTAGCAGAGAGAGATACAGAAGACACATTACTAGCTGAGAGAGACAGAAGACACATTACTAGCAGAGAGAGACAGAAGACACACTACTAGCAGAGAGACAGAAGACACATTACTAGCAGAGAGAGAGACAGAAGACACATTACTAGCAGAGAGAGAGAGACAGAAGACACATTACTAGCTGAGAGAGACAGAATACACATTACTAGCAGAGAGAGACAGAAGACACATTACTAGCAGAGAGACAGAAGACACATTACTAGCAGAGAGACAGAAGACACATTACTTGCAGAGAGAGACAGAAGACACATTACTAGCAGAGAGAGACAGAAGACACATTACTAGCAGAGAGAGAGACAGAAGACACATTACTAGCAGAGAGAGACAGAAGACACATTACTAGCAGAGAGATAGACAGAAGACACATTACTAGCAGAGAGAGACAGAAGACACATTACTAGCAGAGAGAGACAGAAGACACATTACTAGCTGAGAGAGACAGAAGACACACTGCTAGCAGAGAGAGAGACAGAAGACACATTACTAGCAGAGAGAGACAGAAGACACACTACTAGCAGAGAGAGAGACATAAGACACATTACTAGCAGAGAGACAGAAGACACATTACTAGCAGATAGAGACAGAAGACACATTACTAGCAGAGAGAGACAGAAGACACATTACTAGCAGAGAGAGACATAAGACACATTACTAGCAGAGAGAGAGAAGACACATTACTAGCAGAGAGACAGAATACACATTACTAGCAGAGAGACAGAAGACACATTACTAGCAGAGAGACAGAATACACATTACTAGCAGAGAGACAGAAGACACATTACTAGCAGAGAGTCAGAAGACACACTACTAGCAGAGAGAGACAGAAGACACATTACTAGCTGAGAGACAGAATACACATTACTAGCAGAGAGAGACAGAAGACACATTACTAGCAGAGAGAGACAGAAGACACATTACTAGCAGATAGAGACAGAAGACACATTACTAGCAGAGAGATACAGAAGACACATTACTAGCAGAGAGAGACAGAAGACACATTACTAGCAGAGAGAGAGACAGAAGATACATTACTAGCAGAGAGAGACAGAAGACACATTACTAGCAGAGAGAGACAGAAGACACATTACTAGCAGAGAGAGACAGAAGACACATTACCAGATGATAGACAGAAGACACATTACTAGCAGAAAGAGACAGAAAACACATTACTAGCAGAGAGAGACAGAAGACACATTACTAGCTGAGCGACAGAAGACACATTACTAGCAGAGAGAGACAGAAGACACATTACTAGCAGAGAGAGACAGAAGACACATTACTAGCTGAGAGAGACAGAAGACACACTACTAGCAGAGAGAGAGAGACAGAAGACACATTACTAGCAGAAAGAGACAGAAGACACACTACTAGCAGAGAGAGAAGACACATTACTAGCAGAGAGACAGAAGACACATTACTAGCAGAGAGAGACATAAGACACATTACTAGCAGAGAGAGACAGAAGACACATTACTAGCAGAGAGAGACAGAAGACACATTACTAGCAGATAGAGAAGACACATTACTAGCAGAGAGACAGAAGACACATTACTAGCAGAGAGAGACAGAAGACACATTACTAGCAGAGAGAGACAGAAGACACATTACTAGCAGAGAGAGACAGAAGACACACTACTAGCAGAGAGAGAGACAGACAACACATTACTAGCAGAGAGACAGAAGACACATTACTAGCAGAGAGAGACAGAAGACACATTACTAGCAGAGAGAGACAGAAGACACATTACTAGCAGAGAGAGACAGAAGACACATTACTAGCAGAGAGAGATAAGACACATTACTAGCAGAGAGACAGAATACACATTACTAGCAGAGAGACAGAAGACACATTACTAGCAGAGAGACAGAAGACACATTACTAGCAGAGAGACAGAAGACACATTACTAGCAGAGAGACAGAAGACACATTACTAGCAGAGAGAGACAGAAGACACATTACTAGCAGAGAGAGAGAAGACACATTACTAGCAGAGAGACAGAAGACACATTACTAGCAGAGAGAGACAGAAGACACATTACTAGCAGAGAGACAGAAGACACATTACTAGCAGAGAGACAGAAGACACATTACTAGCAGAGAGACAGAAGACACATTACTAGCAGAGAGAGACAGAAGACACATTACTAGCAGAGAGAGACATAAGACACATTACTAGCAGAGATAGACAGAAGACACATTACTAGCAGAGAGACAGTAGACACATTACAAGCAGAGAGAGACACAGAAGACACATTACTAGCTGAGAGACAGAAGACACACTACTAGCAGAGAGACAGAAGACACATTACTAGCAGAGAGACAGAAGACACATTACTAGCAGACAGACAGAAGACACATTACTAGCAGAGAGACAGAAGACACATTACTAGCAGAGAGAGACAGAAGACACATTACTAGCAGAGAGAGACAGAATACACATTACTAGCAGAGAGACAGAAGACACATTACTAGTAGAGAGAGACAGAATACACATTACTAGCAGAGAGAGACAGAAGACACATTACTAGCAGAGAGAGACAGAAGACACATTACTAGCAGAGAGAGACAGAAGACACATTACTAGCAGAGAGACAGTAGACACATTACTAGCATATAGAGACACAGAAGACACATTACTAGCTGAGAGACAGAAGACACACTACTAGCAGAGAGACAGAAGACACATTACTAGCAGAGAGACAGAAGACACATTACTAGCAGAGAGAGACAGAAGACACATTACTAGCAGAGAGAGACAGAATACACATTACTAGCAGAGAGACAGAAGACACATTACTAGCAGAGAGACAGAATACACATTACTAGCAGAGAGAGACAGAAGACACATGACTAGCAGAGAGACAGAAGACACATTACTAGCAGAGAGACAGAAGACACATTACTAGCAGAGAGAGACAGAAGACACATTACTAGCAGAGAGAGACAGAATACACATTACTAGCAGAGAGACAGAAGACACATTACTAGCAGAGAGAGACAGAATACACATTACTAGCAGAGAGAGACAGAAGACACATTACTAGCTGAGAGAGACATAAGACACATTTCTAGCAGAGAGAGACAGAAGACACATTACTAGCAGATAGAGACAGAAGACACATTACTAGCAGAGAGAGACAGAAGACACATTACTAGCAGAGAGAGACAGAAGACACATTACTAGCAGAGAGAGACAGAAGACACATTACTAGCAGAGAGACAGTAGACACATTACTAGCATATAGAGACACAGAAGACACATTACTAGCTGAGAGACAGAAGACACACTACTAGCAGAGAGACAGAAGACACATTACTAGCAGAGAGACAGAAGACACATTACTAGCAGAGAGAGACAGAAGACACATTACTAGCAGAGAGAGACAGAATACACATTACTAGCAGAGAGACAGAAGACACATTACTAGCAGAGAGACAGAATACACATTACTAGCAGAGAGACAGAAGACACATGACTAGCAGAGAGACAGAAGACACATTACTAGCAGAGAGACAGAAGACACATTACTAGCAGAGAGAGACAGAAGACACATTACTAGCAGAGAGAGACAGAAGACACATTACTAGCAGAGAGACAGAAGACACATTACTAGCAGAGAGAGACAGAAGACACATTACTAGCAGAGAGACAGAAGACACATTACTAGCAGAGAGACAGAAGACACATTACTAGCAGAGAGACAGAAGACACATTACTAGCAGAGAGAGACAGAAGACACATTACTAGCAGAGAGAGACAGAAGACACATTACTAGCAGAGAGAGACAGAAGACACATTACTAGCAGAGAGACAGTAGACACATTACTAGCATATAGAGACACAGAAGACACATTACTAGCTGAGAGACAGAAGACACACTACTAGCAGAGAGACAGAAGACACATTACTAGCAGAGAGACAGAAGACACATTACTAGCAGAGAGAGACAGAAGACACATTACTAGCAGAGAGAGACAGAATACACATTACTAGCAGAGAGACAGAAGACACATTACTAGCAGAGAGACAGAAGACACATTACTAGCAGAGAGACAGAAGACACATGACTAGCAGAGAGACAGAAGACACATTACTAGCAGAGAGACAGAAGACACATTACTAGCAGAGAGAGACAGAAGACACATTACTAGCAGAGAGAGACAGAATACACATTACTAGCAGAGAGACAGAAGACACATTACTAGCAGAGAGAGACAGAAGACACATTACTAGCAGAGAGACAGAAGACACATTACTAGCAGAGAGACAGAAGACACATTACTAGCAGAGAGACAGAAGACACATTACTAGCAGAGAGACAGAAGACACATTACTAGCAGAGAGACAGAAGACACATTACTAGCAGAGAGAGACAGAAGACACATTACTAGCAGAGAGAGACAGAATACACATTACTAGCAGAGAGACAAAAGACACATTACTAGCAGAGAGAGACATAAGACACATTACTAGCAGAGAGAGACAGAAGACACATTACTAGCTGAGAGAGACATAATACACATTACTAGCAGAGAGAGACAGAAGACACATTACTAGCAGAGAGAGACAGAAGACACATTACTAGCAGAGAGAGACAGAAGACACATTACTAGCAGAGAGAGACATAAGACACATTACTAGATGAGAGACAGAAGACACATTACTAGCAGAAAGAGACAGAAAACACATTACTAGCAGAGAGAGACAGAAGACACATTACTAGCTGAGAGACAGAAGACACATTACTAGCAGAAAGAGACAGAAGACACATTACTAGCAGAGAGAGACAGAAGACACATTACTAGCAGAGAGAGATACAGAAGACACATTACTAGCTGAGAGAGACAGAAGACACATTACTAGCAGAGAGAGACAGAAGACACACTACTAGCAGAGAGACAGAAGACACATTACTAGCAGAGAGAGAGACAGAAGACACATTACTAGCAGAGAGAGAGAGACAGAAGACACATTACTAGCTGAGAGAGACAGAATACACATTACTAGCAGAGAGAGACAGAAGACACATTACTAGCAGAGAGACAGAAGACACATTACTAGCAGAGAGACAGAAGACACATTACTAGCAGAGAGAGACAGAAGACACATTACTAGCAGAGAGAGACAGAAGACACATTACTAGCAGAGAGAGAGACAGAAGACACATTACTAGCAGAGAGAGACAGAAGACACATTACTAGCAGAGAGATAGACAGAAGACACATTACTAGCAGAGAGAGACAGAAGACACATTACTAGCAGAGAGAGACAGAAGACACATTACTAGCTGAGAGAGACAGAAGACACACTGCTAGCAGAGAGAGAGACAGAAGACACATTACTAGCAGAGATAGACAGAAGACACACTACTAGCAGAGAGAGAGACATAAGACACATTACTAGCAGAGAGACAGAAGACACATTACTAGCAGATAGAGACAGAAGACACATTACTAGCAGAGAGAGACAGAAGACACATTACTAGCAGAGAGAGACATAAGACACATTACTAGCAGAGAGACAGAATACACATTACTAGCAGAGAGACAGAAGACACATTACTAGCAGAGAGACAGAATACACATTACTAGCAGAGAGACAGAAGACACATTACTAGCAGAGAGTCAGAAGACACACTACTAGCAGAGAGAGACAGAAGACACATTACTAGCTGAGAGACAGAATACACATTACTAGCCAAGAGAGACAGAAGACACATTACTAGCAGAGAGAGACAGAAGACACATTACTAGCAGATAGAGACAGAAGACACATTACTAGCAGAGAGAGACAGAAGACACATTACTAGCAGAGAGAGACAGAAGACACATTACTAGCAGAGAGAGAGACAGAAGATACAGTACTAGCAGAGAGAGACAGAAGACACATTACTAGCAGAGAGAGACAGAAGACACATTACTAGCAGAGAGAGACAGAAGACACATTACCAGATGATAGACAGAAGACACATTACTAGCAGAAAGAGACAGAAAACACATTACTAGCAGAGAGAGACAGAAGACACATTACTAGCTGAGCGACAGAAGACACATTACTAGCAGAGAGAGACAGAAGACACATTACTAGCAGAGAGAGACAGAAGACACATTACTAGCTGAGAGAGACAGAAGACACACTACTAGCAGAGAGAGAGAGACAGAAGACACATTACTAGCAGAAAGAGACAGAAGACACACTACTAGCAGAGAGAGAAGACACATTACTAGCAGAGAGACAGAAGACACATTACTAGCAGAGAGAGACATAAGACACATTACTAGCAGAGAGAGACAGAAGACACATTACTAGCAGAGAGAGACAGAAGACACATTACTAGCAGATAGAGAAGACACATTACTAGCAGAGAGACAGAATACACATTACTAGCAGAGAGAGACAGAAGACACATTACTAGCAGAGAGACAGAAGACACATTACTAGCAGAGAGACAGAAGACACATTACTAGCAGAGAGACAGAAGACACATTACTAGCAGAGAGACAGAAGACACATTACTAGCAGAGAGACAGAAGACACATTACCAGATGATAGACAGAAGACACATTACTAGCAGAGAGAGACAGAATACACATTACTAGCAGAGAGACAAAAGACACATAACTAGCAGAGAGAGACATAAGACACATTACTAGCAGAGAGAGACAGAAGACACATTACTAGCTGAGAGAGACATAATACACATTACTAGCAGAGAGAGACAGAAGACACATTACTAGCAGAGAGAGACAGAAGACACATTACTAGCAGAGAGAGACATAAGACACATTACTAGCAGAGAGAGAGAAGACACATTACTAGCAGAGAGACAGAATACACATTACTAGCAGAGAGACAGAAGACACATTACTAGCAGAGAGACAGAATACACATTACTAGCAGAGAGACAGAAGACACATTACTAGCAGAGAGTCAGAAGACACACTACTAGCAGAGAGAGACAGAAGACACATTACTAGCTGAGAGACAGAATACACATTACTAGCAGAGAGAGACAGAAGACACATTACTAGCAGAGAGAGACAGAAGACACATTACTAGCAGATAGAGACAGAAGACACATTACTAGCAGAGAGAGACAGAAGACACATTACTAGCAGAGAGAGACAGAAGACACATTACTAGCAGAGAGAGAGACAGAAGATACAGTACTAGCAGAGAGAGACAGAAGACACATTACTAGCAGAGAGAGACAGAAGACACATTACTAGCAGAGAGAGACAGAAGACACATTACCAGATGATAGACAGAAGACACATTACTAGCAGAAAGAGACAGAAAACACATTACTAGCAGAGAGAGACAGAAGACACATTACTAGCTGAGCGACAGAAGACACATTACTAGCAGAGAGAGACAGAAGACACATTACTAGCAGAGAGAGACAGAAGACACATTACTAGCTGAGAGAGACAGAAGACACACTACTAGCAGAGAGAGAGAGACAGAAGACACATTACTAGCAGAAAGAGACAGAAGACACACTACTAGCAGAGAGAGAAGACACATTACTAGCAGAGAGACAGAAGACACATTACTAGCAGAGAGAGACATAAGACACATTACTAGCAGAGAGAGACAGAAGACACATTACTAGCAGAGAGAGACAGAAGACACATTACTAGCAGATAGAGAAGACACATTACTAGCAGAGACAGAATACACATTACTAGCAGAGAGACAGAAGACACATTACTAGCAGAGAGAGACATAAGACACATTACTAGCAGAGAGAGACAGAAGACACATTACTAGCAGAGAGAGAGACAGAAGACACATTACTAGCAGAGAGAGAGAGACAGAAGACACATTACTAGCTGAGAGAGACAGAATACACATTACTAGCAGAGAGAGACAGAAGACACATTACTAGCAGAGAGACAGAAGACACATTACTAGCAGAGAGAGACAGAAGACACATTACTAGCAGAGAGACAGAAGACACATTACTAGCAGAGAGAGACAGAAGACACATTACTAGCAGAGAGACAGAAGACACATTACTAGCAGAGAGACAGAAGACACATTACTAGCAGAGAGACAGAAGACACATTACTAGCAGAGAGACAGAAGACACATTACTAGCAGAGAGAGACAGAAGACACATTACTAGCAGAGAGAGACAGAATACACATTACTAGCAGAGAGACAAAAGACACATAACTAGCAGAGAGAGACATAAGACACATTACTAGCAGAGAGAGACAGAAGACACATTACTAGCTGAGAGAGACATAATACACATTACTAGCAGAGAGAGACAGAAGACACATTACTAGCAGAGAGAGACAGAAGACACATTACTAGCAGAGAGAGACAGAAGACACATTACTAGCAGAGAGAGACATAAGACACATTACTAGATGAGAGACAGAAGACACATTACTAGCAGAAAGAGACAGAAAACACATTACTAGCAGAGAGAGACAGAAGACACATTACTAGCTGAGAGACAGAAGACACATTACTAGCAGAAAGAGACAGAAGACACATTACTAGCAGAGAGAGACAGAAGACACATTACTAGCAGAGAGAGATACAGAAGACACATTACTAGCTGAGAGAGACAGAAGACACATTACTAGCAGAGATAGACAGAAGACACACTACTAGCAGAGAGACAGAAGACACATTACTAGCAGAGAGAGAGACAGAAGACACATTACTAGCAGAGAGAGAGAGACAGGAGACACATTACTAGCTGAGAGAGACAGAATACACATTACTAGCAGAGAGAGACAGAAGACACATTACTAGCAGAGAGACAGAAGACACATTACTAGCAGAGAGACAGAAGACACATTACTAGCAGAGAGAGACAGAAGACACATTACTAGCAGAGAGAGACAGAAGACACATTACTAGCAGAGAGAGAGACAGAAGACACATTACTAGCAGAGAGAGACAGAAGACACATTACTAGCAGAGAGATAGACAGAAGACACATTACTAGCAGAGAGAGACAGAAGACACATTACTAGCAGAGAGAGACAGAAGACACATTACTAGCTGAGAGAGACAGAAGACACACTGCTAGCAGAGAGAGAGACAGAAGACACATTACTAGCAGAGAGAGACAGAAGACACACTACTAGCAGAGAGAGAGACATAAGACACATTACTAGCAGAGAGACAGAAGACACATTACTAGCAGATAGAGACAGAAGACACATTACTAGCAGAGAGAGACAGAAGACACATTACTAGCAGAGAGAGACATAAGACACATTACTAGCAGAGAGAGAGAAGACACATTACTAGCAGAGAGACAGAATACACATTACTAGCAGAGAGACAGAAGACACATTACTAGCAGAGAGACAGAATACACATTACTAGCAGAGAGACAGAAGACACATTACTAGCAGAGAGTCAGAAGACACACTACTAGCAGAGAGAGACAGAAGACACATTACTAGCTGAGAGACAGAATACACATTACTAGCAGAGAGAGACAGAAGACACATTACTAGCAGAGAGAGACAGAAGACACATTACTAGCAGATAGAGACAGAAGACACATTACTAGCAGAGAGAGACAGAAGACACATTACTAGCAGAGAGAGACAGAAGACACATTACTAGCAGAGAGAGAGACAGAAGATACATTACTAGCAGAGAGAGACAGAAGACACATTACTAGCAGAGAGAGACAGAAGACACATTACTAGCAGAGAGAGACAGAAGACACATTACTAGCAGAGAGAGACAGAAGACACATTACTAGCAGAGAGAGACAGAAGACACATTACTAGCAGAGAGAGAGACAGAAGATACAGTACTAGCAGAGAGAGACAGAAGACACATTACTAGCAGAGAGAGACAGAAGACACATTACTAGCAGAGAGAGACAGAAGACACATTACCAGATGATAGACAGAAGACACATTACTAGCAGAAAGAGACAGAAAACACATTACTAGCAGAGAGAGACAGAAGACACATTACTAGCTGAGCGACAGAAGACACATTACTAGCAGAGAGAGACAGAAGACACATTACTAGCAGAGAGAGACAGAAGACACATTACTAGCTGAGAGAGACAGAAGACACACTACTAGCAGAGAGAGAGAGACAGAAGACACATTACTAGCAGAAAGAGACAGAAGACACACTACTAGCAGAGAGAGAAGACACATTACTAGCAGAGAGACAGAAGACACATTACTAGCAGAGAGAGACATAAGACACATTACTAGCAGAGAGAGACAGAAGACACATTACTAGCAGAGAGAGACAGAAGACACATTACTAGCAGATAGAGAAGACACATTACTAGCAGAGAGACAGAATACACATTACTAGCAGAGAGAGACAGAAGACACATTACTAGCAGAGAGACAGAAGACACATTACTAGCAGAGAGACAGAAGACACATTACTAGCAGAGAGACAGAAGACACATTACTAGCAGAGAGACAGAAGACACATTACTAGCAGAGAGACAGAAGACACATTACCAGATGATAGACAGAAGACACATTACTAGCAGAGAGAGACAGAATACACATTACTAGCAGAGAGACAAAAGACACATAACTAGCAGAGAGAGACATAAGACACATTACTAGCAGAGAGAGACAGAAGACACATTACTAGCTGAGAGAGACATAATACACATTACTAGCAGAGAGAGACAGAAGACACATTACTAGCAGAGAGAGACAGAAGACACATTACTAGCAGAGAGAGACATAAGACACATTACTAGCAGAGAGAGAGAAGACACATTACTAGCAGAGAGACAGAATACACATTACTAGCAGAGAGACAGAAGACACATTACTAGCAGAGAGACAGAATACACATTACTAGCAGAGAGACAGAAGACACATTACTAGCAGAGAGTCAGAAGACACACTACTAGCAGAGAGAGACAGAAGACACATTACTAGCTGAGAGACAGAATACACATTACTAGCAGAGAGAGACAGAAGACACATTACTAGCAGAGAGAGACAGAAGACACATTACTAGCAGATAGAGACAGAAGACACATTACTAGCAGAGAGAGACAGAAGACACATTACTAGCAGAGAGAGACAGAAGACACATTACTAGCAGAGAGAGAGACAGAAGATACAGTACTAGCAGAGAGAGACAGAAGACACATTACTAGCAGAGAGAGACAGAAGACACATTACTAGCAGAGAGAGACAGAAGACACATTACCAGATGATAGACAGAAGACACATTACTAGCAGAAAGAGACAGAAAACACATTACTAGCAGAGAGAGACAGAAGACACATTACTAGCTGAGCGACAGAAGACACATTACTAGCAGAGAGAGACAGAAGACACATTACTAGCAGAGAGAGACAGAAGACACATTACTAGCTGAGAGAGACAGAAGACACACTACTAGCAGAGAGAGAGAGACAGAAGACACATTACTAGCAGAAAGAGACAGAAGACACACTACTAGCAGAGAGAGAAGACACATTACTAGCAGAGAGACAGAAGACACATTACTAGCAGAGAGAGACATAAGACACATTACTAGCAGAGAGAGACAGAAGACACATTACTAGCAGAGAGAGACAGAAGACACATTACTAGCAGATAGAGAAGACACATTACTAGCAGAGAGACAGAATACACATTACTAGCAGAGAGACAGAAGACACATTACTAGCAGAGAGAGACATAAGACACATTACTAGCAGAGAGAGACAGAAGACACATTACTAGCAGAGAGAGAGACAGAAGACACATTACTAGCAGAGAGAGAGAGAGACAGAAGACACATTACTAGCTGAGAGAGACAGAATACACATTACTAGCAGAGAGAGACAGAAGACACATTACTAGCAGAGAGACAGAAGACACATTACTAGCAGAGAGAGACAGAAGACACATTACTAGCAGAGAGACAGAAGACACATTACTAGCAGAGAGAGACAGAAGACACATTACTAGCAGAGAGACAGAAGACACATTACTAGCAGAGAGACAGAAGACACATTACTAGCAGAGAGACAGAAGACACATTACTAGCAGAGAGACAGAAGACACATTACTAGCAGAGAGAGACAGAATACACATTACTAGCAGAGAGACAAAAGACACATAACTAGCAGAGAGAGACATAAGACACATTACTAGCAGAGAGAGACAGAAGACACATTACTAGCTGAGAGAGACATAATACACATTACTAGCAGAGAGAGACAGAAGACACATTACTAGCAGAGAGAGACAGAAGACACATTACTAGCAGAGAGAGACAGAAGACACATTACTAGCAGAGAGAGACATAAGACACATTACTAGATGAGAGACAGAAGACACATTACTAGCAGAAAGAGACAGAAAACACATTACTAGCAGAGAGAGACAGAAGACACATTACTAGCTGAGAGACAGAAGACACATTACTAGCAGAAAGAGACAGAAGACACATTACTAGCAGAGAGAGACAGAAGACACATTACTAGCAGAGAGAGATACAGAAGACACATTACTAGCTGAGAGAGACAGAAGACACATTACTAGCAGAGAGAGACAGAAGACACACTACTAGCAGAGAGACAGAAGACACATTACTAGCAGAGAGAGAGACAGAAGACACATTACTAGCAGAGAGAGAGAGACAGGAGACACATTACTAGCTGAGAGAGACAGAATACACATTACTAGCAGAGAGAGACAGAAGACACATTACTAGCAGAGAGACAGAAGACACATTACTAGCAGAGAGACAGAAGACACATTACTAGCAGAGAGAGACAGAAGACACATTACTAGCAGAGAGAGACAGAAGACACATTACTAGCAGAGAGAGAGACAGAAGACACATTACTAGCAGAGAGAGACAGAAGACACATTACTAGCAGAGAGATAGACAGAAGACACATTACTAGCAGAGAGAGACAGAAGACACATTACTAGCAGAGAGAGACAGAAGACACATTACTAGCTGAGAGAGACAGAAGACACACTGCTAGCAGAGAGAGAGACAGAAGACACATTACTAGCAGAGAGAGACAGAAGACACACTACTAGCAGAGAGAGAGACATAAGACACATTACTAGCAGAGAGACAGAAGACACATTACTAGCAGATAGAGACAGAAGACACATTACTAGCAGAGAGAGACAGAAGACACATTACTAGCAGAGAGAGACATAAGACACATTACTAGCAGAGAGAGAGAAGACACATTACTAGCAGAGAGACAGAATACACATTACTAGCAGAGAGACAGAAGACACATTACTAGCAGAGAGACAGAATACACATTACTAGCAGAGAGACAGAAGACACATTACTAGCAGAGAGTCAGAAGACACACTACTAGCAGAGAGAGACAGAAGACACATTACTAGCTGAGAGACAGAATACACATTACTAGCAGAGAGAGACAGAAGACACATTACTAGCAGAGAGAGACAGAAGACACATTACTAGCAGATAGAGACAGAAGACACATTACTAGCAGAGAGAGACAGAAGACACATTACTAGCAGAGAGAGACAGAAGACACATTACTAGCAGAGAGAGAGACAGAAGATACATTACTAGCAGAGAGAGACAGAAGACACATTACTAGCAGAGAGAGACAGAAGACACATTACTAGCAGAGAGAGACAGAAGACACATTACCAGATGATAGACAGAAGACACATTACTAGCAGAAAGAGACAGAAAACACATTACTAGCAGAGAGAGACAGAAGACACATTACTAGCTGAGCGACAGAAGACACATTACTAGCAGAGAGAGACAGAAGACACATTACTAGCAGAGAGAGACAGAAGACACATTACTAGCTGAGAGAGACAGAAGACACACTACTAGCAGAGAGAGAGAGACAGAAGACACATTACTAGCAGAAAGAGACAGAAGACACACTACTAGCAGAGAGAGAAGACACATTACTAGCAGAGAGACAGAAGACACATTACTAGCAGAGAGAGACATAAGACACATTACTAGCAGAGAGAGACAGAAGACACATTACTAGCAGAGAGAGACAGAAGACACATTACTAGCAGATAGAGAAGACACATTACTAGCAGAGAGACAGAAGACACATTACTAGCAGAGAGAGACAGAAGACACATTACTAGCAGAGAGAGACAGAAGACACATTACTAGCAGAGAGAGACAGAAGACACATTACTAGCAGAGAGAGATAAGACACATTACTAGCAGAGAGACAGAATACACATTACTAGCAGAGAGACAGAAGACACATTACTAGCAGAGAGACAGAAGACACATTACTAGCAGAGAGACAGAATACACATTACTAGCAGAGAGACAGAAGACACATTACTAGCAGAGAGACAGAATACACATTACTAGCAGAGAGACAGAAGACACATTACTAGCAGAGAGTCAGAAGACACACTACTAGCAGAGAGAGACAGAAGACACATTACTAGCTGAGAGACAGAATAGACACATTACTAGCTGAGAGACAGAATACACATTACTAGCAGAGAGAGACAGAAGACACATTACTAGCAGAGAGAGACAGAAGACACATTACTAGCAGATAGAGACAGAAGACACATTACTAGCAGAGAGAGACAGAAGACACATTACTAGCAGAGAGAGACATAAGACACATTACTAGCAGAGAGAGAGACAGAAGATACAGTACTAGCAGAGAGAGACAGAAGACACATTACTAGCAGAGAGAGACAGAAGACACATTACTAGCAGAGAGAGACAGAAGACACATTACCAGATGATAGACAGAAGACACATTACTAGCAGAAAGAGACAGAAAACACATTACTAGCAGAGAGAGACAGAAGACACATTACTAGCTGAGCGACAGAAGACACATTACTAGCAGAGAGAGACAGAAGACACATTACTAGCAGAGAGAGACAGAAGACACATTACTAGCTGAGAGAGACAGAAGACACACTACTAGCAGAGAGAGAGAGAGACAGAAGACACATTACTAGCAGAAAGAGACAGAAGACACACTACTAGCAGAGAGAGAAGACACATTACTAGCAGAGAGACAGAAGACACATTACTAGCAGAGAGAGACATAAGACACATTACTAGCAGAGAGAGACAGAAGACACATTACTAGCAGAGAGAGACAGAAGACACATTACTAGCAGATAGAGAAGACACATTACTAGCAGAGAGACAGAATACACATTACTAGCAGAGAGACAGAAGACACATTACTAGCAGAGAGAGACATAAGACACATTACTAGCAGAGAGAGACAGAAGACACATTACTAGCAGAGAGAGAGACAGAAGACACATTACTAGCAGAGAGAGACAGAAGACACATTACTAGCAGAGAGAGAGACAGAAGACACATTACTAGCAGAGAGAGACAGAAGACACATTACTAGCAGAGAGAGACAGAAGACACATTACTAGCTGAGAGAGACAGAAGACACACTACTAGCAGAGAGAGAGAGACAGAAGACACACTACTAGCAGAGAGAGAAGACACATTACTAGCAGAGAGAGACAGAAGACACATTACTAGCAGAGAGAGACAGAAGACACATTACTAGCAGAGAGAGATACAGAAGACACATTACTAGCTGAGAGAGACAGAAGACACATTACTAGCAGAGAGAGACAGAAGACACACTACTAGCAGAGAGACAGAAGACACATTACTAGCAGAGAGAGAGACAGAAGACACATTACTAGCAGAGAGAGAGAGACAGAAGACACATTACTAGCTGAGAGAGACAGAATACACATTACTAGCAGAGAGAGACAGAAGACACATTACTAGCAGAGAGACAGAAGACACATTACTAGCAGAGAGACAGAAGACACATTACTAGCAGAGAGAGACAGAAGACACATTACTAGCAGAGAGAGACAGAAGACACATTACTAGCAGAGAGAGAGACAGAAGACACATTACTAGCAGAGAGAGACAGAAGACACATTACTAGCAGAGAGATAGACAGAAGACACATTACTAGCAGAGAGAGACAGAAGACACATTACTAGCAGAGAGAGACAGAAGACACATTACTAGCTGAGAGAGACAGAAGACACACTGCTAGCAGAGAGAGAGACAGAAGACACATTACTAGCAGAGAGAGACAGAAGACACACTACTAGCAGAGAGAGAGACATAAGACACATTACTAGCAGAGAGACAGAAGACACATTACTAGCAGATAGAGACAGAAGACACATTACTAGCAGAGAGAGACAGAAGACACATTACTAGCAGAGAGAGACATAAGACACATTACTAGCAGAGAGAGAGAAGACACATTACTAGCAGAGAGACAGAATACACATTACTAGCAGAGAGACAGAAGACACATTAC
This sequence comes from Notolepis coatsorum, assembly GCF_963971535.1. Taxonomy (NCBI): domain Eukaryota; kingdom Metazoa; phylum Chordata; class Actinopteri; order Aulopiformes; family Paralepididae; genus Notolepis; species Notolepis coatsorum. Next base: position 214,091,963 of record NC_140167.1, read on the forward strand.
TAGCAGAGAGACAGAATACACATTACTAGCAGAGAGACAGAAGACACATTACTAGCAGAGAGTCAGAAGACACACTACTAGCAGAGAGAGACAGAAGACACATTACTAGCTGAGAGACAGAATACACATTACTAGCAGAGAGAGACAGAAGACACATTACTAGCAGAGAGAGACAGAAGACACATTACTAGCAGATAGAGACAGAAGACACATTACTAGCAGAGAGAGACAGAAGACACATTACTAGCAGAGAGAGAGACAGAAGATACAGTACTAGCAGAGAGAGACAGAAGACACATTACTAGCAGAGAGAGACAGAAGACACATTACTAGCAGAGAGAGACAGAAGACACATTACCAGATGATAGACAGAAGACACATTACTAGCAGAAAGATACAGAAAACACATTACTAGCAGAGAGAGACAGAAGACACATTACTAGCCGAGCGACAGAAGACACATTACTAGCAGAGAGAGACAGAAGACACATTACTAGCAGAGAGAGACAGAAGACACATTACTAGCTGAGAGAGACAGAAGACACACTACTAGCAGAGAGAGAGAGACAGAAGACCCATTACTAGCAGAAAGAGACAGAAGACACACTACTAGCAGAGAGAGAAGACACATTACTAGCAGAGAGACAGAAGACACATTACTAGCAGAGAGAGACATAAGACACATTACTAGCAGAGAGAGACAGAAGACACATTACTAGCAGAGAGAGACAGAAGACACATTACTAGAAGATAGAGAAGACACATTACTAGCAGAGAGACAGAATACACATTACTAGCAGAGAGACAGAAGACACATTACTAGCAGAGAGAGACATAAGACACATTACTAGCAGAGAGAGACAGAAGACACATTACTAGCAGAGAGAGAGACAGAAGACACATTACTAGCAGAGAGAGAGAGACAGAAGACACATTACTAGCTGAGAGAGACAGAATACACATTACTAGCAGAGAGAGACAGAAGACACATTACTAGCAGAGAGACAGAAGACACATTACTAGCAGAGAGACAGAAGACACATTACTAGCAGAGAGAGACAGAAGACACATTACTAGCAGAGAGAGACAGAAGACACATTACTAGCAGAGAGAGAGACAGAAGACACATTACTAGCAGAGAGAGACAGAAGACACATTACTAGCAGGGAGATAGACAGAAGACACATTACTAGCAGAGAGAGACAGAAGACACATTACTAGCAGAGAGAGACAGAAGACACATTACTAGCTGAGAGAGACAGAAGACACACTGCTAGCAGAGAGAGAGACAGAAGACACATTACTAGCAGAGAGAGACAGAAGACACACTACTAGCAGAGAGAGAGACATAAGACACATTACTAGCAGAGAGACAGAAGACACATTACTAGCAGATAGAGACAGAAGACACATTACTAGCAGAGAGAGACAGAAGACACATTACTAGCAGAGAGAGACATAAGACACATTACTAGCAGAGAGAGAGAAGACACATTACTAGCAGAGAGACAGAATACACATTACTAGCAGAGAGACAGAAGACACATTACTAGCAGAGAGACAGAATACACATTACTAGCAGAGAGACAGAAGACACATTACTAGCAGAGAGTCAGAAGACACACTACTAGCAGAGAGAGACAGAAGACACATTACTAGCTGAGAGACAGAATACACATTACTAGCAGAGAGAGACAGAAGACACATTACTAGCAGAGAGAGACAGAAGACACATTACTAGCAGAGAGAGACAGAAGACACATTACTAGCAGAGAGAGACAGAAGACACATTACTAGCAGAGAGAGAGACAGAAGATACAGTACTAGCAGAGAGAGACAGAAGACACATTACTAGCAGAGAGAGACAGAAGACACATTACTAGCAGAGAGAGACAGAAGACACATTACCAGATGATAGACAGAAGACACATTACTAGCAGAAAGAGACAGAAAACACATTACTAGCTGAGCGACAGAAGACACATTACTAGCAGAGAGAGACAGAAGACACATTACTAGCAGAGAGAGACAGAAGACACATTACTAGCAGAGAGAGACAGAAGACACATTACTAGCAGAGAGAGACATAAGACACATTACTAGCAGAGAGAGAGAAGACACATTACTAGCAGAGAGACAGAATACACATTACTAGCAGAGAGACAGAAGACACATTACTAGCAGAGAGACAGAATACACATTACTAGCAGAGAGACAGAAGACACATTACTAGCAGAGAGTCAGACGACACACTACTAGCAGAGAGAGACAGAAGACACATTACTAGCAGAGAGACAGAAGACACATTACTAGCTGAGAGACAGAATACACATTACTAGCAGAGAGAGACAGAAGACACATTACTAGCAGAGAGAGACAGAAGACACATTACTAGCAGAGAGAGACAGAAGACACATTACTAGCAGAGAGAGACAGAAGACACATTACTAGCAGAGAGAGAGACAGAAGATACAGTACTAGCAGAGAGAGACAGAAGACACATTACTAGCAGAGAGAGACAGAAGACACATTACTAGCAGAGAGAGACAGAAGACACATTACCAGATGATAGACAGAAGACACATTACTAGCAGAAAGAGACAGAAAACACATTACTAGCTGAGCGACAGAAGACACATTACTAGCAGAGAGAGACAGAAGACACATTACTAGCAGAGAGAGACAGAAGACACATTACTAGCTGAGAGAGACAGAAGACACACTACTAGCAGAGAGAGAGAGACAGAAGACACATTACTAGCAGAAAGAGACAGAAGACACACTACTAGCAGAGAGAGACAGAAGACACACTACTAGCAGAGAGACAGAAGACACATTACTAGCAGAGAGAGAGACAGAAGACACATTACTAGCAGAGAGAGAGAGACAGAAGACACATTACTAGCTGAGAGAGACAGAATACACATTACTAGCAGAGAGAGACAGAAGACACATTACTAGCAGAGAGACAGAAGACACATTACTAGCAGAGAGACAGAAGACACATTACTAGCAGAGAGAGACAGAAGACACATTACTAGCAGAGAGAGACAGAAGACACATTACTAGCAGAGAGAGAGACAGAAGACACATTACTAGCAGAGAGAGACAGAAGACACATTACTAGCAGAGAGATAGACAGAAGACACATTACTAGCAGAGAGAGACAGAAGACACATTACTAGCAGAGAGAGACAGAAGACACATTACTAGCAGAGAGAGACAGAAGACACACTGCTAGCAGAGAGAGAGACAGAAGACACATTACTAGCAGAGAGAGACAGAAGACACACTACTAGCAGAGAGAGAGACATAAGACACATTACTAGCAGAGAGACAGAAGACACATTACTAGCAGATAGAGACAGAAGACACATTACTAGCAGAGAGAGACAGAAGACACATTACTAGCAGAGAGAGACATAAGACACATTACTAGCAGAGAGAGAGAAGACACATTACTAGCAGAGAGACAGAATACACATTACTAGCAGAGAGACAGAAGACACATTACTAGCAGAGAGACAGAATACACATTACTAGCAGAGAGACAGAAGACACATTACTAGCAGAGAGTCAGAAGACACACTACTAGCAGAGAGAGACAGAAGACACATTACTAGCTGAGAGACAGAATACACATTACTAGCAGAGAGAGACAGAAGACACATTACTAGCAGAGAGAGACAGAAGACACATTACTAGCAGATAGAGACAGAAGACACATTACTAGCAGAGAGAGACAGAAGACACATTACTAGCAGAGAGAGACAGAAGACACATTACTAGCAGAGAGAGAGACAGAAGATACATTACTAGCAGAGAGAGACAGAAGACACATTACTAGCAGAGAGAGACAGAAGACACATTACTAGCAGAGAGAGACAGAAGACACACTACTAGCAGAGAGAGAGAGACAGAAGACACACTACTAGCAGAGAGAGAAGACACATTACTAGCAGATAGACAGAATACACATTACTAGAAGAGAGACAGAAGACACATTACTAGCAGAGAGAGACATAAGACACATTACTAGCAGAGAGAGACAGAAGACACATTACTAGCAGAGAGAGAGACAGAAGACACATTACTAGCAGAGAAAGAAGACACATTACTAGCAGAGAGACAGAATACACATTACTAGCAGAGAGACAGAAGACACATTACTAGCAGAGAGAGACATAAGACACATTACTAGCATAGAGAGACAGAAGACACATTACTAGCAGAGAGAGAGACAGAAGACACATTACTAGCAGAGAGAGACAGAAGACACATTACTAGCAGAGAGAGAGACAGAAGACACATTACTAGCAGAGAGAGACAGAAGACACATTACTAGCAGAGAGAGACAGAAGACACATTACTAGCTGAGAGAGACAGAAGACACACTACTAGCAGAGAGAGAGACAGAAGACACATTACTAGCAGAGAGAGACAGAAGACACACTACTAGCAGATAGAGAGACAGAAGACACATTACTAGCAGAGAGACAGAAGACACATTACTAGCAGATAGAGACAGAAGACACATTACTAGCAGAGAGAGACAGAAGACATATTACTAGCAGAGAGAGACAGAAGACACATTACTAGCAGAGAGAGAAGACACATTACTAGCAGAGAGACAGAAGACACATTACTAGCAGAGAGACAGAAGACACATTACTAGCAGAGAGAGACAGAAGACACATTACTAGCAGAGAGAGACAGAATACACATTACTAGCAGAGAGACAGAAGACACATTACTAGCAGAGAGAGACATAATACACATTACTAGCAGAGAGAGACAGAAGACACATTACTAGCTGAGAGAGACATAAGACACATTTCTAGCAGAGAGAGACAGAAGACACATTACTAGCAGATAGAGACAGAAGACACATTACTAGCAGAGAGAGACAGAAGACACATTACTAGCAGAGAGAGACAGAAGACACATTACTAGCAGAGAGAGACAGAAGACACATTACTAGCAGAGAGACAGTAGACACATTACTAGCAGATAGAGACACAGAAGACACATTACTAGCTGAGAGACAGAAGACACACTACTAGCAGAGAGACAGAAGACACATTACTAGCAGAGAGACAGAAGACACATTACTAGCAGAGAGAGACAGAAGACACATTACTAGCAGAGAGAGACAGAATACACATTACTAGCAGAGAGACAGAAGACACATTACTAGCAGAGAGACAGAAGACACATTACTAGCAGAGAGACAGAAGACACATGACTAGCAGAGAGACAGAAGACACATTACTAGCAGAGAGACAGAAGACACATTACTAGCAGAGAGACAGAAGACACATTACTAGCAGAGAGAGACAGAAGACACATTACTAGCAGAGAGACAGAAGACACATTACTAGCAGAGAGACAGAAGACACATTACTAGCAGAGAGACAGAAGACACATTACTAGCAGAGAGACAGAAGACACATTACTAGCAGAGAGACAGAAGACACATTACTAGCAGAGAGAGACAGAAGACACATTACTAGCAGAGAGAGACAGAATACACATTACTAGCAGAGAGACAAAAGACACATTACTAGCAGAGAGAGACATAAGACACATTACTAGCAGAGAGAGACAGAAGACACATTACTAGCTGAGAGAGACATAATACACATTACTAGCAGAGAGAGACAGAAGACACATTACTAGCAGAGAGAGACAGAAGACACATTACTAGCAGAGAGAGACAGAAGACACATTACTAGCAGAGAGAGACATAAGACACATTACTAGATGAGAGACAGAAGACACATTACTAGCAGAAAGAGACAGAAAACACATTACTAGCAGAGAGAGACAGAAGACACATTACTAGCTGAGAGACAGAAGACACATTACTAGCAGAAAGAGACAGAAGACACATTACTAGCAGAGAGAGACAGAAGACACATTACTAGCAGAGAGAGACAGAAGACACATTACTAGCAGAGAGAGAGACAGAAGACACATTACTAGCAGAGAGAGACAGAAGACACATTACTAGCAGAGAGAGACAGAAGACACATTACTAGCTGAGAGAGACAGAAGACACACTACTAGCAGAGAGAGAGACAGAAGACACATTACTAGCAGAGAGAGACAGAAGACACACTACTAGCAGATAGAGAGACAGAAGACACATTACTAGCAGAGAGACAGAAGACACATTACTAGCAGATAGAGACAGAAGACACATTACTAGCAGAGAGAGACAGAAGACATATTACTAGCAGAGAGAGAAGACACATTACTAGCAGAGAGACAGAAGACACATTACTTTCAGAGAGACAGAAGACACATTACTAGCAGAGAGAGACAGAAGACACATTACTAGCAGAGAGAGACAGAATACACATTACTAGCAGAGAGACAGAAGACACATTACTAGCAGAGAGAGACAGAATACACATTACTAGCAGAGAGAGACAGAAGACACATTACTAGCTGAGAGAGACATAAGACACATTTCTAGCAGAGAGAGACAGAAGACACATTACTAGCAGATAGAGACAGAAGACACATTACTAGCAGAGAGAGACAGAAGACACATTACTAGCAGAGAGAGACAGAAGACACATTACTAGCAGAGAGAGACAGAAGACACATTACTAGCAGAGAGACAGTAGACACATTACTAGCAGATAGAGACACAGAAGACACATTACTAGCTGAGAGACAGAAGACACACTACTAGCAGAGAGACAGAAGACACATTACTAGCAGAGAGACAGAAGACACATTACTAGCAGAGAGAGACAGAAGACACATTACTAGCAGAGAGAGACAGAATACACATTACTAGCAGAGAGACAGAAGACACATTACTAGCAGAGAGACAGAAGACACATTACTAGCAGAGAGACAGAAGACACATGACTAGCAGAGAGACAGAAGACACATTACTAGCAGAGAGACAGAAGACACATTACTAGCAGAGAGACAGAAGACACATTACTAGCAGAGAGAGACAGAAGACACATTACTAGCAGAGAGACAGAAGACACATTACTAGCAGAGAGACAGAAGACACATTACTAGCAGAGAGACAGAAGACACATTACTAGCAGAGAGACAGAAGACACATTACTAGCAGAGAGACAGAAGACACATTACTAGCAGAGAGAGACAGAAGACACATTACTAGCAGAGAGAGACAGAATACACATTACTAGCAGAGAGACAAAAGACACATTACTAGCAGAGAGAGACATAAGACACATTACTAGCAGAGAGAGACAGAAGACACATTACTAGCTGAGAGAGACATAATACACATTACTAGCAGAGAGAGACAGAAGACACATTACTAGCAGAGAGAGACAGAAGACACATTACTAGCAGAGAGAGACAGAAGACACATTACTAGCAGAGAGAGACATAAGACACATTACTAGATGAGAGACAGAAGACACATTACTAGCAGAAAGAGACAGAAAACACATTACTAGCAGAGAGAGACAGAAGACACATTACTAGCTGAGAGACAGAAGACACATTACTAGCAGAAAGAGACAGAAGACACATTACTAGCAGAGAGAGACAGAAGACACATTACTAGCAGAGAGAGATACAGAAGACACATTACTAGCTGAGAGAGACAGAAGACACATTACTAGCAGAGAGAGACAGAAGACACACTACTAGCAGAGAGACAGAAGACACATTACTAGCAGAGAGAGAGACAGAAGACACATTACTAGCTGAGAGAGACAGAATACACATTACTAGCAGAGAGAGACAGAAGACACATTACTAGCAGAGAGACAGAAGACACATTACTAGCAGAGAGACAGAAGACACATTACTAGCAGAGAGAGACAGAAGACACATTACTAGCAGAGAGAGACAGAAGACACATTACTAGCAGAGAGAGAGACAGAAGACACATTACTAGCAGAGAGAGACAGAAGACACATTACTAGCAGAGAGATAGACAGAAGACACATTACTAGCAGAGAGAGACAGAAGACACATTACTAGCAGAGAGAGACAGAAGACACATTACTAGCTGAGAGAGACAGAAGACACACTGCTAGCAGAGAGAGAGACAGAAGACACATTACTAGCAGAGAGAGACAGAAGACACACTACTAGCAGAGAGAGAGACATAAGACACATTACTAGCAGAGAGACAGAAGACACATTACTAGCAGATAGAGACAGAAGACACATTACTAGCAGAGAGAGACAGAAGACACATTACTAGCAGAGAGAGACATAAGACACATTACTAGCAGAGAGAGAGAAGACACATTACTAGCAGAGAGACAGAATACACATTACTAGCAGAGAGACAGAAGACACATTACTAGCAGAGAGACAGAATACACATTACTAGCAGAGAGACAGAAGACACATTACTAGCAGAGAGTCAGAAGACACACTACTAGCAGAGAGAGACAGAAGACACATTACTAGCTGAGAGACAGAATACACATTACTAGCAGAGAGAGACAGAAGACACATTACTAGCAGAGAGAGACAGAAGACACATTACTAGCAGATAGAGACAGAAGACACATTACTAGCAGAGAGAGACAGAAGACACATTACTAGCTGAGAGAGACAGAAGACACACTACTAGCAGAGAGAGAGAGACAGAAGACACATTACTAGCAGAAAGAGACAGAAGACACACTACTAGCAGAGAGAGAAGACACATTACTAGCAGAGAGACAGAAGACACATTACTAGCAGAGAGAGACATAAGACACATTACTAGCAGAGAGAGACAGAAGACACATTACTAGCAGAGAGAGACAGAAGACACATTACTAGCAGATAGAGAAGACACATTACTAGCAGAGAGACAGAAGACACATTACTAGCAGAGAGAGACAGAAGACACATTACTAGCAGAGAGAGACAGAAGACACATTACTAGCAGAGAGAGACAGAAGACACACTACTAGCAGAGAGAGAGACAGACAACACATTACTAGCAGAGAGACAGAAGACACATTACTAGCAGAGAGAGACAGAAGACACATTACTAGCAGATAGAGACAGAAGACACATTACTAGCAGAGAGAGACAGAAGACACATTACTAGCAGAGAGAGATAAGACACATTACTAGCAGAGAGACAGAATACACATTACTAGCAGAGAGACAGAAGACACATTACTAGCAGAGAGACAGAAGACACATTACTAGCAGAGAGACAGAAGACACATTACTAGCAGAGAGACAGAAGACACATTACTAGCAGAGAGAGACAGAAGACACATTACTAGCAGAGAGAGAGAAGACACATTACTAGCAGAGAGACAGAAGACACATTACTAGCAGAGAGAGACAGAAGACACATTACTAGCAGAGAGACAGAAGACACATTACTAGCAGAGAGACAGAAGACACATTACTAGCAGAGAGACAGAAGACACATTACTAGCAGAGAGAGACAGAAGACACATTACTAGCAGAGAGAGACAGAAGACACATTACTAGCAGAGAGAGACAGAAGACACATTACTAGCAGAGAGAGACAGAAGACACATTACTAGCAGAGAGACAGAAGACACATTACTAGCAGAGAGACAGAAGACACATTACTAGCAGAGATAGACAGAAGACACATTACTAGCAGAGAGACAGTAGACACATTACAAGCAGAGAGAGACACAGAAGACACATTACTAGCTGAGAGACAGAAGACACACTACTAGCAGAGAGACAGAAGACACATTACTAGCAGAGAGACAGAAGACACATTACTAGCAGAGAGACAGAAGACACATTACTAGCAGAGAGACAGAAGACACATTACTAGCAGAGAGAGACAGAAGACACATTACTAGCAGAGAGAGACAGAATACACATTACTAGCAGAGAGACAGAAGACACATTACTAGCAGAGAGAGACAGAATACACATTACTAGCAGAGAGAGACAGAAGACACATTACTAGCTGAGAGAGACATAAGACACATTTCTAGCAGAGAGAGACAGAAGACACATTACTAGCATATAGAGACACAGAAGACACATTACTAGCTGAGAGTCAGAAGACACACTACTAGCAGAGAGACAGAAGACACATTACTAGCAGAGAGACAGACGACACATTACTAGCAGAGAGAGACAGAAGACACATTACTAGCAGAGAGAGACAGAATACACATTACTAGCAGAGAGACAGAAGACACATTACTAGCAGAGAGACAGAAGACACATTACTAGCAGAGAGACAGAAGACACATGACTAGCAGAGAGAGAGACAGAAGATACATTACTAGCAGAGAGAGACAGAAGACACATTACTAGCAGAGAGAGACAGAAGACACATTACTAGCAGAGAGAGACAGAAGACACATTACCAGATGATAGACAGAAGACACATTACTAGCAGAAAGAGACAGAAAACACATTACTAGCAGAGAGAGACAGAAGACACATTACTGGCTGAGCGACAGAAGACACATTACTAGCAGAGAGAGACAGAAGACACATTACTAGCAGAGAGAGACAGAAGACACATTACTAGCTGAGAGAGACAGAAGACACACTACTAGCAGAGAGAGAGAGACAGAAGACACATTACTAGCAGAAAGAGACAGAAGACACACTACTAGCAGAGAGAGAAGACACATTACTAGCAGAGAGACAGAAGACACATTACTAGCAGAGATAGACATAAGACACATTACTAGCAGAGAGAGACAGAAGACACATTACTAGCAGAGAGAGACAGAAGACACATTACTAGCAGATAGAGAAGACACATTACTAGCAGAGAGACAGAAGACACATTACTAGCAGAGAGAGACAGAAGACACATTACTAGCAGAGAGAGACAGAAGACACATTACTAGCAGAGAGAGACAGAAGACACACTACTAGCAGAGAGAGAGACAGACAACACATTACTAGCAGAGAGACAGAAGACACATTACTAGCAGAGAGAGACAGAAGACACATTACTAGCAGATAGAGACAGAAGACACATTACTAGCAGAGAGAGACAGAAGACACATTACTAGCAGAGAGAGATAAGACACATTACTAGCAGAGAGACAGAATACACATTACTAGCAGAGAGACAGAAGACACATTACTAGCAGAGAGACAGAAGACACATTACTAGCAGAGAGACAGAAGACACATTACTAGCAGAGAGACAGAAGACACATTACTAGCAGAGAGAGACAGAAGACACATTACTAGCAGAGAGAGAGAAGACACATTACTAGCAGAGAGACAGAAGACACATTACTAGCAGAGAGAGACAGAAGACACATTACTAGCAGAGAGAGACAGAAGACACATTACTAGCAGAGAGAGACAGAAGACACATTACTAGCAGAGAGAGACAGAAGACACACTACTAGCAGAGAGAGAGACAGACAACACATTACTAGCAGAGAGACAGAAGACACATTACTAGCAGAGAGAGACAGAAGACACATTACTAGCAGATAGAGACAGAAGACACATTACTAGCAGAGAGAGACAGAAGACACATTACTAGCAGAGAGAGATAAGACACATTACTAGCAGAGAGACAGAATACACATTACTAGCAGAGAGACAGAAGACACATTACTAGCAGAGAGACATAATACACATTACTAGCAGAGAGAGACAGAAGACACATTACTAGCAGAGAGAGACAGAAGACACATTACTAGCAGATAGAGACAGAAGACACATTACTAGCAGAGAGAGACAGAAGACACATTACTAGCAGAGAGAGACAGAAGACACATTACTAGCAGAGAGAGAGACAGAAGATACATTACTAGCAGAGAGAGACAGAAGACACATTACTAGCAGAGAGAGACAGAAGACACATTACTAGCAGAGAGAGACAGAAGACACATTACCAGATGATAGACAGAAGACACATTACTAGCAGAAAGAGACAGAAAACACATTACTAGCAGAGAGAGACAGAAGACACATTACTGGCTGAGCGACAGAAGACACATTACTAGCAGAGAGAGACAGAAGACACATTACTAGCAGAGAGAGACAGAAGACACATTACTAGCTGAGAGAGACAGAAGACACACTACTAGCAGAGAGAGAGAGACAGAAGACACATTACTAGCAGAAAGAGACAGAAGACACACTACTAGCAGAGAGAGAAGACACATTACTAGCAGAGAGACAGAAGACACATTACTAGCAGAGAGAGACATAAGACACATTACTAGCAGAGAGAGACAGAAGACACATTACTAGCAGAGAGAGACAGAAGACACATTACTAGCAGATAGAGAAGACACATTACTAGCAGAGAGACAGAAGACACATTACTAGCAGAGAGAGACAGAAGACACATTACTAGCAGAGAGAGACAGAAGACACATTACTAGCAGAGAGAGACAGAAGACACACTACTAGCAGAGAGAGAGACAGACAACACATTACTAGCAGAGAGACAGAAGACACATTACTAGCAGAGAGAGACAGAAGACACATTACTAGCAGAGAGAGACAGAAGACACATTACTAGCAGAGAGAGACAGAAGACACACTACTAGCAGAGAGAGAGACAGACAACACATTACTAGCAGAGAGACAGAAGACACATTACTAGCAGAGAGAGACAGAAGACACATTACTAGCAGATAGAGACAGAAGACACATTACTAGCAGAGAGAGACAGAAGACACATTACTAGCAGAGAGAGATAAGACACATTACTAGCAGAGAGACAGAATACACATTACTAGCAGAGAGACAGAAGACACATTACTAGCAGAGAGACATAATACACATTACTAGCAGAGAGAGACAGAAGACACATTACTAGCAGAGAGAGACAGAAGACACATTACTAGCAGATAGAGACAGAAGACACATTACTAGCAGAGAGAGACAGAAGACACATTACTAGCAGAGAGAGACAGAAGACACATTACTAGCAGAGAGAGAGACAGAAGATACATTACTAGCAGAGAGAGACAGAAGACACATTACTAGCAGAGAGAGACAGAAGACACATTACTAGCAGAGAGAGACAGAAGACACATTACCAGATGATAGACAGAAGACACATTACTAGCAGAAAGAGACAGAAAACACATTACTAGCAGAGAGAGACAGAAGACACATTACTGGCTGAGCGACAGAAGACACATTACTAGCAGAGAGAGACAGAAGACACATTACTAGCAGAGAGAGACAGAAGACACATTACTAGCTGAGAGAGACAGAAGACACACTACTAGCAGAGAGAGAGAGACAGAAGACACATTACTAGCAGAAAGAGACAGAAGACACACTACTAGCAGAGAGAGAAGACACATTACTAGCAGAGAGACAGAAGACACATTACTAGCAGAGAGAGACATAAGACACATTACTAGCAGAGAGAGACAGAAGACACATTACTAGCAGAGAGAGACAGAAGACACATTACTAGCAGATAGAGAAGACACATTACTAGCAGAGAGACAGAAGACACATTACTAGCAGAGAGAGACAGAAGACACATTACTAGCAGAGAGAGACAGAAGACACATTACTAGCAGAGAGAGACAGAAGACACACTACTAGCAGAGAGAGAGACAGACAACACATTACTAGCAGAGAGACAGAAGACACATTACTAGCAGAGAGAGACAGAAGACACATTACTAGCAGATAGAGACAGAAGACACATTACTAGCAGAGAGAGACAGAAGACACATTACTAGCAGAGAGAGATAAGACACATTACTAGCAGAGAGACAGAATACACATTACTAGCAGAGAGACAGAAGACACATTACTAGCAGAGAGACAGAAGACACATTACTAGCAGAGAGACAGAAGACACATTACTAGCAGAGAGACAGAAGACACATTACTAGCAGAGAGAGACAGAAGACACATTACTAGCAGAGAGAGAGAAGACACATTACTAGCAGAGAGACAGAAGACACATTACTAGCAGAGAGAGACAGAAGACACATTACTAGCAGAGAGACAGAAGACACATTACTAGCAGAGAGACAGAAGACACATTACTAGCAGAGAGACAGAAGACACATTACTAGCAGAGAGAGACAGAAGACACATTACTAGCAGAGAGAGACAGAAGACACATTACTAGCAGAGAGAGACAGAAGACACATTACTAGCAGAGAGAGACAGAAGACACATTACTAGCAGAGAGACAGAAGACACATTACTAGCAGAGAGACAGAAGACACATTACTAGCAGAGAGACAGAAGACACATTACTAGCAGAGATAGACAGAAGACACATTACTAGCAGAGAGACAGTAGACACATTACAAGCAGAGAGAGACACAGAAGACACATTACTAGCTGAGAGACAGAAGACACACTACTAGCAGAGAGACAGAAGACACATTACTAGCAGAGAGACAGAAGACACATTACTAGCAGAGAGACAGAAGACACATTACTAGCAGAGAGACAGAAGACACATTACTAGCAGAGAGAGACAGAAGACACATTACTAGCAGAGAGAGACAGAATACACATTACTAGCAGAGAGACAGAAGACACATTACTAGCAGAGAGAGACAGAATACACATTACTAGCAGAGAGAGACAGAAGACACATTACTAGCTGAGAGAGACATAAGACACATTTCTAGCAGAGAGAGACAGAAGACACATTACTAGCATATAGAGACACAGAAGACACATTACTAGCTGAGAGTCAGAAGACACACTACTAGCAGAGAGACAGAAGACACATTACTAGCAGAGAGACAGACGACACATTACTAGCAGAGAGAGACAGAAGACACATTACTAGCAGAGAGAGACAGAATACACATTACTAGCAGAGAGACAGAAGACACATTACTAGCAGAGAGACAGAAGACACATTACTAGCAGAGAGACAGAAGACACATGACTAGCAGAGAGACAAAAGACACATTACTAGCAGAGAGACAGAAGACACATTACTAGCAGAGAGAGACAGAAGACACATTACTAGCAGAGAGAGACAGAATACACATTACTAGCAGAGAGAGACAGAAGACACATTACTAGCAGAGAGACAGAAGACACATTACTAGCAGAGAGACAGAAGACACATTACTAGCAGAGAGACAGAAGACACATTACTAGCAGAGAGACAGAAGACACATTACTAGCAGAGAGACAGAAGACACATTACTAGCAGAGAGAGACAGAAGACACATTACTAGCAGAGAGAGACAGAATACACATTACTAGCAGAGAGACAAAAGACACATTACTAGCAGAGAGAGACATAAGACACATTACTAGCAGAGAGAGACAGAAGACACATTACTAGCTGAGAGAGACATAATACACATTACTAGCAGAGAGAGACAGAATACACATTACTAGCAGAGATAGACAGAAGACACATTACTAGCAGAGAGAGACAGAAGACACATTACTAGCAGAGAGAGACATAAGACACATTACTAGATGAGAGACAGAAGACACATTACTAGCAGAAAGAGACAGAAAACACATTACTAGCAGAGAGAGACAGAAGACACATTACTAGCTGAGAGACAGAAGACACATTACTAGCAGAAAGAGACAGAAGACACATTACTAGCAGAGAGAGACAGAAGACACATTACTAGCAGAGAGAGATACAGAAGACACATTACTAGCTGAGAGAGACAGAAGACACATTACTAGCAGAGAGAGACAGAAGACACACTACTAGCAGAGAGACAGAAGACACATTACTAGCAGAGAGAGAGACAGAAGACACATTACTAGCAGAGAGACAGAAGACACATTACTAGCAGAGAGACAGAAGACACATTACTAGCAGATAGAGAAGACACATTACTAGCAGAGAGACAGAAGACACATTACTAGCAGAGAGAGACAGAAGACACATTACTAGCAGAGAGAGACAGAAGACACATTACTAGCAGAGAGAGACAGAAGACACACTACTAGCAGAGAGAGAGACAGACAACACATTACTAGCAGAGAGACAGAAGACACATTACTAGCAGAGAGAGACAGAAGACACATTACTAGCAGATAGAGACAGAAGACACATTACTAGCAGAGAGAGACAGAAGACACATTACTAGCAGAGAGAGATAAGACACATTACTAGCAGAGAGACAGAATACACATTACTAGCAGAGAGACAGAAGACACATTACTAGCAGAGAGACAGAAGACACATTACTAGCAGAGAGACAGAAGACACATTACTAGCAGAGAGACAGAAGACACATTACTAGCAGAGAGAGACAGAAGACACATTACTAGCAGAGAGAGAGAAGACACATTACTAGCAGAGAGACAGAAGACACATTACTAGCAGAGAGAGACAGAAGACACATTACTAGCAGAGAGACAGAAGACACATTACTAGCAGAGAGACAGAAGACACATTACTAGCAGAGAGACAGAAGACACATTACTAGCAGAGAGAGACAGAAGACACATTACTAGCAGAGAGAGACAGAAGACACATTACTAGCAGAGAGAGACAGAAGACACATTACTAGCAGAGAGAGACAGAAGACACATTACTAGCAGAGAGACAGAAGACACATTACTAGCAGAGAGACAGAAGACACATTACTAGCAGAGAGACAGAAGACACATTACTAGCAGAGATAGACAGAAGACACATTACTAGCAGAGAGACAGTAGACACATTACAAGCAGAGAGAGACACAGAAGACACATTACTAGCTGAGAGACAGAAGACACACTACTAGCAGAGAGACAGAAGACACATTACTAGCAGAGAGACAGAAGACACATTACTAGCAGAGAGACAGAAGACACATTACTAGCAGAGAGACAGAAGACACATTACTAGCAGAGAGAGACAGAAGACACATTACTAGCAGAGAGAGACAGAATACACATTACTAGCAGAGAGACAGAAGACACATTACTAGCAGAGAGAGACAGAATACACATTACTAGCAGAGAGAGACAGAAGACACATTACTAGCTGAGAGAGACATAAGACACATTTCTAGCAGAGAGAGACAGAAGACACATTACTAGCATATAGAGACACAGAAGACACATTACTAGCTGAGAGTCAGAAGACACACTACTAGCAGAGAGACAGAAGACACATTACTAGCAGAGAGACAGACGACACATTACTAGCAGAGAGAGACAGAAGACACATTACTAGCAGAGAGAGACAGAATACACATTACTAGCAGAGAGACAGAAGACACATTACTAGCAGAGAGACAGAAGACACATTACTAGCAGAGAGACAGAAGACACATGACTAGCAGAGAGACAAAAGACACATTACTAGCAGAGAGACAGAAGACACATTACTAGCAGAGAGAGACAGAAGACACATTACTAGCAGAGAGAGACAGAATACACATTACTAGCAGAGAGAGACAGAAGACACATTACTAGCAGAGAGACAGAAGACACATTACTAGCAGAGAGACAGAAGACACATTACTAGCAGAGAGACAGAAGACACATTACTAGCAGAGAGACAGAAGACACATTACTAGCAGAGAGACAGAAGACACATTACTAGCAGAGAGAGACAGAAGACACATTACTAGCAGAGAGAGACAGAATACACATTACTAGCAGAGAGACAAAAGACACATTACTAGCAGAGAGAGACATAAGACACATTACTAGCAGAGAGAGACAGAAGACACATTACTAGCTGAGAGAGACATAATACACATTACTAGCAGAGAGAGACAGAATACACATTACTAGCAGAGATAGACAGAAGACACATTACTAGCAGAGAGAGACAGAAGACACATTACTAGCAGAGAGAGACATAAGACACATTACTAGATGAGAGACAGAAGACACATTACTAGCAGAAAGAGACAGAAAACACATTACTAGCAGAGAGAGACAGAAGACACATTACTAGCTGAGAGACAGAAGACACATTACTAGCAGAAAGAGACAGAAGACACATTACTAGCAGAGAGAGACAGAAGACACATTACTAGCAGAGAGAGATACAGAAGACACATTACTAGCTGAGAGAGACAGAAGACACATTACTAGCAGAGAGAGACAGAAGACACACTACTAGCAGAGAGACAGAAGACACATTACTAGCAGAGAGAGAGACAGAAGACACATTACTAGCAGAGAGACAGAAGACACATTACTAGCAGAGAGACAGAAGACACATTACTAGCAGAGAGAGACAGAAGACACATTACTAGCAGAGAGAGACATAAGACACATTACTAGCAGAGAGAGAGACAGAAGACACATTACTAGCAGAGAGAGACAGAAGACACATTACTAGCAGAGAGATAGCCAGAAGACACATTACTAGCAGAGAGAGACAGAATACACATTACTAGCAGAGAGAGACAGAAGACACATTACTAGCTGAGAGAGACAGAAGACACACTGCTAGCAGAGAGAGAGAGACAGAAGACACATTACTAGCAGAGAGAGACAGAAGACACACTACTAGCAGAGAGAGAGACATAAGACACATTACTAGCAGAGAGACAGAAGACACATTACTAGCAGATAGAGACAGAAGACACATTACTAGCAGAGAGAGACAGAAGACACATTACTAGCAGAGAGAGACATAAGACACATTACTAGCAGAAAGAGAGAAGACACATTACTAGCAGAGAGACAGAATACACATTACTAGCAGAGAGACAGAAGACACATTACTAGCAGAGAGACAGAATACACATTACTAGCAGAGAGACAGAAGACACATTACTAGCAGAGAGTCAGAAGACACACTACTAGCAGAGAGAGACAGAAGACACATTACTAGCTGAGAGACAGAATACACATTACTAGCAGAGAGAGACAGAAGACACATTACTAGCAGAGAGAGACAGAAGACACATTACTAGCAGATAGAGACAGAAGACACATTACTAGCAGAGAGAGACAGAAGACACATTACTAGCAGAGAGAGACAGAAGACACATTACTAGCAGAGAGAGAGACAGAAGATACAGTACTAGCAGAGAGAGACAGAAGACACATTACTAGCAGAGAGAGACAGAAGACACATTACTAGCAGAGAGAGACAGAAGACACATTACCAGATGATAGACAGAAGACACATTACTAGCAGAAAGAGACAGAAAACACATTACTAGCAGAGAGAGACAGAAGACACATTACTAGCTGAGCGACAGAAGACACATTACTAGCAGAGAGAGACAGAAGACACATTACTAGCAGAGAGAGACAGAAGACACATTACTAGCTGAGAGAGACAGAAGACACACTACTAGCAGAGAGAGAGAGACAGAAGACACATTACTAGCAGAAAGAGACAGAAGACACACTACTAGCAGAGAGAGAAGACACATTACTAGCAGAGAGACAGAAGACACATTACTAGCAGAGAGAGACATAAGACACATTACTAGCAGAGAGAGACAGAAGACACATTACTAGCAGAGAGAGACAGAAGACACATTACTAGCAGATAGAGAAGACACATTACTAGCAGAGAGACAGAATACACATTACTAGCAGAGAGACAGAAGACACATTACTAGCAGAGAGAGACATAAGACACATTACTAGCAGAGAGAGACAGAAGACACATTACTAGCAGAGAGAGAGAGACAGAAGACACATTACTAGCAGAGAGAGACAGAAGACACATTACTAGCAGAGAGAGAGACAGAAGACACATTACTAGCAGAGAGAGACAGAAGACACATTACTAGCAGAGAGAGACAGAAGACACATTACTAGCTGAGAGAGACAGAAGACACACTACTAGCAGAGAGAGAGAGACAGAAGACACACTACTAGCAGAGAGAGAAGACACATTACTAGCAGAGAGACAGAATACACATTACTAGAAGAGAGACAGAAGACACATTACTAGCAGAGAGAGACATAAGACACATTACTAGCAGAGAGAGACAGAATACACATTACTAGCAGAGAGAGAGACAGAAGACACATTACTAGCAGAGAAAGAAGACACATTACTAGCAGAGAGACAGAATACACATTACTAGCAGAGAGACAGAAGACACATTACTAGCAGAGAGAGACATAAGACACATTACTAGCATAGAGAGACAGAAGACACATTACTAGCAGAGAGAGAGACAGAAGACACATTACTAGCAGAGAGAGACAGAAGACACATTACTAGCAGAGAGAGACACAGAAGACACATTACTAGCAGAGAGAGACAGAAGACACATTACTAGCAGAGAGAGACAGAAGACACATTACTAGCTGAGAGAGACAGAAGACACACTACTAGCAGAGAGAGAGAGACAGAAGACACATTACTAGCAGAGAGAGACAGAAGACACACTACTAGCAGATAGAGAGACAGAAGACACATTACTAGCAGAGAGACAGAAGACACATTACTAGCAGATAGAGACAGAAGACACATTACTAGCAGAGAGAGACAGAAGACATATTACTAGCAGAGAGAGACAGAAGACACATTACTAGCAGAGAGAGAAGACACATTACTAGCAGAGAGACAGAATACACATTACTAGCAGAGATACAGAAGACACATTACTAGCAGAGAGACAGAAGACACATTACTAGCAGAGAGACATAATACACACTACTAGCAGAGAGAGACAGAAGACACATTACTAGCTGAGAGACAGAATACACATTACTAGCAGAGAGAGAGACAGAAGACACATTACTAGCTGAGAGAGACAGAAGACACACTACTAGCAGAGAGAGAGAGACAGAAGACACATTACTAGCAGAGAGAGACAGAAGACACATTACTAGCTGAGAGAGACAGAAGACACACTACTAGCAGAGAGAGAGACAGAAGACACATTACTAGCAGAGAGAGACAGAAGACACACTACTAGCAGATAGAGAGACAGAAGACACATTACTAGCAGAGAGACAGAAGACACATTACTAGCAGATAGAGACAGAAGACACATTACTAGCAGAGAGAGACAGAAGACATATTACTAGCAGAGAGAGACAGAAGACACATTACTAGCAGAGAGAGAAGACACATTACTCGCAGAGAGACAGAATACACATTACTAGCAGAGAGACAGAAGACACATTACTAGCAGAGAGACAGAAGACACATTACTAACAGAGAGACAGAAGACACACTACTAGCAGAGAGAGACAGAAGACACATTACTAGCTGAGAGACAGAATACACATTACTAGCAGAGAGAGAGAAGACACATTACTAGCAGAGAGACAGAAGACACATTACTAGCAGAGAGAGACAGAAGACACATTACTAGCAGAGAGACAGAAGACACATTACTAGCAGAGAGACAGAAGACACATTACTAGCAGAGAGACAGAAGACACATTACTAGCAGAGAGAGACAGAAGACACATTACTAGCAGAGAGAGACAAAATACACATTACTAGCAGAGATAGACAGAAGACACATTACTAGCAGAGAGACAGTAGACACATTACAAGCAGAGAGAGACACAGAAGACACATTACTAGCTGAGAGACAGAAGACACACTACTAGCAGAGAGACAGAAGACACATTACTAGCAGAGAGACAGAAGACACATTACTAGCAGAGAGACAGAAGACACATTACTAGCAGAGAGACAGAAGACACATTACTAGCAGAGAGAGACAGAAGACACATTACTAGCAGAGAGAGACAGAATACACATTACTAGCAGAGAGACAGAAGACACATTACTAGCAGAGAGAGACCGAATACACATTACTAGCAGAGAGAGACAGAAGACACATTACTAGCTGAGAGAGACATAAGACACATTTCTAGCAGAGAGAGACAGAAGACACATTACTAGCAGATAGAGACAGAAGACACATTACTAGCAGAGAGAGACAGAAGACACATTACTAGCAGAGAGAGACAGAAGACACATTACTAGCAGAGAGAGACAGAAGACACATTACTAGCAGAGAGACAGTAGACACATTACTAGCATATAGAGACACAGAAGACACATTACTAGCTGAGAGACAGAAGACACACTACTAGCAGAGAGACAGAAGACACATTACTAGCAGAGAGAGACAGAAGACACATTACTAGCAGAGAGACAGAAGACACATTACTAGCAGAGAGAGACAGAAGACACATTACTAGCAGAGAGAGACAGAATACACATTACTAGCAGAGAGACAGAAGACACATTACTAGCAGAGAGACAGAATACACATTACTAGCAGAGAGACAGAAGACACATGACTAGCAGAGAGACAGAAGACACATTACTAGCAGAGAGACAGAAGACACATTACTAGCAGAGAGAGACAGAAGACACATTACTAGCAGAGAGAGACAGAATACACATTACTAGCAGAGAGACAGAAGACACATTACTAGCAGAGAGAGACAGAAGACACATTACTAGCAGAGAGACAGAAGACACATTACTAGCAGAGAGACAGAAGACACATTACTAGCAGAGAGACAGAAGACACATGACTAGCAGAGAGACAGAAGACACATTACTAGCAGAGAGACAGAAGACACATTACTAGCAGAGAGAGACAGAAGACACATTACTAGCAGAGAGAGACAGAATACACATTACTAGCAGAGAGACAGAAGACACATTACTAGCAGAGAGAGACAGAAGACACATTACTAGCAGAGAGACAGAAGACACATTACTAGCAGAGAGACAGAAGACACATTACTAGCAGAGAGACAGAAGACACATTACTAGCAGAGAGACAGAAGACACATTACTAGCAGAGAGACAGAAGACACATTACTAGCAGAGAGAGACAGAAGACACATTACTAGCAGAGAGAGACAGAATACACATTACTAGCAGAGAGACAAAAGACACATTACTAGCAGAGAGAGACATAAGACACATTACTAGCAGAGAGAGACAGAAGACACATTACTAGCTGAGAGAGACATAATACACATTACTAGCAGAGAGAGACAGAAGACACATTACTAGCAGAGAGAGACAGAAGACACATTACTAGCAGAGAGAGACAGAAGACACATTACTAGCAGAGAGAGACAGAAGACACATTACCAGATGATAGACAGAAGACACATTACTAGCAGAAAGAGACAGAAAACACATTACTAGCAGAGAGAGACAGAAGACACATTACTAGCTGAGCGACAGAAGACACATTACTAGCAGAGAGAGACAGAAGACACATTACTAGCAGAGAGAGACAGAAGACACATTACTAGCTGAGAGAGACAGAAGACACACTACTAGCAGAGAGAGAGAGACAGAAGACACATTACTAGCAGAAAGAGACAGAAGACACACTACTAGCAGAGAGAGAAGACACATTACTAGCAGAGAGACAGAAGACACATTACTAGCAGAGAGAGACATAAGACACATTACTAGCAGAGAGAGACAGAAGACACATTACTAGCAGAGAGAGACAGAAGACACATTACTAGCAGATAGAGAAGACACATTACTAGCAGAGAGACAGAATACACATTACTAGCAGAGAGACAGAAGACACATTACTAGCAGAGAGAGACATAAGACACATTACTAGCAGAGAGAGACAGAAGACACATTACTAGCAGAGAGAGAGAGACAGAAGACACATTACTAGCAGAGAGAGACAGAAGACACATTACTAGCAGAGAGAGAGACAGAAGACACATTACTAGCAGAGAGAGACAGAAGACACATTACTAGCAGAGAGAGACAGAAGACACATTACTAGCTGAGAGAGACAGAAGACACACTACTAGCAGAGAGAGAGAGACAGAAGACACACTACTAGCAGAGAGAGAAGACACATTACTAGCAGAGAGACAGAATACACATTACTAGAAGAGAGACAGAAGACACATTACTAGCAGAGAGAGACATAAGACACATTACTAGCAGAGAGAGACAGAATACACATTACTAGCAGAGAGAGAGACAGAAGACACATTACTAGCAGAGAAAGAAGACACATTACTAGCAGAGAGACAGAATACACATTACTAGCAGAGAGACAGAAGACACATTACTAGCAGAGAGAGACATAAGACACATTACTAGCATAGAGAGACAGAAGACACATTACTAGCAGAGAGAGAGACAGAAGACACATTACTAGCAGAGAGAGACAGAAGACACATTACTAGCAGAGAGAGACACAGAAGACACATTACTAGCAGAGAGAGACAGAAGACACATTACTAGCAGAGAGAGACAGAAGACACATTACTAGCTGAGAGAGACAGAAGACACACTACTAGCAGAGAGAGAGAGACAGAAGACACATTACTAGCAGAGAGAGACAGAAGACACACTACTAGCAGATAGAGAGACAGAAGACACATTACTAGCAGAGAGACAGAAGACACATTACTAGCAGATAGAGACAGAAGACACATTACTAGCAGAGAGAGACAGAAGACATATTACTAGCAGAGAGAGACAGAAGACACATTACTAGCAGAGAGAGAAGACACATTACTAGCAGAGAGACAGAATACACATTACTAGCAGAGATACAGAAGACACATTACTAGCAGAGAGACAGAAGACACATTACTAGCAGAGAGACATAATACACACTACTAGCAGAGAGAGACAGAAGACACATTACTAGCTGAGAGACAGAATACACATTACTAGCAGAGAGAGAGACAGAAGACACATTACTAGCTGAGAGAGACAGAAGACACACTACTAGCAGAGAGAGAGAGACAGAAGACACATTACTAGCAGAGAGAGACAGAAGACACATTACTAGCTGAGAGAGACAGAAGACACACTACTAGCAGAGAGAGAGACAGAAGACACATTACTAGCAGAGAGAGACAGAAGACACACTACTAGCAGATAGAGAGACAGAAGACACATTACTAGCAGAGAGACAGAAGACACATTACTAGCAGATAGAGACAGAAGACACATTACTAGCAGAGAGAGACAGAAGACATATTACTAGCAGAGAGAGACAGAAGACACATTACTAGCAGAGAGAGAAGACACATTACTCGCAGAGAGACAGAATACACATTACTAGCAGAGAGACAGAAGACACATTACTAGCAGAGAGACAGAAGACACATTACTAACAGAGAGACAGAAGACACACTACTAGCAGAGAGAGACAGAAGACACATTACTAGCTGAGAGACAGAATACACATTACTAGCAGAGAGAGAGAAGACACATTACTAGCAGAGAGACAGAAGACACATTACTAGCAGAGAGAGACAGAAGACACATTACTAGCAGAGAGACAGAAGACACATTACTAGCAGAGAGACAGAAGACACATTACTAGCAGAGAGACAGAAGACACATTACTAGCAGAGAGAGACAGAAGACACATTACTAGCAGAGAGAGACAAAAGACACATTACTAGCAGAGATAGACAGAAGACACATTACTAGCAGAGAGACAGTAGACACATTACAAGCAGAGAGAGACACAGAAGACACATTACTAGCTGAGAGACAGAAGACACACTACTAGCAGAGAGACAGAAGACACATTACTAGCAGAGAGACAGAAGACACATTACTAGCAGAGAGACAGAAGACACATTACTAGCAGAGAGACAGAAGACACATTACTAGCAGAGAGAGACAGAAGACACATTACTAGCAGAGAGAGACAGAATACACATTACTAGCAGAGAGACAGAAGACACATTACTAGCAGAGAGAGACCGAATACACATTACTAGCAGAGAGAGACAGAAGACACATTACTAGCTGAGAGAGACATAAGACACATTTCTAGCAGAGAGAGACAGAAGACACATTACTAGCAGATAGAGACAGAAGACACATTACTAGCAGAGAGAGACAGAAGACACATTACTAGCAGAGAGAGACAGAAGACACATTACTAGCAGAGAGAGACAGAAGACACATTACTAGCAGAGAGACAGTAGACACATTACTAGCATATAGAGACACAGAAGACACATTACTAGCTGAGAGACAGAAGACACACTACTAGCAGAGAGACAGAAGACACATTACTAGCAGAGAGAGACAGAAGACACATTACTAGCAGAGAGACAGAAGACACATTACTAGCAGAGAGAGACAGAAGACACATTACTAGCAGAGAGAGACAGAATACACATTACTAGCAGAGAGACAGAAGACACATTACTAGCAGAGAGACAGAATACACATTACTAGCAGAGAGACAGAAGACACATGACTAGCAGAGAGACAGAAGACACATTACTAGCAGAGAGACAGAAGACACATTACTAGCAGAGAGAGACAGAAGACACATTACTAGCAGAGAGAGACAGAATACACATTACTAGCAGAGAGACAGAAGACACATTACTAGCAGAGAGAGACAGAAGACACATTACTAGCAGAGAGACAGAAGACACATTACTAGCAGAGAGACAGAAGACACATTACTAGCAGAGAGACAGAAGACACATGACTAGCAGAGAGACAGAAGACACATTACTAGCAGAGAGACAGAAGACACATTACTAGCAGAGAGAGACAGAAGACACATTACTAGCAGAGAGAGACAGAATACACATTACTAGCAGAGAGACAGAAGACACATTACTAGCAGAGAGAGACAGAAGACACATTACTAGCAGAGAGACAGAAGACACATTACTAGCAGAGAGACAGAAGACACATTACTAGCAGAGAGACAGAAGACACATTACTAGCAGAGAGACAGAAGACACATTACTAGCAGAGAGACAGAAGACACATTACTAGCAGAGAGAGACAGAAGACACATTACTAGCAGAGAGAGACAGAATACACATTACTAGCAGAGAGACAAAAGACACATTACTAGCAGAGAGAGACATAAGACACATTACTAGCAGAGAGAGACAGAAGACACATTACTAGCTGAGAGAGACATAATACACATTACTAGCAGAGAGAGACAGAAGACACATTACTAGCAGAGAGAGACAGAAGACACATTACTAGCAGAGAGAGACAGAAGACACATTACTAGCAGAGAGAGACATAAGACACATTACTAGATGAGAGACAGAAGACACATTACTAGCAGAAAGAGACAGAAAACACATTACTAGCAGAGAGAGACAGAAGACACATTACTAGCTGAGAGACAGAAGACACATTACTAGCAGAAAGAGACAGAAGACACATTACTAGCAGAGAGAGACAGAAGACACATTACTAGCAGAGAGAGATACAGAAGACACATTACTAGCAGAGAGAGACAGAAGACACATTACTAGCAGAGAGAGACAGAAGACACATTACTAGCTGAGAGAGACAGAAGACACACTACTAGCAGAGAGAGAGAGACAGAAGACACACTACTAGCAGAGAGAGAAGACACATTACTAGCAGAGAGACAGAATACACATTACTAGAAGAGAGACAGAAGACACATTACTAGCAGAGAGAGACATAAGACACATTACTAGCAGAGAGAGACAGAAGACACATTACTAGCAGAGAGAGACAGAAGACACATTACTAGCTGAGAGACAGAAGACACATTACTAGCTGAGAGACAGAAGACACACTACTAGCAGAGAGACAGAAGACACATTACTAGCAGAGAGAGACAGAAGACACATTACTAGCAGAGAGACAGAAGACACATTACTAGCAGAGAGAGACAGAAGACACATTACTAGCAGAGAGAGACAGAATACACATTACTAGCAGAGAGACAGAAGACACATTACTAGCAGAGAGACAGAATACACATTACTAGCAGAGAGACAGAAGACACATGACTAGCAGAGAGACAGAAGACACATTACTAGCAGAGAGACAGAAGACACATTACTAGCAGAGAGAGACAGAAGACACATTACTAGCAGAGAGAGACAGAATACACATTACTAGCAGAGAGACAGAAGACACATTACTAGCAGAGAGAGACAGAAGACACATTACTAGCAGAGAGACAGAAGACACATTACTAGCAGAGAGACAGAAGACACATTACTAGCAGAGAGACAGAAGACACATGACTAGCAGAGAGACAGAAGACACATTACTAGCAGAGAGACAGAAGACACATTACTAGCAGAGAGAGACAGAAGACACATTACTAGCAGAGAGAGACAGAATACACATTACTAGCAGAGAGACAGAAGACACATTACTAGCAGAGAGAGACAGAAGACACATTACTAGCAGAGAGACAGAAGACACATTACTAGCAGAGAGACAGAAGACACATTACTAGCAGAGAGACAGAAGACACATTACTAGCAGAGAGACAGAAGACACATTACTAGCAGAGAGACAGAAGACACATTACTAGCAGAGAGAGACAGAAGACACATTACTAGCAGAGAGAGACAGAATACACATTACTAGCAGAGAGACAAAAGACACATTACTAGCAGAGAGAGACATAAGACACATTACTAGCAGAGAGAGACAGAAGACACATTACTAGCTGAGAGAGACATAATACACATTACTAGCAGAGAGAGACAGAAGACACATTACTAGCAGAGAGAGACAGAAGACACATTACTAGCAGAGAGAGACAGAAGACACATTACTAGCAGAGAGAGACATAAGACACATTACTAGATGAGAGACAGAAGACACATTACTAGCAGAAAGAGACAGAAAACACATTACTAGCAGAGAGAGACAGAAGACACATTACTAGCTGAGAGACAGAAGACACATTACTAGCAGAAAGAGACAGAAGACACATTACTAGCAGAGAGAGACAGAAGACACATTACTAGCAGAGAGAGATACAGAAGACACATTACTAGCAGAGAGAGACAGAAGACACATTACTAGCAGAGAGAGACAGAAGACACATTACTAGCTGAGAGAGACAGAAGACACACTACTAGCAGAGAGAGAGAGACAGAAGACACACTACTAGCAGAGAGAGAAGACACATTACTAGCAGAGAGACAGAATACACATTACTAGAAGAGAGACAGAAGACACATTACTAGCAGAGAGAGACATAAGACACATTACTAGCAGAGAGAGACAGAAGACACATTACTAGCAGAGAGAGAGACAGAAGACACATTACTAGCAGAGAAAGAAGACACATTACTAGCAGAGAGACAGAATACACATTACTAGCAGAGAGACAGAAGACACATTACTAGCAGAGAGAGACATAAGACACATTACTAGCATAGAGAGACAGAAGACACACTACTAGCAGATAGAGAGACAGAAGACACATTACTAGCAGAGAGACAGAAGACACATTACTAGCAGATAGAGACAGAAGACACATTACTAGCAGAGAGAGACAGAAGACATATTACTAGCAGAGAGAGACAGAAGACACATTACTAGCAGAGAGAGAAGACACATTACTAGCAGAGAGACAGAATACACATTACTAGCAGAGATACAGAAGACACATTACTAGCAGAGAGACAGAAGACACATTACTAGCAGAGAGACATAATACACACTACTAGCAGAGAGAGACAGAAGACACATTACTAGCTGAGAGACAGAATACACATTACTAGCAGAGAGAGAGACAGAAGACACATTACTAGCTGAGAGAGACAGAAGACACACTACTAGCAGAGAGAGAGAGACAGAAGACACATTACTAGCAGAGAGAGACAGAAGACACATTACTAGCTGAGAGAGACAGAAGACACACTACTAGCAGAGAGAGAGAGACAGAAGACACATTACTAGCAGAGAGAGACAGAAGACACACTACTAGCAGATAGAGAGACAGAAGACACATTACTAGCAGAGAGACAGAAGACACATTACTAGCAGATAGAGACAGAAGACACATTACTAGCAGAGAGAGACAGAAGACATATTACTAGCAGAGAGAGACAGAAGACACATTACTAGCAGAGAGAGAAGACACATTACTCGCAGAGAGACAGAATACACATTACTAGCAGAGAGACAGAAGACACATTACTAGCAGAGAGACAGAAGACACATTACTAGCAGAGAGACAGAAGACACACTACTAGCAGAGAGAGACAGAAGACACATTACTAGCTGAGAGACAGAATACACATTACTAGCAGAGAGAGAGAAGACACATTACTAGCAGAGAGACAGAAGACACATTACTAGCAGAGAGAGACAGAAGACACATTACTAGCAGAGAGACAGAAGACACATTACTAGCAGAGAGACAGAAGACACATTACTAGCAGAGAGACAGAAGACACACTACTAGCAGAGAGAGACAGAAGACACATTACTAGCTGAGAGACAGAATACACATTACTAGCAGAGAGAGAGAAGACACATTACTAGCAGAGAGACATAAGACACATTACTAGCAGAGAGAGACAGAAGACACATTACTAGCTGAGAGAGACATAATACACATTACTAGCAGAGAGAGACAGAAGACACATTACTAGCAGAGAGAGACAGAAGACACATTACTAGCAGAGAGAGACAGAAGACACATTACTAGCAGAGAGAGACATAAGACACATTACTAGATGAGAGACAGAAGACACATTACTAGCAGAAAGAGACAGAAAACACATTACTAGCAGAGAGAGACAGAAGACACATTACTAGCTGAGAGACAGAAGACACATTACTAGCAGAAAGAGACAGAAGACACATTACTAGCAGAGAGAGACAGAAGACACATTACTAGCAGAGAGAGATACAGAAGACACATTACTAGCAGAGAGAGACAGAAGACACATTACTAGCAGAGAGAGACAGAAGACACATTACTAGCTGAGAGAGACAGAAGACACACTACTAGCAGAGAGAGAGAGACAGAAGACACACTACTAGCAGAGAGAGAAGACACATTACTAGCAGAGAGACAGAATACACATTACTAGAAGAGAGACAGAAGACACATTACTAGCAGAGAGAGACATAAGACACATTACTAGCAGAGAGAGACAGAAGACACATTACTAGCAGAGAGAGAGACAGAAGACACATTACTAGCAGAGAAAGAAGACACATTACTAGCAGAGAGACAGAATACACATTACTAGCAGAGAGACAGAAGACACATTACTAGCAGAGAGAGACATAAGACACATTACTAGCATAGAGAGACAGAAGACACACTACTAGCAGATAGAGAGACAGAAGACACATTACTAGCAGAGAGACAGAAGACACATTACTAGCAGATAGAGACAGAAGACACATTACTAGCAGAGAGAGACAGAAGACATATTACTAGCAGAGAGAGACAGAAGACACATTACTAGCAGAGAGAGAAGACACATTACTAGCAGAGAGACAGAATACACATTACTAGCAGAGATACAGAAGACACATTACTAGCAGAGAGACAGAAGACACATTACTAGCAGAGAGACATAATACACACTACTAGCAGAGAGAGACAGAAGACACATTACTAGCTGAGAGACAGAATACACATTACTAGCAGAGAGAGAGACAGAAGACACATTACTAGCTGAGAGAGACAGAAGACACACTACTAGCAGAGAGAGAGAGACAGAAGACACATTACTAGCAGAGAGAGACAGAAGACACATTACTAGCTGAGAGAGACAGAAGACACACTACTAGCAGAGAGAGAGAGACAGAAGACACATTACTAGCAGAGAGAGACAGAAGACACACTACTAGCAGATAGAGAGACAGAAGACACATTACTAGCAGAGAGACAGAAGACACATTACTAGCAGATAGAGACAGAAGACACATTACTAGCAGAGAGAGACAGAAGACATATTACTAGCAGAGAGAGACAGAAGACACATTACTAGCAGAGAGAGAAGACACATTACTCGCAGAGAGACAGAATACACATTACTAGCAGAGAGACAGAAGACACATTACTAGCAGAGAGACAGAAGACACATTACTAGCAGAGAGACAGAAGACACACTACTAGCAGAGAGAGACAGAAGACACATTACTAGCTGAGAGACAGAATACACATTACTAGCAGAGAGAGAGAAGACACATTACTAGCAGAGAGACAGAAGACACATTACTAGCAGAGAGAGACAGAAGACACATTACTAGCAGAGAGACAGAAGACACATTACTAGCAGAGAGACAGAAGACACATTACTAGCAGAGAGACAGAAGACACACTACTAGCAGAGAGAGACAGAAGACACATTACTAGCTGAGAGACAGAATACACATTACTAGCAGAGAGAGAGAAGACACATTACTAGCAGAGAGACAGAAGACACATTACTAGCAGAGAGAGACAGAAGACACATTACTAGCAGAGAGACAGAAGACACATTACTAGCAGAGAGACAGAAGACACATTACTAGCAGAGAGACAGAAGACACATTACTAGCAGAGAGAGACAGAAGACACATTACTAGCAGAGAGAGACAAAAGACACATTACTAGCAGAGATAGACCGAAGACACATTACTAGCAGAGAGACAGTAGACACATTACAAGCAGAGAGAGACACAGAAGACACATTACTAGCTGAGAGACAGAAGACACACTACTAGCAGAGAGACAGAAGACACATTACTAGCAGAGAGACAGAAGACACATTACTAGCAGAGAGACAGAAGACACATTACTAGCAGAGAGACAGAAGACACATTACTAGCAGAGAGAGACAGAAGACACATTACTAGCAGAGAGAGACAGAATACACATTACTAGCAGAGAGACAGAAGACACATTACTAGCAGAGAGAGACAGAATACACATTACTAGCAGAGAGAGACAGAAGACACATTACTAGCTGAGAGAGACATAAGACACATTTCTAGCAGAGAGAGACAGAAGACACATTACTAGCAGATAGAGACAGAAGACACATTACTAGCAGAGAGAGACAGAAGACACATTACTAGCAGAGAGAGACAGAAGACACATTACTAGCAGAGAGAGACAGAAGACACATTACTAGCAGAGAGACAGTAGACACATTACTAGCATATAGAGACACAGAAGACACATTACTAGCTGAGAGACAGAAGACACACTACTAGCAGAGAGACAGAAGACACATTACTAGCAGAGAGAGACAGAAGACACATTACTAGCAGAGAGACAGAAGACACATTACTAGCAGAGAGAGACAGAAGACACATTACTAGCAGAGAGAGACAGAATACACATTACTAGCAGAGAGACAGAAGACACATTACTAGCAGAGAGACAGAAGACACATTACTAGCAGAGAGACAGAAGACACATGACTAGCAGAGAGACAGAAGACACATTACTAGCAGAGAGACAGAAGACACATTACTAGCAGAGAGAGACAGAAGACACATTACTAGCAGAGAGAGACAGAATACACATTACTAGCAGAGAGACAGAAGACACATTACTAGCAGAGAGAGACAGAAGACACATTACTAGCAGAGAGACAGAAGACACATTACTAGCAGAGAGACAGAAGACACATTACTAGCAGAGAGACAGAAGACACATGACTAGCAGAGAGACAGAAGACACATTACTAGCAGAGAGACAGAAGACACATTACTAGCAGAGAGAGACAGAAGACACATTACTAGCAGAGAGAGACAGAATACACATTACTAGCAGAGAGACAGAAGACACATTACTAGCAGAGAGAGACAGAAGACACATTACTAGCAGAGAGACAGAAGACACATTACTAGCAGAGAGACAGAAGACACATTACTAGCAGAGAGACAGAAGACACATTACTAGCAGAGAGACAGAAGACACATTACTAGCAGAGAGAGACAGAAGACACATTACTAGCAGAGAGAGACAGAATACACATTACTAGCAGAGAGACAGAAGACACATTACTAGCAGAGAGAGACAGAATACACATTACTAGCAGAGAGAGACAGAAGACACATTACTAGCTGAGAGAGACATAAGACACATTTCTAGCAGAGAGAGACAGAAGACACATTACTAGCAGATAGAGACAGAAGACACATTACTAGCAGAGAGAGACAGAAGACACATTACTAGCAGAGAGAGACAGAAGACACATTACTAGCAG
The DNA here is from genome assembly GCF_963971535.1 of Notolepis coatsorum. Classification (NCBI taxonomy): domain Eukaryota; kingdom Metazoa; phylum Chordata; class Actinopteri; order Aulopiformes; family Paralepididae; genus Notolepis; species Notolepis coatsorum. The sequence goes on from NC_140167.1 coordinate 214,125,743, forward strand.
AGAGAGACAGAAGACACATTACTAGCAGAGAGACAGTAGACACATTACTAGCATATAGAGACACAGAAGACACATTACTAGCTGAGAGACAGAAGACACACTACTAGCAGAGAGACAGAAGACACATTACTAGCAGAGAGAGACAGAAGACACATTACTAGCAGAGAGACAGAAGACACATTACTAGCAGAGAGAGACAGAAGACACATTACTAGCAGAGAGAGACAGAATACACATTACTAGCAGAGAGACAGAAGACACATTACTAGCAGAGAGACAGAAGACACATTACTAGCAGAGAGACAGAAGACACATGACTAGCAGAGAGACAGAAGACACATTACTAGCAGAGAGACAGAAGACACATTACTAGCAGAGAGAGACAGAAGACACATTACTAGCAGAGAGAGACAGAATACACATTACTAGCAGAGAGACAGAAGACACATTACTAGCAGAGAGAGACAGAAGACACATTACTAGCAGAGAGACAGAAGACATATTACTAGCAGAGAGAGACAGAAGACACATTACTAGCAGAGAGAGAAGACACATTACTCGCAGAGAGACAGAATACACATTACTAGCAGAGAGACAGAAGACACATTACTAGCAGAGAGACAGAAGACACATTACTAGCAGAGAGACAGAAGACACACTACTAGCAGAGAGAGACAGAAGACACATTACTAGCTGAGAGACAGAATACACATTACTAGCAGAGAGAGAGAAGACACATTACTAGCAGAGAGACAGAAGACACATTACTAGCAGAGAGAGACAGAAGACACATTACTAGCAGAGAGACAGAAGACACATTACTAGCAGAGAGACAGAAGACACATTACTAGCAGAGAGACAGAAGACACATTACTAGCAGAGAGAGACAGAAGACACATTACTAGCAGAGAGAGACAAAAGACACATTACTAGCAGAGATAGACAGAAGACACATTACTAGCAGAGAGACAGTAGACACATTACAAGCAGAGAGAGACACAGAAGACACATTACTAGCTGAGAGACAGAAGACACACTACTAGCAGAGAGACAGAAGACACATTACTAGCAGAGAGACAGAAGACACATTACTAGCAGAGAGACAGAAGACACATTACTAGCAGAGAGACAGAAGACACATTACTAGCAGAGAGAGACAGAAGACACATTACTAGCAGAGAGAGACAGAATACACATTACTAGCAGAGAGACAGAAGACACATTACTAGCAGAGAGAGACAGAATACACATTACTAGCAGAGAGAGACAGAAGACACATTACTAGCTGAGAGAGACATAAGACACATTTCTAGCAGAGAGAGACAGAAGACACATTACTAGCAGATAGAGACAGAAGACACATTACTAGCAGAGAGAGACAGAAGACACATTACTAGCAGAGAGAGACAGAAGACACATTACTAGCAGAGAGAGACAGAAGACACATTACTAGCAGAGAGACAGTAGACACATTACTAGCATATAGAGACACAGAAGACACATTACTAGCTGAGAGACAGAAGACACACTACTAGCAGAGAGACAGAAGACACATTACTAGCAGAGAGAGACAGAAGACACATTACTAGCAGAGAGACAGAAGACACATTACTAGCAGATAGAGACAGAAGACACATTACTAGCAGAGAGAGACAGAATACACATTACTAGCAGAGAGACAGAAGACACATTACTAGCAGAGAGACAGAAGACACATTACTAGCAGAGAGACAGAAGACACATGACTAGCAGAGAGACAGAAGACACATTACTAGCAGAGAGACAGAAGACACATTACTAGCAGAGAGAGACAGAAGACACATTACTAGCAGAGAGAGACAGAATACACATTACTAGCAGAGAGACAGAAGACACATTACTAGCAGAGAGAGACAGAAGACACATTACTAGCAGAGAGACAGAAGACACATTACTAGCAGAGAGACAGAAGACACATTACTAGCAGAGAGACAGAAGACACATGACTAGCAGAGAGACAGAAGACACATTACTAGCAGAGAGACAGAAGACACATTACTAGCAGAGAGAGACAGAAGACACATTACTAGCAGAGAGAGACAGAATACACATTACTAGCAGAGAGACAGAAGACACATTACTAGCAGAGAGAGACAGAAGACACATTACTAGCAGAGAGACAGAAGACACATTACTAGCAGAGAGACAGAAGACACATTACTAGCAGAGAGACAGAAGACACATTACTAGCAGAGAGACAGAAGACACATTACTAGCAGAGAGACAGAAGACACATTACTAGCAGAGAGAGACAGAAGACACATTACTAGCAGAGAGAGACAGAATACACATTACTAGCAGAGAGACAAAAGACACATTACTAGCAGAGAGAGACATAAGACACATTACTAGCAGAGAGAGACAGAAGACACATTACTAGCTGAGAGAGACATAATACACATTACTAGCAGAGAGAGACAGAAGACACATTACTAGCAGAGAGAGACAGAAGACACATTACTAGCAGAGAGAGACAGAAGACACATTACTAGCAGAGAGAGACATAAGACACATTACTAGATGAGAGACAGAAGACACATTACTAGCAGAAAGAGACAGAAAACACATTACTAGCAGAGAGAGACAGAAGACACATTACTAGCTGAGAGACAGAAGACACATTACTAGCAGAAAGAGACAGAAGACACATTACTAGCAGAGAGAGACAGAAGACACATTACTAGCAGAGAGAGATACAGAAGACACATTACTAGCTGAGAGAGACAGAAGACACATTACTAGCAGAGAGAGACAGAAGACACACTACTAGCAGAGAGACAGAAGACACATTACTAGCAGAGAGAGAGACAGAAGACACATTACTAGCAGAGAGAGAGAGACAGAAGACACATTACTAGCTGAGAGAGACAGAATACACATTACTAGCAGAGAGAGACAGAAGACACATTACTAGCAGAGAGACAGAAGACACATTACTAGCAGAGAGACAGAAGACACATTACTAGCAGAGAGAGACAGAAGACACATTACTAGCAGAGAGAGACAGAAGACACATTACTAGCAGAGAGAGAGACAGAAGACACATTACTAGCAGAGAGAGACAGAAGACACATTACTAGCAGAGAGATAGACAGAAGACACATTACTAGCAGAGAGAGACAGAAGACACATTACTAGCAGAGAGAGACAGAAGACACATTACTAGCAGAGAGACAGAAGACACATTACTAGCAGAGAGAGACAGAAGACACATTACTAGCAGAGAGAGACAGAAGACACATTACTAGCAGAGAGAGACAGAAGACACACTACTAGCAGAGATAGAGACAGACAACACATTACTAGCAGAGAGACAGAAGACACATTACTAGCAGAGAGAGACAGAAGACACATTACTAGCAGAGAGAGACATAAGTCACATTACTAGCAGAGAGAGACAGAAGACACATTACTAGCAGAGAGAGAGAAGACACATTACTAGCAGAGAGACAGAATACACATTACTAGCAGAGAGACAGAAGACACATTACTAGCAGAGAGACAGAAGACACATTACTAGCAGAGAGACAGAAGACACATTACTAGCAGAGAGACAGAAGACACATTACTAGCAGAGAGAGACAGAAGACACATTACTAGCAGAGAGACAGAAGACACATTACTAGCAGATAGAGACAGAAGACACATTACTAGCAGAGAGTGACAGAAGACATATTACTAGCAGAGAGAGACAGAAGACACATTACTAGCAGAGAGAGAAGACACATTACTAGCAGAGAGACAGAATACACATTACTAGCAGAGATACAGAAGACACATTACTAGCAGAGAGACAGAAGACACATTACTAGCAGATAGAGACAGAAGACACATTACTAGCAGAGAGAGACAGAAGACATATTACTAGCAGAGAGAGACAGAAGACACATTACTAGCAGAGAGACAGAAGACACATTACTAGCAGAGAGACAGAAGACACATTACTAGCAGAGAGAGACAGAAGACACATTACTAGCAGAGAGACAGAAGACACATTACTAGCAGATAGAGACAGAAGACACATTACTAGCAGAGAGTGACAGAAGACATATTACTAGCAGAGAGAGACAGAAGACACATTACTAGCAGAGAGAGAAGACACATTACTAGCAGAGAGACAGAATACACATTACTAGCAGAGATACAGAAGACACATTACTAGCAGAGAGACAGAAGACACATTACTAGCAGATAGAGACAGAAGACACATTACTAGCAGAGAGAGACAGAAGACATATTACTAGCAGAGAGAGACAGAAGACACATTACTAGCAGAGAGAGAAGACACATTACTAGCAGAGAGACAGAATACACATTACTAGCAGAGAGACATAATACACACTACTAGCAGAGAGAGACAGAATACACATTACTAGCAGAGAGAGAGACAGAAGATACATTACTAGCAGAGAGAGACAGAAGACACATTACTAGCAGATAGAGAAACAGAAGATACATTACTAGCAGAGAGAGACAGAAGACACATTACTAGCAGAGAAAGACATAAGACACATTACTAGCAGAGAGAGACAGAAGACACATTACTAGCTGAGAGAGACAGAAGACACACTACTAGCAGAGAGAGAGAGAGACAGAAGACACATTACTAGCAGAGAGAGACAGAAGACACACTACTAGCAGATAGAGAGACAGAAGACACATTACTAGCAGAGACACAGAAGACACATTACTAGCAGATAGAGACAGAAGACACATTACTAGCAGAGAGAGACAGAAGACATATTACTAGCAGAGAGAGACAGAAGACACATTACTAGCAGAGAGAGAAGACACATTACTAGCAGAGAGACAGAATACACATTACTAGCAGAGATACAGAAGACACATTACTAGCAGAGAGACAGAAGACACATTACTAGCAGAGAGACATAATACACACTACTAGCAGAGAGAGAGACATAAGATACATTACTAGCAGAGAGAGACAGAAGACACATTACTAGCAGATAGAGAAACAGAAGATACATTACTAGCAGAGAGAGACAGAAGACACATTACTAGCAGAGAGAGACATAAGACACATTACTAGCAGAGATAGACAGAAGACACATTACCAGATGATAGACAGAAGACACATTACTAGCAGAAAGAGACAGAAAACACATTACTAGCAGAGAGAGACAGAAGACACATTACTAGCTGAGAGACAGAAGACACATTACTAGCAGAGAGAGACAGAAGACACATTACTAGCAGAGAGAGATATAAGACACATTACTAGCAGAGAGAGAGACAGAAGACACATTACTAGCTGAGAGAGACAGAAGACACATTACTAGCAGAGAGAGACAGAAGACACACTACTAGCAGAGAGACAGAATACACATTACTAGCAGAGAGAGAGAGAGAGAGAGAAGACACATTACTAGCTGAGAGAGACAGAAGACACATTACTAGCAGAGAGAGACAGAAGACACATTACTAGCAGAGAGACAGAAGACACATTACTAGCAGAGAGACAGAAGACACATTACTAGCAGAGAGAGACAGAAGACACATTACTAGCAGAGAGAGACAGAAGACACATTACTAGCAGAGAGAGACAGAAGACACACTACTAGCAGAGAGAGAGACAGACAACACATTACTAGCAGAGAGACAGAAGACACATTACTAGCAGAGAGAGACAGAAGACACATTACTAGCAGAGAGAGACAGAAGACACATTACTAGCAGAGAGAGACAGAAGACACATTACTAGCAGAGAGAGAGAAGACACATTACTAGCAGAGAGACAGAATACACATTACTAGCAGAGAGAGACAGAATACACATTACTAGCAGAGAGACAGAAGACACATTACTAGCAGAGAGAGACAGAAGACACATTACTAGCAGAGAGACAGAAGACACATTACTAGCAGAGAGACAGAAGACACATTACTAGCAGAGAGACAGAAGACACATTACTAGCAGAGAGACAGAAGACACATTACTAGCAGAGAGACAGAAGACACATTACTAGCAGAGAGAGACAGAAGACACATTACTAGCAGAGAGAGACAGAATACACATTACTAGCAGAGAGACAAAAGACACATTACTAGCAGAGAGAGACATAAGACACATTACTAGCAGAGAGAGACAGAAGACACATTACTAGCTGAGAGAGACATAATACACATTACTAGCAGAGAGAGACAGAAGACACATTACTAGCAGAGAGAGACAGAAGACACATTACTAGCAGAGAGAGACAGAAGACACATTACTAGCAGAGAGAGACATAAGACACATTACTAGATGAGAGACAGAAGACACATTACTAGCAGAAAGAGACAGAAAACACATTACTAGCAGAGAGAGACAGAAGACACATTACTAGCTGAGAGACAGAAGACACATTACTAGCAGAAAGAGACAGAAGACACATTACTAGCAGAGAGAGACAGAAGACACATTACTAGCAGAGAGAGATACAGAAGACACATTACTAGCTGAGAGAGACAGAAGACACATTACTAGCAGAGAGAGACAGAAGACACACTACTAGCAGAGAGACAGAAGACACATTACTAGCAGAGAGAGAGACAGAAGACACATTACTAGCAGAGAGAGAGAGACAGAAGACACATTACTAGCTGAGAGAGACAGAATACACATTACTAGCAGAGAGACAGAAGACACATTACTAGCAGAGAGACAGAAGACACATTACTAGCAGAGAGACAGAAGACACATTACTAGCAGAGAGAGACAGAAGACACATTACTAGCAGAGAGAGACAGAAGACACATTACTAGCAGAGAGAGAGACAGAAGACACATTACTAGCAGAGAGAGACAGAAGACACATTACTAGCAGAGAGATAGACAGAAGACACATTACTAGCAGAGAGAGACAGAAGACACATTACTAGCAGAGAGAGACAGAAGACACATTACTAGCAGAGAGACAGAAGACACATTACTAGCAGAGAGAGACAGAAGACACATTACTAGCAGAGAGAGACAGAAGACACATTACTAGCAGAGAGAGACAGAAGACACACTACTAGCAGAGATAGAGACAGACAACACATTACTAGCAGAGAGACAGAAGACACATTACTAGCAGAGAGAGACAGAAGACACATTACTAGCAGAGAGAGACATAAGTCACATTACTAGCAGAGAGAGACAGAAGACACATTACTAGCAGAGAGAGAGAAGACACATTACTAGCAGAGAGACAGAATACACATTACTAGCAGAGAGACAGAAGACACATTACTAGCAGAGAGACAGAAGACACATTACTAGCAGAGAGACAGAAGACACATTACTAGCAGAGAGACAGAAGACACATTACTAGCAGAGAGAGACAGAAGACACATTACTAGCAGAGAGACAGAAGACACATTACTAGCAGATAGAGACAGAAGACACATTACTAGCAGAGAGTGACAGAAGACATATTACTAGCAGAGAGAGACAGAAGACACATTACTAGCAGAGAGAGAAGACACATTACTAGCAGAGAGACAGAATACACATTACTAGCAGAGATACAGAAGACACATTACTAGCAGAGAGACAGAAGACACATTACTAGCAGATAGAGACAGAAGACACATTACTAGCAGAGAGAGACAGAAGACATATTACTAGCAGAGAGAGACAGAAGACACATTACTAGCAGAGAGAGAAGACACATTACTAGCAGAGAGACAGAATACACATTACTAGCAGAGAGACATAATACACACTACTAGCAGAGAGAGACAGAAGACACATTACTAGCTGAGAGACAGAATACACATTACTAGCAGAGAGAGAGACAGAAGATACATTACTAGCAGAGAGAGACAGAAGACACATTACTAGCAGATAGAGAAACAGAAGATACATTACTAGCAGAGAGAGACAGAAGACACATTACTAGCAGAGAAAGACATAAGACACATTACTAGCAGAGAGAGACAGAAGACACATTACTAGCTGAGAGAGACAGAAGACACACTACTAGCAGAGAGAGAGAGAGAGACAGAAGACACATTACTAGCAGAGAGAGACAGAAGACACACTACTAGCAGATAGAGAGACAGAAGACACATTACTAGCAGAGACACAGAAGACACATTACTAGCAGATAGAGACAGAAGACACATTACTAGCAGAGAGAGACAGAAGACATATTACTAGCAGAGAGAGACAGAAGACACATTACTAGCAGAGAGAGAAGACACATTACTAGCAGAGAGACAGAATACACATTACTAGCAGAGATACAGAAGACACATTACTAGCAGAGAGACAGAAGACACATTACTAGCAGAGAGACATAATACACACTACTAGCAGAGAGAGAGACATAAGATACATTACTAGCAGAGAGAGACAGAAGACACATTACTAGCAGATAGAGAAACAGAAGATACATTACTAGCAGAGAGAGACATAAGACACATTACTAGCAGAGAGAGACATAAGACACATTACTAGCAGAGATAGACAGAAGACACATTACCAGATGATAGACAGAAGACACATTACTAGCAGAAAGAGACAGAAAACACATTACTAGCAGAGAGAGACAGAAGACACATTACTAGCTGAGAGACAGAAGACACATTACTAGCAGAGAGAGACAGAAGACACATTACTAGCAGAGAGAGATATAAGACACATTACTAGCAGAGAGAGAGACAGAAGACACATTACTAGCTGAGAGAGACAGAAGACACATTACTAGCAGAGAGAGACAGAAGACACACTACTAGCAGAGAGACAGAATACACATTACTAGCAGAGAGAGAGAGAGAGAGAGAAGACACATTACTAGCTGAGAGAGACAGAAGACACATTACTAGCAGAGAGAGACAGAAGACACATTACTAGCAGAGAGACAGAAGACACATTACTAGCAGAGAGACAGAAGACACATTACTAGCAGAGAGAGACAGAAGACACATTACTAGCAGAGAGAGACAGAAGACACATTACTAGCAGAGAGAGACAGAAGACACACTACTAGCAGAGAGAGAGACAGACAACACATTACTAGCAGAGAGACAGAAGACACATTACTAGCAGAGAGAGACAGAAGACACATTACTAGCAGAGAGAGACAGAAGACACATTACTAGCAGAGAGAGACAGAAGACACATTACTAGCAGAGAGAGAGAAGACACATTACTAGCAGAGAGACAGAATACACATTACTAGCAGAGAGAGACAGAATACACATTACTAGCAGAGAGACAGAAGACACATTACTAGCAGAGAGAGACAGAAGACACATTACTAGCAGAGAGACAGAAGACACATTACTAGCAGAGAGACAGAAGACACATTACTAGCAGAGAGACAGAAGACACATTACTAGCAGAGAGACAGAAGACACATTACTAGCAGAGAGACAGAAGACACATTACTAGCAGAGAGAGACAGAAGACACATTACTAGCAGAGAGAGACAGAATACACATTACTAGCAGAGAGACAAAAGACACATTACTAGCAGAGAGAGACATAAGACACATTACTAGCAGAGAGAGACAGAAGACACATTACTAGCTGAGAGAGACATAATACACATTACTAGCAGAGAGAGACAGAAGACACATTACTAGCAGAGAGAGACAGAAGACACATTACTAGCAGAGAGAGACAGAAGACACATTACTAGCAGAGAGAGACATAAGACACATTACTAGATGAGAGACAGAAGACACATTACTAGCAGAAAGAGACAGAAAACACATTACTAGCAGAGAGAGACAGAAGACACATTACTAGCTGAGAGACAGAAGACACATTACTAGCAGAAAGAGACAGAAGACACATTACTAGCAGAGAGAGACAGAAGACACATTACTAGCAGAGAGAGATACAGAAGACACATTACTAGCTGAGAGAGACAGAAGACACATTACTAGCAGAGAGAGACAGAAGACACACTACTAGCAGAGAGACAGAAGACACATTACTAGCAGAGAGAGAGACAGAAGACACATTACTAGCAGAGAGAGAGAGACAGAAGACACATTACTAGCTGAGAGAGACAGAATACACATTACTAGCAGAGAGAGACAGAAGACACATTACTAGCAGAGAGACAGAAGACACATTACTAGCAGAGAGACAGAAGACACATTACTAGCAGAGAGAGACAGAAGACACATTACTAGCAGAGAGAGACAGAAGACACATTACTAGCAGAGAGAGAGACAGAAGTCACATTACTAGCAGAGAGAGACAGAAGACACATTACTAGCAGAGAGATAGACAGAAGACACATTACTAGCAGAGAGAGACAGAAGACACATTACTAGCAGAGAGAGACAGAAGACACATTACTAGCAGAGAGACAGAAGACACATTACTAGCAGAGAGAGACAGAAGACACATTACTAGCAGAGAGAGACAGAAGACACATTACTAGCAGAGAGAGACAGAAGACACACTACTAGCAGAGATAGAGACAGACAACACATTACTAGCAGAGAGACAGAAGACACATTACTAGCAGAGAAAGACAGAAGACACATTACTAGCAGAGAGAGACATAAGTCACATTACTAGCAGAGAGAGACAGAAGACACATTACTAGCAGAGAGAGAGAAGACACATTACTAGCAGAGAGACAGAATACACATTACTAGCAGAGAGACAGAAGACACATTACTAGCAGAGAGACAGAAGACACATTACTAGCAGAGAGACAGAAGACACATTACTAGCAGAGAGACAGAAGACACATTACTAGCAGAGAGAGACAGAAGACACATTACTAGCAGAGAGACAGAAGACACATTACTAGCAGATAGAGACAGAAGACACATTACTAGCAGAGAGTGACAGAAGACATATTACTAGCAGAGAGAGACAGAAGACACATTACTAGCAGAGAGAGAAGACACATTACTAGCAGAGAGACAGAATACACATTACTAGCAGAGATACAGAAGACACATTACTAGCAGAGAGACAGAAGACACATTACTAGCAGATAGAGACAGAAGACACATTACTAGCAGAGAGAGACAGAAGACATATTACTAGCAGAGAGAGACAGAAGACACATTACTAGCAGAGAGAGAAGACACATTACTAGCAGAGAGACAGAATACACATTACTAGCAGAGAGACATAATACACACTACTAGCAGAGAGAGACAGAAGACACATTACTAGCTGAGAGACAGAATACACATTACTAGCAGAGAGAGAGACAGAAGATACATTACTAGCAGAGAGAGACAGAAGACACATTACTAGCAGATAGAGAAACAGAAGATACATTACTAGCAGAGAGAGACAGAAGACACATTACTAGCAGAGAAAGACATAAGACACATTACTAGCAGAGAGAGACAGAAGACACATTACTAGCTGAGAGAGACAGAAGACACACTACTAGCAGAGAGAGAGAGAGACAGAAGACACATTACTAGCAGAGAGAGACAGAAGACACACTACTAGCAGATAGAGAGACAGAAGACACATTACTAGCAGAGACACAGAAGACACATTACTAGCAGATAGAGACAGAAGACACATTACTAGCAGAGAGAGACAGAAGACATATTACTAGCAGAGAGAGACAGAAGACACATTACTAGCAGAGAGAGAAGACACATTACTAGCAGAGAGACAGAATACACATTACTAGCAGAGATACAGAAGACACATTACTAGCAGAGAGACAGAAGACACATTACTAGCAGAGAGACATAATACACACTACTAGCAGAGAGAGAGACATAAGATACATTACTAGCAGAGAGAGACAGAAGACACATTACTAGCAGATAGAGAAACAGAAGATACATTACTAGCAGAGAGAGACAGAAGACACATTACTAGCAGAGAGAGACATAAGACACATTACTAGCAGAGATAGACAGAAGACACATTACCAGATGATAGACAGAAGACACATTACTAGCAGAAAGAGACAGAAAACACATTACTAGCAGAGAGAGACAGAAGACACATTACTAGCTGAGAGACAGAAGACACATTACTAGCAGAGAGAGACAGAAGACACATTACTAGCAGAGAGAGATATAAGACACATTACTAGCAGAGAGAGAGACAGAAGACACATTACTAGCTGAGAGAGACAGAAGACACATTACTAGCAGAGAGAGACAGAAGACACACTACTAGCAGAGAGACAGAATACACATTACTAGCAGAGAGAGAGAGAGAGAGAGAAGACACATTACTAGCTGAGAGAGACAGAAGACACATTACTAGCAGAGAGAGACAGAAGACACATTACTAGCAGAGAGACAGAAGACACATTACTAGCAGAGAGACAGAAGACACATTACTAGCAGAGAGAGACAGAAGACACATTACTAGCAGAGAGAGACAGAAGACACATTACTAGCAGAGAGAGACAGAAGACACACTACTAGCAGAGAGAGAGACAGACAACACATTACTAGCAGAGAGACAGAAGACACATTACTAGCAGAGAGAGACAGAAGACACATTACTAGCAGAGAGAGACAGAAGACACATTACTAGCAGAGAGAGACAGAAGACACATTACTAGCAGAGAGAGAGAAGACACATTACTAGCAGAGAGACAGAATACACATTACTAGCAGAGAGAGACAGAATACACATTACTAGCAGAGAGACAGAAGACACATTACTAGCAGAGAGAGACAGAAGACACATTACTAGCAGAGAGACAGAAGACACATTACTAGCAGAGAGACAGAAGACACATTACTAGCAGAGAGACAGAAGACACATTACTAGCAGAGAGACAGAAGACACATTACTAGCAGAGAGACAGAAGACACATTACTAGCAGAGAGAGACAGAAGACACATTACTAGCAGAGAGAGACAGAATACACATTACTAGCAGAGAGACAAAAGACACATTACTAGCAGAGAGAGACATAAGACACATTACTAGCAGAGAGAGACAGAAGACACATTACTAGCTGAGAGAGACATAATACACATTACTAGCAGAGAGAGACAGAAGACACATTACTAGCAGAGAGAGACAGAAGACACATTACTAGCAGAGAGAGACAGAAGACACATTACTAGCAGAGAGAGACATAAGACACATTACTAGATGAGAGACAGAAGACACATTACTAGCAGAAAGAGACAGAAAACACATTACTAGCAGAGAGAGACAGAAGACACATTACTAGCTGAGAGACAGAAGACACATTACTAGCAGAAAGAGACAGAAGACACATTACTAGCAGAGAGAGACAGAAGACACATTACTAGCAGAGAGAGATACAGAAGACACATTACTAGCTGAGAGAGACAGAAGACACATTACTAGCAGAGAGAGACAGAAGACACACTACTAGCAGAGAGACAGAAGACACATTACTAGCAGAGAGAGAGACAGAAGACACATTACTAGCAGAGAGAGAGAGACAGAAGACACATTACTAGCTGAGAGAGACAGAATACACATTACTAGCAGAGAGAGACAGAAGACACATTACTAGCAGAGAGACAGAAGACACATTACTAGCAGAGAGACAGAAGACACATTACTAGCAGAGAGAGACAGAAGACACATTACTAGCAGAGAGAGACAGAAGACACATTACTACAGAGAGAGAGACAGAAGACACATTACTAGCAGAGAGAGACAGAAGACACATTACTAGCAGAGAGATAGACAGAAGACACATTACTAGCAGAGAGAGACAGAAGACACATTACTAGCAGAGAGAGACAGAAGACACATTACTAGCAGAGAGACAGAAGACACATTACTAGCAGAGAGAGACAGAAGACACATTACTAGCAGAGAGAGACAGAAGACACATTACTAGCAGAGAGAGACAGAAGACACACTACTAGCAGAGATAGAGACAGACAACACATTACTAGCAGAGAGACAGAAGACACATTACTAGCAGAGAGAGACAGAAGACACATTACTAGCAGAGAGAGACATAAGTCACATTACTAGCAGAGAGAGACAGAAGACACATTACTAGCAGAGAGAGAGAAGACACATTACTAGCAGAGAGACAGAATACACATTACTAGCAGAGAGACAGAAGACACATTACTAGCAGAGAGACAGAAGACACATTACTAGCAGAGAGACAGAAGACACATTACTAGCAGAGAGACAGAAGACACATTACTAGCAGAGAGAGACAGAAGACACATTACTAGCAGAGAGACAGAAGACACATTACTAGCAGATAGAGACAGAAGACACATTACTAGCAGAGAGTGACAGAAGACATATTACTAGCAGAGAGAGACAGAAGACACATTACTAGCAGAGAGAGAAGACACATTACTAGCAGATAGACAGAATACACATTACTAGCAGAGATACAGAAGACACATTACTAGCAGAGAGACAGAAGACACATTACTAGCAGATAGAGACAGAAGACACATTACTAGCAGAGAGAGACAGAAGACATATTACTAGCAGAGAGAGACAGAAGACACATTACTAGCAGAGAGAGAAGACACATTACTAGCAGAGAGACAGAATACACATTACTAGCAGAGAGACATAATACACACTACTAGCAGAGAGAGACAGAAGACACATTACTAGCTGAGAGACAGAATACACATTACTAGCAGAGAGAGAGACAGAAGATACATTACTAGCAGAGAGAGACAGAAGACACATTACTAGCAGATAGAGAAACAGAAGATACATTACTAGCAGAGAGAGACAGAAGACACATTACTAGCAGAGAAAGACATAAGACACATTACTAGCAGAGAGAGACAGAAGACACATTACTAGCTGAGAGAGACAGAAGACACACTACTAGCAGAGAGAGAGAGAGACAGAAGACACATTACTAGCAGAGAGAGACAGAAGACACACTACTAGCAGATAGAGAGACAGAAGACACATTACTAGCAGAGAGACAGAAGACACATTACTAGCAGATAGAGACAGAAGACACATTACTAGCAGAGAGAGACAGAAGACATATTACTAGCAGAGAGAGACAGAAGACACATTACTAGCAGAGAGAGAAGACACATTACTAGCAGAGAGACAGAATACACATTACTAGCAGAGATACAGAAGACACATTACTAGCAGAGAGACAGAAGACACATTACTAGCAGAGAGACATAATACACACTACTAGCAGAGAGAGAGACATAAGATACATTACTAGCAGAGAGAGACAGAAGACACATTACTAGCAGATAGAGAAACAGAAGATACATTACTAGCAGAGAGAGACAGAAGACACATTACTAGCAGAGAGAGACATAAGACACATTACTAGCAGAGATAGACAGAAGACACATTACCAGATGATAGACAGAAGACACATTACTAGCAGAAAGAGACAGAAAACACATTACTAGCAGAGAGAGACAGAAGACACATTACTAGCTGAGAGACAGAAGACACATTACTAGCAGAGAGAGACAGAAGACACATTACTAGCAGAGAGAGATATAAGACACATTACTAGCAGAGAGAGAGACAGAAGACACATTACTAACTGAGAGAGACAGAAGACACATTACTAGCAGAGAGAGACAGAAGACACACTACTAGCAGAGAGACAGAATACACATTACTAGCAGAGAGAGAGAGAGAGAAGACACATTACTAGCTGAGAGAGACAGAAGACACATTACTAGCAGAGAGAGACAGAAGACACATTACTAGCAGAGAGACAGAAGACACATTACTAGCAGAGAGACAGAAGACACATTACTAGCAGAGAGAGACAGAAGACACATTACTAGCAGAGAGAGACAGAAGACACATTACTAGCAGAGAGAGACAGAAGACACACTACTAGCAGAGAGAGAGACAGACAACACATTACTAGCAGAGAGACAGAAGACACATTACTAGCAGAGAGAGACAGAAGACACATTACTAGCAGAGAGAGACAGAAGACACATTACTAGCAGAGAGAGACAGAAGACACATTACTAGCAGAGAGAGAGAAGACACATTACTAGCAGAGAGACAGAATACACATTACTAGCAGAGAGACAGAAGACACATTACTAGCAGAGAGACAGAAGACACATTACTAGCAGAGAGACAGAAGACACATTACTAGCAGAGAGACAGAAGACACATTACTAGCAGAGAGAGACAGAAGACACATTACTAGCAGAGAGAGAGAAGACACATTACTAGCAGAGAGACAGAAGACACATTACTAGCAGAGAGAGACAGAAGACACATTACTAGCAGAGAGACAGAAGACACATTACTAGCAGAGAGACAGAAGACACATTACTAGCAGAGAGAGACAGAAGACACATTACTAGCAGAGAGAGACATAAGACACATTACTAGCAGAGATAGACAGAAGACACATTACTAGCAGAGAGACAGTAGACACATTACCAGATGATAGACAGAAGACACATTACTAGCAGAAAGAGACAGAAGACACATTACTAGCTGAGATACAGAAGACACATTACTAGCAGAGAGAGACAGAAGACACATTACTAGCAGAGAGAGATAGAAGACACATTACTAGCAGAGAGAGAGACAGAAGACACATTACTAGCTGAGAGAGACAGAAGACACATTACTAGCAGAGAGAGACAGAAGACACACTACTAGCAGAGAGAGAGACAGAATACACATTACTAGCAGAGAGAGAGAGAGACAGAAGACACATTACTAGCTGATAGAGACAGAAGACACGTTACTAGCAGAGAGACAGAAAACACATTACTAGCAGAGAGAGACATAAGACACACTACTAGCTGAGAGAGACAGAAGACACATTACTAGCAGAGAGAGACAGAAGACACATTACTAGCAGAGAGAGACAGGAGACACATTACTAGCAGAGAGAGACAGAAGACACATTACAAGCAGAGAGAGACAGAAGACACATTACTAGCAGAGAGAGACAGAAGACACATTACTAGCTGAGAGAGACAGAAGACACATTACTAGCAGAGAGAGACAGAAGACACATTACTAGCAGAGAGAGACAGAAGACACATTACTAGCAGAGAGAGACAGGAGACACATTACTAGCAGAGAGAGACAGAAGACACATTACAAGCAGAGAGAGACAGAAGACACATTACTAGCAGAGAGAGACAGAAGACACATTACTAGCTGAGAGAGACAGAAGACACATTACTAGCAGAGAGAGACAGAAGACACATTACTAGCAGAGAGAGACAGAAGACACATTACTAGCAGAGAGACAGAAGACACATTACTAGCAGAGAGAGACAGAAGTCACATTACTAGCTGAGAGACAGAAGACACATTACTAGCAGAGAGACAGAAGACACATTATTAGCAGAGATAGACAGAAGACACATTACTAGCAGAGATAGACAGAATACACATTACTAGCAGAGAGAGACAGAAGACACATTACTAGCAGAGAGACAGAAGACTCATTACTAGCAGAGAGACAGAAGACACATTACTAGCAGAGAGACAGAAGACACATTACTAGCAGAGAGAGACAGAAGACACATTACTAGCAGAGAGAGACAGAAGACACATTACTAGCAGAGAGAGACAGAATACACACTACTAGCAGAGAGAGACAGAAGACACATTACTAGCTGAGAGAGACAGAAGACACATTACTAGCTGAGAGAGACAGAAGACACATTACTAGCAGAGAGAGACAGAATACACATTACTAGCAGAGAGAGACAGAAGACACATTACTAGCAGAGAGAGACAGAAGACACATTACTAACTGAGAGAGACAGAAGACACATTACTAGCAGAGAGAGACAGAAGACACATTACTAGCAGAGAGAGACAGAAGACACATTACTAGCAGAGAGAGACAGAAGACACACTACTAGCCAATAGGGTCCAGCTGCAGCGCCGGAGAATCCTCTCACTGGGCAAGCCTGTGGCAGCCACAGAGGGCGCGCACGGATGTACGTCTGGCATAAAGTACGAACCTACTTTCTATAGAAGCAGCTCGGAGGTGCGCTGTTGTAAGTGAGCGTGTGTTATTTGATTGATTTATTGATTGATTGATTTATTGATTGATTGATTTATTGATTGATTGATTGATTGATTGATTGATTGATTGATTGATTGATTGATTGATTGAAAATTGTATTAATGTCCGCCTTGTTTCGAACTGGTTATGCTTAGGCCCTCTTTCGAAGTCGCCCTCTTTCGAAGTCGGTTATGCTTAGAGTTTGGAATCAGGGCTGGTGGTCTATCGCCCTGCTCTAAAGATAAACTCTAAGCATAACCGACTTCGAAAGAGGGCCTAAGCATCTCTGTGGCTGCCACAGGCTTGCCCCTTGAGAGGATTCTCCGCGGCTACAGCTGGACCCTACTCCTACTAGCAGAGAGAGACAGAAGGCAGAAAACACACACATTACCTTGTCCTGAGTTTCCAGGGTCACAGGATCAATTTTCCGGATGTAGTTAGTTTCTGAGGTTGCAAAATACTCGCTACCATATCTGATGATGTTGTTCCCACAGTTGTCTGTGAAGTCTGGCACGGCATGGCTGAGAAAGGTGATCACCCTGGACAAAGAAATGTTGGTAAACACTGTGTACTTGTAAGATGAAAGATCAATCTATATGAAATACATTACCTGTGTTTTTGTCCCTGAGAAATTGGCTCCAGCCTTCGGTTAGCTATAGTGCAAGTCACTATTTGTATGATTGGGGGTGTGCAAGTGCAAGTCAATGGGGGAGCCTGTCTATGTTCCCCGGGTCCTATGTTCCCCGGGTCCTATGTTCCCCGATTGATTGATTGATTGATTGATTGATTGATTGATTGATTGATTGATTGATTGATTGATTGATTGATTGATTGATTGATTGATTGATTGATTGAAAATTTTAGACCACCAGCCCTGATTCCAAACTCTAACCTTAACCAACTTCGAAAGAGGGCCTAAGCTTAACCAGTTCGAAACAAGGCAGACATTAATAATTAATAAAATTACAATTTTCAATCAATTAATCAATCAAATGGGGAACATAGGACCCGGGGATGATCCTGTCAATGGGGTCTAGAACAATTTTTTTCAAAATCACATGCAGACCAATTCCATTTACTTCTACTGTATAATCATATAATCATAAATAATGTTAGGAATACATGATAGGACATTCACACACCATGTGTCACAAAGGGGGTTGTGGAATAGGACCCAACTGAAGGACAGAGGAGAGGGAGAGGGTTAGGGTTAGGTTGTGGAATAGGACCCAACTGAAGGACGGAGGAGAGGGAGAGGGTTAGGGTTAGGGTTAGGTTGTGGAATAGGACCCAACTGAAGGATGGAGGAGAGGGAGAGGGTTAGGGTTAGGTTGTGGAATAGGACCCAACTGAAGGACAGAGGAGAGGGTTAGGGTTAGGGTTAGGTTGTGGAATAGGACCCAACTGAAGGACGGAGGAGAGGGAGAGGGTTAGGGTTAGGGTTAGGTTGTGGAATAGGACCCAACTGAAGGATGGAGGAGAGGGAGAGGGTTAGGGTTAGGTTGTGGAATAGGACCCAACTGAAGGACGGAGGAGAGGGAGAGTAGAACCCAACACACTGGGTGTCTTTAATGTGGACAACAAGCAGGAACAAACATAGAAGATGATGACTGTCTAGCTGACAAACCAAAACAAATAGCTGACACAGAAAACAGGAACAAACATGAGGAATAACAACTTACAGCAAACACTTGAAGTTGAATCTGAAATACTATAACATAGAACACTAAATACCAGAACAAGGACTGAACAGATCAACAGAGACTGAAATACACAGAGGGTAATTAACCCTAACCCTAACAAGACACACCTGGGCTGATTATACATACAAGAGACAGCTGGGCTGATTACATACAAGAGACAGCTGGGAGGGGAAACAGACTACAAAGGACTACAGGATCTAAAAGAACAATGGCACACAACATGGAACACAATACACAACACTGGAGAAAAGATTACAAGGACTAAGACTACATAAAAACATAATACATGGAACAGCTGAACAAAACTGTGAATGTAAATGGGAGCGAGAGAGATAGAGAAAAGGAGAGAGGGAGAACAGACAGAGAACAGAAAGAACACAGAGGCAGAAAGAGTGGGGGAATCAATGGACCTCATTCACAAACATTGTCTTAAGATTTCTCCTACGACAACCTCCTTTGAAGGTCGTAAGAGAAAGCCAATGACAATTACCTCCGGATTCACCATAGCTTAAACCCTGCGAACCCTGAATGATCGTACGTCACTCACTCACAAACTGGGGAGTGCGTCCCCGTTTACTTCATTTGCATACAGACACACCCCTCCAGCTCATTATAATGCGAGGGCCGTGCTCAAAACAAGGGTCAGCATTGCCCTTGTTTGACGGATCAAAATTAGATTAGATTCAAATGTATTGTTATCAATTTCCTCCAACTAAACAGCAAAAAAACCAAGGCACTTCTCATTGGCACCCCTCACCAGGTTCAGTCTTCATCCATATCCCATCTCACCTTTGACGGCCAGGTCATCCCCCTCTCCCCCTCAGTCACAAATCTGGGGGTTCGATTTGACTCCCACCTGACCTTCAACATCCACATAAAACACCTCTGCAAGACCTCATTCTATCACCTAAAAAATATATCCAAACTCCGTCCCACTTTAACCCTGTCAGACGCAGAGAAGCTTGTCCATGCCTTTGTCTCCTCAAGACTGGACTACTGTAACGGACTCTTCATCGGGATTCCTGGCAAGAGCATCCAAAAGCGGCAATACATCCAGAACAGCGCTGCCAGGATCCTGATGAGAGTCCGTAAACACGAGCACATAACCCCCATCCTCCACTCACTACACTGGCTCCCTGTCTCATCCCGGATCAACTACAAAATCCTGATGCTCACCCATAACTGCATAAACGGACACGCACCCCTCTACCTTCAGGAACTCATCATATCCTCCACCCGGACCCTCAGATCTGCAGGTAGCCTGCTCCTCCGGGTCCCCAGTACCAGGCTCTGCACCCTGGGGGACCCTCAGATCTGCAGGTAGCCTGCTCCTCCGGGTCCCCAGTACCAGGCTCTGCACCCTGGGGAACCCTCAGATCTGCAGGTAGCCTGCTCCTCCGGGTCCCCAGTACCCGGCTCTGCACCATGGGTGACCGAGCCTTCTGCACGGCTGCACCACGCCTGTGGAACAGCCTCCCCATCCAGCTGAGGGCACCACAGAGCCTGGACTCTTTTAAAGCAGGCCTAAAAACTGTTTCAAAAGGCCTTTGATTGCTAACTTTTTATAAAAAAAAAATTCTTGTGATTTAATTTTTTTCTTGTGCTGTTGTCTTTAATTTTCTGTTTATACTATGTTTTTAACTATGTTTTCTTTTTATTAAATTTGTATTCTGTATTTAATTTTTTATTAATAATTGTTTTATTTTTTTAACTATGTTTTAACCCTGTAGCACTTTGGGATCCTAGTGAACGAAAAGTGCAATACCAATACAATTTATTATTATTATTATTATTATTATTATTATTATTATTATTATTATTATTATTATTATTATTATTATTATTATTATTATTATTATTATTATTATTATTATTATTATTATTATTATTATTATTATTATTATTATTATTATTATTATTATTATTATTATTATTATTATTATTATTATTATTATTATTATTATTATTATTATTATCATACAGCACACTATACCTATAGTAGAATATTAATATTCATACAGTATGCGCGCAGATACGCTATAGTCTACCTGCGTAATGAATGAACAGTAGGCTTATATTATTATAATGACTTGTTTTATTAGGAGACTGCAGATACTGCACTGCCCTATAGTAGTCATACTGTAGTTCTACTACAGTACAGTACAGTACGAGAGGCCACAGCGAGAAGGAATGAACCGGGGTTCACAATCGTGGCGCCCAGCACGTCACGGGACTCAAACAACGAGGCATCGCCCGATGGCCGGCGAGCTAGCCAGCGAGCTAGCCAGCGAGCTAACATGGCTAAAAACACTGGACAAAGGCGGCGAGCTAATGCGGCTAACAACACTGGACATAGGAGCCCATCCGCCCCCTCCCCACCTACCACCACCCGGTCAACCAGACACCACAGAACGGAACACAGACATTCGACACCTTGAACTCTACGACATAAACCAGATAACAAACACAAATGGACTCCAAATATTCCACCTTAACACAAACAGCCTGAGACCCAAACTGGCTGAAATCAGACAATTGTTTATGAACGGTAAGGCAAACATATTGTGCTTCTCAGAAACCAAACTTGATGCATCTGTACAGGACCCAGAGATAGAAATCGAAAACTATTCAATAGTCAGGAAGGATAGGAATCAGTATGGATGTGGTGTCTATAATCTATACCAAATTCATTAACCGTACTGACCTGAACCATGACGAAATTGAAACTGTATGGGTTGAAATCTTGTTCGAAAGGGCAAAATCCATACTAGTAGGCACAATCTATAGACCGCCAGAACAGAGTGGCTTCTATGACACACTTGATGGGTGTTTAACTGGGGTGGAAGGTGTAGAAAAGATTCTTATTGAGGACTGGAACACGGATATGCTACGTAAAGAAGCACCCGTCTTCAAGGCCTTCAGTAGGTTTTGTGATCTGCACAGTTTCAGCCAGCTAATCACCCAACCCACAAGGGTATGTGACTCAACTCAAACTACCATTGATCTCATTCTGACCTCTGACAAGTCCATGATCTCCAACGAAGGGGTGATAGCATGCAGGTTAAGTGATCATTATATGATATTCTGTACCGGCAAAAAGCTAAAACAAAAGGCAGGCTGTCACAAAACACGCACATCTAGGGACCTCAAAACCCACTCTCTTTTCTATTTATTATTATTTTTTTTATTAGGTTTTTGGTAGATTTGTATTGTTTTTACTACCGGGCAGTCCGGTAGAGAGATAGAGAGAGAAAGGAAGAACGGGAGACAGAGTGGGGGAAGACAAAGGACGCCAGGTCCAGGAATCGAACCCGGGTCAGCCGCTTCGCGACGCAGCACGTTACATGGTTCGCCACTTGGGCACCTCTCTAGAGAGGCCTTTAACCTAGAACTGGAGAGCCTGGACTGGTCAGATGAGCTCAGTGGTACACTAGTTGAAGAAACATGGCTTGGATTCAAAACCAAATTCACAACAATACTTAACAACATGGCCCCCCTAAGAACCACCAGGGTTAAAAAAAATGACAAAACTGAGGAAAACTAAAACAAACCCTGTGAAATTACTCAAAAACCAACTAGGCTGCAGCAAAAAACTAAAAACCAGGTTTACAAACATAAACATAAAGACAGAAAACACTCTCATAACAGACAAGCTGGATGTGGCCATCAATAATCTTTTGGGGGAAAAGCATGGGGGACCCTGATGTAAACAAGACGAAAGTCTTTCTCTGGTCTGCATCCCCTTAACAATTGTGTGTATTGAGCCGTACTGTATTGTACCCATTCTGCAATCTGTTAATACAATTTTCAATCAATCAATCAATCAATCAATCAATCAATCAATCAATCAATCAACCAATCAATCAATCAATCAATCAATCAATCAAGCACCTTTCTAAAATCTCTGTGGATGTATTATTTTAAAGATAAGATAAGATATTCCTTTATTGATCCCCTTTGGGCGTCATAGCAGCATGGGAGGCAATACAATTAGATCTGCATATATAAATATTTACAGTGTAAACAAAGGTGCAGATGAAGGTCTGTAAGCCCCATCGATTATAATATACATTATAACCTTTGTCTGATTAGTGATCAATATGGCAGACAACTGAATACTCACTCATTCTGAATAAAATCAAACAGGCTTACTTGGCAATGAAGTTTTTTGCAGGATCTGGATAGGCCATGGTTCCCATTTCAGACACAACTATTCTGTTGGCTGCTATGTTACTTTTGTAGCTGTCACTTTGTAAATATCTGCTCCTGTAGACGACCTCTCCTGGAATAAGGAATGAGCCTTTAGTATTAACATGAGATGAACAGGACACTTAACACAATCACAACTCCAGATGGTTACATGTCTTCACCACAAACACACACACACAGGCACACATTGATACAATTGGCTGAAAACCAGTATTAGTAGTAGTTAGTAATAACACTAATGTCCCTTGATTTCAGTGAGGATGGAATACTAACATGCCAGTTCAGCAGTGATGCAAAAGATGGAAAACTTTTAACTCTAGCAGATGATTACAATAACACCTGAAGATATATTTAACATATTTTTTACCTAATCATTTTTCTAAATGATATGATTTTGTTAAATACCCTATTTTCCTATAACTTGCATCAATCAGGTACGACTATAATCTATACTATGAATTTCAATCAATGAAGATTGATTATTATTATCTTATTATATTTCACAAATAATAAGGTGTTAAACTGTGTTTAGGTGGTTTACCCTCCACTACATCCATACATGTCAGGTCAACAAAGTGACAAGCTTTCAACATGTCAAGATCTTTCCCTTTAACCTCTGACCTCTGACATAAGCATTGGACGGCCCGACGGCAGGCCGTCACTCACTCGTGCGCACATTGCGGCACTCTGCCCTTGTCTGTGGGCTCCGGGCTGCATTTTGACGATCATCCAATACATTGTTGGAAAGTTGAATTTGCCGCCTTTTGATCGTCACCCCACTCAACCTAATGCTTCCAATCTTGAGTTAGAAGACTAAACATCCGGCGAGCGTCATTCGGACAAGTGACCATGTCCTGTTTGCCCCTGTCCTGAGCGGACCAATGACCCATACGGTGAAAATTATTGACCGCCTTTGTAGCCAAGGAGCGTCTGCTCCGACAGCGATCCCAGACGAGCACAGAGAGTGGGGGAAGGTGACACAAGAAGATGAAGAAGTCCATTGTTTTCACAAGACCCTCTGAATGAATGGGAGCGGATGGCCATTTTTGATAATGTTGCCACATTTTTACCGGTACGGGTACACACATTACAAACAGGTTTGTTTTCCTTGTGATTTTTATAAACTTTGGACCTTTACTACATAAGACTTCAGGCTATGGAACCGTTATGTTTTCCAGCTCCTACCTCTCAGATGGAACAAAAAAAAAACATCTGGCAACAAGTAAACAGAAATGTGAGTACACAAAACGTTTTCTTCTGTGTTCAAACCTCTGTAACCCTATTTCATTTGCACTGAAAGTGATTTTTCTTTATTGAGTAAGATACTTCAGAATGGTACCTTTCAAAATAGACCAGACTCATGCATATGCTATGGGTATAAAGTATAATAAATCGCAAAGTACTTTGTGTATGCAATCGTAAAAGAAAGAGAAAATAGCCCCATTTTTGGCCGATGCTTAACCCCTTAACAGAAAATGCCTGTCGATTGCATACCCAAAGTAATTTGCGATTTATTAGACTTTATACTTATAGCACATGCTGTAATCTTTCTTACACAATAAAGAAAAATCACTTGAGTGCTAATGTAATAGAGAAACAGAGGTTTGAACACACTGAAATAAGATATTCCTTTTTTTTATATCTTTACATTTGTGTTGACTTGTTGCCAGATGCCTGTTTTTGGGTGAGAGGTAGGAGCTGGAAAACACAACAGTTCCATAGCCTGAAGTCTTATAGTCATACAGATTCAAAGTTTATAAAATTCCCATAGAACATGAGTGTTTTACAAAGGTTTTTGTAATGTGTGTACCGCAATAATTCATGTAATTCATTAATTGATTATCCAAAATGGCCATCCGCTGCCATTCATTCGGACGCGCGAGTCAAAACAAAGAACTTGTTGGTCTTCTTCTGCCCCTTTCTCGTTGCAATCAGCGCTCACTTCGGAGCAGACGCTCCTTGGCTACAATGCTGGTCAATAATTTTCGCCATCAGCAGTGACTGGTCAGTTCAGGCCCCGGCCTAACCGGACGTGGTCACTCGTCTGAACGGCTTGTCAAATGACGCTTGTCGGATATTTGGTCTTAAAACTCGACTGGAAGCACGCAATAGGTCGAGTGTGATGGTGGCAAATTCAACTTTGCAACAATGTATTGGTCGCACAGGGAAAAATGCAGCCCGGAGCCGGCAAATGAGAGCCAAGTGGTTAAAGGAACACCTTACTGTCTTATCCAGAGTCAGATAAGAAAATAGATACCAGTTTCTTGGCCTAGCTTAGCACAAATTAATGGAAGCCGATACGGACACCAGATAGCTGTTGGCCAAAAACACCTCTCGCAGAGTTTAAAGCTAGGCTATTGATCCGTATCAGCTTCCATTCATTTGTGCTAAGCTAGGCTAGTTTGCACCTGGATAGCTTTCTAATGAATGGAAGGGGAAACTGGTATATATCTTCTTGTCTGACTCTGGAGAAGACAGTAAGCACATTTCCCATAATGTTAACATGTTCTCATAAGTGAATTTGCACAAATGTAACATGAAAGCTATCAGAGCCGTCCGTCACGCAGGCCTACCGTCGTTGAACGTGAAGCTATGCAGGAGGGCCATGCCGTCGAACCAGTGGCTGTAGGTTGTATCCCCGATTGAGAACATGCCAGGACCGTTACGTAACAGTGTTCCTCTCAGCCAGCCTGGCAGGTTACCTGAAGCAGGAGAAAACTCTGCTAACAGCCAGATGCTCCAGATCTTTTGTAAACATGTAAATCTTAGTATTAAGCTAGCCCTATAAACCTGTATATAACCCATAACTCTGCATCTACAATAATGCAGTATACACCGTATATATATATTTATTCTTACTGTGTACATAGATATCCACATCTGTCTGTACATGCCTGTATATAATCCTTTGTACGTATCTGTAGATACTATATCTATATCTGTACATATCCCTTACCTACTCTTACTAGTTACGCTGCTGCCCAGTATGACTTACTACCGTAGTAAACATAGCATAGCTTTGAGTGTCTAGAAAAGCGCTATATAAATGTAATGAATTATTATTATTATTATTATTATTAGTATGCATCTCAACACTCTTCACTTGTTACCTTACGACCATGGAGCATTGAGATTCATTACTGGTTGTAAGCCCCTCACACATCATTGTACCCTCTCACTTCTAGGTTGGACATCTGTACACTTGCATAGGACTCTCCACTGGTACTGCTTCCTCTATAAACCTCTCCTCGGTCTGTTCCCCTAGCTCTTACTGCTTCCTCTATAAACCTCTCCTCTGTCTGTTCCCCTCTTACTGCTTCATCTATAAACCTCTCCTTGATCTGTTCCCTTCTTACTCGTCGTCCCTCATGGTGCAGAAACAGAGTCGTTTTGGCCTGCATGGTACAGAGAGATCTTTTAACTCTCTCTGTACCATTTGCCCCCGCACGGAACTCTGAAAAACTGCCTTTTCCTATTCTGCCCCATCTACGTGGAACTTATTGCAAAAGGAACTGAGGCTCCGGAACCTAATTCCCATTGGGATTTTTTTATTCGTATACGCAATATTGAGAGGGCATCAATGGGGGCCTGTTCTTGTTCTTGCTCTTAATTAAATGTATCTAGATTTTAGCCTCTCTTATATCTTTTGTTGAGTTACTTGTCTTGTATTTGCCTGGAACTTGTATGTATGTATGTATGTATGTATGTATGTATGTATGTATGTATGTATGTATGTATGTATGTATGTATGTATGTATGTATGTATGTATGTATGTATGTATGTATGTATGTATGTATGTATGTATGTATGTACAGTATGTATGTATGTATGTATGTATGTATGTATGTATGTATGTATGTATGTATGTATGTATGTATGTATGTATGTATGTATGTATGTATGTATGTATGTATGTATGTATGTATGTATGTATGTATGTATGTATGTATGTATGTATGTATGTATGTATGCATGTATTCTTGGAAATGAGACTGTCTCAATGTGATTTTACCGGTATAAATAAAGGTTTAAAATTAAATAGTGTCTTTATACCTGTATCACTGTACATATTAATACTACAACTCTGTACATACATCTGATTAGCACTATTACTCAGTAGTACTAATTTGTATATTTTACATCAAGTTTAATCACCTGAATGAATGAATGACTGAATGAATGAATGAATGAATGAATGAATGAATGACTTTATTTGACAATATAAAAAATAAACATGTGACAGAAGAGCACAGTCGGGATATACTGCCAAGGATGAAACACAAAAAAGCTCAGAGCTTATTTCCATTGTGGTCCTTGTAGGGGGGTGGGGGAATGTGATGCTTAAAACATGCATCATACAAAACGTGACATCACAACACATCAAATATACCATTTAACATTTATATACATACAGACTCATACAACATGCAAGGGTGCCTTAAGCTAAGTGTCTAGGTATAGTCCCTTTTGAGCCATGTCTTCAGGCTGGACTTGAATCTAACGGCACTGTCTATGGTTTTCAGTTCACTGGGCAGACTATTCCAATAGACAGCTGCTGAATATAAAAATGACTCCTTCCCCATACAGCTCCTGAATCTGACTGGCACAAAGTCAGTTGAGCTGTGCCTTGTTTGGTAAGCATGGGTGTCTCTGATTCGGTTGAAGTAGTTGTTAAAGTACACTGGCACTACCCCATGCACTATTCTGTGAACTAGGCACATCCCTATCTGGTTTACTCTGTCTTCCACCTTAAGCCATCTCATGACCTCAAAGTGAGATGGGTCAAGGTGGGTTTGAGCAGGTAGCCTTAGTATTACCCTGATTAGCTTGTTTTGTGATGTCTGTAGTTTTATTTTCTGACTTTTGGGGGCACTGTTGTACTATTACTATTGCACTTTACTATTACATTTGCACTCTGGTTGGATGCCAAACCTCTTTTCGTTGCACTGTACTTATACTGTATGATGACAATAAATGTGAATAGAATCTAGTGTCTAATCTACGTTTAACGTCTGAATCTAATCTAGTGGCTAACCTACCTTTAATGACTGAATCTAATCTAGTGGCAAATTTACCTTTAACACTTGAATCTAATCTAGTGTCTAACCTACCTTTAACATCTGAATCGAATCTAGTGTCTAACCTACCTTTAACATCTGAATATAATCTAGTGGCTAACCTACCTTTAACATCTGAATCGAATCTAGTGGCTAACCTACCTAGCCTACCTTTAACATCTGAATCTAATCTAGTGGCTAGCCTACCTTTAACGTCTAAATATAATCTAGTGGCTAGCCTACCTTTAACGTCTGAATATAATCTAGTGGCTAGTCTACCTTTAACGTCTGAATATAATCTAGTGGCTAGCCTACCTTTAACGTCTGAATATAATCTAGTGGCTAGCCTACCTTTAACATCTGAATCGAATCTAGTGTCTAACCTACCTTTAACATCTGAATATAATCTAGTGGCTAACCTACCTTTAACATCTGAATCTAATCTAGTGGCTAGCCTACCTTTAACGTCTAAATATAATCTAGTGGCTAGCCTACCTTTAACGTCTGAATATAATCTAGTGGCTAGCCTACCTTTAACATCTGAATATAATCTAGTGGCTAGCCTGCCTTTAACGTCTGAATATAATCTAGTGGCTAGCCTACCTTTAACGTCTGAATATAATCTATTGGCTAGCCTACCTTTAACGTCTGAATATAATCTAGTGGCTAGCCTACCTTTAACATCTGAATATAATCTAGTGGCTAGCCTACCTTTAACGTCTGAATATAATCTAGTGGCTAGCCTACCTTTAACGTCTGAATATAATCTAGTGGCTAGCCTACCTTTAGCGTCTGAATATAATCTAGTGGCTAGCCTACCTTTAACGTCTGAATATAATCTAGTGGCTAGCCTACCTTTAACATCTGAATATAATCTATTGGCTAGCCTACCTTTAACGTCTGAATATAATCTAGTGGCTAGCCTACCTTTAACATCTGAATATAATCTAGTGTCTAACCTACCTTTAACATCTGAATATAATCTAGTGGCTAGCCTACCTTTAACGTCTGAATATAATCTATTGGCTAGCCTACCTTTAACGTCTGAATATAATCTAGTGGCTAGCCTACCTTTAACATCTGAATATAATCTAGTGTCTAACCTACCTTTACCGTCTGAATATAATCTAGTGTCTAACCTACCTTTAACATCTGAATATAATCTAGTGGCTAGCCTACCTTTAACGTCTGAATATAATCTAGTGGCTAGCCTACCTTTAACATCTGAATATAATCTAGTGTCTAACCTACCTTTAACGTCTGAATATAATCTAGTGGCTAGCCTACCTTTAACGTCTGAATATAATCTAGTGGCTAGCCTACCTTTAACGTCTGAATATAATCTAGTGGCTAGCCTACCTTTAACGTCTGAATATAATCTAGTGGCTAGCCTACCTTTAACGTCTAAATATAATCTAGTGGCTAGCCTACCTTTAACGTCTAAATATAATCTAGTGGCTAGCCTACCTTTAACGTCTGAATATAATCTAGTGGCTAGCCTACCTTTAACGTCTGCCTTGTATGGCTCCAGCCTCTCCTCCTTGTTTTTGGAGTATTCGTAGGTCATTCTTGCTCAGTTGCAGAGAAGTAATTGACTAAGACACCTGTGGTCCTCTACATATATAACATGTAACACGCTCGGAGGGGTTGGTCAAGACGTCTTATCTTATCGCTCTTTGTGTCTTGATGTCATTGAGAGCAGTCGCTCCTCATAGCTGAGATCCGGCAAATGACGACACTGATAGGCGTCATACTCTAACTCGTTTTATTTGAAAAAAGAAAGAAAACAAAGATTGTGATTAGGCACGATTAGATCATTTAGGCCCAATTGGTCTTTTGAGGAAAAACGAAATGTTTGAGAAAAACACACAAGGCACAGAAACTTGAGATAAAGTGTAAACCTATATGATCAGAATAGTCACTATTACACTGTAAATTACACATTATGTCATTGGTAAACTACAAAATAAACTACTACACAATTTTTTGGGGATAAGATAAGATGTTCCTTTATTGATCCCCTGGGGGAAATTGGGGCATTATAGCAGCATGGGGAGGAGGAGGGGAGGTACAGGTATGGGCAGGGTAATATTAGAAAGATATAAATATAGGCAATACAATTAAATCTGAATATAAAGATATGAGATAATAATAATAAACAGTGTAAAAATATTATTAACTCTAAAATCCCTGGAACCTCACGTTAATATGGCCCAGATGACAATGTTATTGAAAATGGATTCAAGGCAAAACATGCAGGAAAACGTTTTATGTTTCACAAGACCGGTGCAAAGATGCAAGGTATTTCACAATTCCTCAAACCAGCTGATAAAGCAACTCTATCTTTATGACTCTATCATTGATAAGGCTTTAAGTGAATTCAGCTGATCATGGGACACGTTCACCACCTCTCTCGTCGATATCTGGTGCTAAAGGTTGTATGACAGCTGTACGAACAGTAGCTTAAAGGGATAGTTCTGCTTTTTTGACCCCTAGCCCTCTTTCCTACTTACCACAATGATGTTGATCAGTAGGGATCATCCCTATGTTCCCCGGGTCCTATGTTCCCCGGGTTCTATGTTCCCCGCTTTGATTGATTAATAGATTGAACATTATATTAATTTGTATTATTTTATTAATTATTAATGTCCGCCTTGTTTAGAACGGTTAAGCTTAGGCCCTCTTTCGAACTGGTTAAGGTTAGAGTTTGGAATCAGGGCTGGTGGTTGTTATGTCGTAGTAAGAATGAGTAATGGACACTTTAGTACCAGCGTCTGTCTTTATTCACTTCCATACCAAGAGCTACCTTGCTCAGTCATCCACTCCACCTGGTGTGTCACACCGGGGCGCGTGTATCACTTCCGCAACGGATTTAGTCGGATTTCGGTTTCCGGGTTCGCCTGATTGGCCGCGACGGCCACGTGACACGCTGTGGCACGCCCACGCGGCAGCGGCAGACTTCACTGCCGCTTTCCCACTTCAACGCCAGAGCAATATTGTCGTGCCATCTTCTGAGTGCTCACTGAGTTACGCTACAATATACAATATACTATGCAATGTACTAATATACAATACGGCTCACTTTTCCCACTTCAATGACAGAGCTGCCGTTTAATAATATTGTCGCGTTGTGTAAAGCAGGATGAGAGAGCGTAGATTTCAGTGTTGTCGCGTTGTGGAAAGCAGGATGAGATAGTGTAGATTTCAGTGTGTATCATTTAATCATTTATCATTTAACATTTGAAAGGCATACATTGTTGTCATACAGAAGTACAGAATACTTTTATCCAAAATGCTTCTTACTGTTACTGTTAGAGACTGTGCTAGACAAGATAAGTATGAAATAAAATAGTATAGCATGTAAAATAGAGGTCACGCTGTTCAGTATAGACATATGTACAATGTTCAATGCAGAATAGAAGTAACTGAGTTACCATACAATATACAATATACTATGCAATGTACTAATATACAATACGGCTCACTTTTCCCACTTCAATGACAGAGCTGCTGTTTAATAATATTGTCACGTTGTGGAAAGCAGGATGAGAGAGCGTAGATTTTATGCTATACTATTTTATTTCATACTTATCTTGTCTAGCACAGTCTCTAACAGTAACAGTAAGAAGCATTTTGGATAAAAGTATTCTGTACAATACAAGATAGAATCCATTAAAGCTAAACAGTAAAAAGAACATTTACTCTACCGTTCTTATTCCTGCCTATGAAAAACAGAATAAACATTTGTATACATATTTCAATTCTATACTAGCATTCAAGTCTGCCACAATTATAATGAACCAGACCCGTTAACTCTTTCACCTTTCAGCATTATTATCAATATTACATAACACTTTTCTTTTTTTTGTGACCAACTTTTTATTTTGTCTTTTTTTTTTAAAACAAGTTCAGAGGAAGGACATTCACATCAGCATTTCATATTAATTCACACAGTGGCATAAAAAGTGTCTTTTCAGTATAGATTGTCCGTCAGTATATTCATATACTGTGTAGCCTGCCTGTTGCAGTTGTGACAGTCTTTTCCTCCGTTCTGGCGGTCCTGTGGCTGCGAGACGGCCCAGGTCGCTTCTTAACCCCACTCCCAGCGCCCCGGGTTTGCATAGACATTTTAGGAGAGGGGGAAACCTTGATGCATACATGTATAGGATACTCTTAATTAGAAAAGAAATCATAATTATGTTTGTTAGATAACCAAGTAATAGGGAAAAATACAATACAATTTAGAAACAACCACAACAAATTATAGCAGTAAACAGAAAAGGAAAAGATAAATGGAAAAGATAAATGGAAACAACAGCAACATGATTTTTGTTCATTCTCTGGTGTCAAGGTACAAGTGTTCAACCTAGTGGAGTACTGATTTTACCTTCTGGGCCGCAGTAAGTAATATTTGGATCGATTCTGTCCTTGCTCCCTGTGCTCTAGCACTGGATGCCTCTAATCTCAATACTTCGTAGAAGGACAATTTCCAACGGTAAATATTGAGACTATGGGGTGGTTTCCATCTCATTACGAGCATTTTCTTTGCTGCCGTTAAACCGGCCAGAAACACTCTCTTTTTGTAAGGTGTTAATTTTAGAGATGAATCATCATTTAATAATAAAATGTGTGGCAAACAAGGTATGTTTATCTCCATTATATTAGTGAGAAATAATGCAACATTGGCCCAAAAAGCGAGCACTCCCGGACATTCCCACATCATATGTATGTATGTTGCTATAACTTTTTGCGGACATAAAGCACATAGAGGACTTTGTAATATTTTTATTTGACAGAGTTTCCTGGGTGACAGATAAAATCTTTGTATCATTTTGTAATGAGTTAATTGGTTATTATAATTACGAGAGGTTAGTGGAATATTATCCCATACATTCTGCCAATTTATGCAGGCGTTGTAATTCTTTAAATCTATGTTCCAGACAGTGGTATTACCTGTAGTTCTGTTTAGTTTTCCTTGTATTTTATTATATAACCCAGAAACAAAACCATTTTTAACATTTATGCCATTCACTATATTCATTAAAGGGTGACCTGGTAAAGGCTGATTCCATGGGACACCATAAGTGCGCATTGCAGTGCGTAACTGTAACACTTTTCTCAGTGGCTCATCACAAAGTCCTGAGTCCACACAGGTGCTCGTCTCGGCCTGGCCTGTCTTACAGGTTATGTGTGTGTGTCAGAAGGTGGCCCTGCTGTAATGTCACCGTCCAAAGGCGACCCCTCGCCGTCCCCCTCTCCTCTCCAAAGAGAGACCGGTGCCAGATGGGAAGCATTCCAACAGCGTCCATCAGCCAGCATGTAGGTGTGCGGCCCTTTCTGTCCCACCACCTTGAGTGGCTTGGAGAACTTGCACTGAGTCTTAGGAAGAATGCTAGGTGTCTTAACCCGAACGTATGAGCCACATGGGAATGACACACTCTTCGCACCTCGCCTCCGTGTACGCCTTGCTTCTGTCCTGTTGCATGGCTACTCTGGCGGCTATGTCCTCCGACGAGTGTGGTGTGGCTTGTGGAATCTGAAATCCAGCCACATGGAGTTTGGTGCGCATAGGCTTACCATGCAACAGTTCTGCTGGTGAGTGCTGTGTCGCAGAGTGAGGAGTAGACCGGTAGGCCTGTAAGAAGTCTGTTGTAAACTCCTTCCATTGCTTGCCTTCCAGTGAGGCCGTCTGCAAGCTGTCTTTCAAACTGCGGTTAAAGCGTTCTATTTCCCCATTTGCCCGTGGATAATACACAGATGACTTCCTGTGCACTATGCCCCTGTCTTGGAGAAACGCCTCAAACTCCCGAGACACAAACTGAGAGCCATTGTCAGAGACTAGCTCTTTCGGATTGCCCTCTCTGCTGAAAACTGTAGATAGGAATATTGTCACAGTCCGTGATGTAACCTGTGGCACAAAAGCTATCTCAGGCCACTTACTGTAGTAGTCTATTAGTGTGATTGCAAAGCGACAGTCCAGGGGCGCTTTATCAAAGGGCCCCACCACGTCAATTGCCAGTTTCTCCCAAGCCCCAGTAGGATAGGGCACAGGCTGCAGTGGAGAGGTGCGCGTGACTGCTGACTTGTCATGTGACTGGCATGTGTTGCATGCTTTGATAGCCGACTCAACCTGGGCATCCATGCCAGGCCACCAGTATACTTCTCTGAGTCTCTGTTTTGTCCCCACGATTCCCTGGTGAGTGTCGTGAGCCAGGGAGATCAGTTTGGGCTGTAGACTCTCTGGGACGAGCAGTCTATATGGGCCTCACACGACACAGTCATCGTGTAGAGAGAGTTCGTTCTGTAGTTTGAAGAACATCCGTAGGTCCGGGTCTAGATCCTTTTCGGAAATAGGCCATCTGGAGGTGAGTATCTCACGTAGTTTCAGTTGCACCGGGCAGGCAGTGCATGCAGCTTTGAACTCCGCCGCCGTGATAGCTGAGAGATTAGAGACAAGGGCTACCACTTCCACGTCCTCCTCCTGGCTAGGTTCTGAGCCGGGTAGTGGGAGACGGGACAGGCAGTCCGCAGTGACGTTTTCTCTGCCGGGCTTGTACTGAATGTCATAGCAGAATGACATTAGCCTAGCGGACCACCTGGCCACGCGCATGCCCGCTCTACCTTGACCCTTTGAAGAGAGCAGTGTGGTCAGGGGACTGTGGTCTGTCCGTAGTGTGAAGTGTCTTCCCCACAGGTATGTCCTCCACTTTTCCATTGCCCACACACAGCCCAGCGCCTCTTTTTCCACAGTAGAATTTTTTCTCTCTGCCTGGGACAGCGTGTGGGAGGCGAACGCCACAGTCCTTTCTGAGGTGTCCGGAAGACTCCGGATGCATCTGGGTGATGACGGCGCCCAGACCGTAGTCCGATGCGTCTGTAGTGACGACCGTGGGCAGCTCAGGGTCAAAGAGTGAGAGTGCAGGGCTATCAACTATGAGTCCTTTAACTGCCTCAAAACTCTGCTGAGCCTCAGGAGTCCAGTCGAATATTGCTGACCCTCGGAGCAGCGCTCGCAGCGGCTCCACGACAACGGCGTAGTCTGGGATGAATTTTGAATACCACCCTGTGAGCCCCAGGAATGACCTCAGCCTGATGAGATCTGTAGGTGGGGGTAGCTCAGACACAGCAGCAGCGTAAGATGCGTCAGGTTGTAGTCCTTTTGCTGACACTGTGTGCCCCAGGAAAGTCAGCTCTGTTTTCCTGACGTGACACATGGAGTAGTTGAGCTTGAGCCCCGCGTCGTCTATGCGTTGCAGCACCGCCGTCAGGTTCCTGTCGTGCTCCTCCACTGATGTACCTGTGACAATGATGTCATCGAGATAGCACTGGACCCCCGACAGACCTTTAAGGATTATTGACATCATCCGTTGGAAACAGCTGGGTGCCGATGCCAGTCCGTACGGCACTCTCTTAAAGCAAAACAGTCCATCATGAGTAATGAATGTCGTCAAGCTACGGCTGTCCTCGTGTAGTGTAACCTGGTGATAAGCACTCTGAAGGTCTAATGTCGAAAACAGTGTAATTCTGTAAACAGTTCCTCCATGTGGGGTAGTGGAAACCCATCTATGACTACTGCCTTATTTGGCTCCCTCAGGTCCACACAGAGGCGTAATTCTGCGTTTTTCTTTGTAGTAACGACTATGGGTGAGATCCATTCAGTTGCCTCTACAGGCTCGATTATGTCCTGCTCTACCAGTCTCTTTATCTCCTGGGATACAGCTGCTCTAACCACTACGTAGTGGTTGTTGTACAGGTCTGACTTCTGGACGTATTTTCACCCTATGTGTGAATGCCTTTGCACACCCAAGTGTATTTTTCTCAACACTGGTCGCAACTGAATTTGTCTGGTTGCACTGAGCTGACGTGACCTTGCCGTCTAGTATCTCCATCTGTAACGCAGTAAACAGGTCCCTCCCTAACACTGGAGACCCATTCTGCACAATGTAAATTTCTGCGTCAGTGCAGCGGTCACCAAAAGCTACACTAGCCTTCAAGCATCCATGAACGGGGATTGCATTACCTCCGTAGCTGACTAGACTTAGCTTTGGTGTTGTAAGAGATGCATTAGGGAATAATTGCATGTAACTCGCTCTGAGCAAAATAGACACAGCTGAACCTGTATCTAGCATGAGCTCAATGTCCTGACTGTCTCGTTCATCTGTGCTAACCTGCACTGTACACACTATATTTTCAACCGAACGTGCACCATCTACCATGCACAATACAGTCACTTCAGGTACAGTCTCAGACTCGGTTACCTCACTCACTCTGTTAGACCCCCGACACACTTTTGAAAAATGTCCCTTCTTTTTACATGTGTTGCACAGTGCATCCCTAGCAGGGCATCCATCAAAGCTGGCGATGTGTTGAGGAGAGCCACATCTGTAACATGTCTTACCCTGCATAGACTGTGTAGGCAAGGGTTGTGGTGACGCATTAAAATTACCCTGCTGTGACTTGTACTGTCGCGAGTGTGAAAACTGGACCGCCTCTACCGTGCTCTCCGGCTGTCCCTGAAGCATGACTTTTGCCTCCGACACCACAGTTTCAATCTGAGCAGCGATCATTACAGCCTTGGTCAGTGTCAGTGGAACTTCCAGTAGTAATCGCTCCCTGATGCGTGCTGAGTTGGTCTTTTCGACCAGCTGGTCCCGGATCATTTCCTCTTCCATCCCCCCGAACTCACAAGTTGTAGCTAGCTCCTTTAGAGAGGCAACGTACTGGTCCGTGCTCTCGCCATTGCGTTGGCTACGTTGACGAAAACGGTAGCGCTCCGCCACTACATTAACTTTCCGTGTAAAGAACTTTCTAATAACTGATAAAGCTGTGGCGTACTTATCATCTGCCACCGTCATTGTATAGAAAAGTCTTTGTCCTTCCACTCCCAAACAATGGACGAGCAGGGCACGCTTGCGCGCGTCAGGTAGCTCCTTCTCGGACATGGCTAGTAGGTAATTTTCGAACGAGCGGATCCATGCCGTGAATGGAATGGCTGGCTCTCCGCCGTTTTGAAGAAAAGGTGCCGGTTGGCTTAGGTTCAACATCGACATCGTCGTCGCCAATATGTTGTAGTAAGAATGAGTAATGGACACTTTAGTACCAGCGTCTGTCTTTATTCACTTCCATACCAAGAGCTACCTTGCTCAGTCATCCACTCCACCTGGTGTGTCACACCGGGGCACATCCAGCCCGGTGTAACCCATGCTCTAGGTTAGAGCTCCGCCTACAGGCCTAATGGAGACACCACAGTGGTCTAAAATGTTTAATCAATCAATCAATCAATCAATCAATCAAAGTGGGGAACATAGAACCCGGGGAACATAGGACCGGGGGAACATAGACATGCTCCCGATCAGTATAGTTCTTTCTCAGCACAATCCATGCTGTTCCTCATGCTAGCTCCAGATAGTTAGCTACAATCCATGCTGTTCCTCATGCTAGCTCCAGATAGTTAGCTACAATCCATGCTGTTCCTCATGCTAGCTCCAGATAGTTAGCTGCAATCCATGCTGTTCCTCATGCTAGCTCCAGATAGTTGGCCACAAACCAATGCAAAGTCAATGGGGGTCAAGCTCCTGTCTGTACAAGCTGACTGAAGCTCACAAGCTCACAAAAATGTACTCCACAGTGCACACATTTACATGATAGGTAGTAGTATAAGGATAGTAACATAGTCACAGTGCATAGTGGTAATGTACATAGTAGTAAAAGACAGTATGAAGGTTAGTCATCTTTATTCTTATTTCATTCTTTTTAATTTCAGATATTGATTGAAGAAGTAAGTGTGTTTTTAGTCAAGCGTGGACAATTGGGTGGGGTCATGCCTGTGGTTGGAAGTTCATTCCACCATCATTGAGCTGGGATTGAGAATAGCCATCTTCGCTTTGATGACCCCCCAGGAGCCCAAACTAGAGTTCAGTGGGCTTCAGTCAGTGAGAGTTTGTATGAGGAACAGTAGGCCTACACTAGACCAGCACCGGTTTGCTTATCGTGGAAACAGATCCACAGATGATGCCATATCCACAGTACTCCTGTAGAATCTCTTTTCGATTTTTTGGGCGCCAAAAACTAGTATACTCGTGTTTCGTCGCCAACGATTGAGCGCCAAAAACGAGTATACTTGTTTTTGGATCCTTTCATATTTTTCCTTTGATCCCCGTTCTAAACACTCGCTCGGAGCTGCCTGGGTTTCCCTGGCACAGCTGCCTATCTTGGAATTGCAATGACGATCGAATCCCGCCAGGTGGCAGTATCGCCTGAGGTAAGGTCTATATCTTAGGTAACCTGCTGGTATTTTTTTTACCTAAAACATGCTTCTGTACCGATCACAGTGTCAAACGCTGGCGCCATTGAGTAGAGATGGGAAAACAGCATGGCGTTCAATGAGTTAAGCATCGGGCGGCCCGTCAACAAGCCGTCACGCACACACATCACAACACTTTGCCCTCATCTGTTGGCTCCATGCTGCGTTCTTCCTAAGTATTGTTGAGCACCTGTTACGTGTTGCAGTGTATTTGTGTGAAAATACAGTCCTTGAGGGCCAGTGTTCTGAAAGTTGTTGAAAAAGGCTGTTTAGATGTCCAGTGTTTTGAAATTGAGACAGGCATCTAAGCGGCGTTTATAAGACAGCTAGGCTAAAATCTGGTTAAATTTGGTCCTCTCCTCTGTCCTGATTCTCTTGGACCTGTCTGCAGCCTTCAATACAGTCAACCATCAGATCCTCCTTTCGTCCCTCGCAGGAATGGGAGTGGCTGGCTCTGCGCTGACATCATACCTCAACGACCGCTCCTACCAAGTGTCATGGAGAGGGACTCTGTCGGCCCTCCGCCCCCCTTTGGATGGGTGTCCGCCAGGGCTCGGTCCTTGGACCCCTTCTCTTCTCCCTCTACACCAAATCTCTGGGTAACATCTCATGCCTTCTCATATCATTGCTATGCTGATGATACTAAACTCTTCCTCTCCTCTCCTCCCTCAGATATCCATGTCTCTGGATGGATCTCCGCCTGGATGATGACCAACCACCTCAAACTGCACCTAAGCCAAACATAATTACTTCACCTGCCGGCCAAATCCTACCTACCTTTCCATCACAGTGGAGAATGTAGGTGTGGTTGCGTCCCTGACCTCTGAACTCTGTTGCCTATACTCTATGTACTCTATACTTTATTTATATCTGATGACCTACTCCTCGCCGCTGACAATCATGACCGCTCTGTTTTGATGCTGCTTCACCTCAGTGCAGCTTTCGACACTGTTGATCACAACATTCTACTAGATCGTCTCCAACATGGGGTTGGTGTCAGTGGCACTGCATTAACCTTTTTCCACCCGTGCGGTACCGGACCGCACATGACATCACGTCATAAATCATTCTCTCTAGACTGTCTGACATAATTATATATATTTTTTCAAACGTATTTAAGAGTAAACATCCTAACCATGTCACAACAGCAGTCATAGGTCGCTTTCACATATAGTTTTGGTGGACTCGGTGCGGTTCTGGGGGTGAAGTTGCAACATTGTTGCATTCTTCATTTGGTTCGCCTGCTTTCACACAGATATCTGTCAGGCGGACCGAGACCTTCTGAACAATGTCACGCGGTCGAAAAGGGCGCTTGTCTATTGGACAGTGGAAATGTGTGTGTGGCTGCGATCCCGTGTGTGCGCGCGCACGAGCGCGTGTGTGTGTGTCTGTGTGGACTGCGAGTCCTCCAGATCAGCGGAGCCGAGTTTTGACATGGCATTGATCCATTGTTCTATTGAAGCACATTACCACCATCCTCTCGCTAAACAACTTGTAGACCACGGTGGTTTTTATGAGAGCCCACAAGTAGCTGTTTTATTAATAATATAATAAGCCGCGCGCCTCGGTAATAATAATAAGCCGCGTTTTTTCTTCCTTCTTCCCAAGATGCACAGATATTTAGATAGATAGATAGATAGATAGATAGATAGATAGATAGATAGATAGATAGATAGATAGATAGATAGATAGATAGATAGATAGATAGATAGATAGATAGATAGATAGATAGATAGATAGATAGATAGATAGATAGATAGATAGATAGATAGATAGATAGATTGATAGATAGATAGATAGATAGATAGATAGATAGATAGATAGATAGATGGATGGATGGATGGATGGATGGATGGATGGATGGATAGATAGATAGATAGATAGATAGATAGATAGATAGATAGATAGATAGATAGATAGATAGATAGATAGATAGATAGATAGATAGATAGATAGATAGATAGATAGATAGATAGATAGATAGATAGATAGATAGATAGATAGATAGATAGATAGATAGATAGATAGATAGATAGATAGATAGATAGATAGATAGATAGATAGATAGATAGATAGATAGATAGATAGATAGATAGATAGATAGATAGATAGATAGATAGATAGATAGATAGATAGATAGATAGATAGATAGATAGATAGATAGATAGATAGATAGATAGATAGATAGATAGATAGATAGATAGATAGATAGATAGATAGATAGATAGATAGATAGATAGATAGATAGATAGATAGATAGATAGATAGATAGATAGATAGATAGATAGATAGATAGATAGATAGATAGATAGATAGATAGATAGATAGATAGATAGATAGATAGATAGATAGATAGATAGATAGATAGATAGATAGATAGATAGATAGATAGATAGATAGATAGATAGATAGATAGATAGATAGATAGATAGATAGATAGATAGATAGATAGATAGATAGATAGATAGATAGATAGATAGATAG
This sequence comes from Notolepis coatsorum, assembly GCF_963971535.1. Lineage (NCBI taxonomy): Eukaryota > Metazoa > Chordata > Actinopteri > Aulopiformes > Paralepididae > Notolepis > Notolepis coatsorum. The sequence goes on from NC_140167.1 coordinate 214,167,458, forward strand.
ATAGATAGATAGATAGATAGATAGATAGATAGATAGATAGATAGATAGATAGATAGATAGATAGATAGATAGATAGATAGAGAGATAGATAGAGAGAGAGATTAGATGCAGTGTGCTTGTTTTGCAGTTAGTGCTGCGAGCAGTGGTAAAAATAATCACTTCCTATATTTGGTTCGCGTTTGGTTCGATGAAGCCGAACCGAGACCTACGTTTTCAGGCGGACCAGAGTTCGACTGTTTGGTCCGCGAACCGAGTTCGACGCGCATTCACACAGACCCGAAAAACCGGACTATCGAATTCTGGTCCGAAAGTCCGGACCAAACAGCCCCTGTGTGAAAGCGACCATAGTGTATATTTTCAGCAATACGTTTGTTTACCAATAGGTTAAAGTGTTATTCGTGATATTTTAGCTTTTGAAATGTGTTGTCATTTTTAATTAGCAGCCGTCGCTGAATTGTGACGATTGTAGTCATTATGAGAAGAGGACATCCAGAGCTCTCAATGAGCGTTGGAATTTCGAAAAACTACACTACCCAACGGATTCTAGCTTTTTATTGTGAACATTGAGAAATTATAATTCAAATAATTTTAGAACAATATTTCGACTTCACTTGTGCATCTTACACATTTACAGTTACTTGTGTGATATTATAATTATGTAATAATGAATTAAACTGCTTGGGCTAAAAGTGGTCTATATTTAGTCGGACATATTCTGGGCTATATGAGGGCTACGACAGGGCTATATGAGGGCTACGACATGGGCTTGCGGCCCGCGGGCCAATTTCGGCCCGCTGGATCATATTTTGTGGCCCCCTACACTGTAAACCCGAATAAGTTTCCAGAACTTAAAAAAATTGAGGCCATCCCATGCCTCAATTTTTTTAAGTTGATAAACTCAAATGTTTTCAGTTGGCTAAGACTTACAATTCTCAGTTAAGTCAAATCAAATATGGTCAGTTACTCTGACTTACAGTTCTCAAGTGGAGTCAACTCAAATATGTTCAGTTACTGTGACTTACAGTTCTCAGTTAAGGCAATTCAAATATATTAAGTTACTGTGACTTAAGGTTCTCAAGTGGTGTCAACTCAAATATGTTCAGTTACTGTGACTTACAGTTCTCAGTTAAGGCAATTCAAATATATTCAGTTACTGTGACTTAAGGTTCTCAAGTGGTGTCAACTCAAATATGTTCAGTTACTGTGACTTACAGTTCTCAGTTAAGGCAATTCAAATATATTCAGTTACTGTGACTTAAGGTTCTCAAGTGGTGTCAACTCAAATATGTTCAGTTACTGTGACTTACAGTTCTCAGTTAAGGCAGTTCAAATATGTTCAGTTACTGTGACTTAAGGTTCTCTAGTAGAGTCACCTCAAATATGTTCAGTTACTGTGACTTAAGGTTCTCAAGTGGAGGCAACTCAAATATGTTCAGTTACTGTGACTTAAGGTTCAGTTTTACCAGGTTCAGTTCAACCTTAAATCCATGTGATTAAGTTAACAGAACTCAACGACATTGAGGCCATCCCATGCCTCATTTCTTTTAAGTTAATCAACTCACATTTTTAAGTTAATCAACTCAAATATTTGCAGTTACTATAACTTAAGGTTCAGTTTTAAAATCCATGTGAATAAGTTAACAGAAAAATAACTACACAAGCACATTATATCAACTTCAAACAACTCTTTTATTTTTTTCTATTCAAAGAGTATACATATATAATCTGTATGTTAGCAATGTACAATAACACTGTAAACACCGTACACTGTTTTTGGACTATATATGTTAACAATACCGACCAGGTATTAGTGCCTTGCAAAGTGCAGATATGAAGTTTTCCCCTTTTTTTGTATGCATTTAGGAGGTTTTGTTCTTCATCGAAACTATTTATCTTACAAAAACATTGTGTTACAACTTCAAACTCTTTATATTTATTTCTATTCAAAGAGTATACATCTATTTATCTTACAAAAACATTGTGTTGCCCTCTCCAACATTATGGCAATGTTAAAATTGAAAATATATATATATAGAAAATATATATAGAAAATAAATACATGCATGTTATAACATGTACATACAATAATAATAATAATAATAGATTTCATTTGTAATGCGCTTTACAGTTGCGGGGCAACTCTCAGAGCGCTACAGTTAAGGGACTTAAAAAGCTAGCGAGAATAAAGGAAAGAAAGAATATAAAAATAGGCAAGACTAAAACATAAAATAGCAGAGAAACATAGAATAATAAAACTGATAAAATAAATTGGTAAAAGAACATAAAATGTGTGAGCAAAAAAAAATTGATAAAAGGTCAACAGAAGGCTCTACTAAAAAGGTGGGTTTTGAGGCCTTTCTTAAAAACATCCACAGTCTGTGGTGCTCTCAGGTAGTCAGGGAGAGCATTCCACAGACTGGGAGCGGAGGAGCAAAAAGCCCGATCTCCCATAGTGCATAGATTTGTCCTTGGGCGCTGGAGGAGGTTTGCCTGGCCAGAGCGGAGATGTCGAGAGGAGGAGTGAGGGGTGATGATTTCTTTGAGGTATAGGGGGGCGTTTCCGTAGAGGCATTTGTGGGTGAGCAGGGAGACTTTGAATTCAATCCTGAATCCCTCTGGTCACAATAGTGTAATAATGTTTGTTATAAGGCTCTGAAAATGTTACTGAATGATGTATCAATGTATTTCCAGCAAATATTGAAATAATAAAGGGTCTCAATATGTGCAGTGCACATGACCAGAGCCGTTTACATCCTGGCTGAATTACTCAAATTTGTATAGTGTGGTCATAGAATGAGCAAACATGTTGACGGCAACTATTGTGACCGTTGGGATAACACAGTGTATCTATGTACAGTACAGAATAAAATGTATAGATTATCTGAAAATTGTCAATCCGCTTGGCACATGTAAAATTCACAAACGTTGTGCTGTATATTGGGTCCTGCCAATGTGGAACCAAAATACCAATCCACATTACATGCTATACAGCTGGCAATACTGTTAATAGTGCACATACCTACATATGGAAATGCAGCTGCATGTATTTGCTCCATGATGTATCATGGAACAAGATGGTGTTTTCATTGAAAGAGTTAGTCTGTTACGAACGGGTAAGTGACTTCCAAGTTGTCGAGGTAGAAGAACGAGACGGAGAATGTATTACTATATCAAAACAGTTGTACTGTTTATTAACAGGGGAAAGCATTAACAATAACAGGGAGAAGAATATCTGTCTGTGCTTGTCCAGCGGTAGGTACGTCCGTAGTATTAGGTGAAGCTCTAGCAAAGAACAAGGAATAGAGCAAATGTTAAATACGTCACATTCTCAACATTCCACGCTGTCAATGAGGAGCAGCAGTCTGACAGCCAATGACAGCACCCAGGTGTGACAGACAATTAGTGATGACAGCAATCAGTGGTGACATACAAGGTGAACAATAACAACAGGAGTGACCCAGGTAGACAGTGGGAGACAATCCTAAGGATGATAGTCTCCCGAACGTTACAGTATCCCCCCCCGACGAACGGCACCTGACGTTCACCTAGGGACCTCGGGATGCAGCCGCCGGAAATCATCGATCAGGCTGGGATCTAATATGTCCCGTTGAGGCACCCAAGAACGCTCTTCTACCCCGTACCCCTCCCAATCCACCAAGAACTGAAACCCCCTACCCCTCCGCCTACAACTCAGGATTCTCCGCACCGTATAGACAGGCTGACCGTCAATAATGCGGGGCGGAGGAACCGCAGGGAGTGGCGGGGACAAGGGCGATGAGAGGAATGGCTTCAACAGGGACACATGAAACGTCGGATGGACCCTCATAGAGGCCGGAAGGCGTAGCCTGTAAGCCATAGGATTCACCCGACGTACCACTTTAAAGGGCCCTATAAAGCGAGGAGCCAGCTTCCTGGACTCCACCCGGAGAGGGAGATCACGAGTGGAAAGCCAAACCCGCTGTCCCGGACGGAAAACCGGAGCCGGATGACGCTTGCGGTTAGCTTGCCGCTGAGCCTTAACCGAGGCCTTCTGCAGCGCCGTCCGCACTCTGCTCCACGTCCTGCGACAGCGAGCCACATGTGCCTGGGCTGACGGCACCTCCACCTCCTGCTCCTGTTCGGGAAACAGAGGAGGTTGAAAACCATATTGACACTGAAAGGGAGACATACCAGTAGAGGAGGAGAGGAGGGTATTATGCGCATACTCAGCCCAGGCCAACCTCCTACTCCACGTCGCCGGACACCCAGCAACGTAGCACCTCAGAACGCCCTCCAGGTCCTGGTTGACACGCTCCGTCTGCCCGTTCGTCTGCGGATGGAACCCAGACGACAGGCTGACGGAGGCGCCCAGACCGGCGGCGAACGCCTTCCAGAACCTGGAGGCAAACTGAGGACCCCGGTCGGACACAATATCCACTGGAAGCCCATGAACCCGAAAGACGTGCTGCACCACAAGGTCAGCCGTCTCCCGGGCCGAGGGGAGCTTGGGGAGGGGAATGAAGTGGGCCGCCTTGGAGAACCGGTCCACCACCACCAGGATGGCAGTGAACCCATCCGATAAGGGAAGACCGGAAATAAAATCCAGGGATATGTGCGACCAGGGGAATAGGAAGCGGTCGGAGGAGACCCGCCGGCGCACGGCGAGAGGTCTTACTGCGCGCGCACACCGGACAGGCCGCCACAAAGGAGCGTGTATCCCCCCCCTCTGTCGGCCACCAAAACCTCCTACGGATAAACTCCAGGGTTCTGGTGGCCCCAGGGTGGCCGGTGAGAGAGGATGTATGCGCCCACTGCAGCAGGCGTGAGCGTGCCGCCTTGGGCACATACATCCGACCCGGAGGACCCCCACCGGGATCGGGCTCCCGTGCCTGAGCCGACCTCACCACCCTATCTATGCCCCATGACACGGGTGCCAAAATCAAGGCCTGTGGAATAATAGGGTGGGGCTTCTCCTCTCGACCCGGAAGATCAAACTGACGTGACAGGGCGTCAGGCTTGACGTTCTTGGAACCGGGTCGATAGGAGATGGTAAACCGAAATCGAGTGAAGAATAACGCCCACCTGGCCTGGCGAGCGTTAAGGCGTTTAGCCCCTTGGATGTAAGCCAAGTTCTTATGGTCAGTCCAAACAATGAAAGGATGTGCCGCCCCCTCTAACCAATGTCTCCATTCCTCCAATGCCAATTTGATCGCCAATAACTCCCGATTACCCACGTCGTAGTTACGCTCGGCCGGAGACAGCCGGCGTGAAAAGAAGGCACAAGGATGCACCTTACCATCCTTTAAACATCTCTGCGAGATTACCCCCCCCACCGCGGTGTCAGAGGCATCCACCTCCACAATGAACGGAGCCTCTGTGTCGTGACGGATCAGTACAGGGGCGGAGGTAAATCGACGTTTGAGGTCGCAGAAGGCCGACTCTGCCCTAGGCGACCATTCAAAGCCAGGGAGAGAGGACTTAGTGAGAGCGGTTAATGGATTGACTAAGGCGCTAAAATTGCGAATAAAGCGCCTGTAAAAATTTACAAAGCCCAAAAACCGTTGTAACTCCTTGAACGACGAAGGCCGTGGCCAATCCAAGACTGCACTCACCTTGGCTGGATCCATGCGAAGATCGCCCTTCGTCAACACAAAGCCCAGGAAGGAAACGGTGTCAGTGTGAAACACACACTTCTCAGCCTTAACAAACAGTTGATGCTTAAGGAGACGTTGAAGCACCTCACGAACGTGCAGTTGGTGTTGCACCATATCGCGAGAAAAAATAAGGATGTCATCCAAATATACAAACACTGACACCCCAATTAGATCCTGCAGCACGTCGTTGACCAGGGCTTGGAAAACTGCTGGAGCATTAGCTAAACCAAAAGGCATGACTAAATACTCATAATGCCCATTAGGAGTATTAAATGCAGTTTTCCACTCGTCCCCTTCTCTAATCCTGACCAAGTTGTATGCATTACGTAAGTCAAGTTTAGAAAAGACCTGTGCCCCCTGTAAGCACTCAAAGGCGGTGTCCATGAGCGGTAAAGGATAACGGTTCTTGATGGAAACGTCATTCAACCCCCTATAATCTATGCACGGCCGCTGATCACCATCTTTTTTAGCCACAAAAAAGAAGCCAGCGCCTGCAGGGGATGTGGACGGTCGGATATGCCCCGCGGACAATGCCTCTCGAATGTAAGTGTTCATGGACACTGTCTCAGGGCGGGAGAGAGAGAACATCCGTCCCCGGGGCGGAGAAGCGCCGGGTAGAAGATCAATGGTGCAGTCGTAAGGTCTATGAGGCGGTAGTGCTTTAGCACGCGTTTTACTAAAAACGTCCGCCAGGTCACAATAGACCGCAGGAACACCTGCCAAATCGGGGTTGGGGGATAATAAAGAATCTGCAACGTCCACCGTCAACCTGGAGAGAGACAAAAGAGGGAGGGGGGGAGGGACGGATGAACTCACGCCAGCGTCAGCGCTGACGCCGCTTCCCATGGAGAGTTCACCCGTAGCCCAATTAATACAAGGATTATGCAGCACAAGCCAGGGGTGGCCTAAAACAATGTCGGAATGAGGAGACATAACAAAAAAAAAATTCAAATATTCCCCCTCGCTACCCGCCACCTGAACCCACAGTTTCCCGGTGCGTTGGGTAACAAATCCACAACCAAGCGGTCGGCCGTCCAGCGAACGGACAGGGATGGGCACCTCTAGTGTCTCTAAAGGAACCCCCCATTCTAGAGCCACCCCCACATGAATCAAGTTGCCCGCAGCCCCCGAATCCACTAAAGCCTTGGCCGTTGTAGAAGAATCCCCCCACCTGACAGTGACATCAAAAAAAGTACGTGAGTCGTGAACGTTTATGACCGGAGAGACATGCCCACCTGCTAGCACCTTCCCCAGGCCTAGCGGGCTCCTGCGTTTCCCGAGCCCCGACAGGCGGCGAAGCGATGCCCCGTGCGGCCACAATGAAAACAGCGCTTCTCGTTGACCCGCCTCTGTTTCTCCGCTTCAGAGAGGTTCAACGCTCCCAGCTGCATGGGCTCGTCATCGCCCCGGTGCTCTCTCATTGGCTGGTATGCTGGCCGATCGACACTAGGAGAGGGACGGAAGAGTACCTGTGACGAAGCCTCCCTCTCGCGTCCCCTCTCCCGGTGACGATTATCTAACCGAATGGCCATGTTAATCAATAGATCCAGGCGTTCGGGTAGCTCCCGCGTAGCCAGCTCGTCCTGCATGCGAGTGGAGAGACCATGCAAAAAATGGACACAGCAGGGAACCTCAGGCCAGTCCGCCTCCCGAGCCACAATACGGAAATCTATGGCGTAGTCTGCTACGGCGCGAATGCCCTGCCGGCAGGACATAAGTCGACTGCCGGCCTCGTAAATGGAAATCACCCTGGAGGTATCGAATACACGGCGCAACTCCAGGGCGAAGGCATCCGCGTCGCGGCAGACCACAGACCCACTCTCCCACTCCGCTGTGGCCCAAGAGAGAGCACGACCCGTGAGGAGAGTTATAATATAGGCTACCCGCGCCACATCACTGGGGAAAGTACGCGGCTGTAGTTGAAAAATGAGAGAGCACTGGGCGATAAACTCACGGCAGCCGGTAGGAGCCCCTCCATAGCGCTCCGGCGCCGGCAGACGTGGCTCTCGGTAGTCCTCCCGATCCACCGGATACCCCCGCTCGCCTTCCCCGCCGATCGATGATGCTCCTCCGGCTGTGGATATCCTCGTTGATGTCGTAGAGCGGGTCTGGTTCACCGCCGCCAACGCTGTCTCCGCCGTCTCCTGAGAAGCCAGGGAAACATCTCCCAGTCGACCCAGCTCGACACCGACTGCCATCTGCCGCTCCATCATGATCCTGAGCTGGTCCCGTAGGCTCACCATCTCGTCCCGTATCTCCTCGTTGGAAGTCATGATGGCTAGAGCTTCTGTTACGAACGGGTAAGTGACTTCCAAGTTGTCGAGGTAGAAGAACGAGACGGAGAATGTATTACTATATCAAAACAGTTGTACTGTTTATTAACAGGGGAAAGCATTAACAATAACAGGGAGAAGAATATCTGTCTGTGCTTGTCCAGCGGTAGGTACGTCCGTAGTATTAGGTGAAGCTCTAGCAAAGAACAAGGAATAGAGCAAATGTTAAATACGTCACATTCTCAACATTCCACGCTGTCAATGAGGAGCAGCAGTCTGACAGCCAATGACAGCACCCAGGTGTGACAGACAATTAGTGATGACAGCAATCAGTGGTGACATACAAGGTGAACAATAACAACAGGAGTGACCCAGGTAGACAGTGGGAGACAATCCTAAGGATGATAGTCTCCCGAACGTTACAGTTAGTCAGAATGTCAGAGGCACCATCCGTCATTTAGAGCAGGCTATGTTTGCAGAATGATAACTAGAACACTACAGTACTCTGTACTAAGAACACTATACAGTACACTAACTATACTGCCCTGTCAAGGCAGACCGCAGTAACTTCCAAACAGTGAAACTGAGAAAAATGGCTTTAAAGTTTTTTGACTTGCCATCCAAAATGTGTTATAGGTAGATAGATGATAGTACCCAGATTTAACATGTATTAATGAAGTAATCTTTAGGCATACAAAAATATGACGTAGTTATTTTAATTAACCCCAAAAAAGCAGATACTGCACTCTGCTGCACGATTTCCTTAAATAATTATACAGGTAATGTACAGGCAAAGTGCAGTAACTTCAAATGCAATGTTGTTTTCCCTCCAGCTTTCATAACTTCACCTAGCCATTTTATTTGGATCATCATCATTCCAATATATTCAGGTATTAAATTTCATTTTCAAAATGGCTAGGTTAAGTTATGAAAGCTGGAGGGAAAACAACATTGTATTTGAAGTTACTGCACTTAGCCTGTACATTACCTGTATAATTATTTAAGGAAATCGTGCAGCAGAGTGCAATATCTGCTTTTTTGGGGTTAATTAAAATAATTATGTCATATTTTTGTATGCCTAAAGATTACTTCATTAATACATTAAATCTGGGTACTATCATCTATTTACCTATAACACATTTTGGATGGCAAGTCAAAACACTTTAAAGCCACTTTTCACTGTTTGGAAGTTACTGCGGTCTGCCTGGGTTTTGAGTGTGATTTTGTAGTTACTGCAGTTTTTAAAACCCCATATCTCCAAAACTGAGCGACATTAACATCTGAAACTTGGTCACAAGATAAAACATTTATTGACAAGGTCAATTTCACTCATAACTAAATATAAACTTTTTTCAAGTTACTGCGGTTAGCCCTTGACAGGGCAGTATACTACTGCCTACAAGGTCTCAAGGATACAGTCCCACTCTCAGCATACAAGATCGATGGTCTGCTGCTGCTGACTCCCAAGCGATTCATTCAAGTGAAACGGAACTGAGTCCAGCTAATGGTGAATAGTTATTTTATTAATCAATTATTGTGTCTTTATTCACTCTAGTTGTGTAATTGACCAGTTCATATTCTGTATAAGTTCATATTCTGTATATGTTAATAATAACGCTTCTGTGTTGCGTTTATGGCTCCTGGTATATCGCCTTGTACTCTGTACTGAGAACACTAACTCTACCACTGCCTACAAGCAATGGAAGCAGTCAGAGCAGAGTGGCATTTATGCCCATTGCCTCCTATTGTTCCTCGAGAAAAAACGTTTGGGACTTGGATGTTGCCTTTGAGATTCTGATAAACTCTTTCAACTCTAAAACTTACTTGGATGAAATTACAATAATGCCAGCTATAGACTGTTAAGAAAATTCGAACTGTAAAACTCTCAAATGTAAACATATTACATAAAAAATAAAGAACAAGGTACATTGAGTAGTTTGGACCTATTGGCTGAACATCTGCAAAGTAGTACAGCAACTTTTGAAGGTATTATTTTGACATGACAAGACATTTCAGATGAGTTTCTATAGACACACGTTTGAGGTGTTGGTAAGTGCTTTGGGGTAGTGCATAGATTAGTCCAAACATTACAGGAAGGAATCACCAAATCTGGGGAGGCTGATCATGATATGACTTTCAATGACAATAGAGATTGTCACAGGCTGGTAGTGAACTGGACTTGCGTCATGATCACTGATTACAGTAAGGAATAGAAACTCATCTGAAAGAAGGATGTGGGGTGAGGTATTAATTTCCTTGTCATGTCAAAATAATACCTTCAAAAGTTTAATGCAAGAGCGGTCAGGTGACGTAGCGGAGATTGCGTTCGTCACCAATGCTGGAGACACTGGATTCGCGTGTTCGAATCCAACTCCCTGCGTTGTCACCAGCTTGGCTGGCCGTTCACACTAATACAATTTGGCAGTATTAGGGGGTGGGGAAGCTGGCGGGTGGGAATCTGGCGTTGTGGACAGCGACGCCTACAGGTCAGGTATCGGCGCTTGCTAAGCGGGGCAGGACTTGGTGGAGATAGCGTGCCCTCCCACACGTTACACTTCACCAATGAGAGCCCTCGCTGCCAAGTGAAAAGACGTCACTGGCTGTCGGCGCACATCTCGGGGGAAACGTGCGATCGACTCGGGACGCCCTTATACCGACTCGTAGGAGAACATGCATACAGCACCAGGTAGGGGGGGGGGGGGGGGGGGATTGGCACAACGACTAATTGGGACAGGGAGAAAATCCATTGAAAAATCAGAAGAAAAAAAAATTATTGCATCATCAAGTCATTCTTGAGAGTCTGCAACCTGGGCAACAGTTTACCAGCTTCTAGACCTAGTAAAATCTTCTGAATGAATTCAAAAGTGTTGGTAAGTCCCTTGGGGTAGCTGAGGTGTAGTGCATAGATTAGTCCAAACATTACCAGGAAGGAATCACCAATCAGAGATTGTCACAGGCTGGTAGTGAACTGGACTTGTGTCATGGTCACTGATGACAGTAAGGAGGGCCACTGCAACACCCTGAAGCTCTGGCTCATCAGGCGTGTCCTGAAGGAATGAAAGAGACATAATAATCACAAATAAATCCATGGTTTCTACAAAGTGCAGCACAAAGCTAAGTATATGGAGTTGTGTTTGTAAGTTGTTTATATTTTAGTTAGAACTATTTTTTTGGTGAGAAGGTTATTTTTATTTAACCAGGTTAGTCCCGTCGAGATCAAATATCTCTTTCACAAGGGAGACCTGGAAGGAAGGAAGACTGATACTTAGCATTTTGATTAACTGTTCACTTAATATACAGTTGTACTGTAAATTATTTTCACTCGGACTCACTGTGCAGGTTTTGAAAAATCCAGAGACTTCCTCATGCAGATACACAGGCAGGGCATGGAGAACAGTGGTACGCCTGGTGTGAACATCATGGATTTCCTATTAAGATGTAAGATTAAGAAGAAAAAAAGAATTGTATTATATGGAAATGTTTACTGAACAAAGCGGATTTTAAACAGTCCAATCAGATATGTCCACAAATAACATGTTCACATCTTTAATGCAATCAGAGAAATGGCAAACACAATGGTGGACTAATTGTAAAATTCAAAAGCTCATTTGAATCATTGAACCTGTTCAATGTTACAGAGGTTCGACCTATGACATGTCATGTATAATAATCTATTCACCTGTTCATCGTGGATTTTTTAAAATGTGAGCCAAAGCATCTGCCGTGTTCCCAGTTTTGGACGCCTTCTGTCTGAATAACGTCATCAGTCGAGGAAGATGGCGGTCAAGCTCAGCGTAGAATGTGTTGGGCAGGTTCTGGTTGGCAATCAGCTGGAACTCTGCATACACCTATATTTAATAACAGCAGGACAATATAGTATATCAACATCAATTAGTCACTTCAACTTGGTGGATCTCTTACTTTGTTTGGTTTGGGCGTCAGAGCATGACAGCGGGATTTCTGGCATTTTGATTAACTGTTCACTTAATATACAGTTGTACTGTAAATTATTTTCACTCGGACTCACTGTGCAGGTTTTGAAAAATCCAGAGACTTCCTCATGCAGATACACAGGCAGGGCATGGAGAACAGTGGTACGCCTGGTGTGAACATCATGGATTTCCTATTAAGATGTAAGATTAAGAAGAAAAAAAGAATTGTATTATATGGAAATGTTTACTGAACAAAGCGGATTTTAAACAGTCCAATCAGATATGTCCACAAATAACATGTTCACATCTTTAATGCAATCAGAAAAATGGCAAACACAATGGTGGACTAATTGTAAAATTCAAAAGCTCATTTGAATCATTGAACCTGTTCAATGTTACAGAGGTTCGACCTATGACATGTCATGTATAATAATCTATTCACCTGTTCATCGTGGATTTTTTAAAATGTGAGCCAAAGCATCTGCCGTGTTCCCAGTTTTGGACGCCTTCTGTCTGAATAACGTCATCAGTCGAGGAAGATGGCGGTCAAGCTCAGCGTAGAATGTGTTGGGCAGGTTCTGGTTGGCAATCAGCTGGAACTCTGCATACACCTATATTTAATAACAGCAGGACAATATAGTATATCAACATCAATTAGTCACTTCAACTTGGTGGATCTCTTACTTTGTTTGGTTTGGGCGTCAGAGCATGACAGCGGGATTTCTGGCATTTTGATTAACTGTTCACTTAATATACAGTTGTACTGTAAATTATTTTCACTCGGACTCACTGTGCAGGTTTTGAAAAATCCAGAGACTTCCTCATGCAGATACACAGGCAGGGCATGGAGAACAGTGGTACGCCTGGTGTGAACATCATGGATTTCCTATTAAGATGTAAGATTAAGAAGAAAAAAAGAATTGTATTATATGGAAATGTTTACTGAACAAAGCGGATTTTAAACAGTCCAATCAGATATGTCCACAAATAACATGTTCACATCTTTAATGCAATCAGAAAAATGGCAAACACAATGGTGGACTAATTGTAAAATTCAAAAGCTCATTTGAATCATTGAACCTGTTCAATGTTACAGAGGTTCGACCTATGACATGTCATGTATAATAATATATTCACCTGTTCATCGTGGATTTTTTTAAATGTGAGCCAAAGCATCTGCCGTGTTCCCAGTTTTGGACGCCTTCTGTCTGAATAACGTCATCAGTCGAGGAAGATGGCGGTCAAGCTCAGCGTAGAATGTGTTGGGCAGGTTCTGGTTGGCAATCAGCTGGAACTCTGCATACACCTATATTTAAAAACAGCAGGACAATATAGTATATCAACATCAATTAGTCACTTCAACTTGATGGATCTCTTACTTTGTTTGGTTTGGGCTTCAGAGCATGACGGCGGGATTTCTGGTCAACCATGTCATTACATGCTTTGCGGAATCGGTCGCTGATGACTAGCTCGCGGGGGCGCACAGAACACACACGCAGATGCGCCGCTAGAGTATATAAACCAGGCTTAATAATCACAAGTTTCACTTTAAAACACACAGAATGTGCCAAATGTTAACACAGGAAAGAGAGCTGATCTATATTACCTCAGACTCCATTTTGAGAGCAGGCCAGAGGTCCATGAGCTCTTTCACTGGTGGGCTGGACTTCACTATGGTCTGTCGGCGCAGGGCAAATGTGGTCTGCATCAGCTTTCTATGTCACAAATACATGTAGAATGTAAAACGTTAGGTTGGCAATAGTTTAGCAATAGGTTAAAAGTGTACTTATATCATTTTAAGTTTTCTATTTGCGATCGTCTATTCTGACCCGGAACCGGAAATGGAAATGTTGAACCATCGGAATTGTAGTTTACTTGCCATTTTGTAGAGGAGATCGCTAGCTATCGGCCTGCGTTGAAATTTCTCCGATCTACACTTCCTGTCACATACTATGGTGGTTCAAAGTTCAGCGTTCTGAATGAATCATATCAATAATTGTTATGATTCGCGATAATAAGCTACAAAAGGTAAAGTTTTTGACAAATATTGAAACGCAGTCTGTTTCTCCACACTATTGTTACCATGTAGGAAGAATTAGATCTGAAATTAGTATCAAAATGGTTACACTGTGGGGGAAATAAAATAGTACAGTCGATTACAGTAAATATCAGTATCTGTTATTATGCACGCCTGGTGATACTATATCCAAATTGAACTCGGCCATTTGAAATATACTATATGTATATATATATAAATGTGCTAATTGGCTATAATAAGGTAATGTATAAGCATATATTCTATATTCTATAATAATATTTCAAATTGCATTGGTCCGGATGGGAGAATTCAGTACTGTATATACAGAACCTTCAGTTTGATCATCTTCCCTTTATCAATTTCCTTAGATCTTTTGTACACATGATCTCAAGAGGGTACTGAATGTTTAAGTTTGGTCATTATTATCATGGTTTTATTCACTGTCAAAGATGAAAAGAAAAATCATAATTCATATTTTCCTTTGTTTCATCACAATTTAAGCAAGCCTAGTAATAGACACAATATTTCTGACACTGAGAATACATTCATTGAGGTCCATAGATGTTCCTAGATACCAAGAATATGCAAATAGCCCTTGTAGAAGTGGAGCAATATTCCATTTACCTAGGTATACATTTTATGCAGATTTTCACCTGGGGTGGAACAGGTCACTAGTTACAACAATGCTTATGTAACTATTAAAAACGTACATTTTAATCACGAAACAAAATGGCAGACTAACGTTAGCTAGCATGCTAGCTAGCTAACGCTAGTAGCATGCTAGCTAGCTAACGCTAGTAGCATGCTAGCTAGCTAACGTTAGTAGCATGCTAGCTACTGTAATAATATGCAATACTATTTGCTAAAACAAGCTCCAAACTATTTGCCACGGCACAGAGATAACATTTAGTCAAACGATAACAGCCCGGTGATGGTATCTGAACGTGATCATACTATTCCCATAAGAACTCACTTACCAGTTAACTAGTATACTATCTAGCATGCTAGCTAATAATGCTAACAACGCTAACAAGCTTCGTTCTGCACTGTAGGCTACTAGTTCCCACCATGGTAATAATTCACAAAGTAGCATGTAGTCAAACGATGACAGCAAGATTATGGTATGTGAATGGCATAATACATTATATTGTCAATGACTTACCAAGGAGTTTGGCTCAGACTCTTTGTCAAGCCAGTAGTGAAGACAACATCGCGCCAACAAGTTACGTTTGAATACCTCAAGTCCTGTGAGATCTTCTAGGTCTCGCGAGTTGCTTAGGACTACCCTCTCGAAGGGGAGGGGAGGGGGAGGAGGGGAGGAGGGGAGGAGGGGAGGGGGAATCTAAATTGATTCAACGACAGTTTTTCAAATGTTGAAATGGTATCTGTAATTAAATATTGAATCAACATAGCTTTTTCAACCTCAACCAAAAATAACAAATCTGACCAAAATCCAACATTTAATGAATGTCTTTTGCTATCTGGGAAACATGCAGGTTGCATGTTTTCATGCAGACATCATCACACTAATGTTACTAATGTTGATGATAACTTTATTAACATCTCTCTCTCTCTCTCTCTCTCTCTCTCTCTCTCTCTCTCTCTCTCTCTCTCTCTCTCTCTCTCTCTCTCTCTCTCTCTCTCTCTCTCTCTCTCTCTCTCTCTCTCTCTCTCTCTCATTTAAAGCTAGCAAGAAGTGGTATGAAACTAGAGACTGAGGAGTCCATATATACCAGCCGTGTCATGCTAGCATACAGGCACAGGTCATAGGTCAACTGTGTCATGCTAGCATACAGGCACAGGTCATAGATACCAACAGTGTCATGCTATACAGGCACAGGTCATAGATACCATTATTGAATTCATGGGTACAGTGACTGTGACAGGCCCGGATTGATTGATTGAAAACTTTATTAACAGATTGCAGAATGGGTACAGTAACGTCACAGGCCCGGATTGATTGATTGATAACTTTATTAACATCTCTCTCTCTCTCTCTCTCTCTCTCTCTCTCTCTCTCTCTCTCTCTCTCTCTCTCTCTCTCTCTCTCTCTCTCTCTCTCTCTCTCTCTCTCTCTCTCTCTCTCTCTCATTTAAAGCTAGCAAGAAGTGGTATGAAACTAGAGACTGAGGAGTCCATATATACCAGCCGTGTCATGCTAGCATACAGGCACAGGTCATAGGTCAACTGTGTCATGCTAGCATACAGGCACAGGTCATAGATACCAACAGTGTCATGCTATACAGGCACAGGTCATAGATACCAACCATGTCATGCTAGCATACAGGCACAGGTCATATATACCAACCATGTCATGCTAGCATACAGGCACAGGTCATAGATACCAACCATGTCATGCTAGCATACAGGCACAGGTCATAGATACCAACCGTGTCATGCTATACAGGCACAGGTCATAGATACCAACAGTGTCATGCTATACAGGCACAGGTCATAGATACCAACAGTGTCATGCTATACAGGCACAGGTCATAGATACCAACCATGTCATGCTAGCGCACAGGTCATAGATACCAACCTATCACACCTATCACACCTCTCACACCTCTCACACCTATCACACCTCTCACACCTATCACACCTATCACACCTCTTACACCTCTCACACCTATCACACCTCTCACACCGATCCCACCTATCACACCTATCACACCTATCACACCTATCACACCTATGACACCTCTCACACCTATCACACATATCACACCAATCACACCTCTCACACCTATCACACCTATCACACCTCTCACACCTATCACACCTATCACATCTCTCACACCTATCACACCTCTCACACCTATCACACCTCTCACACCTATCACACCTCTCACACCGATCCCACCTATCACACCTATCACACCTCTCACACCTATCACACCTATCACACCTATCACACCTCTCACACCTATCACACCAATCACACCTCTCACACCTCTCACACCGATCCCACCTATCACACCTATCACACCTCTCACACCTATCACACCTATCACACCTATCACACCTCTCACACCTATCACACCTATCACACCTATCACACCTCTCACACCTATCACACCAATCACACCTCTCACACCTCTCACACCTCTCACACCTATCACACCTCTCACACCTCTCACACGATCCCAAATATCACACATATCACACCTCTCACACCTATCACACCTCTCACAGCTATCACACCTCTCACACCTATCACACCTCTCACACCTCTCACACCTATCACACCTCTCACACCTCTCACACCTATCACACCTATCACACCTCTCACACCTATCACACCTCTCACACCTCTCACACCGATCCCACCTATCACACCTATCACACCTCTCACACCTCTCACACCTATCACACCTCTCACACCTATCACACCTCTCACACCTCTCACACATTTCACACCTCTCACACCTATCACACCTATCACACCTCTCACACCTATCACACCTCTCACACCTATCACACCTATCACACCTATCACACCTATCACACCTCTCACACCTATCACACCTACCACACCTATCACACCTCTCACACCTATCACACCTCTCACACCTCTCACACCTATCACATCTCTCACACCTCTCACACCTATCACACCTCTCACACCTATCACACCTCTCACACTTATCACACCTATCACACCTATCACACCTCTCACACCTATCACACCTATCACACCTCTCACACCTATCACACCTATCACACCTATCACACCTCTCACACCTCTCACACCTATCACACCTCTCACACCTATCACACCTATCACACCTATCACACCTCTCACACCTATCACACCTCTCACACATATCACACCTATCACACCTCTCACACCTATCCCACCTATCACACCTATCACACCTATCACACCTATCACACCTATCACACCTCTCACACCTATCACACCTATCACACCTCTCACACCTCTCACACCTATCACACCTATCACACCTATCACACCTCTCACACCTCTCACACCAATCCCACCTATCACACCTCTCACACATATCACACCTATCACACCTCTATACCCATTCTGCAATCTGTTAATAAAGTTGTACTTAAGTTATGCTTTTACATTATACTTACTTAATAAGTGAATAGTTCCAAGTCAATCAAAAACGATGAGTTTTATTTACTCAAAACATAATGCGGTTTAGAGTCTGTATCTACTTAATTATCTTAAGTTGTACTTAAGTTATGCTTTTACATTATACTTACTTAATAAGTGAATAATTCCAAGTCAATCAAAAACTATGAGTTTTATTTACTCAAAACATAAGAACACGTCACACGAACTCAAGACATTCAAGTTAGTAGAACTTTCATAGAATATTGAGTATACCCTACTCAAACTAATTGATTATTTTGAACATGCGGGTTTACAGTGTACTTGACATTAAAGTTTAGTGTTAGTCCGGCCTGCTTGCAACTTTTTGCAGAGTCGTTGCGCGAGTTGGAAGTTTTATTTATTTTATCACTTGTAGGATTCCGGAGTGATACCAAGTAAAGTGGAAGAAGAAAAATATATCTTGTCACCCAGTGCGTATGGCAGGCATCCTCAAAATTCTCCGCTATCTCCTCTGCGACTGCAAGCAGTGCTCTGCATGTCCGGCTACGCTGTCCGGCTGCACTGCTCCCTGTCTGTGTCTGTCTACTCTGGTCCAATCACATTCACCGTCCCGGCCCCCCACCCACAGTCTGCGAATCTGAGTGTATAGGGCGGGTCTTCTCTTCACGGAATGCGTGTTGTCTCTTTCAACAGGTCCGAGTCGCCGCGTGTAGTCTTTTACCAACAAACTTGCAGTTCCGCGTTCGGGTTCTGCGATCTGATTGGCCACTGACGTACGCTCTCTCTACGCCCAAACAGCGCGTTACGCTAGTTCTGCCTCTAACCTCTAACAGCATGCAGCCTGCTAGCATTATCCAATTCATATCAATCAAAATAACGTATTGTTTTCATCTCTCTATATTAACGTGATTCCATCAACACAAGAGTTGACAGCTCATCTACAGGTAGTCTAATCTGCAGGTACTGTAGCTAGTAACCTCGTTCCCAGTTTTATCTCAGTGAGATAAATGTAGCTAGTAGCCTAGTTTCGCCAGCAGGCAGCTAGTAGAAACATATGGAATGTTCAAAGATGGCCAGTCAAATTGAGCTTATTAGGATCCCCATTAGCTGTTGCATGACAACAACTCTTCCTGGGGTCCGCACAAAACATAAAACATTACATTCAACAAGACTTTTAGAGAACAGTAAAGAAAAACTGATTTCCAAAGTCCATTTTCCTTCAAGCATTGACTTTCATATTTTACATCATATACCACTTATTTTCTGATTTTCATTTCATTGGAAAGAAAATAATGATAATAATAATAATGATAATAAAATAAGAATAAAGTACTTATATCTGCATTTACAGATGCCAGCCTACAATTCTCTTAAGGTACAACTACCTGAAATGAAAATAAAAGAGAAGAATGAATCGCACTGTGAGGGTTCACTCATGTGTGTGTGTGTGTGTGTGTGTGTGTGTGTGTGTGTGTGTGTGTGTGTGTGTGTGTGTGTGTGTGTGTGTGTGTGTGTGTTGTGTGCTAAATGTGTGCCCTGCTGTGTCATTCATTTATAATCTTTGGGTTTCGAGATGCCTTTTCATTTGTCTTTTGAAACTTGATTTTGGTTTTTTCTTTAGAGATGTGATCCGGCAAATCGTTCCATTCAGTCATGGCTCTATACGGCACTTTGCGTTGCATCAACAGTGAAAATCGATGCAATTCAAAGGTGAATGGACTGAAAAATATGCGTTCATCCTCCCAGCACCAAACCAATGTGACTAATATGCCAAGAAACGGTAGCTCTTGGGAAGAGTGGCAATTTGAAACGCCACTACGAAACAAAACAGTTATTTTGGATGCAACCTTTCCTCAAAATCCAGTGCTAAGAACCACAACAATAAATGGAATGAAATCATCATATCAAGCTGCAAGCAGAATTATTGTTAAATCTATGTCACAACGAGAAAAAGCAACCAAGTCCTCACTCAGTGGCATGGGTGTTGGCTAAACACAAGAAGCTATTCTCTGATGCATACATAATAAAATAATGTATGACTGAAGTGATGGAGACCATGTTTGAAGGCAAACAAAAGCAAATCCCCCTCAGATCGCACAGCAACCAGAATAACCGAAATACTGGCTGGTGATTTGATTAAACAGCTTTGTGATAGAATAAAAAAAAATGCACAGTGCATTTCCATAGCATAGGAATGAGTCCACTGACACCACTGAGAAGCCTATGTTCTGAAGAACCGTTCATGTTCTGAAGCACCGTTCATGTTCTGAAATGTTATTGCTAAATATTGAGAAGATTGGATCAGTTAAATTGAGTTTGAGACCCCTGGTCTAGTGCTTACTGGCCTTGAATAAATGTGTTTCACGCCTCCGCGGTGAAAGTAGGATGATAAGCAGTTCTTGAAGAATTACATTTATTTGAGATTTATGTTTAACAACAGAAAAACGATATAAAAACATCCATTTACAAGAACAAAAATGTTTGTAGTTAGCAAGTTTCTAGCACAAAATGTGTTTGTGAAGTATTGAGCATATGGCCGCATGGTAAACGAGTAAACCTCCAGTAACTCCAAGTCATCAAGGACTACTGTTCTTTTTAGATTCCACTTTCACCGTGGAGGCATGCATTCGAAAAATAAACATTCTTCATGAATTCTGGACATCACGGGGTGAGTAATTGATATACAAACGACCAAATCTATCGCATGGACCCTACTTGATTAGAAAGATTGACTAATCGACTAATATAACAGATTTAGGTGCTTATTTGACAATTGTGATAATTTAAATATAATTGTCCTTGTTGTTACAATACAGAAAGTAATACAGATATAACGTTTTTATTTTTTATTTTTTTACTAAGAGGTTGGCAGTCGACTACGGCTCCTTTCGACCGATTAGTCGACTATTAGGGGTCAACCCTAAGTAATACAGATTTGTTTGCAGTGAAGTGGCATAGCTATAGGACTGAATGCAGTAAACTATTGAACCAGCCGAGGGCAGTAGAGGAGAAGCTATTTCTCCAACAGGCTGCATCGA
Source organism: Notolepis coatsorum (assembly GCF_963971535.1). Taxonomy (NCBI): domain Eukaryota; kingdom Metazoa; phylum Chordata; class Actinopteri; order Aulopiformes; family Paralepididae; genus Notolepis; species Notolepis coatsorum. Next base: position 214,188,462 of record NC_140167.1, read on the forward strand.
GTGTGCTGATTCTCCTCTTCATTTGTGTGGTGAAAAGGGATGGCTTCTCAGAGGTGTGGTGAAAAGGGAAGGCTTCTCAGAGGTGTGGTGAAAAGGGATGGCTTCTCAGAGGTGTGGTTAAAAGGGAAGGCTTCTCAGAGGTGTGGTGAAAAGGGATGACTTCTCTGAGGTGTGGTGAAAAGGTATGGCTACTCAGAGGTGTGGTGAAAAGGGAAGGCTTCTCAGAGGTGTGGTGAAAAGGGATGACTTCTCAGAGGTGTGGTGAAAAGGGATGACTTCTCTGAGGTGTGGTGAAAATGGATGGCTTCTCTGAGGTGTGGTGAAAAGGAATGGCTTATCCAAGTTGTAGTGAAAAGGGATAGCTTCTCAGAGGAGTGGTGAAAAGGAATGGCTTCTCAGAGGTGTGGTGAAAAGGGAAGGCTTCTCAGAGGTGTGGTGAAAAGGGATGACTTCTCTGAGGTGTGGTGAAAAGGGATGGCTTCTCTGAGGTGTGGTGAAAAGGGATGGCTTATCCAAGTTGTAGTGAAAAGGGATAGCTTCTCAGAAGAGTGGTGAAAAGGAATGGCTTCTCAGAGGTGTGGTGAAAAGGAATGGCTTCTCCGAGGTGTGGTGAAAAGGGAAGGCTTCTCTGAGGTGTGGTGAAAAGGGATGGCTTCTCAGAGGTGTGGTGAAAAGGGATGGCTTCTCAGAGGTGTGGTGAAAAGGGATGGCTTCTCAGAGGTGTGGTGAAAAGGAATGGCTTCTCAGAGGTGTGGTGAAAGGTTATGACTTCTCAGAGGTGTGGTGAAAAGGAATGGCTTCTCAGAGGTGTGGTGAAAGGTTATGGCTTCTCACTCAGGTGTGGTGAAAAGGAATGGCTTCTCAGAGGTGTGGTGAAAGGAATGGCTTCTCTGAGGTGTGGTGAAAAGGGATGGCTTCTCAGAGGTGTGGTTAAAAGGGATGGCTTCTCAGAGGTGTGGTGAAAAGGAATGGCTTCTCAGAAGTGTGGTGAAAAGGGATGACTTCTCCTAGGTGTGGTGAAAAGGAATGGCTTCTCAGAGGTGTGGTGAAAAGGGATGGCTTCTCTGAGGTGTGGTGAAAAGGCATGGCTTCTCAGAGGTGTGGTGAAAAGGGATGGCTTCTCAGAGGTGTGGTGAAAAGGGATGGCTTATCCAAGGTGTAGTGAAAAGGAATGGCTTCTCAGAGGTGTGGTGAAAAGGAATGGCTTCTCAGAGTTGTGGTGAAAAGGGAAGGCTTCTCAGAGGTGTGGTGAAAAGGGATGGCTTCTCAGAGGTGTGGTGAAAAGGAATGGCTTCTCAGAGGTGTGGTGAAAAGGAATGGCTTCTCAGAGGTGTGGTGAAAAGGTATGGCTTCTCACTGAGGTGTGGTGAAAAGGGATGGCTTCTCAGAGGTGTGGTGAAAAGGTATGGCTTCTCCTAGGTGTGGTGAAAAGGGATGGCTTCTCACTGAGGTGTGGTGAAAAGGGATGGCTTCTCAGAGGTGTGGTGAAAAGGGATGGCTTCTCACTGAGGTGTGGTTAAAAGGGAAGGCTTCTCAGAGGTGTGGTGAAAAGGGATGGCTTCTCAGAGGTGTGGTGAAAAGGGATGACTTCTCAGAGGTGTGGTGAAAAGGGAAGGCTTCTCTGAGGTGTGGTGAAAAGGAATGGCTTCTCAGAGGTGTGGTGAAAAGGGATGGCTTCTCTGAGGTGTGGTGAAAAGGGAAGGCTTCTCTGAGGTGTGGTGAAAAGGGATGACTTCTCAGAGGTGTGGTGAAAAGGGATGGCTTCTCACTGAGGTGTGGTGAAAAGGAATGGCTTCTCAGAGGTGTGGTGAAAAGGGATGGCTTCTCTGAGGTGTGGTGAAAAGGGATGGCTTCTCAGAGGTGTGGTGAAAAGGTATGGCTTCTCCTAGGTGTGGTGAAAAGGGATGGCTTCTCACTGAGGTGTGGTGAAAAGGGATGGCTTCTCAGAGGTGTGGTGAAAAGGGATGGCTTCTCACTGAGGTGTGGTTAAAAGGGAAGGCTTCTCAGAGGTGTGGTGAAAAGGGATGGCTTCTCAGAGGTGTGGTGAAAAGGGATGGCTTCTCTGAGATGTGGTGAAAAGGGATGGCTTCTCTGAGATGTGGTGAAAAGGGATGACTTCCTTGAGGTGTGGTGAAAAGGGATGACTTCTCAGAGGTGTGGTGAAAAGGGAAGGCTTCTCTGAGGTGTGGTGAAAAGGAATGGCTTCTCAGAGGTGTGGTGAAAAGGGATGGCTTCTCTGAGGTGTGGTGAAAAGGGATGGCTTCTCACTGAGGTGTGGTTAAAAGGGAAGGCTTCTCATAGGTGTGGTGAAAAGGGATGGCTTCTCAGAGGTGTGGTGAAAAGGTATGGCTTCTCTGAGATGTGGTGAAAAGGGATGACTTCTCTGAGATGTGGTGAAAAGGGATGGCTTCTCTGACGTGTGGTGAAAAGGGATGACTTCTCAGAGGTGTGGTGAAAAGGGAAGGCTTCTCTGAGGTGTGGTGAAAAGGTATGGCTTCTCACTGAGGTGTGGTTAAAAGGGAAGGCTTCTCAGAAGTGTGGTGAAAAGGGATGGCTTCTAAGAGGGATGGTGAAAAGGGATGGCTTCTCTGAGATGTGGTGAAAAGGGAAGGCTTCTCAGAGGTGTGGTGAAAAGGGAAGGCTTCTCCGAGGTGTGGTGAAAATGGATGGCTTCTCACTGAGGTGTGGTTAAAAGGGAAGGCTTCTCAGAGGTGTGGTGAAAAGGGATGGCTTCTCAGAGGTGTGGTGAAAAGGGATGGCTTCTCAGAGATGTGGTGAAAAGGCATGGCTTCTCAGAGGTGTGGTGAAAAGGGATGGCTTCTCACTGAGGTGTGGTGAAAAGGGATGGCTTCTCTGAGGTGTGGTGAAAAGGGATGACTTCTCTGAGGTGTGGTGAAAAGGAATGGCTTCTCACTGAGGTGTGGTGAAAAGGTATGGCTTCTCACTGAGGTGTGGTGAAAAGGGATGGCTTCTCTGAGGTGTGGTGAAAAGGTATGGCTTCTCACTGAGGTGTGGTGAAAAGGGATGCTTCAACAACAACACAAAGGTATGTTGAGCCACTGATGACAAGGCAGCACATCCATAAGGAATGACTTTATGCACAGGCAGGTGCAGTCTAGCAGACACACACACACACACACACACACACACACACACACACACACACACACACACACACACACACACACACACACACACACACACACACACACACACACACACACACACACACACACACACACACACACACACACACACACACACTTATAGATTGGAGCACAAGAAGGCCACAGGTGTTAATACAGATGATAATACAGATGATAATACAGATGATAATACAGATGATAATACAGATGATAATACAGATGATAATACAGATGATAATACAGATGATAATACAAATGTCAGATGATAATACAGATGATAATACAGATGATAATACAGGTGATAATACAGATGATAATACAGATGATAATACAGATGATACTACATATGATAATACAGATGATAATATATATATCTACTCCACATAATATGCTTACCACTTGTATCTATTGCTATGTCCGCCCACTACAATCACATGAGCTGTCTAACGCCTGTCCCGTCTCCCTGTGTGTGAGTTGCTGTCCTGGAGTGCTGACCGGAGTGTCGGACGTCCCGTGATGAAGGCCGGGAGGTTGCGACCCCCTCTGCGTGCCCCCCTGTCTCCAGAGGTCTCGTAGTGGTGACCGGAGTGCCGGACGTCCCGCGATGATGTCGGGGAGTTCGCGACCCTCTCTGCGCCGCCCCCTATCTCCCTGTCTCCGGCTGTCCCTGAGCAATGACCGGAGTGTTGAATGTCCCGTGACTAAGACGGGGAGGACGTGACCCTCTTTGCGCCGCCCCTGTGCCTCAAATAGATCCGCTATCCGCTCTATCTTTAATCTTTCAAAATGTTCATTTGCTATTGTAGTAGATTTCAGTCAAACTATTTATTGTACTGTACACCTTGGGTCTCAGAATGGCAGAAACACCGACAGGTAAAATGCATTCACTATTTCTCCTGGCTTCTCTGCCTCTATCAACAAAAGAAACGAGACGTATCGCTGATTTGAAGCAGCTGCGTGGCTCAAGATTCCTAACCAGGGTGTTGAAACAGGCAGCTGCTGATTGAATAAGAGATAGTCTTGTTTGAACTTCCTGGGAAAGTTAATAAACTGGGTGATTTTACAACCCAGTGCTCTAGGCAAATGGTCCAATTAAATTGAATACAAAGAAACTGCCTTGAGAGACGCCAGACAGTCTCTTCTTTACAAAGGATCAGTTGATCAAAGCATTCTGGACTTTGAATCCACATCGTGACCTAATTCAGTGCAAAACGTCACGGTAAGGAGTTAGCCAATGAGAGCTGAGAATAAGTGTTCTCCAATAGGAACGCTCGAGGAGAGTTTTGGAAACGCCCGCTTGCCGTAAAATTAGAGGCGGAGCCTAAATTAGATATAAACAAAAACTCCTCGCCAGGAGACAGAACAACCAACCCAAAGACCCAGGAAGCAACAAGAAACAAACACACCCTTTTTCTCCACTAGAACCCAGCAAGGAGAAGAAATTGACGAAGAAGATCGAGACGCGAGACTGTTTATAGACAAGCTTTTTATTGAGAATTTTGTCTGAATTTCTGCGATCATCCGGCATATTGGATGCTTCTCGTAGGTTCATTGCACAATATTTCTTTTGTAATATCTGATTGAAATCCATTTTCATTAAAAACGGGTTATTTTCAAACTGCTCAGATCTCGCTTCATTTCAAACGGCAGCGCCGTATTTTTCTCTCTGGGAAAGCAATAACCAGGTTAAAAACCAGAGGGAGAGGGACGGGCCCAGTTGGGGCCACAAGGGGGTCCCGTGCCGGAACAACAACAAACCCCAATAAGACCACCCACGAGGTGGCAACCACGAGGAAAAGGTGGAGGCAGAGGCAGGAATCCGAATGGCTACCGTGTGCGGCAGGTGCATTGTTGGACGTGTGGGACCCTCGGACACATTTCTCGGGACTGTGTAGAGCGGGACCATCTATCCACAACAGGGCGTGTTTGTACAGAAACAGGTGGCGGGCCCCTCCCAACCACGGGCCCCTCTCAAGGAACTGTGACTGGACCAAATAGGTACGTGGCTTTCTCCTCCGAACAGGCTCCAGGGAACCATGGCGATGATGGCATACCACCAGGACATGTTCTGGGCCCGATGACCCCAGGGTCATCCGGTCACAGGCAACTGACCCACCGGGTCCCACAACCCGGGGGAGACCGCCAGTGTTGTTGGTTCTGTGGAGTGAAAGGTCATTTTCAAGGGTCATGTCTGCAGAGGCCACTGGCAGAATAAAAATATATGCAACTGACTAGGGTAGAGGTGGGATATGTTGAATGATAAAATATGCTCCTAATTAGATTAGAATAAAAATAAAAAATAAAATGGCGGCTAGGTGGTGTAGTGGACAAGTCACTCGCCACCAGTGTGGAGACGCTAGGATTCGCGTGTTCGAATCCAGCTCTCCACATTGTTTTTCAGTTTGGCTGGTCGTCCGCAGTAATACACATTGGCCGTATTACGGGGAGGGAAAACTGAAGGGTGGGGATCGAACGTTGTGAACAAGCGACTCCTACAAGTCGGTTGGTGCGCCTGCGCAGTAAAATCAGGAAGTGTCGGGGGCAGCGTGAGCCTCCCACGCGTTACTCCTCGACACTGAGAGAACGAGCTGCGCAGGTGAAAAGATGCGACTGCTGTTACCTCAAGTACCGGAGGGGACTTGTGCTATGTATGACTTAGTCCACATTGCAGCCGGCTTGTGGGAGGCAAGAAACAGCGTTCGTGACAGGGGAGGGTTGAATTGGATGATACGAAATTGGGATGGGAGAAAAATATGGAAAAATGGGAGAAAAAGTGGATAAAAAAAAATAAAAAAATAAAAATAGATAGAGGTGTTAGGTGATTAGATTATGGATGAAAGTTACTAAAAACGGATGTATGGGTGACTGACAAATGCATGAACTAATCAGACTAACAAGAGGATCAAATTATGTTAAACAGTTAATCGATATTAGACAGTGTGATGATGTGACACTGCGGCAGCTAGTGATCAGTAAATTATCCATGCTTGGTCAACATTCAGATTGATCAAAGGGTGGACTGCATGATTAAGAAATTAAAAAGACTCATAGTTGTTTCTAGTATTTTATAGTATTGATAGAAGCGTATTAACAGTTATGAGCAATAGGATAGGTGTTTATTTACTTTTATTTTTACTTCTCTTTTCTAGTGTGTTACGAGCAATTCCTGACTTAGGCCGGGAGCGTACATTTTGTTTATTCATTTGATTTCCCTTTTTGTTTCTTAGTTAAAAATGAGCTCAGAAGAAAAAAGAAAAAGCTCACAAGTTTGGTTTATTTTTTCATTTATTGGTTTGGCAGCGTTTTCTTTGTTTTGTTTTCTGTTTTCTTTCTTTCTGTGTGTTTTTTCTTAGGGTACCTGGCAAGCTGGGAGTGATCTCGACACATCAGGACGGGGTAGTATATGTCTGTAAAATGGACTGGGAACAAAGTGAAGAAACATGAGCTAGTTATGGATTTTTGTTCTCCGCCCATTGGATACCCAGTTTTAGGGGCTGGGGTGTGTCGTGGTTGGTGAAAGTGTTGGGAAGCATGATTCTCTGTACATTGATGAAGCTCAATAGGTTTGGTCACTATTGGCCAAATTAGTCTTGTGTAGGGTGTGAACATGTGCAATTGATAATTGGCTTGTGATGTGGAAGATGTGTGTTTAAGGCGGTCTGTGATTTGTTGCCATACACACAGGTTACTGGGGGAGTGGATGTGTCGGTGCTGACCGTCCGGTCCGGGTGCGGCTGTTCAAAGGACGACGGTAACGATGTTTCAATGTGTATTTCACATCGAGAGGTGGAGGAGTATACTGTTTTGACAGCATAATATAATGAGAGCCATGTGAATTTTTCAGAATTTTGAAAATGAATGATCTAGAAGCCATGAAATATAAAGATAAATGATTTGAAAAAGAAAGTTGTCAAAGCTCAGACCAGTAAAGAGAGTCTGAGGGAGGAAAGTTATGGAAATTATGGATTCTCAATCAATTGTTGTGGTAGAAGTGTCCTGCACTGTCCCCCGAAGCGATATATATTCACTGCAGGATACGGATGGGAGAGGACACTGGCTAGTGTCTACCCAGCGGCTCCATGGGGAGCCACAACACTGCGGAGAACCAGGAGACGCCTACCTCTCGGGCCGGGAGAGTCTTGGCCAACGCAGTGACCGAGTCTTGAGGCTTCAGAGGGAAACGACAGACAACCAACGAGGAGACAGGCGGCTAGGCCTCAGCAACAACTCCGGCTGTCAACAGAAGCAAGGCCTCAACTATTGACCAGGGGGTCAACAAGCGAAGGGGGGGAGCTGCTATCGCCCCTATCGACAACCAGGCGGAGGGGAGGAGAAACAAACCTCTTCCACTAATCCGAGGGTCAACGGGGGTCGAGCAGCCAGCGACGACCTCCCCACCGCTGTGACAGCAATGGAAGATACAGCAGGGGGCTCTACCCCCTAATAGAGGTCAACACGAGTCAAGATGTTCTTGACAGAAGATGGGGTGTAATAGAAAGGCAATTTGCTTTCTGAGTTGCACCCAGCAGTCGTGATACTGCATCAGCTCTGAGCAACAAAGAGGAGGCCGGGTCAAATCTAGAAAACATAGACCCCCCCTCCTCAATGCTCCAAGTCAGAATTTGACAACTCACAGTTGAGACCAATGGAAATTGATCTTGGTACGAGAACAAGTTGTTAAAGACTGTGCACATGATATATTTTATCCTAATATGATTTAAAATGTTTTAAGTATTTAGTAGTGTGTAGAAATTGATATCTATGTTTGACATATTAAGGATAGGTAAACTATCCAAGTGGGGAACTGTGGTAAATTCCCAAACCATAGATCTCATGATTAACTAATGTGTAGAAATACTTGGCCCTTTACATATGAAGTGAGTGGTCAAATGATTCTATCTACGACAGGAACCCAAGGGCCATCTGCCATGGCCTGGGACAATGGGCTCTGTAAGATCAAAACAAAAGACCAAAAGGTCACATAAACATGTTATCTCGCTGGAGTTTCCTGTGACACACACACATTCACACACACACATAGACTCACACACACACACATTCAGACACACACACACACACACACAGACACACACACACACACACACATAGACTCACACACACACACACACACACACAGACACACACACACACACACACACACACATAGTCACACACACACACATACACATTCACACACACACAGTCACACACACACATACACACACACTCACACACACACATTTTCACATACACACACACACACAGAGAAGATAAATCCTTAATTTGAGCTCCAAACAAGCTAACTATTTCCTGGTATATTGTACTTATAATCTTGAATTAAGTCATTGAAGTAAGTTAAAATATAATTAGGTTTGGTCATACTTAAATGTCTACAATTAGTTAATGTGTCTGTGCTGTTTCCAATTTATGTTCAATTTGATTAATTGATGGTTTTATATTCTGATCTATTCTCTTCTATCCAGTTCTAATTTAATCTGTTATTCAGTTATCAACAGACTTAGTGATAAAGAAATATATCTGTGTTTATGTGGGCAATTGTAATTCAAATATAGATATTAGGAAATGAAAATAATGCAATGTTTAAGGTAGATTAAGGACAGCCTCCGTTTGCAGTTATGTGAAGGGGGTTGGGCTATTAAGCCAAACCCCTATTTTTCAAATGCCAGCTTAGCAGGCTTGTGATTGGAGGAAATAATGTGATGATGTCATCAACTTCGAGACACTGGGCCTTGGCTATAAGAATCCCAGGTGTGATGGGGGAGGAGGACTCTGAAACAACAACCCACAAGGACAAGACCTCTCCACCCATCTCAACCAAGGCAGCAGAAGAACAAAGGACTTTTTGGAGGGAAAACAGACTGCTTTGTTTTGTCAGCCAGACAACAAAGACCATCAACAACTTATCAACTATCATTCTTTAATCTGTTCTTAGATAGGGCGAGCGGCATAGTGCTCTGGTACCTTGAATCTTTTATAGTGTTCTTATTGTAATTTGTATACACTCTTAAACTTTGATTAAACAGCTGCTATATAACCTTTTTCCTCCTAAATTCCTTCTGCCTGCACCGCTCAGTTTAAAGAGAAGTGATTCCCAGAGCTTTAAAGTATTGAATCACAACGCAGAGTACTAACGCAAACAGGTTCTGAGCAGAGCAGAACCGAAATAGCTTGGGAAATCCACTTCATTTTGGTGCCGTACTTCAGTGAATCAGAGCGCTCGTGTTATCACCACAACAAAAGAATTTTTTTTTCTCTACACGCCGGTCGACGAGGAGAACAACTGATCGATCGATCGTCTTCAAGTGACTGGAAAAGTTACTAAGATGATGTTTGGGTGCTCTATTCGAACCACGGAGGGGGTTGCTAAGAATTTAACCTCATGTAAGCATGATGTAAGGGAAAATTGAATTGAATGTTCTGGCTGGGGAGGGCGGCTCTGTAAACACCGTGCGTCGTATTTTCTAAAGTAGAATTTTAGCACAACTAACGGAGCGCCGCTGCCAGTCGGAACAGGAACATGTCTAGGTTCGTGCTCAGAGTTAAACCAAGGTAAACAAGTGTGCATTGTATGTCTTAAAGTAGAGGCTTAAGCACGCCGTGCGTCGTATTTTCTAAAGTAGAGATTTAGCACAAGTAGGTCTGGTTTAGCCTTGGGCACGGGCGGGCGTGTTGAAATTAGACTGCGTTAGGCGGTAACAAAAAATAGTACTTACGCGCTGCTGTGCGGCGTTCGAGAGACGGTAATGTGCGAGAATGCTGATTTTGTATTTTTTATTTGTGTTAGGAAGCGTGTATGAATGTATGGTTGGCGAATGTTTATGGTTAGGAGTGATTGGTGGGACGTGTGGGAGTATAGTTGTGTTATTATGTAATTTAAGTCACCGATTGGCCGTGGGGAAATGTAAGGATAACGCCGGTTTTCCGAGGCCCGTGGAACGCAGCAGCAGTTAGCTGTTGTATTAGCCTCTGAGGCGCCGGAAGATATGGCGGACGAATAAACTTATGTTCAAATGTATAAGGTCGATCGATAGTGTCTTGAGATTACGGGGATGTGTAAGGCACTTAAAAGTTTTCATATTCGTGGCGGATAAAATAGATGTGTAATGTTTAAGGTGATTGGGATTATCTAGACGGGGACCCGGAAGTCGTTCTAAGCTCGCCGGTGGAGACGACAGAGGGGTCAAACTAGTGTTTTGCTGTTATGTTTTTATATTTCTATTTAGATCACTACACTGGCGTTTTGAGGGAAATAGGATTCTGTTGTGGGGAATGTGGGGTTATATTAACATTGCAAGGAGATGGCCCGCGCGGCGAAACGGGTCGTTGGGGAACGTTTTTATGGGATCATGGGAGAAGCTAAGCTAATGCTACCTAGCCGCGCTAACGGCTAAAGCGGTCGCCGGTTGTGACGTCATAAGGGTGCGCGGTCTGACGGCCTACGCGCGCTGGGTTGGAGCTAACGAAGCTAATATGCTAAGCTAACTGTGCTGACGTCATGGCATGACGAGGCTCTCGGGATGTCTCGCGATGGGACGGCCATCTTGGTAGGGGCGCCGAGCGTCCATCTTGGTAGGGGCACCGAGCGTCCATTTTGGTAGGGGCGCCGAGCGTCCATCTTGGTAGGGGCACCGAGCGTCCATTTTGGTAGGGGCGCCGAGCGTCCATCTTGGTAGGGGCGGCGAGCGTCCATTGTTAAGGGGAGGGTGGAGTTATTTAGGAATACGGTAGGGGGCAGAAGTGGACAGGATGAATATGTTTGGATTCTGCTCACAGAACGTTTTCATTGTACACTCTCTCTCTTCTCTTTCTCCCCCTCTCTCTCTCTCCCCCTCTCTCTCTCTCTCTCTCTTTCTCTCTCTCTCTCTTCCTCTCTCTCTCTCACTCTCTCTCTTTCTCCCACACGCACCATTCTCTCTCTCTCTCTCTATTTCTCTCTCTCTCTCTCTCCCTCTCACCTTCCCTCCCTCTCTCTCTCTTTCTCTTTCTCTTTCACCCCCCTCTCTTTCTTTCCCTCTCACCTCTCCTCCCTCCCTCTCCCATTCCGCCTCTCTCCCTCTCCCTCTCGCCTCCCCTCCCTCTCTCTCTCTTTCTCTTTCACCCCCCCCCTCTCTTTCTTTCCTTCTCTCACCCTCCTCCCTCCCTCTCCCTTTCACCTCCCCCCTCTCTCCCTCTCCCTCTCACCTCCCCCCCTCTTCCCCTCCTCTCCCTCTCTCTCTTTCTCTTTCACCCCCCCTCTCTTTCTTTCCTTCTCTCACCCTCCTCCCTCCCTCTCCCTTTCACCCCCCCCCTCTCTTTCTTTCCTTCTCTCACCCTCCCCCCCCTCTTTCCCTCTCCCTCCCTCTCTCTATCTCTCTCTTACCCCCCCCCCTCTCGCCCACTCCCCTCATTCCAACGCCGCCTCTCTTCCATGTACTTCCCCCCCCCTCGGCCCCCCCGAAACGCTTTCTCTTTCTCTCCTAGTTTAGGGCCTGTATATAGTGGTTTTTTTATGGGTTTCAAACGCGGTGTAGTGCTAGGTATATTGTTTATTGCTGTTTACTGTAGGGTTTCAAAGGCGATAGGTTGAGTTTGGGACTTATTATGCGTATGTTGTTGTTCCATATTCAGGTTTATTGTTGTTTTTAGGGAATTTCTAGTGCTGGCAGTGGTATTGGCTGGCGTTGGCGCTACGCTTTGTTCGACAAGGCGCTCGTACTTCTTTCCTTACATTTGGACGGGGGCTCAGTACCAGTTCATGTTGGTGGGCCGTAAGTCGGAGCATAATTACTCTACTCGGCTGCGCCTGCGATGGGGGTGTGGGTAGACGGTTCGTCGTGGCTCACTGTCTGTCTCCACGCTTTGTGCGACTCGTCGGTGCTCGCTGCCACACTGCGCACGGTTTTCATTTTAACAGGGGTACGGGGACTGCTAAACGTCGTGGCGGGGGTGGGCTCGCTGTCTGCCACCGCGCATTAACGGGGGTGCGCTATGCGTGCACTCGTCAAAGGCTCGCTGCCACACTACGCGCGTCGAATTATATTGTGTGTGGGTATTTGGGTGACTGGTTACGGTGGTGTCAGAGGTGCTGTATGTGTGTGGCAGTGGTTGTGAGTGGAATGATCTTTGATTATCCTTGAGTGGGGGCCCGGGGTTTCGCGTTCCAGGTTCGAAACTGGGGGTGATGCCGTGGGCCACAGGACGAGTTGGCCAGTGGAATGTCATTGGTCGGCAGGATTTTCAATGTGGGGATGGTGTCGGCGCCGGTGGTTATGAACGGGTTGTGTGACACTGTTCTAAATGCACGGGGACTTCAGTCACATAGTCACTGAAAATTGATTTCTGTTCCCGTGAGAAGCGCGTTTAGTATTTTAACACCTAAAGGGTTAGGTGTTACGGGGGAAATATAGTAACTGTGTGAGAGATTATGAATGGAAGATATGTATGTTACTGATATGTATAATGTAATATGAGCGAAATACATACTAGGCTTTCACGGACAGAAATAAATATAGTTGGCTGTATGATGTGGGGCGGTGTACCCGGGGTTCGGTGTTGGGTCTGGTCGGCTATGCATGGCCGTCCGGCAGGGCACTGGACTCTGGGGATACTGGCCTGAAGGACGGGAGAGGTTGCCGGGATGCTGTCTGCTGTGTACCTGTGGTGAGGTGGGTTTAGGCCACTGTGGAGGGGCTGTCAAGGTCTCTTCAGTAAACAGGGTCGACACCTCACGGCGTGCGTGGCGCGGCGTCTGTGGCATTCTTTAGATTACCTCTGGGGGACACGTGTCTGGGTGACAGGTGTCCCCTGGGGGGTGTGGTACTAAATAATGGAAAAGAATGTAAAAAATGAATGTAACTATATTAATCAAGATGTTTTGGTTTTCCGAGGAGTATCAGAATTGGAGCAGGATCAAGCGGAAGTAAAGGAGAGCGGAGATTCAACAAAAAATAGGAACCCAGTGTGTTGACAGAGATCGAACGAGATAAGCTGTATCGCTATATCGTTATTTTCAAACAGATCACACTGTGTCTTGCTAAATATTTTAGTATAGTGTTGCCCGACATTTCCAATGCATAACGAATAGTGGAGATAACAGGGAAATGCCACTGTATTAAGTCTGGATGTTTTTTGCTTTCTTTCTGTACAGGTGCTCGACTGGACAGGAGCTCTGAACGATTTCCATAACCATCTGGGGAAACGGGCCGGCTGTAATGAGCCTTGGTATAAGTATGAATGATAAGCCAGTTATCAATCCTTGTCTGCACAGTAAAATTTTGACAGTGTGAGTGTTTTTAACTCAAGTAAGTAGAAATAGTGGAAGACAGAGAAACTTGTTTTTTCAAACGGTAATTACAGGAGTGTTTGAAGTGGAATGAATGACAGTAACATAGGAAGTTCACCTTAGTGGAACATTGATAGGAACAACTGGAGCGGTAAATGCAATATTATTAACAATAGAATAAGAACAACAACAATATGGAAAAGGGTCTTAGTGATCGGGCCATTGGGGGGAGTAGGCCGAGAGCCTCTGCAGACATTTCCCAGATAGACTTTACCAGTGATAATGATCTGATTGATTGGGACTTCTCTCATGTGACCAGTACGACAGAAGGACTTGGAATGTTGACTTTGGTTCCGATACAGGGGAGTGAACCAGTGACAACGGGGTTACTCCAACCAGAACCGATTCAAGCTGGAGTGTCCATTGCAGGCGACTGCGGTTTAACCAAGGGGCAGAAAAAGAGACTGAGGTTACAGCCGTCCCACGAAGTCTACTCTGGCCGGAGGGCTGGAACTGAGACCGACAGCAGGTATGGAATACACGAACAGCTTCTACAGCCCACCCGTTTCCCATGTCCATCCTGCCCTCAGCACCGAAGCCAAGATGAGAGGCGAGAATAAATACATTCCATTCGGAGGACACAACGACTTTGTGGTCAAACCCAAACACATGGTGATGGAGAACCCCTCCCCCATCAGCCCGTTCCAGTACGTGTGTGCTCCAGACAGCGAGCAGACCCTCCTCGCCGCCCCGGCCCAGTTCCTGCTGGAGACCTTTCTGCAGAGCTGCTGCCACAGGCTGTTCCCCAAAGCCGTCCGGAACAGAACCAACCCTGTGCTGTCCATCGACAGCTGCCTCAACATCGGCCCAGCCCAGCGTTGGGAAGTCAAACCACCAGTGCTGAGATGGGGGAAGAGGCAGCATCCTATAGACAACAGAGAGCGTTTGTGACAGCGTTCGAACAACACGAGGCAGTTCATCGAGATCTGATGAAGACACAGCTGGAGATTGGTCAAGCCGCACACGAGACTCAGAGATTGGGACAAAAACTGGCAAGAAAGGCTGCGCTACTAGAAGCGACAGCTGTTGAGATCATGCTTCGGGCGTCTGACCTAGGCCGCCGTGATCAAAGAGTGCCCTGTGCTCCGTTGCCCGGACAGGGAACTGGGCCGCGACAGGGTGAACAAAACCGCAGGAGGGGTGAGTTTCTGGGCCCCTCTCAACAAGGGAAGGGCCGAGGAGAGGCAGCAGAAAAGGACAGGTATGCCCCTCTCTCCTCCAGGCAACAAGACATGCGACCAGAGGACAGGAGAGGGGTGGACCTGGCGAGGACAGTGGGATGCCAGCCAAGAGACTGCGGGGGTCGTGGTAAGCTGGGACCGTGCTGGAATTGTGGGGAGATCGGCCATCACGCTCGGTCAGGTGACAAAGGGTGGCAACCACGACCAAAAGGTGGAGGCAGAGGCCGGAATCCGAATGGATTCCCGGTGCGGAAGGTGGTGTGTTGGACGTGTGGGGAGACTGGTCATATCTCACGGGAGTGTGCGAACAATGGCCCGGCTAGCTCAGTCGGAAGAGAATGAGACTGATTAGAATAAGGATAGAGATGAGGATACATAGATAAGGTTTGATTAGGTGTGCGAGTTACTAAAATGGTTTGGAAGACTAACCAGGGTAAGTTGGGGCTATAGAGGGATGACATAACTGAATATTGCATGAGCTAATCAAACTAACAAAATTAATGGTTTTAGACAAGAACAATGGAACATTTAATGTTAGACAGAGTTGGAAACAAAGGACTATTTAATTTTGTTGCGGGGGTATTTATGCCTCTAGATGATAGTTAATTCTGTTGGATGAGTGTGTAGCATTTAGGCACTCACAATTTTTTTGTTTATTTACAATTTTCTTTGTTTTTGTTTGACTATATTTTTTAGGAACTGGCTGGCTGGGAGGGATCTTTCGCCGGTCAGGGATAGCAGGTGGTGGTGACACAGCGAGACTGGTAGGAGGTCTGATATAATGAGCTGGAAACTGAGAATGGACGGGAGCTGGTTCATGGTTTGTTTTCCGCTCATTAAGAGACCAGATGTAGAATCTGGGGAGTTGTGTCACATGTTGGGTTAAGTGTTGGGGAAACATATTTCTCTGTCTATAGAAAGCTCTGTAGGTTTCTGGTCGCAAATTGGCCAGATAGTGTTCATGTAGGGTGCAGACATGTGAATTTGATGATTGACTTATGGGAGGCTCTGCACCGGCTTGTTGAAAGCTGGCGGAGTGTGTGTGATGTGTGTTTAAAGAGACTGTGGTTTGTTGACCATGCACATAGGTTCTGTTGGTGATTGGCCTCGTCTAGAGCTGGCTGTCCGGACCGAGGAGCTGTCGGGAAACAAGGTATTGATAGTGAAATAATGAATATTCCACTTTTAAGGGTGTGGATAGTTGTGTTGAGCTTGAGATATTTGATCTAGTAAAACAGTACAGCACAAATAAGAAATGAGACAAAGGTGATTTGATTGAATGCTAACGTAAGAAGCTGTAAAATACATAGATAAATGATTTGGAGAAATATGTATTGTCAAAATGCAGAACAGTAGAGAATGTATCTGCGAAAATAAATGTTTCCAATCTATTATGTGTTTTGTAAATAATAATCCAAAATGCAAAAAAGGACAGAGGGAAAATCGTTTCCTTCTGTGGAAAATCGGAGCAGTACCGAGACCTGCACACAACGAAGAAGAGGCTGTGGTTAGCACAAGGTACGACAAGAAGAAAACGGTCAAAAACGAGTTAAAAATAAGCTGGTAAAGATCTGTCAACACACAGGACTGATTTGGTTGAACGCTCTCCCGTTAGCTTTGATGGCTTGTCGTTCGAGCGAAATTCGCGGTCTGCGTCTGACACCGCACGAAATGATGCTAGGTCGCTGCATGGTAGTACCAGGTTTGCGCGCGACAGGCAAAGGTCCGAGTTTGGACATCCTGGACAACGACATGCGTGAGTACGTAAAATACATGTCAAAGATACACAAAAGTATTCTGGTTCATGTCTCCAGTAGACAGGAGCATGAAACCGGGGAGGAGGTGAATAGGCAGACTACACCTCAAATCATACCAGGCGACTACGTTTATGTCAAAGTATTTAGACGCAAGTGGTTTGGCGCGAGACGAGAAGGGCCATACAAAGTCGTTCGAGCCACCGAGAGGGCTTTACAAGTTGAAGGATCGCCTATGTGGTTTCACGTTACTCATTGTGTAAAAGCAACCAATACGGACCAAGAATGGGAACCTGAACCACAAGACCTTGACGGTAAAACCGGGGCGTCGCAACCGTTACACGAAGGCGAAGTGAAGGCGGCGCTAACCCCAAACGATGGGGAAGACCCGGATGATTATGGCGAGCCAGACCGAGGGGGCCACGATTGGCCACCAGTAGAAGATGAAGGTTTTTTACAGGAACCAGACAGAGGAGAAGATTATGAATTGGAACATAATAATTTCTCCTCTGTGGACTTGGAGAAGGTACCAGAAGAGCCAGAGGAACCAGTGCTTAGCACAAGCCCGGAACAAGATACTCGACCAAAACGAGTCATCCAGAAGCCTAAACGGTATACATAGACAAAGGAAGGGATAGTGTAACTGATAGGCCTTGGAGAGGGCGTGTACATATTAATTTTTCATTTTTCATTAGCTAAGCTCTCTCCTTTTTTAGAAATGTTTAGATAGTAAATGCAATGTAAGGTCTTTTCTTTCAGAGTGAATTGCACAAAACAGACACATTTGGATAAAAAACACATAAAGTATAGTCTAAACCTGGTAATTGGTACGATCATCTTTTTGTATAAAGGGACGGACCTAGACTGAAGTGAAATTGATATAACTGATACATTGTATATAACCTGCAAATGAGTGGAAATTGTTAAACGGTGTGAGTGAATAGAGAACTGTGTAAATAAAGATGGGTCCATAGTCGGTCAGTGGAGGAGGGAGTAATGTGGGTGTTGAAAGCAAATGATACTAACAAATATGGAAAATGAGTCAGAAGGATTCTGGAAAGGTTTGGCTCTGAGGTAATTAGGTTAAACAGTAAGGTTAAGGTAATTGTAAACAGTTTGTTTGAGAAATTACTAACATGTATCTTGGGGATCATTAATCCCCAAACCGGGGAAACTGTAGTAGATTTCAGTCAAACTATTTATTGTACTGTACACCTTGGGTCTCAGAATGGCAGAAACACCGACAGGTAAAATGCATTCACTATTTCTCCTGGCTTCTCTGCCTCTATCAACAAAAGAAACGAGACGTATCGCTGATTTGAAGCAGCTGCGTGGCTCAAGATTCCTAACCAGGGTGTTGAAACAGGCAGCTGCTGATTGAATAAGAGATAGTCTCGTTTGAACTTCCTGGGAAAGTTAATAAACTGGGTGATTTTACAACCCAGTGCTCTAGGCAAATGGTCCAATTAAATTGAATACAAAGAAACTGCCTTGAGAGACGCCAGACAGTCTCTTCTTTACAAAGGATCAGTTGATCAAAGCATTCTGGACTTTGAATCCACATCGTGACCTAATTCAGTGCAAAACGTCACGGTAAGGAGTTAGCCAATGAGAGCTGAGAATAAGTGTTCTCCAATAGGAACGCTCGAGGAGAGTTTTGGAAACGCCCGCTTGCCGTAAAATTAGAGGCAGAGCCTAAATTAGATATAACCAAAAACTCCTCGCCAGGAGACAGAACAACCAACCCAAAGACCCAGGAAGCAACAAGAAACAAACACACCCTTTTTCTCCACTAGAACCCAGCAAGGAGAAGAAATTGACGAAGAAGATCGAGACGCGAGACTGTTTATAGACAAGCTTTTTATTGAGAATTTAGTCTGAATTTCTGCGATCATCCGGCATATTGGATGCTTCTCGTAGGTTCATTGCACAATATTTCTTTTGTAACATCTGATTGAAATCCATTTTCATTAAAAACGGGTTCTTTTCAAACTGCTCAGATCTCGCTTCATTTCAAACGGCAGCGCCGTATTTTTCTCTCTGGGAAAGCAATAACCAGGTTAAAAACAGTGGTTATCTGCATTTGGCAAAGAGTGGATTCCAAGAGCTTGTAAAAAGGTTTAAATCACAACGCAGAAGTAGTAATAGGGAATTTAAGCTGGAAATCCACTTCACTATCACTATTAGCTCTATCTTTAATCTTTCAAAATGTTCAGTTGCTATTGCATGCACTCATCTGTGTTTCACTACACACATGAGTGCATGCTTACCAACTGTCCGTCTGCAACACTACTATCACCAATATCTAAGAAGGGAGATCCCCCCTTGAATGGCCCTTCTAAGGTTTCTCTCCTCCACACTGCCTGTGGAGCTTTTTTCCCTATTGTTAGGTTTTAGTGAGTTTTTCCTTACCTTCACGTGGGGTATGTCTGGGAGTGCTTGCATTCTTTCATTTATTTGCATTTATCTTAAATTCTTTGGACCTTATGGTGTTCTTGTTCTGTTCTTGACTTATTGTTATGTTTTCTTCTTGACTTGTTTAAAGAAGACCTGTACGGCCCATGGGGACATTAACGTGTGTTGTCGGGCCTTATAAATAAATAAATTTGATTTGATTTGATTTAGATGATACTACAGATGTTAATACAGATGATAATACAGATGATAATACAGATGATAATACAGATGATACTACAGATGATACTACAGATGATACTACAGATGATAATACAGATGATAATACAGATGATAATACAGGTGATAATACAGATGATAATACAGATGATAATACAGATGATAATACAGATGATAATACAAATGATAATACAGATGATAATACAGATGATACTACAGATGATAATACAGATGATAATACAGATGATAATACAGATGATATTCTTCCGAGGCGGCTCGTTTTTATTAATCCCTAATGTCATCCAAAGGGAACACAGTTTCTTGAGTCTGGCGTTGTTGTACTTTATCTATTTAGTGTTACTTTTGGGAGTAGTGGGGGAGAAATGAATGAATGAAAACTTTATTTAACAGATTGCAGAATGGGTACAATACAGTACGGCGCAATACACACAATTGTTAAGGGGATGCAGACCAGAGAAAGACTTTCATCTTGTTTACATCAGGGTCCCCCATTTTCAATTCATATCGACATTTATGACATACACAACATACATGACATTAGGGATTAATAAGAACGAGCCGCCTCGGAAGAAGACGGCCGATGCTGATGAAACCACCGCCTTGCGTCGCCTCGCTGGTTCTTGCGCTTCACAGCGCGGCAGCCGGCGATAAGGGGGGCGTGCTAGCGCGCGGTCACGTGGGCTTAGTGGCCAATCAGAGGAACCCGGAAACCGAACTGCGTTGTATTTGGCATAGACGCGGAGAGGAGAGGAGAGGGCCCTGACCCACAGGCACCTGGAGAGGAGAGGAGAGGGCCCTGACCCACAGGCACCTGGAGAGGAGAGGAGAGGGCCCTGACCCACAGGCACCTGGAGAGGAGAGGAGAGGGCCCTGACCCACAGGCACCTGGAGAGGAGAGGAGAGGGCCCTGACCCACAGGCACCTGGAAAGGAGAGGGCCCTGACCCACAGGCACCTGGAGAGGAGAGGGCCCTGACCCACAGGCACCTGGAGAGGAGAGGGCCCTGACCCACAGGCACCTGGAGAGGAGAGGGCCCTGACCCACAGGCACCTGGAGAGGAGAGGAGAGGAGAGGGCCCTGACCCACAGGCACCTGGAGAGGAGAGGAGAGGGCCCTGACCCACAGGCACCTGGAGAGAAGAGGGCCCTGACCCACAGGCACCTGGAGAGGAGAGGAGGGGGCCCTGACCCACAGGCACCTGGAGAGGAGAGGAGAGGAGAGGGCCCTGACCCACAGGCACCTGGAGAGGAGAGGGCCCTGACCCACAGGCACCTGGAGAGGAGAGGGCCCTGACCCACAGGCACCTGGAGAGAAGAGGAGAGGGCCCTGACCCACAGGCACCTGGAGAGGAGAGGAGAGGGCCCTGACCCACAGGCACCTGGAGAGTAGAGGGCCCTGACTCACAGGCACCTGGAGAGGAGAGGAGAGGGCCCTGACCCACAGGCACCTGGAGAGGAGAGGGCCCTGACCCACAGGCACCTGGAGAGGAGAGGAGAGGGCCCTGACCCACAGGCACCTGGAGAGGAGAGGAGAGGGCCCTGACCCACAGGCACCTGGAGAGAAGAGGAGAGGGCCCTGACCCACAGGCACCTGGAGAGGAGAGGAGAGGGCCCTGACCCACAGGCACCTGGAGAGGAGAGGGCCCTGACCCACCTGGAGAGGAGAGGGACCTGACCCACAGGCACCTGGAGAGGAGAGGGCCCTGACCCACCTGGAGAGGAGAGGGCCCTGACCCACAGACACCTGGAGAGGAGAGGGCCCTGACTCACAGGCACCTGGAGAGGAGAGGAGAGGGCCCTGACCCACAGGCACCTGGAGAGGAGAGGAGAGGGCCCTGACCCACAGGCACCTGGAGAGGAGAGGAGAGGGCCCTGACCCACCTGGAGAGGAGAGGGCCCTGACCCACAGGCACCTGGAGAGGAGAGGAGAGGGCCCTGACCCACAGGCACCTGGAGAGGAGAGGGACCTGACCCACCTGGAGAGGAGAGGGCCCTGACCCACAGGCACCTGGAGAGGAGAGGAGAGGGCCCTGACCCACAGGCACCTGGAGAGGAGAGGGCCCTGACCCACAGGCACCTGGAGAGGAGAGGAGAGGGCCCTGACCCACAGGCACCTGGAGAGGAGAGGGCCCTGACCCACAGGCACCTGGAGAGGAGAGGAGAGGGCCCTGACCCACCTGGAGAGGAGAGGGCCCTGACCCACAGGCACCTGGAGAGGAGAGGAGAGGGCCCTGACCCACAGGCACCTGGAGAGAAGAGGAGATGCCCTGACCCACAGGCACCTGGAGAGGAGAGGAGAGGGCCCTGACCCACAGGCACCTGGAGAGGAGAGGAGAGGGCCCTGACCCACAGGCACCTGGAGAGGAGAGGGCCCTGACCCACCTGGAGAGGAGAGGGACCTGACCCACAGGCACCTGGAGAGGAGGGCCCTGACCCACAGGCAGACAGAGCTGACCAGAATGCAGGCTAACCTAGCGAGGCCCGGTAAGGAACAAAGGCCAAGAACGGAGGACGTTTTGGTCGCTTGCCGAGGCCGAAGAATATTTGAACCTGGATGATGGCCTGGAGTGAATGCTAACGGTGTGGTACGTAACCGGCTATGGCCGGGCGGAGCGGAGCTAGGGTTAGGGTTAGGGTTAGGGAGCGGAGCTAGGTTAGGGTTATGGTTAGGGCCGGGCGGAGGGGAGCTAGGTTGGCTAAGAAGCTTTGAACTTTTTTTCATGCTAAGCTAAGCTAGGCTTAGTAATAAAATAATCTTGTGTTTTTGACATTGATGTAACATTGGGCTGGCCCGCATATCGGGATCAACATATTCTTGAATAAGCCAGGGAACAGATACAATGGCTGACTAGCTGGACGGCGGACTATGCAGATATACAGCATTGATCTAACTGGCTACATAGGCTATTCAGCTATGGTTATTAGTAGACTAACCTCGTGTTCATTCAAGTGAATGGAAATGTGCTCGAACTGACATACTGTGTGGCACCTAGCTCACATTTCTTCTAGCGATGGGTCGCCCAATATTCCTGCTACAATGGTTATTGACCACACATTTCTTTTTTTATACAAATATCTTGCTACAATATTTTGAACTTTACTGTTAGCTCATGCTTAAACTAATATACATATATATTTTCTTTATCAAATAGTTTACATTTTTAATAAAACACAACATAATACAGTGACAACAATAATACACAGGAGAGCACAGGACAGTACTTCAACAATAATAATCATGATAATGACAAGACAAATAGAAATAATAAATACAGAATATCAAAACTTAAACTAAATACAAAATACAGAGTAAACATTTTTAAAACACCACAAAAGACATTAGACATCCCCCCCCCCCCCCCCCCCCCTCCAAGACCCCGGAGTTACCCAGGACCTACACCCCACCCCCACTCTGCCGCTACATGGAGTTTCTGACCAACTCAAGTGATCTGAGAAACTGTAACTGTACGGTAAGTCAATCCACCAAAGGGGGCAGGCTTGCACAGGATAAATGCACCCGTGTGCCACCCCACCGCGTGGCCTGTCTGGTCAGGCCACCTTACACAATCCCACTTATCTACAGACTACACGCACACGCACGCGCACGCAAACACACCCACACCCACACACACACACACACACACACACACACACACACACACACACACACACACACACACACATTTTAATACTTTAATTGTGTTAACAGAACTCAGCTATAGGGCGACAATAATGTGGTCAAGAGGCATGGTTTCCAGTCATTAGCCTTTAACTGGCTTGGTTTGTTTATTCACATGGTAGGAACAGTAACACATGAGTCCTCTCTTATTGAGAGACTGAGGGGGAGAAAAAGAAGTGGGAGGAGACACAGCTACTTATACACGCCACCTGGTAGTACTCCAGAGTGTCTCCGCCTAGAACGCCCTCTAGTGGACATAGATATATATGCAGGTAGACAGACACTAGTGTGAACAGTTACATATGCAGTTAGACAGTTACTAACAATTCTACACAGAGCCTCTACCTTCAACAATTTGGTTCCACAAATTATATTACATAAACAGGGAATCAAATGTATCGGGGCCAAGCAGCACTGAACACTTAAGGGACACATAGCACCTCCTTCTCCATGCGGCTAAGCTGCCAATAATAGCTGAGACAGAGCAATATTTGGCCATTTCTTCTTTCTTTTAGACATTGCAGCATTTCTCAGACTGGTCATGGTGCATTTGTATACATGGCGAAGACCTCCGAATACAAGTACACTATAGCCTATCTACACCTATACCCAAGGTCAGCCATCACGTTGAGCAGTGGTTGGTATTTGATATACTTGTCCCGGAAGGCCTGGTCCATGTACAGATCAAAGGTACAGCCTACACACACACACACACACACACACACACACACACACACGCGCGCACGCACGCACGCACGCACGCACGCACGCACGCACGCACGCACGCACGCACGCACGCACGCACACACACACACACACACACACACACACACACACACGCACACACACACACACACACACACACACACACACACACACACACACACACACACACACACACACACACGTGTAAAATGGAACTACTTTGTATGTAACGTTTCTAGGGCTTCTCACCTGGGGATGGGGACTAATTGATTGATTGATTGAAACTGTATTAACAGATTGCAGAATGGGTATAATACAGTACATCTCAATACACAAAATTGTTAAGGGGATGCAGACCAGAGAAAGACTTTCGTCTTGTTTACATCAGGGTCCCCCATTTTCAATTCATCATAAAATAAATGACATACATGACATACAGGTAGACAGTACTGTTGCACCTAGACATTTTTTGACATTTATGACATACCAGATCTACAAATATACAGTACTGTTTATGAGTACAAAAAGAGAGGACCCCTGCTCTTCTCCCTCTACACTAAATCTCTGGGTAACATTATCACGTCTCATACCTTCTCGTATAATTGCTATGCCGATGATTCTCAACTCTTCCTCTCCTTCCCTCCCTCAGATATCCACGTCTCTGAGCGGATCTTGGCCTGTCTGTCTGACATCTCCGCCTGGATGATGAGCAACCACCTCAAACTGAACCTAAGCAAAACAGAATTTCTTCACCTGCCGGCCAAATCCTCCCCCCTGAACGACCTTTCCATCACAGTGAAGAATGCAGCTGTGACCGCGTCCCCGACCGCCAAGAACCTTGGTGTTGTCCTCGACGACCAGTTGAACTTCTCCGCTCACATCGCAGCGATAACCAGAACCTGGAGATTCCTCCTGAGCAACGTCAGAAGTAGGGCTGCAACGATTAGTCGACATAATCGACGACGTCGATTATAAAAAATCGTCGACGAGAAATTGTTGCGTCGATTAGTCATAAAAAAAAAAAAAAAAAAAATTTATTTAACTTTTTTTTTTTTTTTTTTTTGCACTACCTATCTTTGTGAGAGTGGCTTCTCAGGGTTCCAGACAACATCATAACATGATGATCCCATAGCAAATTTTGGACATTGAAAACATTGTTCCCCTGCAGGAGATGATGATCAGACTAGACACACAATACATTACACACGCACTCCTCTCACTCACACACAGCGATCAGAGTAAGACACACACATACACACTCCTCTCACTCACACACAGCGATCAGAGTAAGACACACACACATACACACTCCTCTCACTCACACACAGCGATCAGAGTAAGACACACACACATTCACACTCCTCTCTCTCACACACAGCGATCAGAGTAAGACACACACACATACACAAATTACACAGTACACACCTCTCACTCACACAGCGATCAGAGTAAGACACACACACACAAATTACACAGTACACACACTCCTCTCACTCACACAGCGATCAGAGTAAGACACACACACATACACACACACACGGACTCCTCTCACACACAGCAAACAAAAGTTATTTAAAGTACACTTCCACTTTAATTTGTATTATTTAATTTATTTATCTTGTTATGAGTGATTGCTGTATTGTTCTTCAAATACATTTTCATTTAAAGTGGCTTAAAGATCCAAATTCAAATGTTTCATGAGTCATTATTTTAATTTGCTATGGGATCATCATGTTATGATGTTGTTGTTTGGTCCTGACAAGAGTCTCAAAGTCTGGGGTGATGGTAGACAAGCAACTCTGAGGTCATGCTCAATGTCCAATCTGTTCCTCTGCTCTGTCTTCAGCTGGACCAGAGCTGAGAAGCCACTTTCACAAAGATAGGTAATTAAATAGGTAATTTTTGTTGTTGTTGTTGTTGTTTACATTGGTTTTCGATTAGTCGACTAATCGAAAAAATAATCGGCAGATTAGTCGACTACCAAATTAGTCATTAGTTGCAGCCCTAGTCAGAAGGATCCGCCCCAGAAGCCACCCAACTCCTCGTCCAATTAACAGTCATCTCCCGCCTCGACTACTGCAACGCACTGCTCGCTGGCCTCCCGGCCACTGCCACCAAGCCTCTTCAACTCATTCAGAATGCAGTGGCCCGCCTGATCTCAAACCTACCGAAGTCAGCTGATGTCACCCCACTTCTTTGGGACCTGCACTGGCTCCCCATTGCTGCACGTATCCACTTCAAGGCCCTCAACCTGGCATACTGTGTGGCAAAGGGAACCGCTCCCGCCTACCTCTGGTCAATGGTCTTTAAATACGTAATATGCTAAGATCCCTACGCTCTGCATCTTCTGGTCATCTCAGACCCACTCCTATCCGAGCTCCGGGAGGGTCATCAAGGAGAAGCTGCCTTTTCTCAGTCCTTGCCCCACAATGGTGGAATGAACTGCCCACCCCAGTTAGGACAGTCGAAACCCGTCCAATCTTTCGCCGTCGACTAAAGACGCACTTCTTCAACCATTATCTGAAAAAAATATATATATATATTTTTTAAAGAAATC
The DNA here is from genome assembly GCF_963971535.1 of Notolepis coatsorum. Lineage (NCBI taxonomy): Eukaryota > Metazoa > Chordata > Actinopteri > Aulopiformes > Paralepididae > Notolepis > Notolepis coatsorum. Next base: position 214,214,480 of record NC_140167.1, read on the forward strand.
TAACCCTAACTAACCTTGTGCACTTGTCCTAATAAACTAACCTACACTATAGCACTCAACACAAGCGTCAGCTAAATGACTAAATGTAAATGTATGTAAATGTTTCTCTCCTCCTATCACCCCCTTTTTTTATCAAATTTTTCTCCTCCTTTTTTTCTGTGATTTTCCTCCCATCCCAATTTACCTCTCGTGCCAATTCTCCCTTCCCTGTCCTGATCGTTGCTCGCATGTGCCCCCCACTGGCCGGTCGTAGGGAGGATAGAAGCCCAGCACATGTCCCCTCCGATACATGTGGAGGCAGCCTGTCACATCTTTTCACATGCCAGCGTGGACTCTCATTGGCGAGGAGTAACGTGTAGGAGGCTCACACTGCCCCCGCCATTTTCCTGTCTTTGCTGTGCAGGCGCCATGACCGACCTGTAGGAGTCGCTGTTTACAATGACCAGACTACCACCCATCGACTTCCCTCCCGCTGACTCTGCCAATTGAGTCAGTATCACGGCCGGCCCAAGACGGAGGTCTTGGCCATGTATACAAATGCACCATGACCGGTCTGAGAAATGCAGCAATGTCTAAAAGAAAAGCCAAACAAATTGCCAAATATTGCTCTGTCTCAGCTATTATTGGCAGCTTAGCCGCGTGGAGAAGGAGGTGCTATGTGTCCCTTAAGTGTTCAGTGCTGCTTGGCCCCGATACATTTGATTCCCTGTTTATGTAATATAATTTGTGGAACCAAATTGTGTGTAGGGAGGACACCGCCAGCTATTAGGCTGGAACACAAGGTCTCATTACCCTGAAACCTGAGCCAGTTAATGCTGCTGTGAGCTTAGGCTCTCTCTAATTGGAGGACATCTACATGATGTGAGCTCTGTGCGGAGAGGAGAACCAGGCTCTCTCTCACTGGAGGATATCTACATGATGTGAGCTCTGAGCGGAGAGGAGAACCAGGCTCTCTCTCACTGGAGGACATCTACATGATGTGAGCTCTGTGCGGAGAGGAGAACCAGGCTCTCTCTAACTCGAGGACATCTACATGATGTGAGCTCTGAGCGGAGAGGAGAACCAGGCTCTCTCTCACTGGAGGACATCTACATCTGCATGTTTTCTTTTTCTTGTACAGCTAAAAAGAGAAGGCATGTATTTATGTTTTTGTTTATGGTTTACTAGTTTGTGTTTTCACTCATGTGGATGTGTGTGCATGTCTGGTGTGTGTGTGTGTGCATGTCTGGTGTGTGTGTGTCACTGCAGAGGAGTGTATGTTTTGCCCGCATAGCTGACCCGCCACTAATTTGATTTTAGAATGAAAAGCATCAGCAGCCAATGGAGACAAGAGAGAGAGAAAGAGGGAGAGAGAGAGAGAGAGAGAGAGAGAGAGAGAGAGAGAGAGAGAGAGAGAGAGAGAGAGAGAGAGAGAGAGAGAGAGAGAGAGAGAGAGAGAGAGAGAGTAACGTGTATTTCCAATATATTCTATGTAGCTATAAGTCTCAAGTTTGTATAGTGGATAGCTATCTTTACTCTGCTGTGGTACTCACACGTTCTATAACAAGTTCATTCAAAGGATGGGTCGAAAATGAAGTAGAGACGGAGTCAGAGCTACGGGTGAAAACAAGTCTGACTGTTGTTTTATTGGAAAAACAACAGCTTAAATTATCGGGTTCACAGCTTCTATTCTAATCAGTAGTCAGGGGTTGCGTCTCGGTTTGATGTTTCCAGGTTTCTCCGTCTCAGTTTGTCAGTCTCTCGTCCTGCTGTGTCCCGTTTCATCTGAGCGAGCTCCTTTCTCCTTTCTCCGCCCTGCTTAAAAAGAAAATCTTTCTCCCCGAGCCCCCGGAGACGTAGTGACGTCCCCCAGGGCTCGGGCGTTTCCTATTGGCTAAAGCTCTTTTCTGCTGCTTGACACGTCATCCTAAATGTGAGAACTAGCTCCATTTAAGGTAGTAACGTTTGTTTTAGAGACTAGGTTTGGCCGTCCCATGGATATAAGGATTAATTGAATTGATTGATTGAAAACTCTACCAACAGATTGCAGAATGGGTACAACACAGTACAGCTCAACACACACAACTATCAAGGGGATGCAGCAATTCATTAGGACATATATGACATATAGATATTCAGTACTGCTACATCTATACATTTATGACATACCAGATTTGCAAATACAGTACTGTTTGTGATACAGAAGGAGTCAAGAAAAGGGAGTACTATTTATATGTCTTTTTAACTTTGGTAATTCTAATTAGTTTTATCCCTAATAGCCAATTTCCTAATGAAATTATGTTTTTAACAGTTTTACTTTTTGGTCTAGTACGCTTATTTTAATTCTATTATGTAATTAATTGCATTTAGCTTTTCCAGTGACCAATTTGTGTCATTCTTGGTACTAAATTGTTTGTTTATACCATCTACTTGCTTCTAGTCTAATCTTTAATCGATTACTATTTTACTTTGTTGTTTAGTTTTTAACGCCTAATCTCTCTAACACCAGCTGCTTACCTCCAGCACTTAAGGGCCAGCATTGGGTCAGGCCAGGTCAAACTAAAGTATTTTCCCGGCTCTGAATCCTGTTTGGTATCAGTTCTCAAAGATAATCATTCACTTTCTATGGCCTCCAGAGGGTGGTTTCGACAGTGGGAGAACAGAGATCAGTTGATTATTTTACCTAAAATAAACAAGCCTCGCTTCCTGCTTCCCTCAAGATAGCCTGGAGGCGTCCGTGATTACCTTTAGTCAGCCAAATGGTGGGGTGAGGGGAGATGTGTCATCTAACCACCAAAATGGTCTATTCTCTACCGGCTGACAACCTGAGAGAGAGACTAGTTAATCTAAAATCTCTTTTTATACCTGTATCGTGCATTTTGATTCAATAAATATACGACAAGAGCATTGTAATTGGCATTGTTCCCAATCAGATACCAATAAGCCTGATACAACAACAGCAAACATAATGGCTGCTCTCTGAGCCATGTCTTTCTTACAGTCATTTCAATAACAAGACAATCTCTTCCTCCCCCTCCCTCTCCCCCTCCCTCTCTCCCTCTTTCTCTGCATACTCCATACCTCCTCTTCCCTATTTCCCTCAACCACTTCTCCGCCCTTTTTCCTCTCATTCCGCCCCCCCCCCCCCCCCCCTCTTTTCGGCTGTTATCTCTTCTCATGCCGGTCGCTCCGATCGGATGCCTGTGTGTTTTACTGTGTGACCGATGGTCAATGCAAAAACGCTTAAGGTCATAATAATCTGATTTGGAAAATGGTAGCGGGTAATTTCATGTGGACATGTGGGACATGCTGTATGAGCAGGCAGAGTGGACATGAATGAATGAATGAATGAATGAATGAATGAATGAATGAATGAATGAATGAATGAATGAATGAATGAATGAATGAATGAATGAATGAATGAATGAATGAATGAATGAATGAATGAATGAATGAATGAATGAAAACTTAATTTAACAGATTGCAGAATGGGTACAATACAGTACGGCTCAATACACACAATTGTTAAGGGGATGCAGACCAGAGAAAAACTTTTGTCTTGTTTACATCAGGGTCCCCCATTTTCAATTCATAGTGACATTTATGACATTACACAACATACATGACATCATGACATTTATGACATAGGGACATACATGACATACAGGTATATAGTACTGTTACATTTGTGACATATACGATATGCAAATATACAGTAATGTTACCCATATATCCTAACAGAGATTATATACATATGATGGGGAGCAGTGGAGGCTGCTGACCACATTTTTAGGTGAAGCACAAATTATTATATTATATTATATATTAAATTATATTTTTAAAACATCCCCCACTGTGTGTCAGTGGTCAGTGGACACAGATGAAAACATATTAACATTAGGTGACAGCGCACCTGACCAGATGAAATCATATTAGGTGACAGCGCACCTGACCAGATGAAATCATATTAGGTGAAGGTGACAAGGAAGCCACAGACTCATACCCCCCTGAAACTCAACTAACCGCCTCGGACAGTCCTTCATACCAGTGGCCATCAGGCTCCACAACAGTGGGCAGCAACTGCTGCCAGACATCGACCTAGAACTAATAGGAACCCAAGTAGGACAATAACACTACCTTATGCATACTGCACCTTATGTGGATACTGTGATACTGTGAATAATGAATAATGTATATTTCAGTTAGTTAGATAGTAAATTATAACACTACCTTATGCATACTGCACCGTATGTGACACTGTGAAAATATATTTCAGTTAGTTAGATAGTAAATTATATTGACCTATTTGTTTACACTGCTTGTGTTGTTTTCACTACCTGTACCCCCCCCCCCCCCCTTCACCCATGCTGCTATGATGCCTGAATTTCCCCAAGGGGATCAATAAAGGAATATCTTATCTTATCTTAAAAGGAAAGATGGAATTCCCTACCTGGGTTCCATCCTATAGAGGCAAATCATTCCTGTGACAAAATGGGATCCAATGTAATAAAACTAAGTCAACCAATGAACTAGATTCCTGTACCGGATCTCCTCTCTGGTAAACAAGAATACCTTGAAGACTCTAACAGGAGCACTCATTCAAGGGTACTATGACTATGCTTGCACCTCATGGTACCAAAGCACCTCAAAGGCACTAAAAACAAGATTACAAACATCACAAAACAAACTGGTCAGACTACTGCTTGACCTTACTCCTAAAACCCACCTCACCCCTGCCCACTTTGACAACCTAGGATGGCTTAGAGTAGACGACAGAGTACAGCAACTTGCAATGGGCCTGGTCTACAAGATACACTACACCACTAAGATACACATGTGCATGTCGAAATACTTCCCAAAGGTCAGTGAATACCACGACCACAACACCAGAGGGAGTTCCACAAATCATGTTCAACCCAGATAAAATAATTTAAAAAGTAAAAAAAAATAAAAAAATTAATAAAAGAAAAATAGTCATAACTTAGAAATGAGATTGCATAGGTCTATGAATTGACATCGCAATTCTGTTTTGATTAATTGCCCAGCCCTACAGTGTGTACAGTAAGTTAGCTTGGTGATTATCATTGTAATGTAGGTATCGTATTTAGGGAATAAGGATTTTCCTTTAAAATCCTCCATCTAACCTACTCTGCATTGTGTTCTAGATTCACCTTAAACCCTATTTACTGATAAGACCCACACGGTCTGTGGGACGGCAGAGAGAAAAAGCATCAATGAGGAGGAGAAGTTTTCTATTTCCCAGATCTGTTTTTATTTCAGAGTCCAAAAGTGAACAAGAATGGTCTGGTTCAATGGAAAAGGAATATGTGCAATAATATCAATGAGTCAGAGCACTATGCCGCTCGTCATTAAATATTAGTCTAATCAAAAGTAGTTGTTGGAGCCATTCTATTGTGTTCTTAGTGTATCTATCATTTGTTTACATTTTGTTTCTGCCCCTCTGTAGTCATCTACCCCACCTAGTATCCAAAGGCCGGTAGTGCATGTTGAGAGTGGGGGGCGGGGACTCTTGGAATCTCAGGTGGTTTAATGAGCAGGAAGAGAAGGCCTAGGTATGGTAAAAATGTTTGGTGAAGATGCCAGGTCATACATTTTTCTTTAAACCACATCAGTGTTAGAATACTATTATTTATGAGTATTGGAATCTTTCTTTTGGTGTTTTATTTAGATGCTTAAAATAAATCTATAATTTAATTCATAATACCTTGGATCTCGTTTTGGATTTTTTGGAATGTGCATGTTAAAGACACTACCTGGTTGACCTACAAGAAGCCATTACATTAAAGTTTAAAGAAAAATTCTACCATGGATGGAATTCCACACAATGGAGTTGAACTTGGAACAATACAGACAACAATGAAAACAGTGAGTAAATCAAAGACAACAATGAAAACAGTGAGTAAATCAAGTTCATGAAGAACCAAAGATGCTCATCTACTGTCTACCATTCATCTGTTGTTGGAAGCAAGTGTTTTGAAGCTCAATGGAGATCATGATGTCACAACTGTGAATTAATTTACAAGTAAATCAAGTTAATGAAGAACCAAAGATGCTCATCTACTGTCTACCATTCATCTGTTGTTGGAAGCAAGTGTTTTGAAGCTCAATGGAGATCATGATGTCACAACTGTGAATTAATTTACAAGTAAATCAAGTTAATGAAGAACCAAAGATGCTCATCTACTGTCTACCATTCATCTGTTGTTGGAAGCAAGTGTTTGAAACTCAATGGAAATCATGATGTAATGAATTTACAAGTAAATCAAGTTAATGAAGAACCAAAGATGCTCATCTACTGTCTACCATTCATCTGTTGTTGGAAGCAAGTGTTTGAAGCTCAATGGAAATCATGATGTAATGAATTTACAAGTCAATCAAGTTAATGAAGAACCAAAGATGCTCATCTACTGTCTACAAGTCATCTGTTGTTGGAAGCAAATGTCACAAATGTCACAGAATCATGATGTCACAACTGTGAATGGATTTACAAGTAAAGCCTCACTGGAAATGCTGTATTGAATTGGATGTTTGCAACAAAGAGCTGTGACTGGAAATCAAAATGGCCGATGCTGCTAAATCCAGTCATGAGGAAATGTTATGGAAGTTGATTGGCACTCGGCGAAGTAGGCTGGGCATGTTGACAAAGAAATAGAATGAAATCATCACACTCGTGAAAAAAGACAAGAAAGATGATATGGACTATCATGTTTGCATGTTCAATGATCTGTTGTCAACATTTATGGAGATGCAAGTGGCTGTGCAGCACATGTTGCCTGAAGAGGAAAAAGAGGCTGATCATGCCAGCTGGTTTGAACCAAAGCTCTTGGACTTCAAAGACTTTCTTAGTCAAGTTAACATGTGGGTGCATGGTGTGCTGGAGTTTGATGATAAGGATGCCGATAACCATGACTTGCCAAGTAATTTGGGTTTAAATGTTGATGTTGAGGTTACATCAGAATGTGCTGTAAAGTTGAAAGAGGATTCAAACCTACAGGATATGATTCATCCCCATGACAGCATCTCTGTTGTTTCAAGCAGATCTAGCACAAACTCACATGCATCCATAACATCAAAAGCATCATCTGCTAGACTAAGAGCAAAGGCTGAGCATGCTGCTTTGGAGGCTAAAGCTGCAATTTTGCAAAGGAAACACATGCTTGATATGGAAGAATCCAGATTAAAATCACAAAGAGAAGCACTGGAAATTGAAGCTGAGCTGGCTGCTTCAATTGCAAAAATAAAGATCCTGGAACTGGAAGAGGGTGAAAGATCCTCTCTTGCTCGGGCAAGAATAAGAACATCACTGGATGGCAAAGCAAGTTGGAATGGAAGTGAGCAAAATAATTTTCATGAATACAAACCATCATTAACACAGAAACATCCTCCAGCATTACAGGATGTATCCAATGCCACTGAATACATGATTCCAAAAGGGAGACCAAGTCTTTGCAAATCAAGGCCCCATTCTCCTGCTCTGCATACAAGCTTGAGACAAACACCATTGACCAATACAGCAGGTGCCAATGTATTTGACTCTCAAAGAGCAGGTTACAGACAGGATGATGTGAACAATAACCAGAATGCTCTTGCTAATGCTATCCAAAGACAAAATTACATCACTCAATTCCTGATAAAGCAACAGCAGAGCTCTCTACTGCCAACAAGAGACATACCAGTGTTTAGTGGTGACCCACTTCATTATAGGTCATTCATTAAAGCCTTTGTAGTAGAATCCTATCAATCTCTAAGGTTATTGTACAGTACAAAGAGGTTGCTAACTGGAAGGAGGAAAAAGGATCATAAGTGACAGAACCATGGTCCTCACCTGACTTAGTCAGCTGAGAAATAAACGTGTAGTCCAGGCAAAAGGAACTATGGTCCAAACTAATTTATTTGCAGAGCGGCCAAGAGTGAATAATGCACAGTCACATACAAGGATTATCAGAATACATTAACATGTCTGTTTTGTACAAAGAATCAACAAGGTTTGCATCTCAAAACCCCAACATGTACATACCAACAGTCATTGTCAACATCAAATGAACATAGAGAATTTACTGTAAGCCGCTTTTCATATAAGTAAGCCTGGTTTCTAAGATAAGTATCTTTATATTCTATTCTAACCAACATAATGGGTCCATCCAGCCTACTTACATGAAATCAGCTGACAGCATTTCTCTGGGTGGGGAGCGGGGGAGCCGCAGACCTGGGGAGGGGTCTGGGCTCCTGAATCACACTGTTTTGCTCTTAAGTACTATATTTTCCCACCAATAATAACACATGTTACTAATACGTTTGGTCCAATCCGATTGGTTCTTCTGGAAGGGCGGTCCGCCCCTCCCCCTGGTTTCCACTGTGGGGGCTGGCTGCCCCCACCTTCTCAATCTCCTGTGTGGGTCTTGACTCAGTAAACAGAGGGGGCCGCTGGTGGCCCCCATCATTGTCTTCCTGTTGGGGCCGGCCCCAACAGGTTCTTGTCCTCGGGTGGGGGTTGGTGTCAATGGCCCCCTTCGTTGTCTTCCTTCAGTGAACAGAAGGGGGGTCTTGGTGGCCCCCCTCGGTGTGGCGGCTTGATGAGTACAGAGGCATGTTCCAATAAACCTTTTACCAACTGTCTCTCCCGTGTATATGAATTTACACATTTCTAATATTATGGTTTTACTCTTGGCTTACCTTTTGATATTAAACAGTTGATTAATAGATTCTGCTCTTCAACAAGTCTAAGCTGGTCTCGCTTTGCACCCCGTATTTACATACAGTACTCAGTCACGTGTGGGGGTTGAGAATGGCTGTCAGTATCAGCTCCTTACTTTTAGCACTGAAAACACACTCTGCTGTTGAAAGGGTAGACCTGGCTTTTTGCATTATGGTTCTCTAATTTATTCACACATATTAGTTATGAAATTCAAGGTCAATATTACCACACCTTCCAACATGGGATTGAGAGTAAAACCGATAACATGCAAGACAGACTTTATTATTTGGAGCAGTACACAACAGGCCAACCGAGAGAACTCATTTGCAGCTGTTTACACATGGATCCTACAAGAGGATACAACGAAGCAAGACAACAGCTTCAGTTAAACTTTGGCAATGAGATGAAAATAACAACTGCCAATATGGATAAAGCCCTGAGCTGGCCAGTCCTTAGAGCAGAAGATGGTAATGGTTTGTGTTCCTATGCACTGTTTTTGAGAGGCTGTTGTAATACAATGCAGGATATGGAGCACGTGATGGAGTTGGAAAATCCAACGCATCTCAGAACCATCGTCTCAAAGTTACCATTCAAGCTCCGTGATAAATGGAGATCAGCCGTGTGTGACTTTCAGGAAAGATACGAAAGAAGAGCCAGGTTTGGAGATCTAGTAAAGTTTGTGGAGAAGCAAGCCAGAATAGCATTGGACCCAGTCTTTGGGGACATTCAAGACTTTGCAACTCAAAAACCAGGTACTAAGCCTAAGTATACAGACTCAACGCAAAAAGCTAAACCGTCCAGCAGAGGGAGCAGTTTTGCAACAAAGATAACTGCTATACCAGAAAAAGTTGTGGAGTCAAGCCTGACTAGAAACAAAGAACAGGACAACATAGTGGATGCTTCTAAAAAACGCTGCACTTTTTGTGAAATGGGCATGCATTGGAATTCTGTCAGAAGTTGAAACACAGACCAAACAAGTCAAGTCAAGAGTTTTAAACGAGGAGAAAGTTGAGTTTCTCAGAAGCAAAGGACTGTGTTTTGGATGTCTCACAAGGGGACATAAGAGCAAGAACTGTCAGAAGCGCATGCCCTGTCAACAATGCCAGCGAAACCACCCCACTCTGTTGCACAGAGACGTTGAAAATAAAGGAAGCATGCAAGCAGAGGTAAATGTTTCCAAGGAAGCCACCAAAGACAAAGCTCCATTAACCAGTGCAATGGTCTCTCTAGATCTCAGCGGCTCTACTGGGGCCAGTAACAAAGAATGTGTGCTTGCCATTGTACCAGTTCAGGTAAAGCTCTCGAAAGGAAGCAAGATTGTGCACACATATGACTTTCTGGACAATGGAAGCACCGGTAAATTTTGCACTGAAAAGTTGATGACGAAGCTAAATGCTACAGGAAAAAAGGTGGAGATACTTCTGACAACAATGGGCCAAGATACCAGGCAGTCGAGGCTTGTTCCCAGTTTTAATGTTTCTGGACTAGAAGTGGCTGCTCTTGAGAGTGATTCTTTCCTGCAATTGCCAGACTGCTATACTCAACAAAGCATTCCTGTCACAAAGGACAACATTCCTACAGAAGACGATATCCGACAGTGGCCATATCTAATGGATGTTGAGTTAATGCAAATTGATGCCGACGTTGAGCTACTAATTGGTGTCAACACACCTAAGGCTTTGGAACCATGGAGAATCGTCAGCAGTGAAGGTAATGGGCCTTACGCTATAAAGACTCTCCTTGGAGTCAATGGACCACTCCATGATAACATCGGCCTGGATGAATGTGGTCATCCTAGCATTAGTGTCAACCGTATATCCATTGAAGGAGTGGAGGAACTGCTAATCAAGCAGTATAATCAAGACTTTCTAGAGCAGCATGATACAGACAAAAGCGAGATGTCCATGGAAGACCAAGAGTTCATGCAGATTGTGTCCAGCTCTGCTATGCTAAAAGATGGGCACTATCATTTGAAACTACCCTTTCGGAAGAAGGATGTAAAGATGCCTAATAATCGCCCATTGGCGGAGCAGTGAGCACTGCACCTCCTGAAAAAGTTCAAAAAGAATAACACATTCTTTGAGGAGTACAAAGGCTTTCTTCAGGATGTTATCGACAAAGGATATGCTTAAATGGTTCGCCAAGAGCAAGTAAAACGCGACGACGGGAAAGTGTGGTACATTTCACAGAGTTTACCATCCAAGAAAGAAAAGAATTCGTGTTGTGCCTCATCTTTCCGGGGTGCATCCCTGAATCAAGAGCTTCTCCAAGGACCTGATTTAACAAACTCCCTCATCGGCGTGCTCCTCCGTTTTCGCCAGAGTCAAATTGCCCTCATGGCTGATGTGGAAGGAATGTTCCACCAGGTAAAGGTAGCAGATGAAGATGTTGACCTGCTGCGTTTCCTCTGGTGGCCTAATGGTGACATCAGCCAAGAGCTTGTTGAGTACAGAATGACTGTGCACCTGTTCGGTGCCGTATCATCTCCAAGCTGTGCCACCTTCGCACTGAGGAAGACTGCGGATGACAATCAGGATGACTTTCCACAGGAGGTAATCAATACCATCAAAGAGAACTTTTATGTGGATGACTGTTTGAAGTCTGTCAAAACCGAAGGTCAGGCCTTGTCACTGTATCAAGGCCTCAAGGAGGTGTGTTCCAAGGGAGGATTCAAGCTGACCAAATGGATAAGCAATTGTCGCTCTGTACTCTCTCGGATTCCTGAAGAGGACAAGGCCAAAGAGGTCAAAAACCTTGACTTGGATAGGGAGAGTCTCCCTATGGAAATAGCTCTAGGAGCCCAATGGAACATTGAACTTGACACGTTCAACTTCAACATGGCAGTAAAAGAACAGCCCACTACAAGACGAGGCATCCTCTCAGTTGTCAGTTCTGTGTACGATCCCCTGGGATTTCTGTCTCCAGTCATACTAACTGCCAAGATAATTCTACAGAATTTCTGTCTCCAGTCATACTAACTGCCAAGATAATTCTACAGAATTTGTGTAGGATCGGATGTGGCTGGGATGCAGACGTTCCAGACACGATTGCTCAACAGTGGCACAGATGGCAAACCAAATTGCACCAGCTAGATGCATTCTATGTGGACAGATGTTTCCTACCAAGAGACTTTGAGATAAAGACAGCCCAGTTACATAATTTCTGTGATGCCAGTGAAGCAGGGTATGGGACAGTGACCTACCTTCGCTTCACAAGTGACAAGGATGACATACATACTGCCTGCGTTATGGGGAAAGCTAGAGTGTCTCCATTAAAGCAGACTACCATTCCAAGACTTGAGCTTACAACCGCAGTCTTGGCTGTTCGTATGGACAAAATGCTAAGACGTGAACAACAGTTTCAACTTGATAAATCAGTCTTTTGGTCCGACAGCATGACTGTCCTGAAGTACATCTCTAACAGAACTAAAAGATTCCAGACCTTTGTAGCAAACAGAGTGGCCACCATCACAGATATGTCAAAGCCGTCTCAATGGAGATACATTTGCTCTAAGTTAAACCCTGCTGATGAGGCCTCTCGTGGTCTGCGAGTTGATGCTTTTCTGAAGTCAAAAAGGTGGATCCAAGGCCCGGGATTCCTCTCAGGCCCTGAATCACATTGGCCAAGATCTCCTGAAGAGATTGATGCTGTTTCTGTTGACGATCCTGAGGTGAAAAAAGATGTCTCTGTCTACAGTACAGTCATAAACAAAGACGAAGCTGCCACATGGAAACTCATTAATCACTCCTCATCATGGTATGACCTCAAAGTAGCTGTGGCATGGATGCTGAAAGTTAAAAAGATGCTTCGATTGCGATGCCAAGAAATAAAAAGCGCACAAAAGACACTTGGACAAGTTGATTACAAGCAGCAGCAAGGTACATTTGCAGGTCTTTCAGTTGATGACATGGTCCAAGCAGAGGAGGCAGTCATATGCTTTGTCCAAGGTCAGAGTTTTTCTGAAGAGATTGCTGCACTGAGAACGGGCACAGTAAAGAAAACCAGCCCATTGTACAGACTGGATCCAGTGTTGGTGAACGGAGTTCTGAGGGTAGGTGGAAGGCTCAGCAAGTCTGCCTTACCCGAGGAAGTTAAACACCCAGCTATCCTTCCCAAGGACAGTCATGTTTCAAAACTGATCCTTTGTCACATACACAAGCTGGTAGGACACAGTGGAAGAAATCACATGCTGTCCAGGTTGCGACGGAAATATTGGATTCTCTGTGCAAATTCTGCAGCAAGAACTGTTATCCGGAAATGTGTAATCTGTCGACGCAAACATGGAAAGGTGGGAGAACAGAAGATGGCTGATCTTCCCACAAACAGAATCTCTCCAGACCTACCTCCTTTCACGCATGTAGGAGTGGATTATTTCGGACCTATTGAGGTTAAGAGAGGAAGATCCACTGTGAAAAGGTATGGTGTAATATTTACATGCCTGACCTGCAGAGCCGTTCATCTTGAAATGGCTCACTCCCTGGACACAGACTCTTGCATTAGTGCCTTTCGGCGATTCATATGTAGAAGAGGACAAGTGCTAGAGATAACGTCAGATAATGGCACCAATTTCATCAGCTCTAATCGTGAGCTAAAAGAAGCCTTGAAGCAATTGAACCAAGACAAGATTCAAAGGGTAATGCTACAGGATGGTATAAAGTGGAAATTCAAGCCTCCCACGGAGCCCACCATGGGGGAGTCTGGGAGTGGCTCATTCGTCAAGTAAAGAGTGTCCTTCAATCTGTCTTGACACAGCAAACCATTGATGATGAAGCTCTGCAGACAGCCCTATGTGAGGTGGAAGCCATTCTCAATGATCGTCCAATTACTTCAGTCTCAGATGACCCAAATGACCTTGAGCCTCTTACACCAAACCATCTTATTCAGCTCAAGGGTAAACCAATCTTACCTCCAGGTCTGTTCACCCAAGAAGATTCGTATGCTCGGAGGAGATGGAGGCAAGTGCAGTATCTTGCAAACCTCTTCTGGAAAAGATGGACATCTGAGTATCTTCCTATAATGCAGCAACGCCAAAAGTGGAACAGCATAAAAGGAGTTTAAGCCCTGGAGACTTGGTACTCATAGTGGACAGCTCAGCTCCACGCAACTCATGGCTGATGGGACGAATCATTGACACCATGCCAGACTCCAGAGGTCTGGTTCGTCGTGTTCGAGTTAAAACAAAGAGCGGCATATTGGAGAGACCTATCACCAAGCTTTGTTTGCTCCTGGAAGAAGCAACATCTTGACATTGAATCAGCGGACTCATCGACACCTACACATATACTGATTGACACCGATCATTGAACAATGCACACTCTCAAGAAGAGCAAGAAACGCATGGACTTTGAAAACCCGTAAAAAAGAATATATATATAAACTAGTTTTCATGGTAATTGCTGCTTATATTATATGGGCTCCATTTCTATTGATAATTGCCTTGCTTGGCAATTAGGGGCCGATTGTTGGAGCCATTCTATTGTGTTCTTAGTGTATCTATCATTTGTTTACATTTAGTTTCTGCCCCTCTGTAGTCATCTACCCCACCTAGTATCCAAAGGCCGGTAGTGCATGTTGAGAGTGGGGGGCGGGGACTCTTGGAATCTCAGGTGGTTTAATGAGCAGGAAGAGAAGGCATGGTAAAAATGTTTGGTGAAGGTGCCAGGTCATACATTTTTCTTTAAACCACATCAGTGTTAGAATACTATTATTTATGAGTATTGGAATCTTTCTTTTGGTCTTTTATTTAGATGCTTAAAATAAATCTATAATTTAATTCATAATACCTTGGATCTCGTTTTGGATTTTTTTGGAATGTGCGTGTTAAAGACACTACCTGGTTGACCTACAAGAAGCCATTACAGTAGTATCTTCAATGGAGCCTTGGTGGTGGAGCGTCGTTGATTGTTGATGTCTTTGTTTCCAGGAGACAAAGAGATTCTTGGTCTCGTCCTCAGCTTCAAGCAGTTCCTCTGTTCTCGTCCTGTGCATGGGTGGTTTCAAAAAGCATGTGTGTTTTCTATCTGCCCGGCCTGCTAGTTTTAAAGCTTAAACTCCTCCTCTCAAATCTTACGTCAGAGGAGAATGTCTCTACTTCCTGATTGGTTGAAACCTATCGCGGCCATTTTGATTAGGCCCGGTGTCACATATGACCCCCTGGGAGAGGCCGGCTTAATATCTCTAAGAGGATATTTCTATATTTCACTTAGTTAACGTTTTATACTCCAGTATCTATTTTTACTGTCTTATACTCCAGTATCTATTTTTACTGTCTAACAGTTTAAGAATTAGCAATACCTATACTTAATCGTGAATGTTATCGTTTTTCTGATTGAAATTGGAGCTTAAAAACTAAGTTTAGCCTTATTGATGGTTTTTGATAAGCACAATGGAACAAAGAAGCCTATATTTTTTAGTTGAATATAGAATCTTCAACTGTTAGCTATTTTTGTCCCTCTTGGTTTTGAGACAATCCTGTTGCATTTATTAATTCCATAACCTTATCTTTGACGTTAAATAAACGTTCTAATTACATTACTGTATTAATTAGATTTTACAAATGGTCCACCGTATCCTATAGTCTTAAAATGATGGGATAACCATGGGCTCTATTTTGTTTTAAATGGACTGAAGTTAAAAGGTCTATATTTTACTGTTATTATAAATGTCTATTTTACATTATAAAACTATAGTTTTATCCACGCTATTATCTCTGCCCAGCAAAACAGGAGGAACCATGTGGTTACATGCAATGCCTCTCTGTCTGGCCGGAACCCCCGACACTTCTTTGAAGTGATGTAGCCAAATGCTCTCACGGAGGTGATATCTATTGTTGAATAGAAACTTGGATGCTTGCCTCATCCCCCCCCCTAACTAAGACCTTTCTCTAGAAACCAGTTGGCTGGGGGCTCCAAAAGTCTATTGTTTGAGAATGTTTACAGGAAAGGGGGAAGTTTAGTCATCTTAAGACTGTATTTAAATCTAAGGGGTTTCATTCTCCCCCGTGGTGGTTCTCCAGAGAAACAGGCCCCACAGTATTGGCCATGACCAACCTTTTAGTCTAATGGTAAATTTGTCCAACATTTGTATTATCTGTGCTGACTTTACAAGTCCACTTTGTACTTATCCTTAGTTTAGAGCACCTGTATCTTAATAACCTATTTTAGGGAGAACATAAAGACTATTCTAAAATGTGTGTGCACTGGTCCTTACCAAGTTCAACCTCTTTCTGGAGCCGTTGACCTTTGGGAATCAAGACTCAACAAATATACCCATTTTTCATAATAGTTTGAGCAGAGAATGATACCACAGTCCCCCGTTGGGGATTTCTACATCCCCATATGCCTGTTATTAACTTCTCAATCAAACTGGTCGTACACCGTACAGATACCATAACCTCTTAACTTTAGCAAAACGACCTAAAAACAATTTTTTTTAAAACCTCTTAAAAAACAGTTCATTTCTGTACAGTACCAAATCATCATTAATTCATATCCCCCCACCCTCGTTATTCACTTTCACACACATTTATCAGTTATTGAAAGTTGACATCCAATCTAGGTCCGTTCCTCTATACAAAGAGGACATCGTTCCATTTATCAGCTTTTTTGTTTATTGTACTATACTTATCGTGTAATTAACCAAACATGTCTATTTGCGTAATTCACTCTGAAAGAAAAGGATTATTGCATCGCACAAAAAGATTAAACATTTCTAAGAAAAGAGGGAGCATAAAAATCAAGAAATATATGCAATTTTCTCCCTCCAATGAATCACTGAGACCCCAATTAGCATTAGCTTTCATCCTGCCAGTTATCCCTCATCAAACCTCCTGAGGTCTCTTGATAACTCGTTGTGGTCGAGGACATTCTTCTGGACTTGTGCTAATCACTGCTCTCTCTGGTTGTGGGCAGTCTTGGTACTGCTCCAGTCTTCCACAGAAGGAAAATAATTTTCCCTCTGTCCTGTTATCGCTTTTTTGGATTTGTTATGTACACCAGACAATTTGATTGGAATATCACATTTTCGCTCAGATACATCTTTACTGTTCTGCATTGACAATACATTCTTCTCCAAATTAGTTATCTATATATTTCATGGCTCCTTATCGTTAATATTAAAAAAAAATCACATGGCTCTCATTACTTTGTGCTGTACTCTATTACTAGACCAATGTCTTAAGTTCAACACAGATACCCCACCACCCTTTGAGTGTGGAATATCATTATTTCACAATCATACCTCCGTTTCTGGACAGTTTCCTCGGCTCGGACAGCCAGCTCTGACCAGACCCATCCTCCAACAGATCCTACACGCACGGCAACAAACCACAGTCGCCTTTAAACACACACTCTTCCACACACTCTGCCAGCCTCTAGAAAGCCATCACAGAGTCCCCCATAAGCCAATTATCAATTGCACATGTCCACACCCTACACAAAAACTATTTGGCCAATGGCGACCAAAATCTACAGAGCTTATCTATGTACAGAGAACCATGTTTTTCCAAAACTCACCACAAACTGCGACACAACCTCCCAGATTCTAAATCTGGATTCTTAATGAGCGGAGAACAAAACCATGAACCAGCTCTAGTCCATTCATCTTGTTCCCTGTCCACTATAGACATTCTTACCAGTCCCGCTGTGTCACCATCCTCCTACCCTGACCGGTGAGAGATCACTCCCAGCCCATCAGGTCCTAAGAAAAATTAGAGAAAAGAAACAAAAAACAAAGAAAAAACGCCAAAACAACAAACGAAAACAATAAACGAAAATTGTGAGTGTCGCTTTTTCAACACACTCCAAGTAACAAAATCAACCTATTATCTAGGGGCATAAACACCCCCGTAAACACTAAGAAAGAGAAAGAAAAAAATTAAAAGAAGAAATAAAATACTCAGTACATTCTCTCATGTTCTTTTTTTTAATTTTTTTTCTAAGTCTGCAGTCCACCCTTTGACCAATCCAATTATTGCTCAAGCATGGATAATTCCTACTGGTCACTAGCTGAAGTAGTACCATATCATTACTCTGTCTAATATTAAATGTTCCAAAAATCTGTTCAACTACCATTTTGCTGTTAGTATAATTAGCTCATGCAACTGCCAGTTACTTCATATTCCACTTTCCCACGTTAGTCACACATCCATTTTAGTAGTTTGCACACATAATCTAATCATCTAACCTATCTATATATCTTCTGTTCTATTTTTATTCTAATCAGTAGCATTTTTTATTCAATTAATTTTAATTTTTAATACCTATCTATATTTGTCTATTCTGCCTGTGGCCTCTTCAGACACGACCTTTGATAATGACCTATCAGTCCACAGGTCCAGCAAACCTGTCCTTGTTCCCTCGGTTGTGGGGCCCTGTGGGCCCCCCGCCTGTAATCGGATGGCCCTGGGTTCGTCGGCCCCAGAGTCTGTCCTTGATCTCTGCCATTACCTCCATGGCTTTTTCCTCTGACAGTCCATATTTGGGCCCGCCCCCCTTTGCCACAGGATCTGGCCATGTGACCAAATTCACCACAAATCCAGCAATCTAGATTCACACCTCTTTGGTCTTTTCCTGGCATGTCCTGTTGTATGGGAAAGAAAGGCACATACCTGTTCCTTTCAGCCGCTATCATTCGAGCTGTTGTTGGGAGGGGCCTGGAAACTCACCCCTCCTGCGGTTCTCATCACCCTGTTGCGGCCCAGTTCCCTGTCCGGGCAACGGAGCACAGGGCATTCCTTGATCACGGCGGCCTAGTTCTGACGCCCGAAGCATGACATCACAAACTGTACCACTCAGCAGTACATTCTTTTTAGCCAGTTCTTGCTCCAGTCTCTGCGTCTCGTGCGCGGCTTGACCAATCGCCCGCTGTGTCTTCATCAGGTCTCGATGAACTGCCTCATGTCGTTCGAACGCTTCTATAAACGCTCTCCTTTGCTTGTAGGTCTGCCCCCCTTCCTCCATCTCGGCGCAGACGGTCTGACTGCCTGTCTCTGGGCCCCGCCTCTCATCCTGGCTCTGGTGCTGGGGGGGTTCTGGACAAGGGGAACTTGTGGGCTGTGGACACTGTTCTTGATACCGACCCTGGTTTTGCCCGCATCTGGTTCTTCTTCTGTTAAGCCATCGAGGTCCTCCCCCTCTGGGTTGAGGACGATACTCTCCTCCTCGGGGTTGATATTCCTGGTCACAGTCCCTTGACATATGTCCGGAATTTCCGCACGACCAGCACTCTATTGACCCTGGCTGAAGTAAAACAGTTGTCTCTGTTCGTCCCTCCTCAATGACCCCCTGTGTTGGAGTCAAAGACATTCTTTCAAGTCCGTCCGTCATACTGGCCACCTGAGAGAAGTCCATCCCATCCCAATCAATCAAAGTATCATCACTGGTAAAGTCTATCTGGGAAATGTCTGCAGAGGTTCTCGGCTTTCTCCCACCATCGGCCTGCCTATTGTTGGCCATTTCTATATCGCTTCTACTTATTATACTACGGGTTATTGAAATAGACTGATTGTCAACCCTTGTTTTTGTTATCTTATTGTTGCTTCTAATTGCTCCTATCAAAGTTGGTGAATTTGCTTCTATATTTAACATTCACACGCGTTCACCCACTCATATTATTACCGTTTGGAAAAACAAGTTTATCTGTGTTTTAAACTATTTTTACAAACTTGAGTTAAACTTCACTCATACTGTCAGATTTTTACTGGTGCAGACAGGAATCGATAAGTCGCTTATTATACTATACCCAGACTTTAATAGTAAATTTTTCCCCAGTTGGAGTTGGAATCGTCAGCACTGTCTCAGTCCGCCCCGAGCAACAGTGGAGAAAGAAAGAAAAAACACTTAAATATCAGTGATATTCGCTTTTCATTCCATTATTTATCTTAAGCATGGAAATGTTTCGCGTCTCTATACTAATATCTATTAGAGAGAGTTAGTGCAATTTATTTTGAACATAACGACACAGCCTTAGCTGCGTTTTGTCCTTTGTCCAATCCGGAAAACTGGATCTTCCAATCACTTTGTTGTGTATCCTCTCACACGATTCTGAGGAATACCAATTTTGCATCAACCTCTCCCGTCTGTTCCTGGTACGTTGATGGTCCTTTCCTTTGAACAATGATAATTATTTCCACAGCCTATCATTTCTAAACATTTGTGCTGGATATGGTAATTTAGTTGTTTAAAATGTCTTCTTCACCTTAATGAATTTGTCATATTATTCTCATAAAATATTCTAAATTCCACTGACCTTTAAATGACTATGTGTAGATTTAATTGTAACATTCGCTTCTATGTGTTGCTGTATTTATTTCTATCTGAGAAAGCCTAAAATGTATTCCTCTCTTACATCACACTTTACATAACAGTATTCACATAATCTATTCATAATTAATATCAATTCCCCCTTTTAACACCACATTTTAGGTGTTAACTCAACCCGCCATCATCTCACAAGGAAAAAAATAAATCTTCAGTGACTCATATCACTGAAACCTCGTGCTTGGTGTAGCGCCCCACTACCTGTCTTATAAGTCACAGGCGCGGACACTACTCCGATTGAAATCCCTGCAGACCAATGATATCCCACAGGTCTGCCATTCGCAGCCCAAAGCATCCCTCCCAGTAGCGACCTGAAAGAGACCCCCTGGGCTCCCCACAAGGATATTCAAAATTCACACAACTTCTAACCACTGCTGCACCCAAACCGGCCAGCGTCCACACAGCACCTCAGATTCACATTTATAACAACAAACACCTCTACCGTAAGTCCCACATATAATATGACATAAAGCCTAAACCCGTTCCCAATTGCACCCCTCGACCCCCTGATATCTCAGTGGGGGAGTTGGGAGCCGGTACCCCGTTCAAATGAAAAAAAATACACACCATCACCGCCTAAACCAGAACTAGAATCAACCCACTATGGAAAAACTGCATACACATACACACAACCATGGCAGGCGAGAATTCTACCACTGAACCACCAATGCATAACATCCCCAGGCACGTCCCCTATGTCATACCCTCTGCACACCCCGGCCTTACCATCCTCTAACCCAGAATGTCCCCCACGCCGATCACAGAAAGGTAGCTGGGGCGTACTCCTGATACGCCGGCATCAACGGGACGCCCACCCCTGCTCGGCCCCCCGTCACAACCTCCTGTACCTCCACTGGATCACTGTAACCGCAGGTGCAGCCGAGCAGAGCGACCTCCCAATCGCAGGACCATCCGCGCAGAGAGTCCTAAACATCCACCCAAAGCACACCTTGACCACAGCCACACCACTGTGTGAATGCAACACCAAAGACACTGACATGGAGCCTCCGCCATACCAGCCGGAGGCCATCCAAATGCAAGGGAAGAAGTACGAGCGCCATGCCGACCAAAGCGTAGTGCCGCTGGTTCAACACGACCGGCCACCACCCAGGGACCACATCATATGGTCCATATGCAGCTTCGTCTACCTGAACCTGTGCTGCCTCGGGTTAGCAGCGCTTCACTTCTCCGTTAAGTCAAGGGACCGGAAGGTGGCCGGAGACCTGGAGAGAGCCAGAGAGTACGGCTCCACCGCCCACTGCCACAACATCATCGCCCTGACGCTGGCCATTATGGGTGTGAACCAAACCAGCACCAGAGTAATTCTGCCATCTAGCCCTGCGACGTGGCCCCCAAGTGTTGATGAGTTCTCATCACAACTCTGTGATGCACATTTCCACTGGTGAAGTTACAGTGGGAAGAGGGAGGGAGAGAAAGAGAGTGAGCGTATTACTGTACCCCATCGCACTCCCTAATGCACACCTGTGTGCCTCCAAATCTACCTCACACATTGCTCCAACCACTCTAAACACAATATTACCAACTCAACAATGCCTGCTCCATTCCCTGAACCAACATCACCAGCAACTAAAACCGGCCACAACTGCTTAGAACAGACACAGTCCCAAGCCCAAAGCTCCCTTCATTAACATCAAATTGAAAACATAACACCATAACCGAATATCAAATAGCAAGCCACTTCAGATCCCAACTCGACAAGGGAAAGAGAGAGAGAGAGAGAGAGAGAGGGAGGGAGAAAGGGAGGGGGAGGAGGGAGAGGGAAGGAGGGGGGGGGGGGCTGGGATCCCACATTCCCCTACATCTCACTACCAGACTAAACTATACTACTAACAACTATCACCGCTTAACAACCTAACTTCACTATCAACTTAACCTTAACTCCAATGCCAGTAACCTAAAAGAAAAAACATCCTGTGTGTGAGACCAAATGAAAACCAAAGGCAGCCTTCAATGGGACCTTAACCTGGCCACTGCCACCCCCTACTGCATTCCTAAACACACACCACCTAGTCATCCCAAAACGGGAAAAAACGAAAAAAATAAATCCCTCAAAATGGCCGCCCCGGTGCCCCTACCCTAGATAGTAAAAAAAAATTCTAAATGGACGCCACGGCGACCCTACCCAAGATGGTCGCGCTTCCTGTTTACATGCCAAGTTGCATTAGTAGCACCTAGCGAGATATACCGAGAGTTCCATTATGCTATGTCGTTAGCATAGGTAGCTTAGCATATTAGCTTCGTTAGCTATTTGTGTGATAGCCAGCGCGGCTAGTTAGCATTAGCTTAGCTCCAACCACGACACAGCAATAACGTCCCCAAACGGCATATTGTCCCGTTGTGTCGAGTGGCCCGACACACCGCAATGTTAGCACAACACAGCTCCACCCCGCAACATAACTTTAATCCCTTTAAGCGCTAGTTTACAGATTTAAACAAAACAAAAACATTACATTATACACAGGCCATTGCAATTGCTAGCTTGACCCCGCCGCCAGCCCCATTCGATTCCTTATTTCATTAAACAATGACCTTAAACCCACCGAATTCGAAAATTCTAACGTACACCACACATCCCAGTGGCCCCATCACACTACCGATCCATACCATATACTCGATACCACGACGCCCCGTCCATAGTTAATCCTGCTCGCCCTCGCGGCTAACGTAGCAGCTAACGCCTGCCGCGTTCCAACGGCCTCCGAAAAAACTGCGTTTCCTATTACATTTCCCTGCGGCTGATGGTCACTAGAATTTCATAATAATACAACAATAACCTACACATTTTTGGCATTCATTCCTAACCACTAACAGACATCCATCAAACACATATAATTAGCGAAACACATTATCTTAGTTATAAACATCCACTCATTTCCAGTGCTTGCACATTGTATCTCCCAACCTAAACCGCTTGTTACATTACTTTTTTAAATAGCTTCGCCGTGCACATTTCTACCGCGCTAAGAGCGTCCGTACTACAATACATGCAATAAACATTTACATATTAAACAGCCTAAATTAAACGATTGTTTCTAAGAGCTTACTGTACTTGTTTGTCGCGGCGTAAAACAGTGAAATAAGCGCCCAAGCGTGCACGCCCTATTGGGATCTTTGTCGACCCTTGCCTTCTTGAATCAACCTTCTCATGGTTAACAGGCAACCCTGCATCCCCTTAATCAAACCTCAATAACGGATAGATTATGGTTTAGGACAGCTGATACCCCCCCAGAGAAATTCCCCGCCCGTAGAAACACCGGGGTCCGGCTAGTCTGGTTGATATTTTCAAAAGCTTACGTGCTCGCTTCGGAAGGCCCCCTCGTTCGCTTATTTTCCCACCATCTCAATATCCCACGACCCGTAACGAACTCATCATATTGGCGCTTTTATTACATAACCACCTGATCTCGCGATCCGTAACAGTGTTGGATTGAAGCCTGGAAGTCCCATCCGCGTATATGCCAACATTCTATACACCCGCTTTCTGCCGCTTTGAGATGCTGCAGTCGGCGGAGGCCTGATGTTATCCCAGCAGTCACACACTCTCATACCCCACTCACTGTACAGCGCACGAAAAAAAGAACTCATCATACCATACAACTCCCTGAGAAGGACATGGCCTGTCTGTTACCCCAGGGTGTACACTACCACACTTCTCGAAACGCACAGGTGATTTGGCAGCGATCAGATGCCATTTACCCAGCGCAGCACGGTCCCATCAATTACCGAGTGACGTCCTGGACATCCTCGCTTTAAATTGACTCTCTACAATATGATATCGTACGTTACGCATCCCCGTCACCATCATTGCGCCCACCGAGATCCCCGCGACACACACGGAGCTCCGGCGGGCGTCCTCAGCAACCCCATCCCACCTGGACGCCTCGTTGTCGGCATAATCGCCTTGTGTCTGTCACTCACCTGATTCACGTAGAATTGTAGAATCTCCCGTGGTGCGATCCAGATCATCCGGCGCTGGAAAATCACGAACCCCTTGCTCGTATGCCGAAAAATTTGCGTTCCAGCTAGGGTCACACGGCACCATTTATCGTATTTAGGGAATAAGGATTTTCCTTTAAAATCCTCTATCTAACCTACTCTGCGTTGTGTTCTAGATTCACCTTAAACCCTATTTACTGATAAGACCCACACGGTCTGTGGGACGGCAGAGAGAAAAAGCATCAATGAGGAGGAGAAGTTTTCTATTTCCCAGATCTGTTTTTATTTCAGAGTCCAAAAGTGAACAAGAATGGTCTGGTTCAATGGAAAAGGAATATGTGCAATAATATCTGAGTCAGAGCACTATGCCGCTCGTCATTAAATATTAGTCTAATCAAAAGTAGTATCTTCAATGGAGCCTTGGTGGTCGAGCGTCGTTGATTGTTGATGTCTTTGTTTCCAGGAGACAAAAAGATTCTTGGTCTCGTCCTCAGCTTCAAGCAGTTCCTCTGTTATCGTCCTGTGCATGGGTGGTTTCAAAAAGCGTGTGTGTTTTCTATCTGCCCGGCCTGCTAGTTTTAAAGCTTAAACTCCTCCTCTCAAATCTTACGTCAGAGGAGAATGTCTCTACTTCCTGATTGGTTGAAACCTATCGCGGCCATTTTGATTAGGCCCGGTGTCACATATGACCCCCTGGGAGAGGCCGGCTTAATATCTCTAAGAGGATATTTCTATATTTCACTTAGTTAACGTTTTATACTCCTGTATCTATTTTTACTGTCTTAACAGTTTAAGAATTAGCAATGACTATACTTGATTGTGAATGTTATCGTTTTTCTGATCGAAATTGGAGCTTAAAAACTAAGTTTAGCCTTATTGATGGTTTTTGATAAGCACAATGGAACAAAGAAGCCTATATTTTTTAGTTGAATATAGAATCTTCAACTGTTAGCTATTTTTGTCCCTCTTGGTTTTGAGACAATCCTGTTGCATTTATTAATTCCATAACCTTATCTTTGACGTTAAATAAACGTTCTGATTACATTACTGTATTAATTAGATTTTACAAATGGTCCACCATATCCTATAGTCTTAAAATGACGGGATAACCATGGGCTCTATTTTGTTTTAAATGGACTGAAGTTAAAAGGTCTTTATTTTACTGTTATTATAAATGTCTATATTTTACTGTTATTATAAATGTCTATTTTACATTATAAAACTATAGTTTTATCCACGCTATTTTCTCTGCCCAGCAAAACAGGAGGAACCATGTGGTTACATGCAATGCCTCTCTGTCTGGCCGGAACCCCCGACACTTCTTTGAAGTGATGTAGCCAAATGCTCTCACGGAGGTGATATCTATTGTTGAATAGAAACTTGGATGCTCACCTCATCCCCCCCCCCAACTAAGACCTTTCTCTAGAAACCAGTTGGCTGGGGGCTCCAAAAGTCTATTGTTTGAGAATGTTTACAGGAAAGGGGGAAGTTTAGTCATCTTAAGACTGTATTTAAATCTAAGGGGTTTCATTCTCCCCTGTGGTGGTTCTCCAGAGAAACAGGCCCCACAGTATTGGCCATGTCCAACCTTTTAGTCTAATGGTAAATTTGTCCAACATTTTTATTATCTGTGCTGACTTTAGAAGTCCACTTTGTACTTATCCTTAGTTTAGAGCACCTGTATCTTAATAACCTATTTTAGGGAGAACATAAAGACTATTCTAAAATGTGTGTGCACTGGTCCTTACCAAGTTCAACCTCTTTCTGGAGCCGTTGACCTTTGGGAATCAAGACTCAACAAATATACCCATTTTTCATAATAGTTTGAGCAGAGAATGATACCACATAGGCTAAGCTGGCTAGCTACTGTTAGCATACAAGCTTTTACAAACACTGTAGCCTACTTACTTTTTCATACACAACGTTTTTTCTGATCCAGATGCATAAGTCCACTTCTTCATGTTGCTCAGTTGCTGGTTTATACCTCGGTCCTAATGTTGGCGCAAAGTTTAATTTAGCCTGACTTGACTTGTTATAGCTGTACAGCTTACTAACTACTAAACAACAACTAAACTACTAACTTGCTCTTACAAACAGTCAAAACGGGTCCATCTGCAGGTCCGGAGGTTAGGTTTAGCTCTGGCCAATCTCAAGTTTCTCAAGTTTCTTTATTAGTTGTCATACAGAAGTACTGAATACTTTTATACAAAATGCTTTTTTCTGTTACATTTTGTATAAAAGTATTCTGTACTTCTGTATAACAACTAATAAAGAAACTTGAGAAACTTGAGATTGGTTCGAGCTAAACCTAACCTCCGGACCTGCAGCTGGACCCGTTTTGACTTTGCAATGCAGCAATCTCTGATTGGATTTGCAAGGCTGCCAATCATATTCAACCTCCGTGTATTATTCAATCATTAAATCCTCCATTCAATGGCAAGAGTTTAACTGCACAGACCGTGCTTAGACGAAGTTAATAGCCTATTTCGATTGGCTGTTATTTATTATTTATTTAACATTGGGTCAGCCTGTGAAGTGAATCTGCACGAATATTACTGCAGTCATTACTACAGTGCAGGCCTGCTCAGAGCTGTCAATTTTGACAATAAAAAAAAAAGAAAAAATTCACTGGCATTTTTTTTCCAGAGGAAACATTTTCTAATAAAAAAATATAAAATAATAATAATTAGAAAAATATTTTTTTTATATATATATATAAATAAACAAAATGTATATATATATATGTAAATTAATAATAATTATGAATTATGAGTGAATTTGTGTTTCACGTGTTGTCATAGAGAAACCTCCACTGATGGGGAGGAGACTGTACATTAGGAGGCGGTGGGTGGGCGGGTGAAAATATATACATACGGTGGGGAGAAAATATATACATACGGTGGGGAGAAGATATACATACAGTGGGGAGAAAATATATACATACGGTGGGGAGAAGATGTATACATACGTGGGGAGAAGATATATACATACGGTGGGGAGGAGACTGTCTATTAGGAGAGGGGGGGGGGGGGGGGGGGGGGGCGGGTTTGGACATTTACAGTGGCCAGTTTCGAATTGCAGCCTCCCATAGGTGCTCTTTTAGACCGGTTTTGAATGTGGGTAGGGATTCATATTATTTTAAGATCCTGTAAGAGCAGAGTGGCAGTTCTTCATGTCTGGTCATTATTAGCATGGTGTTATTCACTGTCAAAGATGCAAAGACAAATCATAATTCATATTCTCCTTTGTTTCATCACAATTTAAGCAAGCCTAGTAATAGATACAATATGTCTGACACTGGGAATACATTCACCGATGTCCATAGATGTCACTAGATACCAAGAACATGCAAATTAACCTTGTAGAAGTGGAGCAATATTCCATTTAATTAGGTATGTATTTTAGGCGGATTCTCAGAAAATAGGGCTCCGGGCTTAAGAGGTAATATAAAATATAAATTTGTATAATTGTTAATAATTATTGGGAAAGTTAGAGAATTGAGTATTCATCATGTGAAATGTATACTTTTGTAATGTGACTCTAATAATGCAGCCCTGGAATGTGTTTTTGTTATGTCTTTGTGTTTGTAGTTGTGGTTGTTTGCTTATTGTGAAAAACAATCAAAATAAAGTAAAAGAAAATAAAACATTCTAAAGAGAACTTCAATTCAAATGCCTGGAGCCTCTCCTGCACCCACGGTCTGAAAGAGACCAACCCTACCCTACAGACCCTACCCTACAGACCCTAACCCACGGTCTGAAAGAGACCAACCCTACCCTACAGACCCTAACCCTACAGACCCTAACCCACGGTCTGAAAGAGACCAACCCTACCCTACAGACCCTAACCCTACAGACCCTAACCCACGGTCTGAAAGAGACCAACCCTACCCTACAGACCCTAACCCTACAGACCCTAACCCACGGTCTGAAAGAGACCAACCCTACCCTACAGACCCTAACCCTACAGACCCTAACCCACGGTCTGAAAGAGACCAACCCTACCCTACAGCAGTGGCGAATCCTTGTGGAAGCCAACGGAAGCCATGCCTCCCTATAAATTCATATCAAATTATGAAATATGAAAAAAAAAAAAAAAAAAAAGAATTATATAGTTTACATTCTTTTTCATCTGTGCATCTGTGTTTTTTTTTTTTTTTTTATTTTTATGTCTCCCTCTTCTCCTTCTCACTCCCTCTAACACACTGTCAGACTGTGCTCACTACTGCAGCTAGTATAGGAGAGAGGCAGTGGGTAGGTCTCTTTCTCCAGGCTTCCAGCATTATAGAGTGAGTCCAAACTCCAAATCCGATCCTAGCCAATCAGATTCGAGCTGACTGCCACTGTGCCACACCCTAAAAGTTTAAAACGGAGCTGGGAGGAAGACGTTCAGCATATTTTCCACCTGGAGGCGGGGCACTCAGAAGTTCACGTTTCCACCTGACTACCTAACGTGACATCCCAGTACAGTACTGAGGACCAGCAGAGCACACCACTGTGGATATTATGATTTAACAAATCTATCTGGCAAGAGGAGGACCACATTATTGACCAGGTAAGAACTGAGCAGCCTGACTAAGGACTAACTAACGTTATCAGGCAAGCTTGTATACCCTTTCATGACTGCAATGCAAGCCAGGGGCTGGAATACGCAGTAACTTATTCCTCCGTAGTAGCCAGGTTAATGTGCACCATCAAGCACTGCTTAAAAGCTAGCGGTGGGTCCAAAATATATCGGATATAAATGTCAAAGGTACCCAGCGTTCCATTAGGGTTTCACACACAGATGCGGCGGGGTTTGAAAGCTTGGCGTTGCTAATAAACATTTTAAATCATTTTTATAAACGAGTAAAACTGAGGCTGAAATGACTGCTTCCGCATTTTACAGTAGGAGCGCTCTGATGGCTGGGTGCGCGGCGCAACAGACACGTGAATGAATGAATGAATGAAAACTTTATTTAACAGATTGCAGAATGGGTACAATACAGTACGGCTCAATACACACAATTGTTAAGGGGATGCAGACCAGAGAAATACGTTTGTCTTGTCACGTTTGTCTAATTATACAATATCACTTCAATCCTATTAAGTTAGTTCAAGTTAGTTATTCATTTATATGTGCTATTTATGAGAGGGCTAACTTGTTGCAAAATAATAATGATAATAATAATAATAGCCTCATTAAAATACTATTGTTGCTTCGGTTGTTTTCAGCGTTTTATGTGCATAATCTGTTATTTAGTTTGAAATGTTTGTTGAAATAAGTAGATTTTTTGTTTTTGTTTATTTATTAAGTTAATGTAAAACCATATAGTCACATTTTAGAATACAATAGAATAGAATTTTAGAATACAACTAGAAACACTGTCCTGGCCTGCTTCTAAGTTCAGTGGCCCGACAAAAAAAATTAAAATAAAAAAATAAAAAATAAAAAAATAAAAAATAAAAAATAAAAGAAATATATTTTTTTTTTTTTTTTTTTTTTTTTTATTTTTTTTTAAATCATCTCGCGGCCCACCCGTGGCTGCTCGTGGCCCACCTTTGGGTCGCGACCCTGACCTTGGGAACCACTGTAATAGACAGTCATATTCTCTCCCGGTGTTCTGCGGAATCCTACTCCCTCCTCGAAAACAACACCGGCCGTATGTATATTTCTCTCCCACCCACCCACCCCCTCCTAATGTACAGTCCCCTCCCCATCATATGTATATACTCTGTCAGGATCTAGGGGTAACAGTACTGTATATTTGATGTCATGATGTCTTGTATGTCATAAATGTCACTATGAATTGAAAATGGGGGACCCTGATGTAAACAAGACAAACGTCTTTCTCTAGATAGATAGATAGATAGATACTTTATTAATCCCCTTGGGGAAATTCAGGGTATCTCGCAGCTCACATAGTATACAGACATTGACCATTCCCATACAGTAGTTACACGTTATGTCTGCATCATGAATTAAAATAAGTACATGATAAAATTCAATTAAATCATACCCATCAATATTAAAATTAAAATTAAAATAGTAGCGTGATTAGATAAAAGCAGGTGTATAAAAACAGGTGTAAAAACAGGTGTAACTATAATACGCTGTTGTACAGTCTGATGGCTGTGGGGACAAAGGACCTCCTTATAGGACCTCTGGTCTGCATCCCCTTATACAATTGTGTGTATTGAGCCGTACTGTATTGTACCCATTCTGCAATCTGTTAAGAAAGTTTGACTGGCCGCCGAGCCATACTGTAGTGTACATGGTGACTACTTTACTAAAAAAAAATAAAAAAATAAAAAAAATATTAATAAAAATATTTAATTTTTTTTAATAATTTTTGTTGGCTTCCCCTGTTATTTTACCCACGCGACGCCACTGCCCTACAGACCCTAACCCTACAGACCCTAACCCATGGTCTGAAAGAGACAAACCCTACCCTACAGACCCTAACCCACAGTCTGAAAGAGACCAACCCTACCCTACAGACCCTAACCCTACAGACACTAACCCTACAGACCCTAACCCACGGTCTGAAAGAGACCAACCCTACCCTACAGACCCTAACCCTACAGACCCTAACCCTACAGACCCTAACCCATGGTCTGAAAGAGACCAACCCTACCCTACAGACCCTAACCCACAGTCTGAAAGAGACCAACCCTACCCTACAGACCCTAACCCTACAGACCCTAACCCTACAGACCCTAACCCACGGTCTGAAAGAGACCAACCCTACCCTACAGACACTAACCCTACAGACCCTAACCCACGGTCTGAAAGAGACCAACAGAAGCAGAGCTGCTGCTACTTTGCATTAATTTCCCGACAATAAGTAGAGATTCCAGTAGTGGCTTCATCATGTTGGGGAGTGATTCAGGTGGCTGTCCAGAGGGATAATATTTACTCAACTACCTCTGAAGGATGAAGCCACACCTCACACGCACACACACCTCACACGCTAGCACACACACACACACACGCACGCACGCACACACGCATGCACGCACGCACACACACACACACACACACACACACACACACACACACACACACAGACATACATACACGCACAGAGACACACACACAGACGTGCCCTGCCCCCATTGCGGCAGTGGAGTGACAGTGAGCTGACCGATGTGATTTGATGGCAGTGTGTGTGTGTGTGAGGGGCGGGGGGTGTGTGCATCTGTCTGCATGTGTGTGTGTGGTGTGTGCATCTGTCTGCATGTGTGTGCGTGTGTGTGTGTGTGTGTGTGTGTGTGTGTGTGTGTGTGTGTATGTGTGTGGTGTGTGCATCTGTCTGCATGTGTGTGTGTGGTGTGTGCATCTGTCTGCATGTGTGTGCGTGTGTGTGTGTGTGTGTGTGTGTGTGTATGTGTGTGGTGTGTGCATCTGTCTGCATGTATGTGCAAGCACTTCTTCCTTTGAGTGTGTATCTGTGTGTGTATCTGTGCATGTGTGTGTGTGTGTGTGTGTGTGTGTGTGTGTGTGTGTGTGTGTGTGTGTGTGTGCGCGTGCGTGCATGCGTGCATGCGTGCGCATGTGCGTGTGTGTGTGTGTGCGTGCGTGTGTTGGTTTATATATACTTGTGAGGACATACCATTGACCCCAGACCTTTCTTGTGAGGACATTCAGAAATAAAATGCTTTAGATGACTTTGAAATTATTCAAAAGTCCCAAAAATAACTTTTTCAGAAAAGGTCCTCAAATGGATATAAATGTTAAATTTGTTAAAACTCATCAGCACTCCTTCAGGTCACACTCGATGCAATAACATTATTGCATAGATTCAGCAAAGTATTGTTTGGCTGAACATCATATTCAAATCTTAACGTTTTAGTACGTATACCAACTCTTTGGGATCCTCTGGTCCATTTAGGAAATCCCTGAACATGAATTTGTATTTGTTTGTGATAGATTATTAGTTACTGGGTATTTCAAAGTACCTCATATTTGGTACCATTCTGAATCTAACAACTAGGGCTTTCCAATGATATAAAATAAGTGTATGATTATCATCATAATTTGTATTATTATGGTTCATATGTAGTTGCACTTAAACTTGTTGAAATTAAACTTGGAAAATAAAAATAAATGTTCAAGCACTTTCCTTGCTTTATTCAGATGTATGTGTAATGAATGGAATGTAGACAATATTGTTGGCAATATAGAACAGCTGACAGATTAGAAATAGCATATATGGTTCAAAAGTTATGAATTCATTAATGAAACTAGATTAGATTAAAAATAATTAAAACATTTCTTTTTACATATTGTGACGGTAATTATAAAACGTTCATGTCTGTGTTAAAAATGTTCTTCAAACTTACCCCATTCTCTTCATAGAGCCTTGTCTTCCTCCATACTCTCTGCCGCCCTAGAACCATCTTTCCTGGGTAGGGTAGGAGCGTGGCTTGCCCTGGGTCTTCCTGGTTCTCAGCTGTATGTTATTAGCCAATGCTAGCATGGAAGCTAGCATCCAGCAGCAGGCCTTGTCGTCAATTCTACGTTGATAAAATGAAATATGTTATATATACGAATATGAGCCACAAATGAATACACTAAATACAGCACTCCTCACTAACACCCGGTCCCGCGAACACATCACTCCTGTCCTCCACTCCCTCCACTGGCTCCCGATCAAACCCAGCATAAACTTTAAAACACTACTCCTCACCTTCAAAGCCCTCCACAGCCTGGCCCCCCCCTACCTGACTGATCTCCTTCTTCCCTACCGCCACACCCGTTCCCTCCGGTCCTCCTCCACTGCCTCCCTCACTGTCCCGACATCCAAGCTTAAAAACTTCGGAGATCGGGCCTTCTCTCGTACTGCACCCCGACTCTGGAACTCCCTCCCCCAGTCCATCAGAGACTCCCCTACACTCTCCACCTTCAAAGCTCGCCTCAAAACCCACCTGTTCTCCCTTGCCTTCAACCCCCCTCACCCTTAACCCCCCCCCCCTCCCCTCCAACCTGATTGATGTCTGTCTCCAGTCTTTTTTGTGCTTTCATGCTGTCTCCCCTGTTCCCCCCATGGTCTCATGTTCCTTTTGTTTTTGTTTCTTTGTTGTTTCTTTGTTTTTGTTTCTTTGCTTTCGTTTCTTTGTTTGTACTCTTGCTCCCGACTACTGTCAGCGACTTCGGGTTACTGAGAAGCGCTATATAAATTAAATTAATAATTATTATTTTAATTAGCACTGTGGCTATTTAAAAACACTGCATTTGCGAAATAAATACGTCAATTCTGTTCACGTTAGTCACGTGTTAGCTCAGCAGCTAGTGCTAATGTTACCTCAACACAACTCTCCAGCCTTCGGGTGAAAATATTAGCACACAGCGGTACTTTTCAAAACAAGCTTTTTGATTGGAAAATATGACCAGAATCTCTGGAAAAACATCTCACAAACACTATAGACGGTCATAAACGTTAACAAATGCTATAATAAGTCCAACAAATTACTATAAACAGTACTTACACGGTCGTTTCGAAATGCGCGAACAAGCTCTGATTCCACGGAGAAATTTATTCTATGGCTGACCGTTCTGGGAAAATATACTGAAAAACTTGGCGCGCCGTCAAGCGGGGCTTTTATAGAGATCCTCTAAGACCTGCGGACTAATACTTGGTGTGATGGTAGTGGTATGTCTTCCAAATAAGGCTTAAAAAGATGGTGTCCTTCTGCCAAAAACTCGACAAATAGGACCTGAATCCCTGGCCGCTCCCCTTTTATCGCGCCCGCGATATCAGGGATGTGGAACAGTCAATTGCAGTTAGTCAATGCTAGCTAGCAGGCTAGGAGCAGGGGGTGGGGGTAGGGGGAGAGATGGCTGGCCCCAACGGAGATCAGTGGAGCTTGGAGTGTGACAGAGCTGCTTTGTACTTC
This sequence comes from Notolepis coatsorum, assembly GCF_963971535.1. Classification (NCBI taxonomy): domain Eukaryota; kingdom Metazoa; phylum Chordata; class Actinopteri; order Aulopiformes; family Paralepididae; genus Notolepis; species Notolepis coatsorum. The sequence goes on from NC_140167.1 coordinate 214,248,328, forward strand.
ATCAACCTTTATTTATCCTCGAAATTACAATTGAGGTCACCCTCATTTTCAATGTAGTCGAGACTTTACAGACATTTCAATGCACACATTTCTACAATATAACAATAACAAATATGAATAACTATCTACATAGTACTCTCAGTCCAGAGTGCACCACAGCAATTAGTATAAAAAAAATATATATATATATATATATATATATATAAAATAAATAAATAAATAATTGCATAAACTTCAGACATAAGAATAGGTGTAACTGAGGGGTTACAAAACCCTGACTGTATTAAAGATTGTGATAGATTAAACCACTACTACATATTATTATTATTATTATTACTTGCCAGACAGTACAGTTATTATGGCAGACACTCAAATAGACGGCACGGTGACAAAGAGATATCATTTACAGTATTTTATTATTATGCAGAGATACAACTGATAATTACTGGGTCGCTCTTTTATGGCGAATGATATTAGAAAGTCAGAGAGTAGCAAAGTCAGTGGGAATGAATAATTCCTAGGCTAAGTATACTAGACCAGACGCCGCATGGCGTGAGATGGCAATATAGTGGGCAAACGAGGGTATAGCTGGAGACTGGTGATATCCTCCCACAGAGTTGTAAGCTCCAGAGGAATGAAGAATATACGGATACTCAGGCTGGTCACTTGAAGAAAGGGGTTCTCATACGGATCCGGTCTTTATAATCCAAGTGCTCGGTAGCAAGGTAATAGCTGTAATCCAATGCCCGATAGCAATGATGATAGCCAGCCAGCTTCGTCCCCGAAGCTAGCCCGATGTAGAATCTTCAGGGTAGTTAAATCCAAACGACAATGGTATTAACGATGCTCTTCTCCACGGTACGACGTTTCCACAAGTCACTATAATCCACCAATAATGGTTCTACAATATCGCTGCGGTAGGTTCCAATGCTCACATGTCCAATAGTTCTGCTGCTAGGTCCATCTCGTGTTCTGGCACTAATTACTTTAAGTCCACACACACTTGCTAAGGTTCACGCTAGTTACTAAACGAACGAACTGCTTGTTAATGCTGCACACCGAACAAACTGCTGTAATACGAGCTCTTTACTTCACGTTAGGTTAGGTCGAACTTGACTCTGCTACTAGACGAATGGGTTAACGTTAGGTTCAACTGCTGCTACTTTACTTCTGATGAACTGCTCCTGTTTTCGCCTTCCACAATATATATACTTAGAGGGCTTTCTAGGGCGCAACCGAAGCTCTTGTCCGGAATCAATGCGCTGCCCAAGGGCATGTCTCAACTTGTCCAGACTCGTCTTTGAACTTGTCTGAGGGGCGCGATTCTTGGCACCGCCAGCATCAAGGGCATTATCCAATGAGGAAAGCGAATAATGCTATGATTCAAACGGAGGCTTAAAGGGATATAGCTTATATATATAAATAATATACAAGTTATATAAAACAATAAAACGTAGATTCTCAGTGTTAATCTGGCCCTTCACAACAATAGGTATAAAAGACAATAAAAGTAATGTAATGTAGACGTGCAGATTTGATGTATGTGTGTGTAAATGAATGAACCTAAATATGTAGTTTGACTGATAGATAGACAAAATGGGTTTATTTATGTTGATTTAATTTGGTTGTGTTGATGTTAAATTTTTTTTTTTTTTTTTGCAAAATGGGTATATTCTGGATGGTTTTACACAATATGTCTATCGGTGTGTTGTGTGTGTGTAGGGGCAGGTATATATAAGATTTTTTCTTCTTCCTGTTCCTTTCGGCCATGGTATTTTTGGTGAATTATATGAATATGTACTGTTGGACTGTGGTAATTCCATGTAGGAATAAATAAATGATGATGATGATGAAGATTGGCATAAAATAAGTACAATAGTACAATGTCGCTCGAAGGCATGTGAACCCCCCCCGGAACAGCCAGTCGCCGGAACACCTCACACATCAATCCCCACCACATCCCCATCCAAGACACACCCCCAATAAAGCACTTACTTGGGTAAGTTAGCTATGTAATGGTATTGTTTATTTGGGACTAGGCACAGACTTTAGGTCCTTTAGAGGTGAAAGTAAAAACAATGGTTACATGATATGAAAGTACAGGTTCTTACCATCAAGTTTTACCAATGTTCAGGAGTAGGCTGTTATCCCGGGACCAGCGTGCCAGTTCATCAACCTCCTCCCAACACCAGCGTGCCAGTTCATCATCCTCCTCCCGGCACCACCGTGCCAGTTCATCAACCTCCTCCCGGCACCAGCGTGCCAGTTCATCAACCTCCTCCCGGCACCAGCGTGCCAGTTCATCAACCTCCTCCCGGCACCAGCGTGCCAGTTCATCAACCTCCTCCTGGTAGGCCTTAACCCTAACCCTTCTCGTCATTGTTAGAGATAAGATTCAAGATTCAAGAGTTGGCACATGGTATCTGAACCAATGGCACACTAGTAAGTGTGTAAGAGAGGAACCTTTTTGGAAATGTTGAAGTGTCCTCTATACAGGATTATTATTTTTTAAGTTTAATTAAATATCAACATTATCTGGCTATCCTCAGTAAATACTAGGAGTCCTTTAGCTCTGGGGTAAATAGTGTGGTATCATCATGGTTCATAAGACATAGATTGAAAAGTATCTGCCCGATTTGTACAAGTGATGGCTAATTTTGAAGGTATGAACCTGTACTTTCATATCATGTAAAAAAGAAAAATGTGAAGATCCCTCTAAAGGACCCAGAGTCTGTGCCTGGTCACAAATACACACGAAAGACACGTGCACACAAAAATGTATACACATGCAAAGACATGACTTAGTTTTATATAGCGCCTTTCAGAAGACCCAAGGTCGCTTTACATAGGGGGGAGGGGGGGAACAACAAAAGTAACAAGCATAGTGGACAGACACAACATACAAATTGATAAATTAAAGGCCAAGTTGAAGAGGTGGGTTTTTAGGAGTTTTTTGAATGAGTCCAGAGTTGGGGCGGTGCGGAGTTCTGCGGGGAGGGAGTTCCAGAGGGTGGGAGCTGCCACACTGAAAGCTCTGTCCCCGAAGGTCCGCAGTCTGGTTCGGGGGATGGAGAGCTGACCAGTGTCTGTGGATCGCAGGGGCCGTGACTGAGTGTAGGGGTGGAGGAGGTCAGTGAGGTACTGAGGTGCCAAAGCGTGGAGGGATATGTAGGTGAGCAGGAGGGTTTTGTAGGTGATGCAGGATTTGATGGGGAGTCAGTGGAGGTGGATGAGGGTGGGGGTGATGTGCTGCCAGGGTTTGGTGAGAGTGGCAACATACTGGAGCCTGTCCAGGGTATTGCTTGGAACCCCGGACTTCCCTCACTTGCACACAAACATGTATACACGCACATGCAGGGCCGCCTGGGAGAAATGCGAGGCCCTGTGCGAGATTTAAACGCGAGGCCCCCCCCCCCCCTCAATATACAGTGTACAGAGAGAGAGACACATTGGAAAGAAATTGAAATGCTATTTGGCCCTAAACAGAGAGTACACAGTGGCAGAATACCTGAGCACTGTGACTGAAGATCCTTGACTAGGTACAGACTCAGCGAGCACAGCCTAGCCATCGAGAAAGAGACTGTGTGTGTTAGAAAGAGAGAGAGAGAGAGAGAGCATGTGTGTTAGAGAGAGAGCATGTATGAGAGAGATAAGCAAAGATGACCCCCTAAAGGATATTCAACTTTTAATGAAAGAACAAAACAGAAGGAAAAGATAACTTCACAAAGGCAACATGAATATACATAGATCCAAAAGGACAAAGATCAACACTTAAATCCAAAGAGAAGAGGGTCTATACCAGAGAAAACAAAGCAGCAAGGAGCCAATGGCCGACAGCTAAAGGCTAGCCAGGTAGGCTACTGACACCAGGCCACACACAGCTTTGGCCAACGGCCCAACGCTACCCAAGCTACACAAACGACCAAGACAATGAATTCACACACAGCACATGTCGTATCTCCAAATGTTGTGAAGTAACATATGTTTTGCCTGGAAAAAAACATCGTTATTAACAAAACATTCGGGAGGGGAAGGAAGGAAGAGTGGGGTAATGTCATGACATTTTCATTAATCTTACCTGCACCAAGGAACGCAGGGCGAAAGGCCGCAACACAGGTCTCCACGTTGACGAAAGGCCTCTCGCTGGCGGGACAAAAATAACCCCCTGCTATTCTCACGGCTAATGTCAATGGTCGTAGCACAAGCTAACAGCTAACTCAAGGCTAACTGATAGCATCAAACGAACGTTCCCAGCCGAGCGCAGCCGGCAGCTAAACAGCTAACTGGCTAACAGTTAGCTCAACCAGGCTATCGATAACCATTAGCTAACGCAGAAGCAAGCTATGCGGCTACATTCATACAGGTGCTGACACCATGCCACACACCGTTAGCTACTAGTAGTACTACAACAGCTAGTCGGCCAGTTTAGCTCCAGAGAGAGAGAGAGAGAGAGAGAGTGATGTCCACGGCGGGAATAGAATAGAGTTAATAGAATAGGTTAAAAACTCACCAAACGTCCAAGAGGATGGAGACAACTGCGTGGAGTTGACGAAGTTCATCTGCCAAACGACCATCCTCTTCATCTTGGCTGTATGCGCTGTCTCTAGGTTAGCTAACGCTAGTTAGCCTTTAGCTAAGCTAGCTACTAGCCGACATCATCATGGCTATACCATGACAAGGCTCCGGCCATTTGTCCCGCCAGCGAGAGGCCTTTCGTCAACGTTCCTTGGTGACCGACCGACTGATAATGACCGACCTCTTTCTTCGTCTTGGCTGGCATAACTAAGCATAATAGTCAAAAGCTGCACGCGCGGAATAGTCAAACGCAGCTGACTCACGCCGGCGTACTACACATGATGTAAGTTTAACCACTCCCTTCGTTGAAACCAATAGTATGTCTGCTGCAGAGCCCCAGAGGCTGAGCTCCAATAGTGAGTATGTCACTGCAGACCCAGGAACAAGTCAGACACATTCTACAAACGTGTCTAATGTGAAATATATAAGCATATAAGCAAAACTAGATTTTAGGTCTGTGATGAAAAAGGGCCTCGCGGGAAGGGGGGCCTCGCAAAAAAAAAAAAAAAAAAAATAATAAAAAAAAAAAAAAAAAAAAAAAAAACATTATTTTGCGAGGCCCCCGTTCCCGCGAGGCCCTGTGCGACCGCACTGCTCGCACACCCCCTGAGGCGGCCCTGCGCACATGTGGTATAAACACAATTCAGGATGTCCATTATATTCACACGTGTGCACACATGGGCACACACACGCGCACGCACACACATGCTGTCCTTGGCTGATTTATGCCCCCTGTTGTGGGCCAGCCTAGACAGAATGTAAGTGTCTGGCTCCGTGGGAATGGGCGAGGCGAGGCTATTCCCTAAAAGGTTAATTAAATCACTTGCACTAATTTATTCGAATTACCCGGCCTGATTAGGAGAACCCCCTCCTTTCACAACCATGTCGCAATGAGAGAAAGAGAGAGAGAAAGACTGAGTGCATGTGTGTGTGCCTGCGTGTGTGTGTGTATGTGTGTGTGTGTGCCTGCGTGTGTGTGTGTGCGTGTGTGTGTGTGTGTGTGTGTGTGTGTGTGTGTGTGTGTGTGTGTGCCTGCGTGCGTGTATGCTTGTGTGTGCATGAAAGCGACACATGCATGTATGAACACAGATATTGTCTTATTGTTATGATTGTATGTGCTGTGTGATTTATTTTTGCTAATTCCTGTAGGTACAGTACACTCGACACGACTGTAAATGAGGGAAACCCCAGTTGCCTTTCAAATTTAAAGCTGTGTCTTATAAATGGCCTTTTCCAGTGTTTAGCATTGTTTCCTAGCAATGGGAGATTATATCAATGTGGTCTGTGTGTCTCTAATTATAGTTTTGACTCACCAGTCTGAGATCTCCCCTCACTCAACTAAGCCATTCTGATTTGACTGTTTTGCTGACGTGAATATGGCACTGATCTGCATAACTAACGCCCCCTCTATGGTTGTAGCGCAACCATTCGCTCAACAGCAGAGCGAGTGGAAATACCTTCACCTCCTCAAACGGGTGGGTGCCGACAGAGAGAGGCAGAGAACGAGCGAGCGAGAGAGAGGGTGAGAGATATAGAGAGAGAAGGAGAGAGATAGAGAGGGAGAGAGAGAGAGAAATGGACAGGAGCCGGCGCGCCGGGAAACACACACGCATTTACACACAACCTCGACCGGTGCACAGGGAAACACACACGCATTTACACACAACCTCGACCGGTGCACAGGGAAACACACACGCATTTACACACAACCTCGACCGGTGCACAGGGAAACACACACGCATTTACACACAACCTCGACCGGCGCACATGGGGCTTCTCCCTGGGAGCACTCGCATATCATTGTCAAAATATCTTTGACTCCGTGGGCTACTGGGTGGCATAGTGGAGATTGCACTCGTCACCAATGCAAGAGGCTGCGGTCTCGACTCCCGGAGTCAGCATTGCCTACGGCTTGGGCCAGTCGTCATACTATCTCAATTGGCAGAGGTAGTGGGTGGAAAGTCGATGGGTGGGGATTGGACGTTGTGGACAGCGACTCCTACAGGTCGGTTGGGTGACGCCCCAGATAGCAAAAAATTAGTGAATCAATGTTGAAATAGGGTTAGGCAGAAATATTGAATCTATGTTGAAGCCTGACATCGAAATTATACAAATCGTTGTCTATGACTTACATGTTGAATCAACGTTAGGTGTCAACCATAACTGATACTATATCAATGTTGATTCAACCATCATCTAAATGGTAATCTACATGGACATTTTAGTTGATTTTATATTGAATCAATATTAGGCATCAATGTTTATTCAACCATAATCTAAATGGTAATCTACTTGTACATTTGTAACTTGTACATCTACTTGTAAAGTTAAGGAATCAATACTGATTAATGTTCATTTTACATAGAAATATTGCTGCTGATATGTATACATCATAACATTACATGTTTGTTTCCTGCTGTTAAACACACTATTGTTGTTCAAAATTCTTATATGACCATATTTCGAAAAATGTGTTAACAAAAGTTACAACATAGCTTTAATATAAAAATTGAGCTCACTGACTGAAATGTCCAACAAAAAGCATCAATTGTCAAATAATATTGATCACATTAACTATACTAGATGTTTTTGAGGAAATTAGAAAGGGAACAACAACTTAACCCTTGTGTCTGATCAGATTCTTATTTGTTTGATAACTTTGCAGTGATTATGTTTGTAGCCAATATAATATGTGGCATCATCTTTTAATTATCTTGTATTTTTTTTTACTCTCTTTCATAAATTGTTTATTCAACTTCAGCCCGATCATAACCACCACATATTGTTTTTTTTGTCATATTTAACAACTCTTTTCAGAAAAGTGGGAGTATTTCATTACAAAAAAAATATAAAAAGTGGTTATGATCAGGGCTGAAATTGAAATATTTATGGAAAAGAAAGTGGGAAATTATTTCAACATAATCTTTTTATGGAGTTTTTCAATTTAGTCCCCTAATAAGAGTATAATACTTTAGTTTTCAGACACAAGGGTTAAATAACAATGGCAGAGGATTTGAATTTAAACACAGTGGAGCTCAGATGATCTTTTTTTTTTTTTATTTATTTTTATTATTGCAAAACAAAAAATTATTAAAAGTCAGTACTCAACACACAATGCATAATGAAACTTTCAGTAAAGGTGGTTAAAATATATGCAAGTACAGAAACAGGATAAAACAAAAATAGTCTATAATAACATTTTAACCGTATACAGTGTATATCCAGCGAAATTACAATTATATAAATGTTAGTATATAATATACCCCTAATACCTATTTTCTAAAACCCTACACACATATGCTCCAGCTCAAACCCCCCCCTCCCGGACCCCCTCTTGGATAGTACCTCCATTATCCCTCACTCCTAACCAGACACTACCATTATAAGCTAGCTTTTATTCTCTCCACCACTTCTAACCACATTGACATTTTGGATTCATTGAGCCCCAGAATTCTTGCTGTAGATATTTCTTGATATATCACATCGAGATATGTAAGAAACCACACTTTTCGGCACATTTTTTCCGGTTGAAACCAACGTGATGCGATCAGTTTTTTAGCTACTGTGATACCCGATAAAACCAATCTTTTTAGTTGTGGATTCACTGCAAACTCAAAAACATCATTCAATAGTAATACCGCGGGGTGTACAGGTATATTCCAAAATACGAGTATTGATAATTGTTGGGACACATCTTTCCAGAATGCCTTAACTGGTGGGCAGTCCCAATACATGTGCATAAATGTTCCTTCGTCCCCATTTGTACATTGGGAGCATTTGGAGTCTTGTATAAGCCCCATTTTGCACAGCCTTATAGGAGTCAAGTATGTCCTGTGAATATAGTTCAGATTGATTTGTTGATGATCCGGGTTCCTTGATGTAAGTCGGACATTTGCCCAGGCTCCTTGCCAATCAAAGTCATATTCCAGGTCTGGTATATCCCTCCTCCAGACAGTGTCTAGTTGAAGGGTTTCATACGAGGATGTTAGTAATTGATAATAAAAACCTGATACAAAACCTCCCAATGTATCTCTTTCATAGAAAAATTTGTGGTATCTGTGGTGTTCAATTGGTATGAGTAATGGAACACCGTGAGATCTCATACAAAGTCGTAACTGTATGTAAAAAAGCCATGTGGACTCGGTGAGGTTAAACTTTATGCATATTTCGACATAACTACAGAGGCCCTTGTTATTAAAAATATCCCCTAATGAGTGTATGCCTTTCTCTTCCCATATAGGGAATCTTATAGGTCGTTTTCCCATTAAGAGTGCATTGTTATTGAATATGGGAGTGTGATTATGCCATTCTTGAGGGTTAGGATATTTCTTTTGTGTTTCCCGCCATGTTCTGATTGCATGGGTAATTATTGGGCCAAATTCTCGCTCACAATGCTTGATTGAAAGTTTAGTGTGTGCTATGTCTTTCAGTCTCTGTGGGGCTACTATGTTTTCTTCTAATTCTCTCCAAGATACCAAAGCCTGGGGGTCAAACCATATCTTCAATGGTCTTAATGTGAAGGCCTTAAAATATTGTAAAAAATCTGGGACTGCCATGCCACCGTCTGCTTTATTTCTCTGTGCGGTGGATCTTTTTATGCGAGGTGGTTTGTTATTCCAAATAAATTTGTATGTGGAGGTTTGTAATCTTTTCCAGTAGCCCTCTGGAGGAGGTAACGGAAGCATTGAGCTGAAGAAATTGATTCTTGGTAATACATCCATCTTAACTATTGATACCCTTGCCTGTACTGAGTTTTTAAGTTTTGCCCACCTGTCCAGGTCGTCTTTGATTTTGTTCTGTATTTTTGTGTAATTGTGCTTCACCGTTTGTCTTATGGTGGGAAATATTTCCACACCCAAGCATCTGAAATGTTTGACCATGGGTATCGCACCTGGGAGGGTTGTGTCTTTTTTTGCACTGGTGTTAAGAGGAAGAAAAGCCGACTTAGGCCAATTTATTTTAAATCCCGATAAATCACCAAAGTTCTCTATCAACTTGAGTATATGCGGCAATGTGTTGTTGGGGTTTTGCATGAACAATATTACGTCGTCCGCATATAAACTAATTTTATGATGTGTGCCCTTGATTACTATTGGTTCTATGTGTTGGGATTGTCTTATAAATTGTGCTAAAGGTTCTAATGATAGATCGAATAGTCCGGGACTAAGAGGGCAACCCTGTCTGGCTGAGCGTGATACCGGAAAGATATCGGAGATGAATGTGCCTGTTGTAATCCTGGCCGATGGGTCCTTGTATAGTACTTTAATCATATCAATGAATCCTTTTCCTAACCCCATCCTTTCTAATACTGCCCATAGAAACGACCATTCCAACCTGTCAAATGCTTTCATAGCATCCAGGGATAGTATCGCCTTAGGTGTGGTGTCCTCTTTGTCTGCATCTAGTACGTGCAGTATTCGCCTTATGTTATCATTGATCAGGCGACCTTTTATGAAGCCTGTTTGGTCCGGATGAACTAAAGACGTCATATGCTTTTGCAATCTGATGGCTAATATCTTAGAGTACAGTTTGACATCGGTTCCGAGGAGGCTTAAAGGACGGTAACTACCGCACTCAGTGGGGTCTTTGTCTTTTTTGTGAAGAACTGAAATGAGTGCGATATTTTGGTGTTTATGGAAGCTTCCCTCTTTGACTGAGTATAAGATCATATTTAGTAATAAGGGTCCAAATATGTCCCAGCAAGAAATGTACATTTCTGATGGGATACCGTCAATTCCCGGAGCCTTGCCGTTTTTCATTCCGGATATGGCCTTCTTGAGTTCTTCTAATGTGATCGGTACTTCTAACTGTTTAGCGTCGTCCTCCGTAAGTTTAGGGAGAGTAATTTGATTAAGATATGTGTCTAATTTGTCTTGATCAAAGGTCGTTTCTGAATTATATAAATCGGAGTAGAATTCTTTGAATGTATCGTTTATTATTTTGGGTTCTGTTACTAGAGCTTGTTGTTTCCTAATGGCAGTTATATCTGCAAATTTTGCATTAATTCTTAGTCGCATGGCTAATAGGTGACTAGGTTTAGAGCCTTGGAAGTACTGCTGTTGTCTTGTGCTGCGTATTTGCAATTCCGATTTTTGTCTGTATATTGCTTTGATCTCTGTCTTTAGAATGTTAACTTGGTTTTCTAGTCTAGTAGAGTTGTTGTATTTTAAAGAATTAAAAAGCGTTGATGTGAAGTGCCACAGAACAAGTGACACTTTTTGACAATGACATCCTGAGTCGTTCCAATACAGCCCTATATATCTATTTTTCACATGTAATCATATGCTTCATTTTTCCATTATTCAATTGACGATGGACAAAGACCTCACAGGATGGCAGAGTGGGTGTAAAGTGTCACAAAACAAGCGACACTTTTGGACAATGACATCCTGAGTCGTTCCTATGTGACCAGTATAATCTTTAAACTGAACTCTGGAGGATAGCTGGCTCTACTTATAAAAAATGGAAATGAGCCTTTAATATCTGCAGACAAGGTCCCGGGTGTCTGTGAGAAGGGAGGAACCCTGGGGAATGTGGGCCTCTGCAGAAGAGAGAGAGAGACACACACACACAAGGAGAGAGACATAGTGTGAGAGAGAGACACACACACACGCACACACACACAAGGAGAGAGACATAGTGTGAGAGAGAGACACACACACACGCACACACACACAAGGAGAGAGACATAGTGTGAGAGAGAGACACACACACACAAGGAGAGAGACATAGTGTGAGAGAGAGACACACACACACAAGGAGAGAGACATAGTGTGAGAGAGAGACACACACACACGCACACACACACAAGGAGAGAGACATAGTGTGAGAGAGAGACACACACACACAAGGAGAGAGACATAGTGTGAGAGAGAGACACACACACACAAGGAGAGAGACATAGTGTGAGAGAGAGACACACACACACGCACACACACACAAGGAGAGAGACATAGTGTGAGAGAGAGACACACACACACGCACACACACACAAGGAGAGGAGAGAGACATAGTGTGAGAGAGAGACACACACACACGCACACACACACAAGGAGAGAGACATAGTGTGAGAGAGAGACACACACACACGCACACACACACAAGGAGAGAGACATAGTGTGAGAGAGAGACACACACACACGCACACACACACAAGGAGAGGAGAGAGACATAGTGTGAGAGAGAGACACACACACACGCACACACACACAAGGAGAGAGACATAGTGTGAGAGAGAGACACACACACACGCACACACACACAGAGATATAGACAGAGAGACAGACAGAGATGGAGAGAAGGAAAGAGACATAGACAAAGAGAGAGAGACCGAATAGTTGTATGGTATTAGGTAGAACAGGGAATTGAACCCTATACCAGTATCGTATGTGTGAAATGCCACAGTTTATATAAATCTTTAAAACTAAACTCTGGAAAGACTATGATGGAACTGAGCCTTTAAATGTCTCCATAAAGAGAGGTCTGTTCTCCACAGTGCTTCACAGGCAAAAGGGAGGAAACCTGCGGAATGTGGGCCCCAGCGAAGGAGATAAGAGAGCTGTAAGATGTTAACCCTTTCAGACAGGAAGGGGAGGAAGGGTTGCTGGTTGAAGTCTTGAATCAGAAGAGGAAGGAGAGGAGAGCAGACTATAATGACTATAATGTAATGTAAACTAATGTAATATAGTACACCGAGTACTGTATTGTACCTGTAACCTATTGTACCTGTATATATCTGTATATGTATGTGTTGGGCTATGTAAGATATATTACGGCAGTCTGCCTCGTCCTCGTCTCAGAACTAAAGAGGCCCATGGAAGAAGGGGAGTCAGGAAGTTAACCCTTACAGTGAGCCAGCAGAACAGACATGCTCTGTTCCAGCAAAAACGTTACAATTACTTTTTCGAGTTACGGCCTAGTGGAGTAAAATGGGAGTAGAGCCAGTCCCCACGAGCCGTGCATTGACTGGCTGGTGAAATGACATCACGGTGACAGCGCTGTATTTGGACCAATAAGCAGAAGAGACCATGGGGCCCTTTATAAGGGCCAACTGGCGAGATCACAGGCAAGATTTTTACACTGAGCTGGAGAGAGAGGAAGCAGATGCTTAGAGACTTTTTTGAGAGATTTTGAGGAGAGGACTGAAACCTGATATATAAAAAGCGAGGGCTTCCTAGCCCAAAGACACTGTTTGTAAGGGGAGACTGGATGTGAAGCGAAGCCAAAACGGCCGTTCACAGAAAGGCGAGGGCTCCCTAGCCCAAAGACACTGTTTGTAAGGGGAGACTGGATGTGAAGCGAAGCCAAAACGGCCGTTCACAGAAAGGCGAGGGCTCCCTAGCCCAAAGACACTGTTTGTAAGGAGCGGGAGCTGGATGTGAAGCGAAGTCAAAACGACCGTTCACAGAAAGGCGAGGGCTCCCTAGCCCAGAGACACTGTTTGCAAGGAGGGGGAGCTGGATGTGAAGCGAAGTCAAAACGACCGTTCACAGAAAGGCGAGGGCTCCCTAGCCCAAAGACACTGTTTGTAAGGAGGGGGAGCTGGATGTGAAGCGAAGTCAAAACGACCGTTCACAGAAAGGCGAGGGCTCCCTAGCCCAAAGACACTGTTTGTAAGGAGCGGGAGCTGGATGTGAAGCGAAGTCAAAACGACCGTTCACAGAAAGGCGAGGGCTCCCTAGCCCAGAGACACTGTTTGTAAGGAGGGGAGACGATGTGAAGCGAAGTCAAAACGACCGTTCACAGAAAAGCGAGGGCTCCCTAGCCCAGAGACACTGTTTGTAAGGAGGAGAGACTGGATGTGAAGCGCAGTCAAAAAGACCGTTCACAGAACTGGAAGCTAACTAGCACTACATCGGCTAACAAGCCAGTGCTAACACCCATGAGCTGGCCCTAGCCAGACGGAAGACCCATGAGCTGGCCAGACGGAAGCTAACTAGCACGACATCGGCTAACAAGCCAGTGCTAACACCCATGAGCTGGCCGTAGCCAGACGAGAGCCAACTAGCTCACCACAGGCTAACAAAGCCAGGAGCTAACAGCAGGCGAAGTAGCCGGAGCTAGCGACCAATGCTAGCTCAGGAGGAGCTGGCACAACCAAAGCTAGCACAAGAGAAGCTAGTTCGCATCTTGAGACATCTCAAAAGACTGGAGATTCCCGAAAGGGCCTCAATGGCGCAACGGATGGAAAGAGGAGTAAGCACCCCCGGTCAAGATCCAGGGGATAACATGGTGGAAAGACTGATCCCACAGGTGCGAGACGGGAGCATGTCTCTCAGTGTTGCAGCCGAATCAGTCATGAATGGAACACCCATGCAGGGATCATGCTTTCTGCTTGAAAAGCTATTCGGAGGAGTCCCAGGGGGTAACCTACTGGCAGCCCGATGCGCAGCATGGTCACAAGACCAGCTACGTATCGAGTGTAGGCTGTATGACCAAGTCATAATGCTATCTGACAAAAGGGGGGCCTCCCAGGAGCCTCCCCCGAAAACAACCAAGGAGAGAACAAGGAAGAAGAATTACATATACCTACCTCCAGACGAGTGGGCCGCATTAACCCCAGAACAGCAAGCAGAAAGGAAGGCAACAAGGGAGGAATTCAAATCCCGGAAGAAGAATTACATATACCTACCTCCAGACGAGTGGGCCGCATTAACCCCAGAACAGCAAGCAGAAAGGAAGGCAACAAGGGAGGAATTCAAATCCCGGAAGAAGAATTACATATACCTACCTCCAGACGAGTGGGCCGCATTAACCCCAGAACAGCAAGCAGAAAGGAAGGCAACAAGGGAGGAATTCAAATCCCGGAAGAAGAATTACATATACCTACCTCCAGACGAGTGGGCCGCATTAACCCCAGAACAGCAAGCAGAAAGGAAGGCAACAAGGGAGGAATTCAAATCCCAGAAGAAGAATTACCTATACCTACCTCCAGACGAGTAGGCCGCACTAACCCCCGAGCAGCAAGCAGAGATAGGGGCAACAAAGGGAGAAATTACCTTCGGGGGCCCTGACACATGACACTCAAGCTAGTGCAACCTGCACTTGACGGGAGAAACATGGGGGAGAAACTAACCCCAGAACAGCAAGCAGAGATGAGGGCAACAAAGGGAGAAATTACCTTCGGGGGCCCTGACACGTGACACTCAAGCAAGTGCAAACTGCACTTGACATACCGCTCATCTGTCAAGAGGAAGAATATGTAGTGTTATTGTCATTTAGGAAGGAACATGACATAGAATACTACATGCATTTTGTATATATTTTAAGTATAATATGTAAAGATGTCCGTCCTTGCTCTAAACCCAGAGTAAAGTAAAGTGAATTTGTAATCTATTTCATTCAGAAGGGATTTCCTGACAGCAACCATTTGGTAGGTTAGCACCCTACCAACCATATCAGCTGCATGAGATGTACACTCACCAGCGCCTATGGGTAACAAATTGAGACTCTGCAAACTCTCATCGAGCTTAGCACCTTGACGCGGGGGGACAGAGCGAGCATCAGGGTCTCTGTATCCGACGGGCCTATCAGATTTGTGGAGACTCAGCATACAGGACGCTGTGGTGCTTAGGCGGCCAAGTCACTGGTTTATAGGTCTGTCAAAACGGATTGGAGGTTCCGGGGCTTAGAACATGAGTTCAAGTGAGTTGGGCTGTATACTAATTAAATAGGTATCAACAGCCGAATGAATATTAACTGAAATAACTGCTGTCAGGTGTCTCTGGAGTAGAATTAGTTACAGATTTGAGTCAACCTTACTCAAGATTGGTCTTATCGGCAGAACCTCTCCAACCAAGACTCTTCCTAATGTTCGAGATCTGGAACACTGGTGACGTAGATGGTCTGCAGAGCGCAGCAGACAGCCAAAAGTATATTGGTAAAAAATCTATCAGGAACAAGAGAGGGTTGATAAGTAACGACTTGAAGTAGCGGTTACTCATGACTAAAAAGTTACGTAATGTTTTCTTACAGTCAAAAACGTAGAAGGTTCTACTTAAAGAAAGAATCACAATTAAATTATATTTTTGTGAAATACGGTAAAAAGGTTTACTCATGACTTGAAGTAACTAAATGCTTACTTAAAGTCAGAACTTAAGTAGAAAAAACTCTACTTTGTGAATAGCAGGCTGAAATAGCCATTGCAAATAGCAGGCTGAAATAGCCATTGCGAATAGCAGGCTGAAATAGCCATTGCGAATAGCAGGCTGAAATAGCCATTGCGAATAGCAGGCTGAAATAGCCATTGCGAATAGCAGGCTGAAATAGCCATTGCGAATAGCAGGCTGAAATAGCCATTGCGAATAGCAGGCTGAAATAGCCATTGCGAATAGCAGGCTGAAATAGCCATTGCGAGCAGGCTGAAATAGCCATTGCGAATAGCAGGCTGAAATAGCCATTGCGAATAGCAGGCTGAAATAGCCATTGCGAATAGCAGGCTGAAATAGCCATTGCGAATAGCAGGCTGAAATAGCCATTGCGAATAGCAGGCTGAAATAGCCATTGCGAATAGCAGGCTGAAATAGCCATTGCGAGCAGGCTGAAATAGCCATTGCGAATAGGAGCGAATAGCAGGCTAACTAGCCATTGCTAACAGGACGAGGCTACTCACATGATCAGACAGGTATATGATAACCCTGGACATGCCGGAAGTAGGAGGATGTTGGTATACCTGAGAACTAACAACATTCTCATACCTAAAGCCAAACAAAGAGCGATAACGGTCCGAAAGGCCTGTGAACAATGTGCGCTGGTAAAGGTGCGCTGGTAAAGGGACAAAACCTGAACCAGTGCCACACTGACTCCGGGAGGGGGGGGCTGTCCCCCGGAGTCAGTGGACGACGCAGCGAATGGCAAGAAGGAATACACTGACTCAGGTCAGAAATCGGAAATGGAGGAAGACCGGGATAGGTCAAGCTCCAGAGCATCCTCAGGGTCCTCATCGAGACCTCCCAGACCTCCCAGACCTCCCAGACCTCCTAGACCTCCCAGACCTCCCAGACCGGACAGAGAGACCTCGGCCTGGACCCAGGTTACAGGGCGACGAGAGCCCTGAATGGACCTGAAAGAGAGAAAAGAAATGAGTCCTCTGTGGACTGTATCTGTGATGTCCTGCGAGGCCTACGGACAGGGTCACACGATAGGTCAAGCTCCAGAGCATCCTCAAGGTCCTCATCCAGACCTCCTAGACCTCCCAGACCTCCCAGACCGGACAGAGAGACCTCGGCCTGGACCCAGGTTACAGGGCGACGAGAGCCCTGAATGGACCTGAAAGAGAGAAAAGAAATGAGTCCTCTGTGGACTGTATCTGTGATGTCCTGCGAGGCCTACGGACAGGGTCACACGATAGGTCAAGCTCCAGAGCATCCTCAAGGTCCTCATCTAGACCTCCCAGACCTCCCAGACCTCCTAGACCTCCCAGACCTCCCAGACCGGACAGAGAGACCTCGGCCTGGACCCAGGTTACAGGGCGACGAGAGCCCTGAATGGACCTGAAAGAGAGAAAAGAAATGAGTCCTCTGTGGACTGTATCTGTGATGTCCTGCGAGGCCTACGGACAGGGTCACACGATAGGTCAAGCTCCAGAGCATCCTCAAGGTCCTCATCTAGACCTCCCAGACCTCCCAGACCTCCTAGACCTCCCAGACCGGACAGAGAGACATCGGCCTGGACCCAGGTTACAGGGCGACGAGAGCCCTGAATGGACCTGAAAGAGAGAAAAGGAATGAGTCCTCTGTGGACTGTATCTGTGATGTCCTGCGAGGCCTACGGACAGGGTCACACGACCAGGCCAACCACACTTCAATAGAGGACTGCTGCTACAATTCTCGGGGACCCGTGGGGGTCGCCCGAGAAGTGACAAATCAACCTACCTCAAACTATGGGAGAGATCCAAGAGGTCAGAGGGGGCGACCCCAAGACGACCAAGATGACCAAGATGACCAAGATGACCAAGATGACCAAGATGACCAAGATGACCGAGACGACAACAGCCTGGGTGCATCGGCCGGGAACAACAGATGCAAGTCTTCCCGCCGGATACCAAGCAACAACGTGACTCCTATCCTGTCGAGCCGTCCAGCCAGGGAACAACAGATGCAAGTATTCCCGCCGGCTACCAGGGTAACAAGGTACCAAGATGGCAGAGGGGGTGTGGAGAGTCACAGCCACGTGACCCCACAATCGCCATCTCGTCCCCCAGTACAGACGCTATTAAGACAATGGAGAATGACCGCCCAGGATGACAGAGTGGGTGTGAAGTGCCACAGAACAAGTGACACTTTTTGACAATGACATCCTGAGTCGTTCCAATACAGCCCTATATATCTATTTTTCACATGTAATCATATGCTTCATTTTTCCATTATTCAATTGACGATGGACAAAGACCTCACAGGATGGCAGAGTGGGTGTAAAGTGTCACAAAACAAGCGACACTTTTGGACAATGACATCCTGAGTCGTTCCTATGTGACCAGTATAATCTTTAAACTGAACTCTGGAGGATAGCTGGCTCTACTTATAAAAAATGGAAATGAGCCTTTAATATCTGCAGACAAGGTCCCGGGTGTCTGTGACAAGGGAGGAACCCTGGGGAATGTGGGCCTCTGCAGAAGAGAGAGAGAGACACACACACACAAGGAGAGAGACATAGTGTGAGAGAGAGACACACACACACGCACACACACACAAGGAGAGAGACATAGTGTGAGAGAGAGACACACACACACAAGGAGAGAGACATAGTGTGAGAGAGAGACACACACACACGCACACACACACAAGGAGAGAGACATAGTGTGAGAGAGAGACACACACACACAAGGAGAGAGACATAGTGTGAGAGAGAGACACACACACACAAGGAGAGAGACATAGTGTGAGAGAGAGACACACACACACGCACACACACACAAGGAGAGAGACATAGTGTGAGAGAGAGACACACACACACAAGGAGAGAGACATAGTGTGAGAGAGAGACACACACACACAAGGAGAGAGACATAGTGTGAGAGAGAGACACACACACACGCACACACACACAAGGAGAGAGACATAGTGTGAGAGAGAGACACACACACACGCACACACACACACAAGGAGAGGAGAGAGACATAGTGTGAGAGAGAGACACACACACACGCACACACACACAAGGAGAGAGACATAGTGTGAGAGAGAGACACACACACACGCACACACACACAAGGAGAGAGACATAGTGTGAGAGAGAGACACACACACACGCACACACACACAAAGAAAGAGACATAGTGTGAGAGAGAGACACACACACACGCACACACACACAAGGAGAGGAGAGAGACATAGTGTGAGAGAGAGACACACACACACGCACACACACACAAGGAGAGAGACATAGTGTGAGAGAGAGACACACACACACGCACACACACACAGAGATATAGACAGAGAGACAGACAGAGATGGAGAGAAGGAAAGAGACATAGACAAAGAGAGAGAGACCGAATAGTTGTATGGTATTAGGTAGAACAGGGAATTGAACCCTATACCAGTATCGTATGTGTGAAATGCCACAGTTTATATAAATCTTTAAAACTAAACTCTGGAAAGACTATGATGGAACTGAGCCTTTAAATGTCTCCATAAAGAGAGGTCTGTTCTCCACAGTGCTTCACAGGCAAAAGGGAGGAAACCTGCGGAATGTGGGCCCCAGCGAAGGAGATAAGAGAGCTGTAAGATGTTAACCCTTTCAGACAGGAAGGGGAGGAAGGGTTGCTGGTTGAAGTCTTGAATCAGAAGAGGAAGGAGAGGAGAGCAGACTATAATGACTATAATGTAATGTAAACTAATGTAATATAGTACACCGAGTACTGTATTGTACCTGTAACCTATTGTACCTGTATATATCTGTATATGTATGTGTTGGGCTATGTAAGATATATTACGGCAGTCTGCCTCGTCCTCGTCTCAGAACTAAAGAGGCCCATGGAAGAAGGGGAGTCAGGAAGTTAACCCTTACAGTGAGCCAGCAGAACAGACATGCTCTGTTCCAGCAAAAACGTTACAATTACTTTTTCGAGTTACGGCCTAGTGGAGTAAAATGGGAGTAGAGCCAGTCCCCACGAGCCGTGCATTGACTGGCTGGTGAAATGACATCACGGTGACAGCGCTGTATTTGGACCAATAAGCAGAAGAGACCATGGGGCCCTTTATAAGGGCCAACTGGCGAGATCACAGGCAAGATTTTTACACTGAGCTGGAGAGAGAGGAAGCAGATGCTTAGAGACTTTTTTGAGAGATTTTGAGGAGAGGACTGAAACCTGATATATAGTAAGCTGAAAAACCTGTGTACTTTTATAAATGAAACTGAACCCTTAAATGTAATTTTCTACTGTTAAAAAATAAAAACAATCCTCTTTTGGAAACCACGTTTTGCTTCTATTTTTCCCAAAAAGACGGGTAAGGATGGAGATGTATTTTTGCATTGTAACTTTACCAGTAATAATAATAATAATAATAATAATGATAATGTGCACCAATGTGCCTGTATTGTGCCTAATATATGATATAAAAAAGAACTTTTTCCCCAGACGGAGGAGGAGGAGAAAAGTGGGTTCGGCAAGCCTGGTTTTATCAAGTAATGCCATATAGTGATAAGATGTGTAAGTGGCTTTATCCCTAGCTATAATGGGGATATAACTATGACTATAGGCTTTATCCCTACGGAGTAAAAGGAGACTTATGATTATGCATTAAGGACTAAAGGTGCATTCTGTATAATGGGGATATAACTATAACTATAGGCTTTATCCCTACGGAGTAAAAGGAGACTTATGATTATGCATTAAGGACTAAAGGTGAATTCTGTATATTGGGATTATCAAGTAAAGCCATATAGTGATAATACGTGTAACGGATTAGGGAAATGGACCTCCTCTGAATATAGAGAGTCCTTCCCAGTGCAAATAAAATAACAGATTCCGCAACTTCAATCACTCGACGTTAAAGGTCGATGACTGACGGGGGTCGGAACGGTGCATTCGCTGTCTCTTGTCGGTCAGTGGTAACAACAACATTTTGTAGACTCGGTTGGTCCTGCGTGTCAACCACTTCACAGGACGCTGTTTGAGGTGTAGATAGGCAGACCAATGAGTTATGAAGTTATCGATCTGACCTAAGAGCGAGCGTGGGCATTCAACAGTTGAGTAAAGCGTTTCCATTTCAGATAGTTTTGTGTTTTGATTTTTGCGCAATATGGAGGAAAATCTATCCGAGAAATCCTTGATCATAGTCTTTACCGACATCCATAATATTCTGGGATCTTGCACCGAGTTAGCATTATCTCGTAGGAATATTGTGAGAGCTTCTTTAATTTGTGTAATGAATTCATTGTTGTTAAGCAGCATAGAATTAAAACGCCATCTTGGGGCCCGGGAAGATAGTGTACCAAATGTTGCTTTCAGGATTAAGTAGCAGTGATCTGATAGCGCATTGGGTGTCATTTCCACTTCATATTTATCAAATATTCTCGGGGATGCAAAGACGTAATCAATTCTGGATAGTGTGTTGTGTCTCGTCGAACGACAGGAGTACTTGCGGGTCATGGGGTTAAGTGAACGCCATAAATCAGTTACCCCTGTTGATTTCGACCAATCTTTTAATGCTTTAGATGAATTTTTTTGTTCGCTGGAAAAGGTAAGGTAAGTTTTGTCCATCCTTGGGTTCCAAATGGCATTAAAATCCGCACCTATTATATATGAGTACTCGGGATGGTTTAACATTTCTCCGGTTAGTGAAGTGAAGAAACCCACTTCGTACAAATTTGGGGCATATACCGCTGCCAATGCAATTTTCCTGTTATTGTGTATAATCCTAGCTATAGTTATGCGCCCCTCAGCATCCGACCATACCCCTTTCAATTCGATATTTAATTTGCGTCTGACGACTATGGCTACCCCTCTAGTTCTCGTAACAAAAGAAGAGTGACTAATATTATGGTATATGTTATCCGCTAACGTATTTATGTCTTCCTCTAAAATGTGCGTTTCGCTTAATAGAGCCACGTCCACATGTTCTTTTTTCATCAGTGTGAGCACGCTTTTGCGTTTGTGTTGTTTGTTTATCCCACCGGTGTTCCATACCATTATATTCAAACTAGCCATAATCTATGCATGTTTTTGTGTAGTTTTTGGTAATGCTTCTGGAGTGTGAAGCTACAATAGATGTACATCCAATTAATGAGGTCCCGTTGAGAGCTGAGCTTAAAAACATATATATATACAAATAAAAATCCCCTATTTTCCCCTCACCCAGAAAGTCGTACAGGCCTGTGTTCCAAGAACACATCCTCCGCGATTGACTTTCTCCCATGGTCCACCGGATTGCCCAAACTGAGCATTGTAATCTTAATCTTCCTATGCTAATTGCCATAGGATCTAACATTTCCATTCTATTGCAATAGAATGTCGCTTTTGGTCTTGCACCTTCCCTTACTGTAATGAAGTATTGTGATAAATGACAGAAAAAATAAAATAAAAAATAAAAAAAGAGAATAAACTTTCATCGACATATTCATTTGAACCCTCTACTAACGTGTGGAAAAAAGGAAAAAAGGAAAAGATTGTAGAGCAATATTGACACCTTAATGTGAAGAACATTGGAAAAGAACAATGTAAGTTAAAATATATTTAAAAAAAAATAGAGTAATGAGAAGAAAAAATTAAATAAAATAAAAATCAATGGAAAGATATAGATAAGGAATGAGAGATAGAATAATTATCAACGTGGAGAAGCCACTAGAACCGAATTAACAGATTAGATAAGATAGAAAAGCAGCGCCTTTTAGAGCTTCAATGTGCCTTCAATGGAGTGATTACTTAAATTGTTAGAATAACCTTGTAGTGTTCATACGTTTAGGTGTGGTTAATTTTTAAAATATTATTAAGGACTGATTGAACTTCATTTAATTTATTATCTGCTATGTGTATACACACCGGATGTTTATTGTTAGAGTTGTAGGCTTCGTTGTCATAGTGCCTTATATTCTAGAAGGTTGTAGAGTATACTAGTGCCTAGACTATTTTATGTTCCAGAATGATCTAAGAGACCCAGGGCATTTGAGCGATAAACCCAGAATATTCCAGATAGATCTTTTTGCAATGATATGTATTTGTCTCCTCAGAGACCAGAGACTGAAATTATAATGTATTATGAATCGTATTATACACAGTACACATTGTTATAGACGGCTTGCATATCGTCTGCTACCTTGATGAACACAATAAAGTCATTCTAACACTGGTATACATTGAGAAAGAGGCTTATCTGTTTCCGGCATTTTCGTCCTGCCTTGGGTTATTTGCTCCATTTCGATTCAGAAAATCCTCAGCTTCAATAGGTGTGTATATACCTGACCTGCGGCCGTCACTGCCCAAGAATGATAACAGCGCCGGGTATGATAGCCTTGGCTTGTAACCGGCTTTGAACAGCTTTTGCATCACCTCCTTGTATGGTAGACGTCGGATGATGGCATCTTTGCTCAAATCTTCGTAGATAAATATTGGTTTACCACCATAATTCAGATTCCCACGTTGGTTGCGAGCAAATTTGATGATGTCATCCCTTGTTGTAGTCTTCCGCAGAGTGACAATGATGACTCTTGGCCCGTTGATTCTTTGCCCCCGAGAACCGATTCTGTAAACTTGTTCCACTTCTGGCACTGTGTTTGGATCGATGTTACCCAAAATCGTTGATAACACTGTTGGAAAGTTGGGATCTTCGCAGTTTACTGCTTCATCAAGCCCTACAATGCGGATGTTATTCCGCCTGTGGTAGCGTTGGGTTTCTAGTAGCCTCTCCGTCGCTTCGTTTTTAAGCCCTTGTATTTCCCTCCGATATTCTTCTTTCACACTTTCCATCTCTTTTCCCATCTCTGTCATGCCACCTTCGTTCGCCTTGACTGCCCATGTAATTTCTGTCACCGTATTCTCCACTGTCGTGATTCGCATGGACTGTAAAGCGACCGCTCTCATAACCTCTTCGAATTTAGTATCGATGTGTTCAACGTGTGCTTTGAAAGCGACCATCTGTTCTTTTATCAGGATAGTCAGAGAGTTGAAGTCGGGTTGTGTAATTGAACTGCTTGTGTCAGTTGATGTTATTGGAGCAGTGAGGGATCCGATGGATGTTTTTGCTATTATCTTCTCAAAATCGCCTGCTTTTTCCTTCACGGTACTTTTTTCTGATGTTCCTGTTATGTTGTCATCTATTGTCTCCCTCTCGGGGCCAGTTGTCCTTGGTCCCTGTGTATTCTCCTCTATATTCCCCGCGTCGGGGCTTGTCACCAACGGATCTGCCACAGCGTCGCCTGTCATTTTCCTTGAACGTGTTTCAATCGGCGCCGTTAGAATTGCTGTGTCTTGTTTCCTTCCACCCTTTTTCTTATCCTTATCCATGTTGTCTTTTGATATAGTTAGTAGAGGGTCTTATCAATACATACGATGTGGTCTAATCTCTTTTGGTATTGTCCAAATAAGGTTTTTAAACTAAATTAACGATAACGGGAGCGGAGCTGTAACCAATTGCGTGCGCTACATATTGCAGCTAAACCGGAAGTCCTGAGCTCAGATGATCTACAGTTGTCCACGACTTATCCTCCAAGGCATCTGCTATATAATAATCTTCAGATTTACTTAAGTGTTATTAGTAGGTTACAGCAGTAAGCATTAGTTTGCTCAGTCAATTATGGCCAATTCGTTTTATATTGTTTAATAGTTAAATAAATAGATAAATGAAAAGCAATTTTTTTTGTATCCCCCCCCCCCCCCCCCCCACTGTACCGAAGATAATACCGAACCGTGACTTCAAAACCGAGGTACGTACCGAACCGTGGATTTTGTGTACCGTTACACCCCTAATGTTTCTATAACTCTCTCCCATATAACTCTCTCCCATACCCTTAACACCAACCGCTGAAGTGCCCTTGAGCAAGGCACTAAACCCCCAACTGCTCCAGTGGAGTTGCTCAGTGGCCAACAGTGTCAGACTGTGGTTGTACTGGGCAGCTCCCAGGTGTGAATGGAACTCTGTGAATGTGAAGCAGGGCGTAGCTGAAAAAGAGCATCCGTGCTCAGCGAACCTACCCTGGGTAAATAAAGGTTAAAATAAAATAAAAACACTGCAAGAACAGGCTGAAGCAGCAAGTCATTCAAGTAGATGCCGTCCATGGAAGAACAGTGTCCATGAGGGTAATTCCTTGTACTGTATGAACCAGGGAAACAGTGTGTGCTGGGGTACCCTAAGTTTGACTCTGGTTCGCTTGACTTAAGTTTGGGTCACTTCGGTTCCAAGAACAGGCTGAAGGAGCAAGTCTGTCACGGTGTTTAGATGGTCTGTTACAGTGTTTAGAGGGTCTGTCACAGTGTTTAGAGGGTCTGTCACAGTGTTTAGAGGGTCTGTCACAGTGTTTAGAGGGTCTGTCACAGTGTTTAGAGGGCTATCACAGTGTTTAGAGGGTCTATCACAGTGTTTAGAGGGTCTGTCACAGTGTTTAGAGGGTCTGTCACAGTGTTTAGAGGGTCTATCAGTGTTTAGAGGGTCTATCACAGTGTTTATAGGGTCTATCACAGTGTTTAGAGGGTCTGTCACAGTGTTTAGAGGGACTGGCACAGTGTTTAGAGGGTCTGTCACAGTGTTTAGATGGCTGTCACCTCATCCATCTAACTTCTAACTTCTACCTCATCCATCTAACTTCTAACTTATACCTCATCCATCTGACTTCTACCTCATCCATCTAACTTCTACCTCATCCATCTAACTTCTAACTTCTACCTCATCCATCTAACTTCTACCTCATCCATCTAACTTCTACCTCATCCATCTAACTTCTAACTTATACCTCATCCATCTAACTTCTACCTCATCCATCTAACTTCTACCTCATCCATCTAACTTCTAACTTCTACCTCATCCGTCTAACTTCTAACTTCTACCTCATCCATCTAACTTCTACCTCATCCATCTAACTTCTACCTTCTACCTCATCCATCTAACTTCTAACTTCTACCTCATCCATCTAACTTCTACCTCATCCATCTCACTTTTAACTTCTACCTCATCCATCTGACTTCTAACTTCTACCTCATCCATCTAACTTCTAACTTCTACCTCATCCATCTAACTTCTACCTCATCCATCTAACTTCTACCTCATCCATCTAACTTCTACCTTCTACCTCATCCATCTAACTTCTAACTTCTACCTCATCCATCTAACTTCTACCTTCTACCTCATCCATCTAACTTCTAACTTCTACCTCATCCATCTAACTTCTAACTTCTACCTCATCCATCTAACTTTTAACTTCTACCTCATCCATCTGACTTCTAACTTATACCTCATCCATCTAACTTCTACCTCATCCATCTAACTTCTAACTTGTACCTCATCCATCTAACTTCTACCTCATCCATCTAACTTCTACCTCATCCATCTAACTTCTAACTTCTACCTCATCCATCTAACTTCTAACTTCTACCTCATCCATCTAACTTCTACCTCATCCATCTAACTTCTACCTCATCCATCTAACTTTCATCCATCTAACTTCTACCTCATCCATCTGATTTCTACCTCATCCATCTGACTTCTACCTCATCCATCTAACTTATACCTCATCCATCTAACTTATACCTCATCCATCTAACTTCTACCTCATCCATCTAACTTCTAACTTCTACCTCATCCATCTAACTTCTAACTTCTACCTCATCCATCTAACTTCTAACTTCTACCTCATCCATCTAACTTCTACCATATCCATCTAACTTCTACCTCATCCATCTAACTTATACCTCATCCATCTAACTTTCATCCATCTAACTTCTACCTCATCCATCTGACTTCTACATCATCCATCTAACTTCTAACTTCTACCTCATCCATCTAACTTCTACCTCATCCATCTAACTTCTACCTCATCCATCTAACTTCTACCTTCTACCTCATCCATCTAACTTCTAACTTCTACCTCATCCATCTAACTTCTACCTTCTACCTCATCCATCTAACTTCTAACTTCTACCTCATCCATCTAACTTTTAACTTCTACCTCATCCATCTAACTTTTAACTTCTACCTCATCCATCTGACTTCTAACTTATACCTCATCCATCTAACTTCTACCTCATCCATCTAACTTCTAACTTGTACCTCATCCATCTAACTTCTACCTCATCCATCTAACTTCTACCTCATCCATCTAACTTCTAACTTCTACCTCATCCATCTAACTTCTAACTTCTACCTCATCCATCTAACTTCTACCTCATCCATCTAACTTCTACCTCATCCATCTAACTTCTACCTCATCCATCTAACTTTCATCCATCTAACTTCTACCTCATCCATCTGATTTCTACCTCATCCATCTGACTTCTACCTCATCCATCTAACTTATACCTCATCCATCTAACTTATACCTCATCCATCTAACTTATACCTCATCCATCTAACTTCTAACTTCTACCTCATCCATCTAACTTCTAACTTCTACCTCATCCATCTAACTTCTAACTTCTACCTCATCCATCTAACTTCTACCACATCCATCTAACTTCTACCTCATCCATCTAACTTATACCTCATCCATCTAACTTTCATCCATCTAACTTCTACCTCATACATCTGACTTCTACATCATCCATCTAACTTATACCTCATCCATCTAACTTCTACCTCATCCATCTAACTTCTACCTCAAACTTCTACCTCATCCATCTAACTTCTACCTCATCCATCTAACTTGTACCTCATCCATCTAACTTCTACCTCATCCATCTAACTTCTACATCATCCATCTAACTTCTACCTCATCCATCTAACTTCTACCTCATCCATCTAACGTCTAACTTCTACCTCATCTGTCTAACTTCTACCTCATCCATCTAACTTGTACCTCATCCATCTAACTTCTACCTCATCCATCTAACTTCTACCTCATCCATCTAACTTTCATCCATCTAACTTCTACCTCATCCATCTAACTTCTACCTCAAACTTCTACCTCATCCATCTAACTTCTACCTCATCCATCTAACTTGTACCTCATCCATCTAACTTCTACCTCATCCATCTAACTTCTAACTTCTACCTCATCCATCTAACTTCTACCTCATCCATCTAACTTCTACCTCATCCATCTAACTTCTACCTCATCCATCTAACTTCTACCTCATCCATCTAACTTCTAACTTCTACCTCATCCATCTGACTTCTACCTCATCCATCTAACTTCTAACTTCTACCTCATCCATCTAACTTCTAACTTCTACCTCATCCATCTAACTTCTAACTTCTACCTCATCCATCTAACTTCTAACTTCTACCTCATCCATCTAACTTCTACCTCATCCATCTAACTTCTACCTCATCCATCTAACTTCTACCTCATCCATCTAACTTCTACCTCATCCATCTAACTTCTAACTTCTACCTCATCCATCTGACTTCTACCTCATCCATCTAACTTCTAACTTCTACCTCATCCATCTAACTTCTAACTTCTACCTCATCCATCTAACTTCTAACTTCTACCTCATCCATCTAACTTCTAACTTCTACCTCATCCATCTAACTTCTAACTTCTACCTCATCCATCTAACTTGTACCTCATCCATCTAACTTCTAACTTCTACCTCATCCATCTAACTTGTACCTCATCCATCTAACTTCTAACTTCTACCTCATCCATCTAACTTCTACCTCATCCATCTAACTTCTAACTTCTACCTCATCCATCTAACTTCTACCTCATCCATCTAACTTGTACCTCATCCATCTAACTTCTAACTTCTACCTCATCCATCTAACTTCTAACTTCTACCTCATCCATCTAACTTCTAACTTCTACCTCATCCATCTAACTTCTACCTCATCCATCTAACTTCTAACTTCTACCTCATCCATCTAACTTCTACCTCATCCATCTAACTTCTAACTTCTACCTCATCCATCTAACTTCTAACTTCTACCTCATCCATCTAACTTCTAACTTCTACCTCATCCATCTAACTTCTAACTTCTACCTCATCCATCTAACTTCTAACTTCTACCTCATCCATCTAACTTCTACCTCATCCATCTAACTTCTACCTCATCCATCTAACTTCTAACTTCTACCTCATCCATCTAACTTCTAACTTCTACCTCATCCATCTAACTTCTACCTCATCCATCTAACTTCTACCTCATCCATCTAACTTCTACCTCATCCATCTAACTTTCATCCATCTAACTTCTACCTCATCCATCTGACTTCTAACTTCTACCTCATCCATCTAACTTCTAACTTCTACCTCATCCATCTAACATCTAACTTCTACCTCATCCATCTAACTTCTAACTTCTACCTCATCCATCTAACTTCTACCTCATCCATCTAACTTGTACCTCATCCATCTAACTTCTAACTTCTACCTCATCCATCTAACTTCTACCTCATCCATCTAACTTCTACCTCATCCATCTAACTTCTACCTCATCCATCTAACTTTCATCCATCTAACTTCTACCTCATCCATCTGATTTCTACCTCATCCATCTGACTTCTACCTCATCCATCTAACTTATACCTCATCCATCTAACTTATACCTCATCCATCTAACTTATACCTCATCCATCTAACTTCTACCTCATCCATCTAACTTCTACCTTATCCATCTAACTTCTAACTTGTACCTCATCCATCTAACTTCTACCTCATCCATCTAACTTCTACCTCATCCATCTAACTTCTAACTTGTACCTCATCCATCTAACTTCTACCGCATCCATCTGATTTCTACCTCATCCATCTGACTTCTACCTCATCCATCTAACTTCTACCTCATCCATATAACTTCTAACTTCTACCTCATCCATCTAACTTCTACCTCATCCATCTAACTTCTACCTCAAACTTCTACCTCATCCATCTAACTTCTACCTCATCCATCTAACTTTTACCTCATCCATCTAACTTGTACCTTATCCATCTAACTTCTACCTCATCCATCTAACTTCCACCTCATCCATCTAACTTCTACCTCATCCATCTAACTTCTACCTCATCCATCTAACTTTCATCCATCTAACTTCTACCTCATCCATCTGATTTCTACCTCATCCATCTGATTCTACCTCATCCATCTAACTTATACCTCATCCATCTAACTTATACCTCATCCATCTAACTTCTACCTCATCCATCTAACTTCTAGCTTCTACCTCATCCATCTGACTTCTAACTTCTACCTCATCCATCTAACTTCTACCTCATCAATCTAACTTCTAACTTGTACCTCATCCATCTAACTTCTACCTCATCCATCTAACTTCTACCTCATCCATCTAACTTCTAACTTGTACCTCATCCATCTAACTTCTACCTCATCCATCTGATTTCTACCTCATTTATCTGACTTCTACCTCATCCATCTAACTTCTACCTCATCCATATAACTTCTAACTTCTACCTCATCCATCTAACTTCTACAACATCCATCTAACTTCTAACTTCTACCTCATCCATCTAACTTCTACCTCATCCATCTAACTTCTACCTCATCCATCTAACTTCTACCTCATCCATCTAACTTCTACCTCATCCATCTAACTTCTAACTTCTACCTCATCCATCTGACTTCTACCTCATCCATCTAACTTCTAACTTCTACCTCATCCATCTAACTTCTAACTTCTACCTCATCCATCTAACTTCTACCTCATCCATCTAACTTTTACCTCATCCATCTAACTTTTACATTATCCATCTAACTTCTACCTCATCCATCTAACTTCCACCTCATCCATCTAACTTCTACCTCATCCATCTAACTTTCATCCATCTAACTTCTACCTCATCCATCTAACTTCTACCTCATCCATCTAACTTCTACCTCATCCATCTAACTTCTACCTCATCCATCTAACTTTCATCCATCTAACTTCTACCTCATCCATCTGACTTCTAACTTCTACCTCATCCATCTAACTTCTAACTTCTACCTCATCCATCTAACATCTAACTTCTACCTCATCCATCTAACTTCTAACTTCTACCTCATCCATCTAACTTCTACCTCATCCATCTAACTTCTACCTCATCCATCTAACTTCTAACTTCTACCTCATCCATCTAACTTCTACCTCATCCATCTAACTTCAACCTCATCCATCTAACTTCTACCTCATCCATCTAACTTTCATCCATCTAACTTCTACCTCATCCATCTGATTTCTACCTCATCCATCTGACTTCTACCTCATCCATCTAACTTATACCTCATCCATCTAACTTATACCTCATCCATCTAACTTATACCTCATCCATCTAACTTCTAACTTCTACCTCATCCATCTGACTTCTAACTTCTACCTCATCCATCTAACTTCTACCTCATCCATCTAACATCTAACTTGTACCTCATCCATCTAACTTCTACCTCATCCATCTAACTTCTACCTCATCCATCTAACTTCTAACTTGTACCTCATCCATCTAACTTCTACCTCATCCATCTGATTTCTACCTCATCCATCTGACTTCTACCTCATCCATCTAACTTCTACCTCATCCATATAACTTCTAACTTCTACCTCATCCATCTAACTTCTACCTCATCCATCTAACTTCTACCTCAAACTTCTACCTCATCCATCTAACTTCTACCTCATCCACCTAACTTTTACCTCATCCATCTAACTTGTACCTTATCCATCTAACTTCTACCTCATCCATCTAACTTCTACCTCATCCATCTAACTTCTACCTCATCCATCTAACTTTCATCCATCTAACTTCTACCTCATCCATCTAACTTCTACCTCATCCATCTAACTTCTACCTCATCCATCTAACTTCTACCTCATCCATCTAACTTTCATCCATCTAACTTCTACCTCATCCATCTGACTTCTAACTTCTACCTCATCCATCTAACTTCTAACTTCTACCTCATCCATCTAACATCTAACTTCTACCTCATCCATCTAACTTCTAACTTCTACCTCATCAATCTAACTTCTACCTCATCCATCTAACTTGTACCTCATCCATCTAACTTCTAACTTCTACCTCATCCATCTAACTTCTACCTCATCCATCTAACTTCAACCTCATCCATCTAACTTCTACCTCATCCATCTAACTTTCATCCATCTAACTTCTACCTCATCCATCTGATTTCTACCTCATCCATCTGACTTCTACCTCATCCATCTAACTTATACCTCATCCATCTAACTTATACCTCATCCATCTAACTTATACCTCATCCATCTAACTTCTAACTTCTACCTCATCCATCTGACTTCTAACTTCTACCTCATCCATCTAACTTCTACCTCATCCATCTAACTTCTAACTTGTACCTCATCCATCTAACTTCTACCTCATCCATCTAACTTCTACCTCATCCATCTAACTTCTAACTTGTACCTCATCCATCTAACTTCTACTTCATCCAGACAGACAAGCGGGGAGACAAGCGGGGAGACAGACAGACAGACAGACAGACTGTTTATGTATGAATGTTTATGTATGAATGTTTTTGCATGAATGTTGCATCAAATTAGCAGATATCTTTGAAGATGGGGAGCCTGGACTGTTTTGTACCGAGTGTGTTTCACTGCCTCCATTTAGACAGAGCAGGGAATTAATGAGCGAATTCCTAATGGTCTTGCTGAAAAGGCGTGTGCGTGGGAGACGTACTAAATGTACCTTCCTGTACGTCTGACAAGCTGTTTGTCTTTTCCTACGGCAGGTATGGTTGTTTGAATACTGTAGCAGCTTACAGGACACAGCGGCCAGCCTGTATGCACAGAGGAATTAAGAGCAATAAAGAGAAGAGCAAAGGTTCCACTGTCACATAAAGTATATCTTTATGTGTAAGGTACACGTATGACACTTATTACACACACACACACACACACACACACACTGCTGCTAGTATAGTTCGTATAGATCGTACTACGGTTGAGGAAATGGGAAAAACAAGCATCTCACGTTTTTCTGAATGTAATGTTACATTTAAAAAAGCAACAATGTGAGAATAAAATTATTTGAATAAGGAGGCTCTGCATCATCTGTTTTCTCTCTCTCCCTCTCTCTCTGTCCTGTCTCCCTCTCTCTCTCTGTGTCCTCTCTCTCTGTCCTCTCTGTCCTCTCTCTGTCATCTCTCTCTCTCTCTCTATCTGTCCTCTCTCTGTTCTCTCTCTGTCCTCTCTCTGTCTTCTGTTTATCCTCTCTGTCCTCACCCTGTCTGTCCTCACCCTGTCCTCACCCTGTCCTCTCTCTCTCTCTCTCTCTCTCTCTCTCTCTCTCTCTCTCTCTCTCTCTCTCTCTCTCTCTCTCTCTCTCTCTCTCTCTCTCTCTCTCTCTCTCTCTCTCTCTCTCTGTCATCGCTCTCTCTCTATCTGTCCTCTATCTGTCCTCTCTCTGTTCTCTCTCTCTCTCTCTCTCTCTCTCTCTCTCTCTCTCTCTCTCTCTCTCTCTCTCTCTCTCTCTCTCTCTCTCTCTCTCTCTCTCTCTCTTTCTCTTTCTCTTTCTCTCTCAATTCAATTCAATTCAAATAGGCTTTATTGGCATGAAATATTAACATACTTATTGCCAAAGCAAGTTCAACATACAAACAATAACATATATATTAAGCAATAAAATACCATAATATTAATAATAACAGTAAAGACAATCAACAGAAACATATTCAGTTACAAAATAATCATTCAATCGGGTAGTCATTTTACAAGTGTGGCCACTCAGATACATGTATTTACAAAGCTTGTTCTCTTATTGTATGACAACCATCTACATATTTTGCAGCTAATGCTGTACACTGACTTTTCTCTCCACACATATATAACAGCTTTTGATGATCAGGGAGATGGATAAACTGTGGATCCATTTTATTTATTTTATCAAAGAAAACTTCTCTTAGATCCTTATATTTCTCACAGTGTAGTAGGAAGTGATGTTCTGTCTCAACATCCCCCTGATGGCAAAGTGAACACAGCCTGGCCTCTCTGGGCAGCCAGTTCTGCCTGTGACGGCCTGTTTCTATGGCTAGGCTATGTCCACTCAGTCTGTACCCAGTGGCGGCTCGTGGCACTTTATTTGGGAGGGGCGCATCTGCGCATGTGCGATTTTTTATCATAAGGTGTGCAAGTGTGTGTCGTAAATAATGCTAATTATAGCTCATAAAATGTGTTGAGAAATGTCCCGAGAGACAACTATGGGCAAAATGAATGCAATACACTTTTAGTCTATAAAATGATTAATAATTGAGACAGTAAGCATACTGGGAACATGATGTGATTAAAGACTCTGTTCTCAGAATAGAGTGTGGGTGAGGGGGCTTGGAATGTGACCACTGAGTAAATTTACATACAAAGTGTTGGCCACAGTTAGAACAATAGAGCTGGGCACATCACGTAGCTGTTATCTAGCTGGGGTCTCTGGTGACACACAGAGATAGACAGCTGTAAGGAGGAGGGAATTTAAGTTTCTCTATTGCTGTAACTAAATGAATGTTTATATCCTGAATGAAACTTCAAGTTAAATTGCAAATATGACTGTTATATTGTACAAAGGCTGCTGAACGGAATAAGATGAAACATGTTGTATTTATGAAGAGAGTCATTGAAGGTTTACAATCAAGCCTTGTTTGAACCAAGTTGGACATATTTAAAATGATAACTAAGACGAACTGTTAGCATAGAAGATTGAATAAAGTTAAAAGAAATAATTAGTACACTATAAAACTGGGCTTGATGGTAAAAGAGTGACTCTCATCACTTTTGAGTCAAGAATAAAATGTTTGTGTTTAAGGAATCAAGCAGAATTCAACCATAAATATCTTGCGGCTTAATACCAAAAGTATTAAACTTAATTTTGACTAATTCTATTACTCTGATTTGGAACAAAGGGGGACGGTTGGCCAGAAAAAGCAACCCCCAATTTCAAATATAAGCAGACTGTGAAAGCTTGTGATTGGATGAGACCATATGTGTGATGTCACTGATGACCTCACGCTAAGGGGTTTCAAGTTTAAAAGGGGAGTGTTGGAAACACACGACACACAGGACACCACCCCCAACGGCAGAGGACAGCAAGCGAGAACGGACGGAGAAAACTCATCACCATAGCAACGGAAAAACAACAACAAAAGACATTTAAGCGGGAAAACTTCCTTGTTCCCAGACAACAAAAGAACTTGAGTGAGCCAGATAGATTCAACGCTGTTTTGAACAACCTTTATTTGGATATAGACTCTTTTCAACAAAGACTCATGCTTGAGTTTTGTTGGATTTCAACCTTTTAGTATAGAATTACCTTGTGTTTTATATGCAATAAAATGCAACCCTTCTGAAGAGAGCACCGCATCCTGCTTGATGATTCTTCCACCTCACTATTCTCCTATGGGTAACGTAACCAGCAACTTAGATCAAAACAACAGCAGAGTACTGTACTGTTAAGATAATACTATACTTCACGAGACAAGTCCATTAGATGAGACGACATGTGCAATACCACATTTTCCCAGGCGGTGGCGCCATTTCTCCATATAAATGACAGAACACACTGTGTTAACTGTATGCTCTAGTCTAGAGCCTCTAGACTTAAATATGTATTGTACTGAGCGAATTAAAGAAATACAAATAAAAAACTATGCTGATGGTAATATGTGTAATACATGTTTATGTAAATACCATGTGCTGCTGAGACCAAGGACCACAATGGAAATAAGTCTGTGACTTTTTTGTGCTATCCTTGATCATTTTAGGATGCATGACTTGTTGTAACATGTAATGTATTTCAATAATTGTCAAATAAACTAAACTAAAAAAAATATATACAGTTTACTATATGGGTACCTATGCTATACTAACTATACAAGAACCACAACAAGTATTTTTTTTCTTAATGTGACCTTTTTCACCTTCCCTTAAAGTGACCTTTTTCACCTTCCCTTAAAGTGACATTTTCTTATGTGTTTAAAGTGACCTGTGGAGAGATCAGTGTTCAATGTTCTGATGGCCTGGGGGAAGAGGCTGAGCAGCAGTGAGTCCTAATAGAACATAAAACAGTGTTCTGATGGCCTGGGGGAAGAGGCTGAGCAGCAGTGACACCTAATAGAACATAACACAATTTGTCTTACAAAAATCTTAGATTAGAAATAGCCAGTGCCATCAAATAAAAATAAAAAAAAACTCAGTGATGTGGCTCACAGCCATGCCACCTTGTGGCTTTACTATTTGTACATAAATGTGGCCCTTCTCTCTATTGTTAAAGTCAGGGATGTCTTTGATCCGTTTCTTCTCCATGGAGAGCATGGCCAGTGCATTGAGACGATCCTGTGACATGGTGTTCCTGAGGAAGGTCTTGATTCTCTTCAGCGTTGAGAAGCACCTCTCTGTTTCAGCTGTAGTCACAGGCGTTGTGATCATGATCTTCAGCAGAGCCACTGTCTCTGAGAAGGTGTCCTGGAGATTGTTCTCCATGAAGAGCTGGTATATAGTCACAGCCCCAGTGCAGCTCTTGAAGTCATCATTGCCGTAGATGAGTGACAGTTCAGTCTCCAGCTTGCTCTTGTTCAGCAGTGGGTAAGCCTCCATGGTGGTGTTCAGTGCTGCTTCAGGGAACCGGTTGTTGTACTGCTGGAATTTGTCTCCCTGCAGCAATGTAGCACTGATCAGGTGCTTGGTGAAGGAGAACCTCTCTTTTGCATGGGCCAAGATAGTGTCACAAACCTAAAAAATTTATACACTGATTTAATACAATGTGGAGATGAAGTGGGGGAGAATCCTCCTGGATCAAATCAATGTAGACACTAAGTCAGGTACACTTGGTAAACAGGTCTATGTGGATTATTGATATTGTAATTTGTACGGTTGACTTGTGTAAGTAACAGACTCATTATCTCCTGTCGTCAACAAGAACACAAAAGATACACATTCCTGTTAAGGTCGGTGGATGGAGTGTTTTGGGGTAGTTGGATTATTGCTATTGTAATTTGTACAATTGAATTGTGTAAGTAACAGGCTCATCTCCTGTCGTCAACAAGAAGACAAAAGATACACATTCCTGTGAAGGTGGGTGGAGTGTTTTGGGGTTGTTGGTCTGGAAAGGTGTGAGCCTGAGGGGGGAGGGGGGGCTATGTGTTACTCTTACACAAGTTAACCTTACAAATTACAATATCAATCTGCCATCGGTGTGAATGATGAAATGTGAGGAACAAATTGTAAAGAGCTTTGGCCTTTGGATAAAAGCGCTATATAAATGCAGCCATTCACCAATATCAATCTATCAATATACAGTCAACTCCAGAATTATTGGCAATATAAAATAATTAAAAACATTATTTTATAAAAGACCAAACACCATATATTCTATCTCACCTCTGTAGCTATCTTCTGCAGTTTTTCTGGGCCCATCTGAGGTCTGCGTTTCCTGCTGAGATGTCCATTCTCCACAGAGAGTAGGGAGGGCATCTCTGAACAGAACAGAACAGAAGAGAAAAGTTAAGCTTTGGTTGCCAGGTCAAATAACATGACATTGTACATAGAAATGTTACAAAACAAAACAGTGTATGTAATCAGGTTATGAACATAGGGTGGAGATTTTAATTCACTTGATCTTTTGCACGTCGTCTGTGAACTTCTGTATGACTCCCTGGACAAAGACTGTGTCGATGGCGCGCTTCTGGAGCTGGTTGTAAAGGATGAGTAGAGCGCTCGCTATACTCATATAACTAGGGTTATAGAATAACCTGATGTTACTGCAGGTAAACAGAAATTAAATACAGTTAGATATCTAGCTAGCAACTAGCGAGCTAGCTAGCCATTGTGCAATGTTAGCCAATCCACCTCCAACCCCTTCACCATTAATTCCTCCAAAGAGCTAGCTACTGGCAAGGCAGCCTACGACACTCTTCAGCAATTTGATGCAACACTGTGCCTGCATCATGTCAAAACACCATATCCTGATTGATCCAGCCCAGCCTTCTACATCTACGAAGCTGCATTGCCCCACTAACTGGGAACTCTGTGCTCTCTGCCAAGTGGAAACAAGGGAAGCTTTGCAATGCCCTGCCCGCTCAAGCAAGCAACACCTAGGCAGTGGTTATGTGTCATTGGCCAGGCATCTTCTTGAATTTCAAGAATTTGGAAAGATACCCGCTGAGCTGGACCTAAACAGGCCCACCAAGTTACTGCTGCTAGCCTGTACAATCTACTGCCCCTGGCCTCCAATCAGCACTGCATACCTGAAGCGGCCCCTCCAACATTTGAAGAATGGTGCCTACAGCGATTCAGGGAAAGTGTGCATTTTGACTACTGGTTGAAAACCTTATCACTTGAGGTCCTCATGCTCATATACGTCAGATCACTGCGGGAGGGCAACTTTCAGCTCTATGTGGAAACCCTCACACAGCTACTACCCTGGATGTTTGCTCTGGACCACACTCATTAGTCCAGGTGGCTATCAGTGCATGTCTGTGACATGATGGTCCTGTCTGATAAACATCCAGCCATCCTGGAGGAGTTCTGTGTTGGAAAGTTTATTGTGCATAAAACAAGTCACAAATTCTCTGCTATTGCAATTGACCACTGCCACGAAACAGAACAACGCACTGATGTCAACAACAACACTACTGAAGCTAGCACGGCACTCTGTGAGAATTCGTTTTCTACCCTCAATAACGTCTTTACAGAACATCGCCTTAGTATGCTTCATCGACGCAAGGCCAATTTAATTCAGTTGGCATTTGAGAAGGACTTAAAAACAAGTTTAGGAATTAGTGGAGGGGCAGTGTTTTAAGAAGATTTCACTCTGTCCCCAAACGCTGCTTGCTGCTCTACTAATGATGGTGAGTAGCCTGTGGAGGAATTTTGTTTGCTTTTTTATGCACCTTATTTTTGTCAGTTCAGTTCAGTTTGTCAGTGAATTCAGAAGTGTTGAATAAATGGAGACTTTTCAAAGATATAGATTAGAATAGAATAGACATTTATTATCCTGAGGGAAATTTGACACTGCAAATCACTCAACATTAAACATTTAGACAGAACAAGTCACGAATAAGAATAACAAAACAAATGGCCTAAGAATAGAATGAAATTAAATAGAATAAAAATAGAATAAAAGATACAGTAAATAAATACAGTAAAAATATACCGAAGTCTACAGTAGGTATAATATTGCACAGTGCTGTTTAAAAAGTAAGAGTCCAGGAAGATGGTAACTATCACTCAGTGATGCAGTGAGGCACAGTGATGCATTGTATAGTCTGATGGCTGTCGGAATGAAGGACTTCCTGTGCCGTTCAGTGCTGCATTTAGGTAGTGTGAGCCTATAACATGCTCCTCCTGTCAGCCAAGTCTGTGTATAGTGGGTGGGAGGGGTTTTCCCTGATGGCCTGGAGCTTAGCAAGGTTCCTCCTCTCCGCTTTGTGCTCATACACAGTGTTCACATCTCACTGTGCTTGTGTAACGGATAGGTACCGCGATAGTGTGTCCAGTCACGAAGCACTTCCGACGTTGAGAAGTGGCTGGCTCGGTAGCGGTACCAGGAAGTAAAACATACTCCCCTGAGGCATCCAGACTGAGCGCTTAGGGAGGAATTCCTTTCTTGGCACAGCGTTCTGTGTTGCTGCCCCCGGTGCGGACGCCCGGTGTTCGACTCCCACTCAAGGCACGTTCGAAGTAGTGGCAGGTTCAGTGTTGGACCGGCTACAGTGGTGCCGTGACCCAGATGCCTTGGCTGGTGTGAGTTTAGGGGGGGTGAATGTAACGGATAGGTACCGCGATAGTGTGTCCAGTCAGGAAGCACTTCCGACATTGAGAAGTGGCTGGCTCGGTAGCGGTACCAGGAAGTAAAACTCACTCCCCTGAGGCATCCAGACTGAGCGCTTAGGGAGGAATTCCTTTCTTGGCACAGCGGTCTGTGTTGCTGCCCCCGGTGCGGACGCCCGGGGTTCGACTCCCACTCAAGGCACGTTCGAAGTAGTGGCAGGTTCAGTGTTTGACCGGCTACACTTGCTCTTGGGAGTCTGTGTGCTACCACTCTATCAAGCACACTGGTTCTCTTGGGAGATCTTGCAAAAAATACAGTGAAGCCAGCCAGGTCAGAGAAGAACTGTGTGACTCTGGAGATGTGAGATGTCACCTGCTGCATGATGAGGTTAAGTTAGTGAGCATAGCAGTGGACATAGTGTGCATTCACATAGACATCTTGAACCTTCTTCTGCACACCACCTGTGGCTCCTCTCATGACACTCGCACCATCATATGCCTGGGAAATGAGCTTGCTCTTCTGGTCATCAGGGAGAATGGAGCTCAATCTATTTAGAAGGGCTGTGGCTATGGAATCAGCTGTGGCACTCTGGAGAGGTATAAACTCAAAAAACCTCTCTTGCACAATGTGGGCTTTATCAATATATCTGATTACAAGCACCAGTTGACACAGTGGAAATGTCTGCACTCTGAATTTCTTCGATGATATACTCTCTCAAAACTGAGAGCATACAGTCAAGGAGTTCATTCTGTACAGTCTTAGATGTTCCATTAAACACAGTAGCATTCTCCAGATGCTCTTGAAGAACTGCATTTAGTGATGCTACAAAATCCACCAGGCCTCTGAAAACACCAGGATTAGATGAGCCTTCACTTTCATCGTGCCCACGCAGGGCTAGCTCAAAAGCACCACAGAACTTCACACAGTATTATTTTAGACAGGATGTGTTTGTTTTTGTCAACCTCTTTATTGTTCTTGCGGATACCAATTCTGTAGCCTTCGTCAAGCTGAGTTTACTTTTCCAAACATGGCTAGCCGCATAGCATTTTCCATGTGGATTCTGCTTTGTTCATGTTTTTTTGTTTTATCCGATATGTGCTTCAAATCGGTCATACCAGTCTGAATCCATGCTGGGTCTGATCCTCTCATTTGAAAAAGAAGGCAGGGAAAGCAAAATAAAGCATTGCTTTCACTACATGCAGTTAGCCAAGACTTCTTACCAAACCAGCTTCTGGAAAATGACCGAATATATTGCCTTCCTCTGTCTGTGGCTGGTTGCTGAATGCTGATCTCAGGTTGATCTGGTCCAAGTTCTTTCAATGTGAGTTTTTCTTGCAGTGTCCGTCTTTCAAATGGTGTTGCTTTGATGGATGTCCAATTATCTAGCGGTCTCAGTCAATGAGTCAACTAAATGTCCCCATTGGAAGGGTGTAGGTGAACGACTTATAAATAGAACCAAAAGAAACAATTCGGACTTTGCAAGAATGTTCATTTATTGGGACTCCATGTCCAAACATTCCGTTATTTGGATAACTGTCATGCCATCATCACCAGGTGGTCAATCAAGCAAGCGGTTAGCTGGTAGCTGGTAGCAGCTTAAGTCTGTAGATAGTAGTACTTGTTTAGCAGTTAGCCAGCAGTAGTAGCATTTAGCCAGTAGTAGTAGCACTTAGCCAGCAGAGTCGATACAGTCAGTAGCATTTAGCATCGGTCAGTAGTCAGATTATTTACCTATACAAAGGAAAGGAAATAAACGGCATCAATTAGTAACTAGATATATGAATCAAAGGATAAATGCGGATATTAACGGTGCATACAATGCAACTTACCGTTGGCCAGTCAGAGTTCGCCCACAGGGCTTTTCACCTTACAGCCTATGGTCAAGAGTGTCTCTTAAATAGTGCGTCACACAGACGCTGATTCAGTCTCACCCCAGATAGCAAAAGGTGTTAATTCAATGTTGATTTATGGTCACAATGCTTGATTTTTGGTTAAGGTCGACGATTGATGTTGAATCACCCATTAACCGCTAAAGCAATTGACTAATATTGAAAACATATCATTGAATCAATATTGTTTTGTGGTTGCATTTTAATGATTGAAATGCCAATATCTAATAAATGTTGAATCAACGTATGGCTGCTGCTCAACGTATGCTGTCGTCATTGTCTCATCACCCAGACTGCACTGCACTTGTGCCCCGCCTCCCAGAATGCACCTGTGCGGCAGCTTCCTGGCAGCTAGCTACCTCATGTCTCCATTATCTCTCTGCATGGTGAGTACTGCATGGCAATAATGTCGATTATGTTGTATGTTGTATGTTGTATGTATGCTTTCGATTGCAAACGCCAGTGGAGTAGTGCCGTGTTCGTTTTTACATGGTAGAGAATATTATATTAACCGTTATGGCATGCCTGCTAGCTGAAGCTAATTTAGCTAGTAGCGTTAGCAGTTAGCTATAATGTTTCTTGATTTTGGTGTTTAGTGATATCCACCTGTTGCATATAAGAATATAAGAGGCCAGGTATCAATGTTAGCTCCCGGAACGATAGCCAGTTAGTTAGCACCAGCCAGGTATCAACGTTAGCTCCCGGAACGATAGCCAGTCAGCCAGCACCAGCCAGGTATCAACGTTAGCTCCCGGCTAACTGGCTATCGTTCCGGGAGCTAACGTTGATACCTGGCTGGTGCTAACTAACTGGCTATCGTTCCGGGAGCTAACGTTGATACCTGGCAACATTGAATTAACGTTTTTAAAATCAAACGTTTTCAAGTATTATTATCACTACTATGTCACAAATACATGTAGAATGTAAAACGTTAGGTTGGCAATAGTTTAGCAATAGGTTAAAAGTGAGTTTATATCATTTTAAGTTTTTTTTTCAACTCGCGTTTTTGACCCGGAAGCGGAAATGAAAATGTTGAACGATCAGAATTGGAATCTTTTTGCGGCCATTTTCAAGAGGACCTCGCTAGCTATCTGCCAGTGTTGAAATCTCACCAAACTACACTTCCTGTGGTCCGCTATGGTCGTTCAAAGTTCGGCGTTCTGAATGAAACATATCAATAATTGTTATGATTCGCGATAATAAGCTACAAAAGGTAACGTTTTTGACAAATATTGAAACGCAGTCAGTTTCTCCACACTATTGTAATCATGTAGGAATAATTAGATCTGAAATTAGTTACAAAATGATTACACTGTGGGAGAAATAAAAAAGTACAGTCGATTACATTAAATATCAGTATATGTTATTATGCACGCTTGGTGATACTATATCCAAATTGAACTCGGCCATTTGAAAGATACTATATGTATATATATATAAATGTGCGAATTGGCTATAATAAGGTAATGTATAAGCATATATTCTATATTCTATAATAATATTTCAAATTGCATTGGTCCGGATGGGAGAATTCAGTACTGTATATACAAAACCTTCAATTTGATCATATTCCCTTTATTAATGTCCTTAGATCTTTTGTACACATGATCTCAAGAGGGTACTGAATGAGCTCAGTGGCAGTTTTTTAAGTTTGGTCATTATTATCATGGTTTTATTCACTGTCAAAGATGAAAAGAAAAATCATAATTCATATTTTCCTTTGTTTCATCAGAATTTAAGCAAGCCTAGTAATAGACACAATATTTCTGACACTGAGAATACATTCATTGAGGTCCATAGATGTTCCTAGATACCAAGAATATGCAAATAGCCCTTGTAGAAGTGGAGCAATATTCCATTTACCTAGGTATACATTTTTACTGATTTTCACCTGGGGTGGAACAGGTTAAACTGTTAAATGGTCATTTTAAAACTAATATAAGAAATTAATGTATAGTGGTATATTTATGAGGGGAAAGCATATTTTCAACAACTTTTAACATTTATACAGGTAGGTTATTGATAACTAATTCTGTTATGAGTGTCATATTACAGTGACATTCATACAGTATCCTTTGATTTCACATAATTTAATTATTATTTCACAATAAAATGCTGTAATCAAAATCCTCTGTAATATCACATCAGATTTTGTAATCTCACAATAACATAGCAATATTTCACATTTAATTATTATTTCACAATAATAGTAATCAAAATCGAAAGACCATTTGCATATTATTGGTATCTAGGGACATCTATGGACCTCAGGGAATGTATTCACATTGTCAGAAATATTGTGTCTATTGCTTATTTTTATAACGTGATTTTTTTCTGTGGCTTATCTAAATACTAATTTGATGCTATGACTATGTTTATATCGCTATATGCTTCATCTCCCCTTTAAGCTTAGGCACTCTTTCGAAGTTGGTTAAGGTTAGAGTTTGTCTTAGAGCATGGCGATAGAACGCCAGGTAGTTTGCAGGCTGTTTGGCGTGCCACTGGTCCTGCTAATGTTGAATGAATGAATGAAAACTTTATTTAACAGATTGCAGAAGGGGTACAATACAGTATGGCTCAATACACACAATTGTTAAGGGGATGCAGACCAGAGAAAGACGTTTTTGTCTCGTTTACATCAGGGTCCCCCATTTTCAATTCATAGTGACATTTATGACATACACATGATGACATTTA
Source organism: Notolepis coatsorum (assembly GCF_963971535.1). Classification (NCBI taxonomy): domain Eukaryota; kingdom Metazoa; phylum Chordata; class Actinopteri; order Aulopiformes; family Paralepididae; genus Notolepis; species Notolepis coatsorum. Next base: position 214,292,302 of record NC_140167.1, read on the forward strand.
TGTCTCCCCCCTTTTTTCTTTTTTCCAGAATCACGTACCAGTTTCAAGAAGCCGCACGTTGCAGCAATTGAAGCAAAGACCTGTTCTAGCCAAGTAAATACCACAATTTATGTACCATTACATTGACTATATAGTTAGAACTTTGGTTATATGCATGGTATTTTCTAATGAACAATATAACAATAATATAATAATGGACTCTCTTGATATTGATCAAAATGTAGAATTATGCAAGCGTTTCACCCTGCACATTATCAGGACCCTCCCCCCTTTTTTCTTTCTTTTTCCAGAATCACGTACCAGTTTCAAGAAGCCGCGCGTTGCAGCAATTGAAGCAAAGACCTGTTCTAGCCAAGTAAATAGCACAATTTATGTACCATTACATTGACTATATAGTTAGACGTTTGGTTATATGCATGGTATTTTCTAATGAACAATATAACAATAATATAATAATGGACTCTCTTATAGAAAAAAGATGCAGGTGCGTTGAAAAAGGAGTCCAAAGAAGTGGGCGCAGGCGAGCGTTTTGAGCCCCAGATGTTCATTAACCCCCGCATGGCTTCCCCTCAGATGCACATCGTGAACCTCAAGTCGTCCTACGGCGGGAACACGTCGCTGGGCGTCGCCGACCCCGCCGGGCTGGCTGCCTTCGGCTTCTTCAACGAGGTGAGGATGTGTGTGTGTGTGTTTGGGTGTTCGAACGTTCGGACCTTCGTTCATTACGTTGGCATTCAAATTCTAAATCAACATTAGAAAATTTTCATTTTTAATTAAAAAAATAAATCTATTATTTTTAATTGTTTATGTCTATTCATTCTGTTTAAACCAATGGGGTTTTTCTTCACAGTTGCAGATAGAGATTAGGCTACACTAATATTATAGTATTAAATACGGATGAATTATATTCATTAAAGAAAGTTGATTTAATAAAAGAAAAATACTCACTTTATTCAAATTGAGGATTTAGTTTGAGGATATTTATATATATAAAAAAAGAAATACATTTTTTTTTTTAAAGATTTCTTTTTTTATTAAAAACGTAGGATCAAATGTCCGTTTGAAAAACCCTGACGAAGTTCGAATCCCAAAAACAGGATTCGGGGACAGCTTTAGTGTGTGTGTGTGTGTGTGAGAGAACAGGGTACAATAGACTCGAGCGCTAAACCATGACTGCGTTTTGACAGGAAATGTCTGGAAATGCGACTAACTCACCTGCCAGTTGGAACGCCTTGACCTCCCACCTGAGCAACGTCATGCTGAAAGGTAAGAGGATGTTTCGATATGTGTTGCCTTGTCCAACGAGAGTTAAATCATCTCCTATCAGGCTGTCTGGCTGCAGGTTCAACAAGTTAAATCATCTCCTATCAGTCTGGCTGCAGGTTCGACAAGTTAAATCATCTCCTATCAGTCTGCCTGTAGGTTCATATAAAACCATTGAAACAATAGAAAAAAGATGCAGGTGCGTTGAAAAAGGAGTCCAAAGAAGTGGGCGCAGGCGAGCGTTTTGAGCCCCAGATGTTCATTAACCCCCGCATGGCTTCCCCTCAGATGCACATCGTGAACCTCAAGTCGTCCTACGGCGGGAACACGTCGCTGGGCGTCGCCGACCCCGCCGGGCTGGCTGCCTTCGGCTTCTTCAACGAGGTGAGGATGTGTGTGTGTGTGTTTGGGCGTTCGAACGTTCGGACCTTCGTTCATTACGTTGGCATTCAAATTCTAAATCAACATTAGAACATTTTCATTTTTAATTAAAAAAATAAATCTATTATTTTTAATTGTTTATGTCTATTCATTCTGTTTAAACCAATGGGGTTTTTCTTCACAGTTGCAGATAGAGATTAGGCTACACTAATATTATAGTATTAAAAACTGATGAATTATATTCATTAAAGAAAGTTGATTTAATAAAAGAAAAAGACTCACTTTATTCAAATTGAGGATTTAGTTTGAGGATATTTATATATATAAAAAAAGAAATAAATTTTTTTTTTTAAAGATTTTTTTTTAATTAAAAAACGTAGGATCAAATGTCCGTTTGAAAAACCCTGACGAAGTTCGAATCCCAAAAACAGGCTTCGGGGACAGCTTTAGTGTGTGTGTGTGTGTGTGAGAGAACAGGGTACAATAGACTCGAGCGCTAAACCATGACTGCGTTTTGACAGGAAATGTCTGGAAATGCAACTAACTCACCTGCCAGTTGGAACGCCTTGACCTCCCACCTGAGCAACGTCATGCTGAAAGGTAAGAGGATGTTTCGATATGTGTTGCCTTGTCCAACGAGAGTTAAATCATCTCCTATCAGGCTGTCTGGCTGCAGGTTCAACAAGTTAAATCATCTCCTATCAGTCTGGCTGCAGGTTCAACAAGTTAAATCATCTCCTATCAGTCTGCCTGTAGGTTCAACAAGTTAAATCATCTCCTGTCTGGCTGCAGGTTCAACAAGTTAAATCATCTCCTATCAGGCTGACTGTCTGCAGGGTTCAACAAGTTAAACCAAGACCTTTTAAGGCTTTAAATGGAGAATTATGAACGTAATACTTTTTAAGACTTGTTAACCCTTTCACTATCACACTACAGACGGTTAACCCTTTCACTATCACACGACAGACAGTTAACCGGTCTGTGTCTCTGAGGATGTGTGTCTGCGTCTCTTTTCTGAGGATGTGTGTCTCTTCTTTGAGGACGTGTGTCTCTTCGTCTCTGAGAAAGTGTGTCTGTGTCTCTTCGTCTTCAGGTCAGCACGCGTCCCTGCCAGCAGGCCTTTCGCTGGACGATCTGCTAGAAGGAGTGGATCGTACCAAGTACTACCGCTACCTGGGCTCCTTGACCACCCCCGCCTGCAACGAGGCTGTGGTTTGGACCGTGTTCAAGGACTCGATCAAAATCAGCAAAGATTTGGTGAGGTTTCATTTCATCATAGATGTTAGCTAGCTGGCACCACAAGTCTCAAGAGAGATGTAAATGATCGACTACAGGAAAAAAGGTACATAATGTGCATTATGTTATATCCTCATACGTCTTGTATAAGTCAGCAAAAGTCAAAAAGTGACCGGTAGTCGAACCAACAATGATTGTAGTTGTGGTTTGAGTGCTCTCACCACTTGACTAAGCATCCCACCCTGAAACAAACACAGCTCTCACCACTAGACTAAGACGACACCCACCCTGATACAAACACTGTGACAGACCCTCTAAACACTGATAGACCCTCTAAACACTGTGATAGATCCTCTAAACACTGATAGATCTATCAGTGTTTAGAGGTGTCACAGTGTTTGTCGCAATTGAGTGATTAATCACGAGTGATTAAAAAAAATCGCACTCGTGTGAAGTGAGGGGTGCTCTTATCATCGTACATCATCTCACCTCTCTTCCTCACTTTTTTATTTTTGTGTCTATCAGCTGCTGCTCGACAGTTTGACCCCAAGCTGACCGACCAGGACTACAGCGAAACTGTCAAGAAGTGGCTTCGTTATGCGCCAGACCGGGAGGGAGGCATCTCAAGGAACCGAAGTGACCCAAACTTAAGTCAAGCGAACCAGAGTCAAACTTAGGGTACCCCAGCACAGCACAGCACACACACACTGTTTCCCTGGTTCATACAGTACAAGGAATTACCCTGGCATCTACTTGAATGACTTATGCTGCTTCAGCCTGTTCTTGGAACCGAAGTGACCCAAACTTAATTGTCAAGCGAACCAGAGTCAAACTTAGGGTACCCCAGCACAGCACAGCTACCCCAGCACAGCACAGCACACACTGTTTCCCTGGTTCATACAGTACAAGGAATTACCCTGATGGACACTGTTCTTCCATGGACGGCATCTACTTGAATATGCTGCTTCAGCCTGTTCTTGGAACCGAAGTGACCCAAACTTAATTGTCAAGCGAACCAGAGTCAAACTTGGGGTACCCCAGCACACTGTTTCCCTGGTTCATACAGTACAAGGAATTACCCTGGACACTGTTCTTCCATGGACGGCATCTACTTGAATGACTTATGCTTCAGCCTGTTCTTGCAGTGTTTATTTTTAATTTTAACCTTTATTTACCCAGGGTAGGTTCGCTGAGCACAGATGCTCTTTTTCAGCTACGCCCTGCTTCACATTCACAGAGTTCCATTCACACCTGGGAGCTGCCCAGGCCTAACAAAATTAATAGTTGGTTTCAGGTTGCCGACCGACCCTGCCGATTTAGGTGCGACCCAATATATTTTATGAGTTTTTAGAAAAAATTATTAAAAAAAAAACGTAAGTTTCATAGAAATCTTAGTCAAACATTTAGTATTATGGCTATTAAACATGCTGGCAGAGTACATGCATCCATGTTGTTGTGAACATTTTAATTAAATAAAGAAATAGTCGCCGTGGGAAAGAAAAAAAGAAAAAAAGAAAATAAAATAAATTCCCTACCTACCCATGGCCAAACTGACAACCAACCTGAAACCAACTATTAATTTTGTTAGGCCCCAGTACAACCACAGTCTGACACTGTTGGCCACTGAGCAACTCCACTGGAGCAGTTGGGGGTTTAGTGCCTTGCTCAAGGGCACTTCAGCGGTTGGTGTTAAGGGTATGGGAGAGAGTTATATGGGAGAGAGTTATAGAAACATTAGGGGTGTAACGGTACACAAAGTCCACGGTTCGGTACGTACCTCGGTTTTGAAGACACGGTTCTGTATTATTTTCGGTACAGTGGGGGGGGGGGGGGGGGGGGGGGTAATCCAAAAAAAATTGCTTCATTTATCTATTTATTTAACTGTATTAAACAATATAAAACGAATTGGCCATAATTGACTGAGCAAACTAATGCTTACTGCTGTAACCTACTAATAACACTTAAGTAAATCTGAAGATTATTATATAGCAGATGCCTTGGAGGATAAGTCGTGGACAACTGTAGATCATCTAAGCTCCACTGTGTTTAAATTCAAATCCTATGCCATTGTTTATATTTAACCCTTGTGTCTGAAAACTAAAGTATTATACTCTTATTAGGGGACTAAATTGAAAAACTCCATAAAAAGATTATGTTGAAATAATTTCCCACTTTCTTTTCCATAAATATTTTATTCAACTTCAGCCCTGATCATAACCATTTTTTATATTATTTTTGTAATGAAATACTCCCACTTTTCTGAAAAGAGTTGTTAAATATGACAAAAAAAAGAATATGTGGTGGTTATGATCGGGCTGAGGTGGAATAAACAATTTATGAAGAGTAAAAAAAAAAATACAAGATAATTAAAAGATTATGCCACATATTATGTTGGCTCATCACTGCAAAGTTATCAAACAAATACGAATCTGATCAGACACAAGGGTTAAGTTGTTGTTCCCTTTCTAATTTCCTCAAACATCTAGTCTAGTTAATGTGATCAATATTATTTGACAATTGATGCTTTTTGTTGGACATTTCAGTCAGTAGTGAGCTCATACTTTGAGCTCATAAATTTATAGTTAAAATGATTGCAATCTTGTCTTCGTTGTGCATGAATGCGTGTGCTCACCACACACAATATGTTTGTCACTATTCTGGCAGTGGCTATATTGTTAATGAAAGCCTGTTATAAGGTCTGTTATTTGTTTTTTGTAAAAAGTTTTAGTCACTGGAAGTTCTGATACCCTAGAAAAAAATAAATTTTCATTTTAAAAGCCATGTTGTCATTTTTGTTCACACATTTTTGGAAATATGGTCATATAAGAATTTTATTATTATTTATTTAACAATAGTGTGTTTAACAGCAGGAAAAAAACATGTAATGTTATGATGTATACATATCAGCAGCAATATTTTAATGTAAAATGTACATTAATCAGTATTGATTCCTTAACTTTACAAGTTACAAGTAGATGTACAAGTTACAAATGTACAAGTAGAGTACCATTTAGATTATGGTTGAATAAACATTGATGTCTAACATTGATTCAATATAAAATCAACTAAAATGTGCATGTAGATTACCATTTAGATTATGGTTGAATAAACATTGATGTCTAACATTGATTCAATATAAAATCAACAAAAATGTGCATGTAGATTACCATTTAGATGATGGTTGAATCAACATTGATATAGTATCAGCTATGGTTGACACCTAACGTTGATTCAACGTTAGGGTCATAGACAACGATCTATATAATTTAGATGTCAGGCTTCAACATAAATTCAATATTTCTGCTGAACCCTATTTCAACGTTGATTCACTAATTTTTTGCTATCTGGGACCTGTCCACATCTCAGTCCCCTGGCGTCTCACAGTTGCAGTAAGTGCCCACTAGGTGGCACCAGATGATAAATAATACTTGTATAATAAGTGCCCCTATAATAATGATAATAATAATAATATATCTGTAGGAAGGGCGCTAATTCTCCAATGGATTTAACAGAATTATCCATGGTAGCTAACTATAAATCGAAAATAAAAATACTCCTTGAAACCGAAACCATGAGGCAAGTCTTTTCTCTATGTCAACTGGTAACGAGTGAACACACAGAGTGTGGAGGCGTGAGCACAGAGTGCGTGACTGCTTGCTTGGAGCGCCAGAAACCGCGCCCCCCCCAGCCCCCCCAAGCCCCCCCCCCAGATTATATTTATGACCATTGATAGGCTAAAATGTATTTACTAGATTCATTACATTGGCCGCTTGCGTGCAGTGACGCCTACTCACTGCGTATTGTCTAGCGCCCCCGGATTCTGAGGTAGTTTCTAATAGACTGACGTCAATCACAAATGAGGGGGAGGAGATAGAATAGCATGCAAAAAACAATGATTTATACTTGCTATATTAACGTTATTGTGCATTTTAATAGTAATTATTATTCATTTTAAACATGTTTAGTTTATTTTTAGGGCTTCAAGCCTTCAAAATATCTAAAATTGGGCACCCCAGTGGCGAACCACATAGCGCGCTCAGCCGCGACACGGCCGGCCCGGGTTCGACTCCCGAACCCGTCGTTATTTGCCGAATGTCTTCCCCCCACTCTGTCTCCCATTCCTCCTCTGTCTCTCTCTACTGGACTGCCCAGTAGCAATAAAGCGATAAAACACCAAAAAATTAACCTTTAAAAAAAAAAAATATCTAAAATAAAAAAAACACAAGTTCTTCTTCTCCTACTCTCTCATTGCTCTCAACCAGGGGGGGTGGCGCCCCAGCGCCCCCTGCCGGCGGCCGCCACTGTCTGTACCGTGTCAATGTCTTTCTTAATTTTATATCATTCACAGTGGTCAGGTATTCTGCCACCGTGTACTCTCTGTTTAGGGTCAAATAGAATTATAATTTACTTTGTGATTTGTTCCAATATTCTATATAATTTTATTTTTGTTTTGAGATTATTTGGTTGGGCCAGATTGCTTGGTGTCTGTCCTGAAGCCCTGGGCCCTCATTTATCAACGTTTTTTGAACGTGAACTTGACTTTGTGCGTATATTTACGCTCAGCTCAGGGCATGCGTACCTGGCGCCCGGCGGTAGAATATGGATACTGCAGACATGCTCTCATCAGTTTCATGCATTAGTTTCAACGCAGAAATAAGCTTTCGTTCATTAGTTTGACTGACGTGTTCTGTATGACCCCCGTAATTCATTATAGTTCATTGTAAAATAGCAACAGTAGTGTAATTATGGTCAAAACCCTATAAATAGCATTTGGAATAATAGGTCTTTCCTTCTGAATGAATGCAGCATGGTTTATATATAGCGTTATCGGAATATACGGGGTGTACTGACTGCGTTCCGCGTAACTCAACTTGTTATTATTTTGCGCATAGATTGCAGAAATACGGGAACGTTTTGATTATATTTAAAAGGCTTTGCCATTGTTAAACGAAACAAGTGGAATTTCGAAGCTGTAAGCAGAATACAAGTCATATGAACACCCACAATATAGTGTTCTTCCCCCTTCCTACTGTATAAGAAAGAATAAAAAACGCATCACATTTGTTGAGTGTATGTGTATTACAAAACCCTTGCAATAAATGTGTCTTAAATGAATGAAAAGCATACATGCTCTGGATACAGAGCATATATCGTGTGGGTGATATGACTTGTATTCTGCTTACAGAATTTCACTTATTTAGTTTTACAATGTCAAAGCCTTTAAATATAAATCAAAACGTTCCTGTATTTCTGCAATCTATGCGCAAAATAATAACGAGTTGAGTTCTAACAAAGAACGTATTATACATGCTGGGTAGGCTGATAGAGTAAACTGTAAATGAAATAGCCTATAACATTATAAAGGATAGGCTATCATAGCAGGGTCTTCCCAACCTTTATTCGCCAGAGCCCCACGATTCCTGGGAGACATATAGGAATATGATATGATATAAGGTATACTGGTCCGTCCGCGAGGATAGCGAGGAGTCGGATAGCCATTAAATGCCATTTGAGAATATAGGCTATTATTACATGGCGTTTTCACATTCGCCGAAATGCTTGCTTGTGATTGGTCAATAGCCCCCGACAGCGGTGAATTATTTTTCGATAACCACCGGTGATTATTGTTTTTCGCAGCTGGAGTAATCAAGCCCCACTGACACACACTGTTTCAGTGCAGCCAATCAGACACACCTACCGGGCTGCCCGCGATAAAAATAATTACTTTATTTGGGCTGACAGAGCCACAGAACAACTGCGATTTGTCAAATGAATTAGGTATAATTATTGTTAGTAAGTTAGCCATGTAATAAGCGGGATAATGTATAGCTATACTCGGTCATCATCGCAAAATAATTGACCTTCACTGACGTTTAAAACACCTCGCCGAGGCGGCTTGGTATTTTAAACTCCTTGTCGGTCAATTATTTTGTGACAATGACCTCGTAGCTATACATTATCCCTTACTTAATGCAAAGCGACGGCCTATAGCCTATACATATTATTTAATGTTTTCATAAGCGTAAAGATACAACAGCTAGATTAATGATCAAGTTAGTTTACTGTGCAGTGTTCGCAGGGCTGTGCCATGTGCTGTTATATATGTGCAAGTTACTGTTGCATAATGTAGGCTATGGCTGCTATTATATGTAATTCATATAGGCTACCTAATACCGACAACAAAATAGATGCCTCTACAAATCATATTATACCTGGTAGCCAATCGAACTAAACAAATAAAGGCATTCATATTCCAGCATGGTTATAATAATGACAGACCAACGCCAAACAGTGGTTCTGTTTCATTATGGCTTACGCTCAGCATCATCTGCACTGTACTTCACTTCGTGCACGAGCACTGAATAAAAAATTCCACCATGTACCTTTAAATCCCAACATTCGTCTGGCCACACCCTCATCCACTTACCTTCATAAGCAGGTGTGTGGTCACCTACTCGCCTCCTTCTTCACTTTCACCACAAGGAAGTGCCTTCGGTAGATCCCACACTTGACGAGGTTGTTAGCTGAAGGAAGTTGAGACGTGTTTACATTGTTGCTTGTTTTTTTCTTCTATCATATATTCGACAGAAAAAAACGAAGTCATAATGTCTACTTCGGAGGGTCGCGCTCGCAACGCTACTCTTGACCAGCGGTTCTCCATTGCCGCCTCCGTCGTGCGTCTTGGAGCGGGGCTGAGACCTCTCTCGTGGTCGGCAGCCACGCCCGATAGGCGTCCGATGGGTAGTTTGCCTCTCCAAGGAGCTGGTGCACCAGTGCCGTCGCCTGTGCGATGGCCTTCCGGGGAATCGTCCGCTGTTGGGCGGCCGGTTCCCTTGGTTGCGGGGGATTTGAGACGCAAACTTTTTGCGTCAGCTCGCTCCCGTCGCAAGATGGTGGCTTGCAGACGCGAACGGCGTGGTTTTGGTGAGTTGCTGGAGCCAGGTGAGGATGCGTCGGTCTCTACATGCCCGATCGAGACAGAGGACTACATGATAGAGGCGGACAGGTTCTTATTTGAAGGCCCGGTGGAGACATGTCTCCCGCCCGTCCAGGTAACACTGGAGGGGGGTGAGATGTCTCCTTGGGGCGCCTCGTTCGAAGATGTTGGGGTAGAACCTCTGACTCGTCGGCGGGATGCCCTGCTATCAGCCACATCGGAATGTGGCTCCTTGACCAGTAGCCTGCTGTATGTGAGGGATGCAGGCTCGGAGGAGGAAAGTCTGCAGGGGGAACTGCGTGCTTTGTTTCCCGAGCTCATGGCGGCGGCGGCAGTCGCAAACGGCGTGCCGCTGCCGCAGCCACTGCCTGTTCCTGTCCCTGATGATCTCATAGTTCATCTATGGCAACGTCGCCCGGTGAGAGGGGTTGACGTTGTCTACCCATTTTTCCCCTCAATGGCGGCCTATGTCCATCAGGGCCAGGTGGTCTCCCACATCATAGGCCTTACTCCTGCCTACGTGCAAGTCACGCGGGTGGCGGGTTTTATCGACAGTATGAAGGAGGGCGTGCCACGGCTTGATAGGCCGATAGCGGCGCTCCTTTGTCCGGAGGTGGTGTGGGAGCCGTTACGGAAGCCCGTTCCCCAAGGGAAATCGGGGAGGCGGTTGGCATATTGGAGCGACCAGTCATTTATCACCGGAACACAATCTCTAGCTGCCACGTCTGACATCGCGCAGCTGGCGAGATTCATGTCCGGGATATTGACGGGCGGCACGGAGCTGACTGATGTACAACATGACCAGCTCGCCCAGTCGGCAGGAGCCATCCTGCATCTGACTCAGCCGCAGGCTATAGCCGGTGGGAAAGTGCGCGCCCTGGCAACTCTGATCCAGCGCCACCTTTGGCTGGAGCAGGCTCGTGTGCCGGAGAAGAAGAGAGTTCCACTTCTGACGGCACCCCTCTCCGATGCTGGACTATTCGGGACGGTCCTGCAATTGATGACCTCGACTTGCAGAGAGATGCAGGAAGAGCGCTCCGTGCTCAAGCCTCATTTCCCCCCTCCCGATGTCGTCGGTGGAGACAAACGGCTGCCACGTCGTCGAGGATCCTCCGCCGTGGCCGCCACTGCCACCACCGCCACTGCTGGACCTTCGGTGAAGAAGGCCAGGAGTAGAGAGGGCGCCTCTGCTACGACAGCCGGCCCATCTACGCCCGGAGGCGACGGTAGGGATCGTCGAGACCAGCCGCCAATCGTTTACCGTCCCTCCGGGGCTCCACGAGGTGGCAAATCCCGAGCGGCTCGTGGCAGGCGTCGCTAGGACCCAGTGACTTTTTCCCCCTGTGGTCCCCCCCTGTTTCCCTTCCCGGCCCCACTATGATTTTGTTCAAAAATAAAGAGTCCCCTCTAAAGGGGGACTGTATTTTTTGTTAACAAACTGTGTGTTTATTCACCAAACATATGATGGGGTTGCAACGTGTGAATCTTCGCTAGTATGGGTTGATAGGAGGGTTACATTCATGTTAGAGCTTAAGCAAGGCCTGCAGCCTACACTCGGTTGAAAAAGGTTTTTTTCTGCCTCGACCTGAATCTCCACATAAAGGTAGAGGCTAGTTGTGTGCTCTGTTGCTTACACAGTGATATTGAGCTACAACACTATTGTGTTGGGTTTGCAATAATGCTCGTAGAAAACGTACCACAGCTCAGCCGTTCTCTCTCTCTCTCTATCAATGTTTTTTCTGTGTTACAACATGGATGCGGGTGTAGGATTCACACACACATGCGACTTGGTCTTGTTATAAACCCTGTTCACAGATTGTCTGTCGTTAGCGTGCATTGTATTAGCTTGCGCTATTCATTAGCATTGCTACTAAAGGTATCATATGGCTATTTGTTGTTGTTTTATGCAAGGATTGGGCTTGTGAGGGGGTACCGGATAAACCCCTCCTTCCCTCTTCTGATTGGTCAGGGGGTTTATTACCTCTCTTATTAGTTCAGTCAGGGCCAAGCTGTTAGGCGGCTTGGCAGGGAGGGGGGGGGGAGGGTTTCCCAGACTCTGCACCTATCACAGGCGTTGAGTCTTGGTTTTCCCCCCATCGTAGCACACGTCACTACGCACGTTGCTATTGGACGATGGCTTCCGTGAGTTAGACCCGTATGTAAGGTCTGTTATTGTCAAGTGTCGGGATAGAGCGTAGGAATTAAGGTTCCACTACGCTCGATATACGCGTAACTTGAGTCAGTTGGTCACATGACTCAATGTTACCGTGGCTTTTCAATTTATGGCTCACGTGGGAAGTCTCTCTGGGGAGTTCCGTCTATCCTATGTGGTAGGGATGACGGGATATAAAAATGTAAACAGTTTTTATCCTCGGCTGCGTCAAGTGCGATTCATGTCAGTCTGTGTTTCTTTCTTTTTTAATAAAAGAGTGTGGAGAATATGAAGCACCACACCCTTCTTGTCGTTCTCCCAGGCGCCTTGAGGGATCTTGGGGTCTGGTTAGACTGTCCGTTGATGTGTTTTGTGTCCCGACGCATACATAGTGCTGGCTCGGGGTGTTTCTGATAACAATCATGCGGGTGGCTAGTACGCCTTGGTTACTTGTTATTAAAAGTGCACGAAGTGAAGTACAGTGCAGATGATGCTGAGCGTCACCATAATTCACAGAACTTGGTTATATACATAACCTTACGTTACCGAACGGTCTTTATTAGTATTTTGAGCTGTCCAGGCAGAATTGCAGCAATGGTCTTAGGGAGCCGTTGATATCTGACATCACCGTGTACAAGTCCGCCAGCCTCCCATAACACGGGTTGTGTCTTCTTGGTTCGGCAGCGCCTCCGTGAACAATCTCGCTCGTGGAGTTTCTCAGAGTTCACTTGGGTCAGTCCATTATTTCACATCCCATGGGGGTGTTTCATTACCATATATGGATAACAGTGGAGGTTTCTCTATGACAACACGTGAAACACAAATTCACTCATAATTCATAATGATTAATAATTTACATATACCTATATATATATATATTTTATATATATATATATTTTTTTTATTATTATTATTTTTTTTTTATTATAAATGTTTTCCTCTGTAAAAAAAATGCCAGTGAATTTTTTTTTCTTCAAAAATGGCCAAAATTGACAGCTCTGAGCAGGCCTGCACTGCAGTATTGCCTGCAGTAATTATTCGTGAAGAAAACTTCACAGGTGTGACCCATTGTTAAATAAATAATAAATAACAGCGAATCAAAATAGGCTATTAACTTCATCTAAGCACGGTCTGTGCAGTTAAACTATTGCCATTGAATGGAGGATTAATTGATTGACAGCCCTTGACATCCAATACACGGAGGTTGAATATGATTGGCAGCCTTGCAAATCCAATCAGAGATTGCTGCATTGCAAAGTCAAAACGGGTCCAGCTGCATGTCTGGAGGATAGGTTTAGCTCGGGCCAATCTCAAGTTTCTCAAGTTTCTTTATTAGTTGTCATACAGAAGTACAGAATACTTTTATACAAAATGTAACATAAAGAAGCATTTTGTATAAAAGTATTCTGTACTTCTGTATGACAACTAATAGAGAAACTTGAGATTGGCCAGAGCTAAACCTATCCTCCGGACATGCAGCTGGTCCCGTTTTGACTATGTGAAAGTTGAGACTATGAGAAAGTTGTTGTTTAGTAGTTAGTAAGCTGTACATCTATAACAAGTCAAGTCAGGCTAAATTAAACTTTGCGCCAACATTAGGACCGAAGTATAAACCAGCAACTGAGCAACATGAAGAAGTGAACTTATGCATCTGGATCAGAAAAAACGTTGTGGATGAAAAAGTAAGTAGGCTACAGTGCTTGTATGCTAACAGTAGCTAGCCAGCTTAGCCTACATCACAATGATAATCACCAAGCTAACTTACTGTACACACTGTAGGGCTGGGCAATTAATCGAAACAGAATCACGATATCGATTCATAGACCTATGCAATCTCATTTCTAAGTTATGACTATTTTCTTTTATTCATTTTTTTTTTTTTTTTTTTTTACTTTTTAAATTATTTTATCTGGGTTGAACATGATTTGTGGAACTCCCTCTGGTGTTGTGGTCGTGGTATTCACTGACCTTTGGGAAGTATTTTGACATGCACATAGGTATCTTAGTGGTGTACTGTAGTGTATCTTGTAGACCAGGCCCATTGCAAGTTGCTGTACTCTGTCGTCTACTCTAAGCCATCATAGGTTGTCAAAGTGGACAGGGGTGAGGTGGGTTTTAGGAGTAAGGTCAAGCAGTAGTCTGACCAGTTTGTTTTGTGATGTTTGTAATCTTGTTTTTAGTGCCTTTGAGGTGCTTTGGTACCATGAGGTGCAAGCATAGTCGTAGTACCCTTGAATGAGTGGTCCTGTTAGAGTCTTCAAGGTATTCTTGTTTACCAGAGAGGAGATCCGGTACAGGAATCTAGTTCGTTGGTTGACTTAGTTTTATTACATTGGATCCCATTTTGTCACAGGAAAGATTTGCCTCTATAGGATGGAACCCAGGTAGGTAATTTCATCTTTCCTTTTAAGATAAGATAAGATATTCCTTTATTGATCCCCTTGGGGAAATTCAGGCATCATAGCAGCATGGGGGAAGGGGGGGGGGGGTACAGGTAGTGAAAACAACACAAGCAGTGTAAACAAATAGGTCAATATAATTTACTATCTAACTAACTGAAATATACATAATTCATTATTCACAGTATCACAGTATCCACATAAGGTGCAGTATGCATAAGGTAGTGTTATTGTCCTACTTCGGTTCCTATTAGTTCTAGGTCGATGTCTGGCAGCAGTCGCTGCCCACTGTTGTGGAGCCTGATGGCCACTGGTATGAAGGACTGTCCGAGGCGGTTAGTTGGGGGGGTATGAGTCTGTGGCTTCCTTGTCACCTTCACCTAATATGTTTTGATCTGGTCAGGTGCGCTGTCACCTAAATGTTTTGATCTGATCAGGTGCGCTGTCACCTAATATGTTTTGATCTGGTCAGGTGCGCTGTCAGTGTCACCTAATATGATTTCATCTGGTCAGGTGCGCTGTCACCTAATATGTTTTCATCTGGTCAGGTGCGCTGTCACCTAATATGTTTTCATCTGGTCAGGTCCGATGTCACCTAAACTGAGAGACAGACTGAGAGACAGACTGAGATACAGACTGGGAGACAGACTGAGAGACAGACTGAGAGACAGACAGAGAGACAGACAGACATAGAGGACAGACTGCGAGACAGACTGAGAGACAGACAGAGAGACAGACTGAGAGACATACTGAGAGACAGACAGACTGATAGACAGACAGACTGAGAGACAGACTGACAGACAGACAGACATACAGACTGAGAGACAGACAGAGATACATACATACTGAGAGACAGACTGAGAGACAGACAGAGAGACAGACAGAGAGACAGACTGGACAGACAGACAGAGAGACAGACTGAGAGACATACTGAGAGACAGACTGGGAGACAGACAGAGATACAGACAGAGAGACATACTGGACAGACAGACAGAGAGACAGACTGAGAGACAGACTGAGAGACAGACTGGGAGACAGACTGAGAGACAGACTGAAAGACAGACTGAGATACAGACATACTGAGAGACAGACAGATAGACAGACAGACAGAGAGGACAGACTGAGAGACAGACTGAGAGACAGACAGATATACAGACTGAGAGACAGACTGAGAGACAGACAGACTGAGAGACAGGCAGACTGAGAGACAGGCAGACTGAGAGACAGACAGAGAGACAGACTGACAGAATGAGAGACAGACATAGAGACAGACTGACAGACAGACTGAGATACAGACAGACTGAGAGACAGACAGACAGAGATACAGACTGAGAGACAGACAGAGAGACAGGCAGACTGAGAGACAGACAGATAGACAGACAGACAGACTGAGAGACAGACAGAGAGACAGACAGACTGAGAGACAGACTGACAGACAGACAGACAGACAGACAGACAGACAGACAGACTGAGAGACATACAGACTGAGAGACAGACTGAGAGACAGACTGAGATACAGACTGGGAGACAGACTGAGAGACAGACTGAGAGACAGACATACTGAGAGACAGACAGAGAGACAGACAGACATAGAGGACAGACTGCGAGACAGACTGAGAGACAGACAGAGAGACAGACTGAGAGACATACTGAGAGACAGACAGACTGATAGACAGACAGACTGAATGACAGACTGACAGACAGACAGACATACATACAGACTGAGAGACATACAGACTGATAGACAGACTGAGAGACAGACAGAGAGACAGACAGAGAGACAGACTGGACAGACAGACAGAGAGACAGACTGAGAGACAGACTGAGAGACAGACTGGGAGACAGACAGAGAGACAGACAGACTGAGAGACAGACAGACAGAGAGACAGACATAGAGACAGACTGGACAGACAGACAGAGAGACAGACTGGACAGACAGACAGAGAGACAGACTGAGAGACAGACTGAGAGACAGACTAGGATACAGACTGAGAGACATACTGAGAGACAGACAGACTGAGAGACAGACAAAGAGACAGACAAACTGAGATACAGACAGAAAGACAGACATACTGAGAGACAGATTGACAGACAGACAGACTGAGAGACAGACAGAGAGACAGACTGAGAGACAGACTGAGAGACAGACTGACATACAGACAGACTGAGAGACAGACAGACAGAGAGACAGACAGAGAGACAGACTGGACAGACAGACAGATAGACAGACTGGACAGACAGACAGAGAGACAGACTGAGAGACAGACTGAGAGACAGACTAGGAGACAGACTGAGAGACAGACAGACTGAGAGACAGACAAAGAGACAGACAAACTGAGATACAGACAGAAAGACAGACAGACTGAGAGACAGATTGACAGACAGACAGACAGACTGAGAGACAGACAGGGAGACATACAGACTGATAGACAGACTGAGAGACAGACAGACAGACATACAGACAGACAGACAGACAGACAGACAGACAGACAGACAGACAGACAGACAGACAGACAGACAGACAGACAGACAGACAGACAGACAGACAGACAGACAGACAGACAGACAGACAGACAGACTGAGAGACAGACTGAGAGACAGACTGAGATACAGACTGGGAGACAGACTGAGAGACAGACAGAGAGACAGACAGACATAGAGGACAGACTGCGAGACAGACTGAGAGACAGACAGAGAGACAGACTGAGAGACATACTGAGAGACAGACAGACTGATAGACAGACAGACTGAGAGACAGACTGACAGACATACAGACATACAGACTGAGAGACATACAGACTGAGAGACAGACAGAGATACATACATACTGAGAGACAGACTGAGAGACAGACAGAGAGACAGACAGAGAGACAGACTGGACAGACAGACAGAGAGACAGACTGAGAGACATACTGAGAGACAGACTGGGAGACAGACAGAGAGACAGACAGAGAGACAGACTGGACAGACAGACAGAGAGACAGACTGAGAGACAGACTGAGAGACAGACTGAGAGACAGACTGAGAGACAGACTAAGAGAGACTGAGAGACAGACTGAGAGACAGACTGAGAGACATACAGACTGAGAGACAGACATACAGACCGACAGACAGACAGACTGAGAGACAGACTGAGAGACAGACTGAGATACAGACTGGGAGACAGACTGAGAGACAGACTGAGAGACAGACAGAGAGACAGACAGACATAGAGGACAGACTGCGAGACAGACTGAGAGACAGACAGAGAGACAGACTGAGAGACATACTGAGAGACAGACAGACTGATAGACAGACAGACTGAGAGACAGACTGACAGACAGACAGACATACAGACTGAGAGACATACAGACTGAGAGACAGACAGAGATACATACATACTGAGAGACAGACTGAGAGACAGACAGAGAGACAGACAGAGAGACAGACTGGACAGACAGACAGAGAGACAGACTGAGAGACATACTGAGAGACAGACTGGGAGACAGACAGAGAGACAGACAGATAGACAGACTGGACAGACAGACAGAGAGACAGACTGAGAGACAGACTGAGAGACAGACTGGGAGACAGACTGAGAGACAGACTGAGAGACAGACTGAGATACAGACTGGGAGACAGACTGAGAGACAGACTGAGAGACAGACATACTGAGAGACAGACAGAGAGACAGACAGACATAGAGGACAGACTGCGAGTCAGACTGAGAGACAGACAGAGAGACAGACTGAGAGACATACTGAGAGACAGACAGACTGATAGACAGACAGACTGAGAGACAGACTGAGAGACAGACTGAGAGACAGACTAGGAGACAGACTGAGAGACATACTGAGAGACAGACAGACTGATAGACAGACAAAGAGACAGACAAACTGAGATACAGACAGAAAGACAGACAGACTGAGAGACAGATTGACAGACAGACAGACTGAGAGACAGACAGACTGAGAGACAGACTGAGAGAGACTGAGAGACAGCCTGAGAGACAGACTGAGAGACAGACTGAGAGACAGACTGAGAGACAGACTGAGAGACATACTGAGAGACAGACTGAGAGACAGACAGAGAGACAGACAGAGAGACAGACTGGACAGACAGACAGAGAGACAGACTGAGAGACAGACTGAGAGACAGACTGGGAGACAGACTGAGAGACAGACTGAAAGACAGACTGAGATACAGACATACTGAGAGACAGACAGATAGACAGACAGACAGAGAGGACAGACTGAGAGACAGACAGATATACAGACTGAGAGACAGACTGAGAGACAGACAGACTGAGAGACAGGCAGACTGAGAGACAGGCAGACTGAGAGACAGACAGAGAGACAGACTGACAGAATGGGAGACAGACAGAGAGACAGACTGACAGACAGACTGAGATACAGACAGACTGAGAGACAGACATACATAGATACAGACTGAGAGACAGACAGAGAGACAGGCAGACTGAGAGACAGACAGATAGACAGACAGACATACTGAGAGACAGACAGAGAGACAGACAGACTGAGAGACAGACTGACAGACAGACAGACAGACTGAGAGACAGACAGACTGAGAGACATACTGAGAGAGACTGAGAGACAGCCTGAGAGACAGACTGAGAGACAGACTGAGAGACAGACTGAGAGACAGACTGAGAGACATACTGAGAGACAGACTGAGAGACAGACAGATAGACAGACAGACTGAGAGACAGACAGAGAGACAGACAGACTGAGAGACAGACTGACAGACAGACAGACAGACTGAGAGACAGACAGACTGAGAGACAGACTGAGAGAGACTGAGAGACAGCCTGAGAGACAGACTGAGAGACAGACTGAGAGACAGACTGAGAGACAGACTGAGAGACATACTGAGAGACAGACTGAGAGACAGACATACTGAGAGACAGACAGAGGGACAGACAGACAGATAGGGCAGACTGAGAGACAGACTGAGAGACAGACTGACAGACAGACTGAGAGACAGACTGAGAGACATACTGAGAGACAGACTGAGAGACAGACATACTGAGAGACAGACAAAGGGACAGACAGAGAGGGCAGACTGAGAGACAGACTGAGAGACAGACTGACAGACAGACAGACATACTGAGAGACAGAGAGACAGACTGAGAGACAGACTGAGAGACAGACTAGGAGACAGACTGAGAGACATACTGAGAGACAGACATACTGAGAGACAGACAAAGAGACAGACAAACTGAGATACAGACAGAAAGACAGACAGACTGAGAGACAGATTGACAGACAGACAGACTGAGAGACAGACAGAGAGACATACAGACTGATAGACAGACTGAGAGACAGACAGAGAGACATACAGACTGAGAGACAGACTGAGAGACAGACTGAGATACAGACTGGGAGACAGACTGAGAGACAGACTGAGAGACAGACATACTGAGAGACAGACAGAGAGACAGACAGACATAGAGGACAGACTGCGAGACAGACTGAGAGACAGACAGAGAGACAGACTGAGAGACATACTGAGAGACAGACATACTGATAGACAGACAGACTGAGAGACAGACTGACAGACAGACAGACATACAGACTGAGAGACATACAGACTGATAGACTGAGAGACAGACAGAGAGACAGACATAGAGACAGACTGGACAGACAGACAGAGAGACAGACTGAGAGACAGACTGAGAGACAGACTGGGAGACAGACAGAGAGACAGACAGACTGAGAGACAGACAGACAGAGAGACAGACATAGAGACAGACTGGACAGACAGACATAGAGACAGACTGGACAGACAGACAGAGAGACAGACTGAGAGACAGACTGAGAGACAGACTAGGATACAGACTGAGAGACATACTGAGAGACAGACAGACTGAGAGACAGACAAAGAGACAGACAAACTGAGATACAGACAGAAAGACAGACAGACTGAGAGACAGATTGACAGACAGACAGACTGAGAGACAGACAGAGAGACAGACTGAGAGACAGACTGAGAGACAGACTGACATACAGACAGACTGAGAGACAGACAGACAGAGAGACAGACAGAGAGACAGACTGGACAGACAGACAGATAGACAGACTGGACAGACAGACAGAGAGACAGACTGAGAGACAGACTGAGAGACAGACTAGGAGACAGACTGAGAGACATACTGAGAGACAGACAGACTGAGAGACAGACAAAGAGACAGACAAACTGAGATACAGACAGAAAGACAGACAGACTGAGAGACAGATTGACAGACAGACAGACTGAGAGACAGACAGGGAGACATACAGACTGATAGACAGACTGAGAGACAGACAGACAGACAGACAGACAGACAGACAGACAGACAGACAGACAGACAGACAGACAGACAGACAGACAGACAGACAGACAGACACACAGACAGACAGACAGACAGACAGACAGACTGAGAGACAGACTGAGAGACAGACTGAGATACAGACTGGGAGACAGACTGAGAGACAGACAGAGAGACAGACAGACATAGAGGACAGACTGCGAGACAGACTGAGAGACAGACAGAGAGACAGACTGAGATACATACTGAGAGACAGACAGACTGATAGACAGACAGACTGAGAGACAGACTGACAGACAGACAGACAGAGAGGACAGACTGAGAGACAGACTGAGAGACAGACAGATATACAGACTGAGAGACAGACTGAGAGACAGACAGACTGAGAGACAGGCAGACTGAGAGACAGGCAGACTGAGAGACAGACAGAGAGACAGACTGACAGAATGAGAGACAGACAGAGATACAGACTGACAGACAGACTGAGATACAGACAGACTGAGAGACAGACAGACAGAGATACAGACTGAGAGACAGACAGAGAGACAGGCAGACTGAGAGACAGACAGATAGACAGACAGACTGAGAGACAGACAGAGAGACAGACAGACTGAGAGACAGACTGACAGACAGACAGACTGAGAGACAGACAGAGAGACATACAGACTGATAGACAGACTGAGAGACAGACAGACAGACATACAGACAGACAGACTGAGAGACAGACTGAGAGACAGACTGAGATACAGACTGGGATACAGACTGAGAGACAGACTGAGAGACAGACATACTGAGAGACAGACAGAGAGACAGACAGACATAGAGGACAGACTGCGAGACAGACTGAGAGACAGACAGAGAGACAGACTGAGAGACATACTGAGAGACAGACAGACTGATAGACAGACAGACTGAGAGACAGACTGACAGACAGACAGACATACAGACTGAGAGACATACAGACTGAGAGACAGACAGACTGAGAGACAGACAGACTGAGAGACATACTGAGAGAGACTGAGAGACAGCCTGAGAGACAGACTGAGAGACAGACTGAGAGACAGACTGAGAGACAGACTGAGAGACATACTGAGAGACAGACTGAGAGACAGACAGATAGACAGACAGACAGAGAGACAGACAGACTGAGAGACAGACTGACAGACAGACAGACAGACAGACTGAGAGACAGACAGACTGAGAGACAGACTGAGAGAGACTGAGAGACAGCCTGAGAGACAGACTGAGAGACAGACTGAGAGACAGACTGAGAGACAGACTGAGAGACATACTGAGAGACAGACTGAGAGACAGACATACTGAGAGACAGACAGAGGGACAGACAGACAGATAGGGCAGACTGAGAGACAGACTGAGAGACAGACTGACAGACAGACTGAGAGACAGACTGAGAGACATACTGAGAGACAGACTGAGAGACAGACATACTGAGAGACAGACAAAGGGACAGACAGAGAGGGCAGACTGAGAGACAGACTGACAGACAGACAGACATACTGAGAGACAGAGAGACAGACTGAGAGACAGACTGAGAGACAGACTAGGAGACAGACTGAGAGACATACTGAGAGACAGACATACTGAGAGACAGACAAAGAGACAGACAAACTGAGATACAGACAGAAAGACAGACAGACTGAGAGACAGATTGACAGACAGACATACTGAGAGACAGACAGAGAGACAGACAGACATAGAGGACAGACTGCGAGACAGACTGAGAGACAGACAGAGAGACAGACTGAGAGACATACTGAGAGACAGACAGACTGATAGACAGACAGACTGAGAGACAGACTGACAGACAGACAGACATACAGACTGAGAGACATACAGACTGATAGACAGACTGAGAGACAGACAGAGAGACAGACATAGAGACAGACTGGACAGACAGACAGAGAGACAGACTGAGAGACAGACTGAGAGACAGACTGGGAGACAGACAGAGAGACAGACAGACTGAGAGACAGACAGACAGAGAGACAGACATAGAGACAGACTGGACAGACAGACATAGAGACAGACTGGACAGACAGACAGAGAGACAGACTGATAGACAGACTGAGAGACATACTGAGAGACAGACAGACTGAGAGACAGACAAAGAGACAGACAAACTGAGATACAGACAGAAAGACAGACAGACTGAGAGACAGACAGAGAGACAGACTGAGAGACAGACTGAGAGACAGACTGACATACAGACAGACTGAGAGACAGACAGACAGAGAGACAGACAGAGAGACAGACTGGACAGACAGACAGAGAGACAGACTGGACAGACAGACAGATAGACAGACTGAGAGACAGACTAGGAGACAGACTGAGAGACATACTGAGAGACAGACAGACTGAGAGACAGACAAAGAGACAGACAAACTGAGATACAGACAGAAAGACAGACAGACTGAGAGACAGATTGACAGACAGACAGACTGAGAGACAGACAGAGAGACATACAGACTGATAGACAGACTGAGAGACAGACAGACAGACAGACAGACAGACAGACAGACAGACAGACAGACAGACAGACAGACAGACAGACAGACTGAGAGACAGACTGAGAGACAGACTGAGATACAGACTGGGAGACAGACTGAAAGACAGACTGAGAGACAGACAGAGAGACAGACAGACATAGAGGACAGACTGCGAGACAGACTGAGAGACAGACAGAGAGACAGACTGAGAGACATACTGAGAGACAGACAGACTGATAGACAGACAGACTGAGAGACAGACTGACAGACAGACAGACATACAGACTGAGAGACATACAGACTGAGAGACAGACAGAGATACATACATACTGAGAGACAGACTGAGAGACAGACAGAGAGACAGACAGAGAGACAGACTGGACAGACAGACATAGAGACAGACTGAGAGACATACTGAGAGACAGACTGGGATACAGAACAGAGAGACAGACAGAGAGACAGACTGAGAGACAGACTGAGAGACAGACTGGGAGACAGACTGAGAGACAGACTGAAAGACAGACTGAGAGACAGACTGAGAGACATACTGAGAGACAGACTGAGAGACAGACAGATAGACAGACATACTGAGAGACAGACAGAGAGACAGACAGACTGAGAGACAGACTGAGAGAGACTGAGAGACAGCCTGAGAGACAGACTGAGAGACAGACTGAGAGACAGACTGAGAGACAGACTGAGAGACATACTGAGAGACAGACTGAGAGACAGACAGATAGACAGACAGACTGAGAGACAGACATAGAGACAGACAGACTGAGAGACAGACTGACAGACAGACAGACTGAGAGAGACTGAGAGACAGCCTGAGAGACAGACTGAGAGACAGACTGAGAGACAGACTGAGAGACAGACTGAGAGACATACTGAGAGACAGACTGAGAGACAGACAGAGAGACAGACAGAGAGACAGACTGGACAGACAGACAGAGAGACAGACTGAGAGACAGACTGAGAGACAGACTGGGAGACAGACTGAGAGACAGACTGAGAGACAGACTGAAAGACAGACTGAGATACAGACATACTGAGAGACAGACAGATAGACAGACAGACAGAGAGGACAGACTGAGAGACAGACATATATACAGACTGAGAGACAGACTGAGAGACAGACAGACTGAGAGACAGGCAGACTGAGAGACAGGCATACTGAGAGACAGACAGAGAGACAGACTGACAGAATGAGAGACAGACAGAGAGACAGACTGACAGACAGACTGAGATACAGACAGACTGAGAGACAGACAGACAGAGATACAGACTGAGAGACAGACAGAGAGACAGGCAGACTGAGAGACAGACAGATAGACAGACAGACAGACTGAGAGACAGACTGAGAGACAGACTGAGAGACATACTGAGAGACAGACTGAGAGACAGACATACTGAGAGACAGACAGAGGGACAGACAGACAGATAGGGCAGACTGAGAGACAGACTGAGAGACAGACTGACAGACAGACTGAGAGACAGACTGAGAGACATACTGAGAGACAGACTGAGAGACAGACATACTGAGAGACAGACAAAGGGACAGACAGAGAGGGCAGACTGAGAGACAGACTGACAGACAGACAGACATACTGAGAGACAGAGAGACAGACTGAGAGACAGACTGAGAGACAGACTAGGAGACAGACTGAGAGACATACTGAGAGACAGACATACTGAGAGACAGACAAAGAGACAGACAAACTGAGATACAGACAGAAAGACAGACAGACTGAGAGACAGATTGACAGACAGACATACTGAGAGACAGACAGAGAGACAGACAGACATAGAGGACAGACTGCGAGACAGACTGAGAGACAGACAGAGAGACAGACTGAGAGACATACTGAGAGACAGACAGACTGATAGACAGACAGACTGAGAGACAGACTGACAGACAGACAGACATACAGACTGAGAGACATACAGACTGATAGACAGACTGAGAGACAGACAGAGAGACAGACATAGAGACAGACTGGACAGACAGACAGAGAGACAGACTGAGAGACAGACTGAGAGACAGACTGGGAGACAGACAGAGAGACAGACAGACTGAGAGACAGACAGACAGAGAGACAGACATAGAGACAGACTGGACAGACAGACATAGAGACAGACTGGACAGACAGACAGAGAGACAGACTGATAGACAGACTGAGAGACATACTGAGAGACAGACAGACTGAGAGACAGACAAAGAGACAGACAAACTGAGATACAGACAGAAAGACAGACAGACTGAGAGACAGACAGAGAGACAGACTGAGAGACAGACTGAGAGACAGACTGACATACAGACAGACTGAGAGACAGACAGACAGAGAGACAGACAGAGAGACAGACTGGACAGACAGACAGAGAGACAGACTGGACAGACAGACAGATAGACAGACTGAGAGACAGACTAGGAGACAGACTGAGAGACATACTGAGAGACAGACAGACTGAGAGACAGACAAAGAGACAGACAAACTGAGATACAGACAGAAAGACAGACAGACTGAGAGACAGATTGACAGACAGACAGACTGAGAGACAGACAGAGAGACATACAGACTGATAGACAGACTGAGAGACAGACAGACAGACAGACAGACAGACAGACAGACAGACAGACAGACAGACAGACAGACAGACAGACAGACAGACTGAGAGACAGACTGAGAGACAGACTGAGATACAGACTGGGAGACAGACTGAAAGACAGACTGAGAGACAGACAGAGAGACAGACAGACATAGAGGACAGACTGCGAGACAGACTGAGAGACAGACAGAGAGACAGACTGAGAGACATACTGAGAGACAGACAGACTGATAGACAGACAGACTGAGAGACAGACTGACAGACAGACAGACATACAGACTGAGAGACATACAGACTGAGAGACAGACAGAGATACATACATACTGAGAGACAGACTGAGAGACAGACAGAGAGACAGACAGAGAGACAGACTGGACAGACAGACATAGAGACAGACTGAGAGACATACTGAGAGACAGACTGGGATACAGAACAGAGAGACAGACAGAGAGACAGACTGAGAGACAGACTGAGAGACAGACTGGGAGACAGACTGAGAGACAGACTGAAAGACAGACTGAGAGACAGACTGAGAGACATACTGAGAGACAGACTGAGAGACAGACAGATAGACAGACATACTGAGAGACAGACAGAGAGACAGACAGACTGAGAGACAGACTGAGAGAGACTGAGAGACAGCCTGAGAGACAGACTGAGAGACAGACTGAGAGACAGACTGAGAGACAGACTGAGAGACATACTGAGAGACAGACTGAGAGACAGACAGATAGACAGACAGACTGAGAGACAGACATAGAGACAGACAGACTGAGAGACAGACTGACAGACAGACAGACTGAGAGAGACTGAGAGACAGCCTGAGAGACAGACTGAGAGACAGACTGAGAGACAGACTGAGAGACAGACTGAGAGACATACTGAGAGACAGACTGAGAGACAGACAGAGAGACAGACAGAGAGACAGACTGGACAGACAGACAGAGAGACAGACTGAGAGACAGACTGAGAGACAGACTGGGAGACAGACTGAGAGACAGACTGAGAGACAGACTGAAAGACAGACTGAGATACAGACATACTGAGAGACAGACAGATAGACAGACAGACAGAGAGGACAGACTGAGAGACAGACATATATACAGAAGGAGAGACAGACTGAGAGACAGACAGACTGAGAGACAGGCAGACTGAGAGACAGGCATACTGAGAGACAGACAGAGAGACAGACTGACAGAATGAGAGACAGACAGAGAGACAGACTGACAGACAGACTGAGATACAGACAGACTGAGAGACAGACAGACAGAGATACAGACTGAGAGACAGACAGAGAGACAGGCAGACTGAGAGACAGACAGATAGACAGACAGACAGACTGAGAGACAGACAGAGAGACAGACAGACTGAGAGACAGACTGACAGACAGACAGACAGACAGACAGACAGACAGACAGACAGACAGACAGACAGACTGAGAGACAGACAGACTGAGAGACATACTGAGAGAGACTGAGAGACAGCCTGAGAGACAGACTGAGAGACAGACTGAGAGACAGACTGAGAGACAGACTGAGAGACATACTGAGAGACAGACTGAGAGACAGACAGATAGACAGACAGACAGAGAGACAGACAGACTGAGAGACAGACTGACAGACAGACAGACAGACAGACTGAGAGACAGACAGACTGAGAGACAGACTGAGAGAGACTGAGAGACAGCCTGAGAGACAGACTGAGAGACAGACTGAGAGACAGACTGAGAGACAGACTGAGAGACATACTGAGAGACAGACTGAGAGACAGACTGAGAGACAGACATACTGAGAGACAGACAGAGGGACAGACAGACAGATAGGGCAGACTGAGAGACAGACTGAGAGACAGACTGACAGACAGACTGAGAGACAGACTGAGAGACATACTGAGAGACAGACTGAGAGACAGACATACTGAGAGACAGACAAAGGGACAGACAGAGAGGGCAGACTGAGAGACAGACTGACAGACAGACAGACATACTGAGAGACAGAGAGACAGACTGAGAGACAGACTGAGAGACAGACTAGGAGACAGACTGAGAGACATACTGAGAGACAGACATACTGAGAGACAGACAAAGAGACAGACAAACTGAGATACAGACAGAAAGACAGACAGACTGAGAGACAGATTGACAGACAGACATACTGAGAGACAGACAGAGAGACAGACAGACATAGAGGACAGACTGCGAGACAGACTGAGAGACAGACAGAGAGACAGACTGAGAGACATACTGAGAGACAGACAGACTGATAGACAGACAGACTGAGAGACAGACTGACAGACAGACAGACATACAGACTGAGAGACATACAGACTGATAGACAGACTGAGAGACAGACACAGAGACAGACATAGAGACAGACTGGACAGACAGACAGAGAGACAGACTGAGAGACAGACTGAGAGACAGACTGGGAGACAGACAGAGAGACAGACAGACTGAGAGACAGACAGACAGAGAGACAGACATAGAGACAGACTGGACAGACA